>NC_056662.1:43255000-43987500 GCF_018350195.1 Panthera tigris
ACCATGTGGGGGTGCGAGCTGACAGCTCAGAGCCTGGAGCCTGCTTCAAATTCTATGTCTCCCTCTCTCTCTGCCCCTCCCCTGCTCACGCTCTCTCTCAAATATAAAACAAACAAAAAATTTTTTTGAGAGTTTAGGTCACCTAAAGCCTCTCCTAATTTTATATTTTTAGGTTACCACATAGTTTTAAAGACCTTGACTTTCTCAAACTTGTGAAAACATGTACGATGATCCTATGACAAGGTGGATAGTTTGGTTGATTTTTGTTTGGTATAGATAATTCCCAAAGCAGACCCAGTTGTGGTTAATTGGCATAACAAATTTTGTCTTCCCACCAGACGTGTCTGATTTGCCTCCTTGCAGACTATGACTGCCAAATGCACTGCATATTAACTTTGTCATAGTTGTTCTGAGAAAATTGAAGCCCCAGCTTTAATATATTTTGTGTTTGTTTTCATTTGACTTTTCTAATTTAAAGTTCATATTAGTGAGGAAAAGAAACACTCCCTTAAATAGTAGTAATTATGTAAACATGTACTTTATCTTGCTCAATTTGTAACATGCTTTGATTCACAACCATCATGGAAACCTAGGTCATCTGCCAAATGTGAAAAAAGGCACAATTTCAAACCATTCTGCTTGTATTTTTCCCTCATTGCCTCTTGAAATGGGTCAGAACATGAATAAAATCATTATTGCCTTTGTTCCTAGGATTATAGAATTATGTCACCAGTTCCCTCATGGAATCACAGACCAAGTAATTCAGAATGAAATGCCTCATATAGAAGCCCAGCAGCGGGCAGTGGCCATCAATAGACTGCTGTCCATGGTAAGGCAAATTCAACTAGTTGATGTAATTATTTATGTGCTATGGACTCATTACTTCCTGTTACGTAGACGTGAAACCATTCTCAAGTGTGTTAGGTTAAGACTCCAAACCAGGAAACAGCTCAGACTGCCTGAACTGAGGAAAGAAGAAATAATTACACATCATTTTCCAAGAAGAATGAAATAAATGTATTCTGTTTTAACTGTTGTATTTGTTAACCTAATTGTCATCGTGAGACACGGGGCACATAGGCCTAGTCTGCTCTCACCTTCTGTTTGCTTCCTGCTGTTGGTGTTGGGCCATTGCCTATGAAATATGCCCCATCTGGTTTTTCTGCAGGTTATCAGAGTCGGTTCCTTAGGGTTTCATTCTCCACAATCTCACTCCTCACTCTGAGCATTTCAGGAGGCAGGAATGAGTCTAGTCACACTGCAGTGGGGTTTTTCATTGAAGCCCTTCTACCTGCTCTTATCTCTTCTCTTCTCCTGGGGCCCTAATATCATTCTCCTACACTGTCCCAAAACACCCCACCTTGTGGCACCCCACCCTCTAAATCTGCCTATTTCTCCTTTCATTTCTCCATCATCAAAACTCCCATATCTTGAAAGCATTTCAGTTTGGTTGTAGTAGAAATTGAATAAAAGATTTCTCCACTAAGGACTCATGGAAGTTTGAGGACAGGTGAACGTTCTGTTAAACTACTCCCTTCGACCTTCTACCTCAATGGCTGGAAAACTTTCTGTAACGTGCCAGATAGTATGTGTTGTAGGCTTTGCAGGCCATAAGGTTTCTGTCATAACTACTCAACTCTGCAGGAAAGTAGCCATGAACCATTCATAAGCACATGAGCATGGCTGCATTCCGGTAAAAACTTATTTATAAAAATAAGCAGTGGGCCGGAGTGCTCGCCCTGTTTTAGTACTGTTGGTGATTTCTAATCAGTTCACCATGGTGAAGGACTCAGCTCCAGGAGGGATAGTGGAAGGGATGCTGGACGTTGTGGCAACGGAAACTGTTTTTGTCCTCTGACTACCCTTTGAGCTCTTTGCTTTCTGTCTGAAAATCCTCCTCAGTACCTCCCTCTCTTTCGCCATCTCTGCAGCCCCATCTACTGCCAGGCCTGTGGTCTACAGGTTGTAAGCAGTGGTGGAGCTATGATGACTTTTAATTATTAGTAAATCACAAAGGGTTGCTGCTTTTAGCTCATAAACAGCTCTCAGATTTGTTCCCTCCTTTCCATTCCTGCTACCTCTGCATGTGTTCAGGCTCTTGGCTTTTTCCTGGACTATCACAGTATATTCTAACTGGCTCTCCTGCTTCCATCTGCCTCAGTGCAGCCAGCCTGATTTTTTTTTTTTTTTTTTTTTTTAAGTAGGCTTCACACCCAGCACAGAGCCCAATGCGGGGCTTGAACTCACGACCCTGAGATCAAGACCTTGAGAACAAGAGTCGGATGCCTAACTGACTGAGCCACTCAGGCGCCCCTTGATCATAATACAGATCTGACCAAGTCATTCGTGACCCAGAATCCTCTCAACACTACAGATTCAAGTCCACACTCCTGGGTTTACCACACCGAGCCCCTACCTTCCTCACCCACTCTGCCCCAAAAGTTAGGGTTCAGGGGAACAGATTGTCTTTGGTTCTCTGCCACATCATGCCTCAGGTCCTTTGTCTTCACTGGTTAGAAGGCCCTTCTTCCCTTTCTTCACAGACTAACTCCACATTCTCCTTCAAGATTCAGCTCTGCTATTGTCTCCCAGAAAGCTTCCCTGAAATCCCCCCAGGTTGGGCCAAAGCTGCTTCTCTGAGTGCCCATTCCACCCTTAACTTACCTCTGTGTTGATGCCGACAAGATGGTATTGACGTTAGCTGTGTGATTCTCTTTTAGAATTCATGTTTGTCCCCCACCAAACATGGATCACAGTATGGGTTTTCAGGAAATGTTCATGGGCTGAATTAAACGACCTCCAAATGGAACTTTGTGGTTCGATTTTCCTACTTAGTGGAGCTCGGGGAGGGAGGTTATTGCTGTTCATCCGTATATAAGCCTGTTTCTAAGTCATGTGTCATCCCAGTCTCAACGCACGGCAGTGGGGCCTCTCCCAGCCATGGATTCCCCAAACTGCCAGAAATCCCATAATATGGCCACCTGAGTGCTCCAGAGTTCACACCCAAGGAATTTCAAAAGCACACCAGACATGCTTTACTTTACTTTTGATTTGTTATATAAAACCAAAACTATTGCATCTTTTATTCATTGGTTGACCTAATTTTCATGTAATACAACAGAAATCACACAAATTAGTAAATGTTACTATTTTGTCAGGTTTAATTAATCATCATGTTATAGATTTATGCATGTTAGCCTTTATTTGAACTTCTTGTTTATATAAATTATTTATCTTTACATTTCATATACTGATTGAATTTATTTAAATTTGACTATGGATTTTTATTTATTATTCTAAAGCTGCTTCTTCAAAATTATTTATGCATTGGTCACATAACCAAGCCAGGACACCAGCATATAATTTGGATAATGGTAACATAAAGCGCTAAGTTTTTGAAAATATATTACATGTGATATGTAGACAAAGACCAAAGTCTTGAGTGAGGAACTAACAAATAACTGCAAGGCAGGATGTTTTGGTTTGTGTAAACTTTTAAAGAATACATTAACATTTGTGATTGATTTAAAATAGCTCCAAAATAATTCATTATTATTTTCTGTTTAAAAAAACTTTAGGGTCAGTTGGATCTCTTAAGGAGCAATACAGGCCTTCTGTATAGAATAAAGGATTCTCAGAATGCTGGGTAAGCACCCAATTTTTTATTTTTAGAAACTTTAATTATTACGAACATAATCTATGGTTTTGGGGAAAAAAGTCAATAGAGAATTGCATAATGTAATCTGTCCTGCATACCATTCCGGCCTCTTGTCATGAGTTCCATTTTTCAGAGATGACTGCTCTTAATAATTTGGTATATGTCCTTTCTTCTAGGTATATATATAAATATATAGAGATGATTATATATTTATATACTATATATATAATCTTTTTTTCTTTTTTTTTCTTTTTTTTTAACAAAAATGGGATCATGCTATCCATACTGTTTTGCAACTTGTTTTTTTCACTTACTATATCTTGGACATCTTTTCATTCTGGTACATACAGCCCTGTCTCATTCTTTTTAAGGTAAGCCCTTCTTTTGGTAAATAAGTCAATGTGATGACCTTGTTCACTAATTCAAGTAGTTATGTAGATTCTTAGATTATCCTGTATCTCTTTGCCTTTTTAATTCTACTTTATTCCCCTGCAGTAAAATGAAAGGATCAGATAACCAAGAAAAACTGGTATATCAAATCATAGAGGATGCAGGAAATAAAGGTAAGCATGTGAAGGAAGAAGCAGGAAAAAACTTCCTGGTCTTTGTCTTTAGGTCCAGAAATAGGGAATGAGATCTGTGTATTAGGATTTGAGTCACTGATACTAGTTTCAACAATGTATCAACCATGATATAATTTGAAATCATATCATTCTTATATTTATTAGAAGTTAAATTAATATTTTAAAAATAGATTCATGAAAAAAGCATTCTCTATCTTAAAAACTTCTTCCTATCTCATTATGCCTCTGTGCTGGGAAGAAAATAGGGTAACATGTTTTATACAAAATTCCACATACAAGCCTTTTTTAAAAGAGTAACCAGGGCGGCAGGGTAGCTGAGTTGGTTAAGTGTCCAACTTAGGCTCAGGTCATGATCTCACGGTTTGTGGGTTCGAGCCCCGTGTCAGGCTCTGGTCTGACAGTGCAGAACCTGCCTGGGATTCTCTGTCTCCCCCTCTCTCCCCCTCCTTCTCTCTCTTTCTCTCTCAAAACTAAATAAATAAGCATTTAAAACAGAGAGAAACCATAGCCTCCTGCACAGGGCTTTTGGTGGCTGTGAGAACCCCAGTCTTCCATTTTTCATCTCTTAAATACAGTTTTCGTGTATACATAATGGGTATACATGCACACAGATGCTTACATAAAGTATTTTTTGCTCTACACTGACAGTGGCAACTGACCTTGGCCCAAACTTAAGTTACAATCTAAATACAATCTAAAGTAGGGGCACCTGGGTGGCTCAGTTAAGCATCTGACTCTTGATTTTGGCTCAGGTCATGATCCCTAGGTCATGGGATCAAGCCGCAAGTTGGGCTCTGTGCAGACGGCGCAGAGCCTGCTTGGCATCCTCTCTCTTCCTCCCTCTCGCCCCCTTCTGACTTGAGCTCTCTCTCAAAAAATAATAAATTAAAAAAAATACAAATCTAAAGTAAAAATAATAGGAAACAGAAGTTGGGATGCAAAAGGGGATGGAAGAGACAATGTAAGTCAATTCAGTACCATTCTTTTCTTCCATTAAAAAATATCTTTTTCAGTGTTTTTAGAAAGGTGCCATGCTAGGATTCCAAGAAATTTCTGGTTAGAAGATAGAGCACATAACTTAACATTTTATATGTTATGTTACCTGAGATTCTTACCTCTAAGTCACTGTTTTCTCTATAGCTGTGCTCTAGGGATATATACATATATATACATACTTTGTTATAGTTTTGGCATGAGATACAGCAGTAGGACTGTAAACACACATCCTATGGTGTTGAATTCATTTTACTTTATTTTCTTATAGGAATATGGAGCAGAGATATCCGATACAAAAGTAACTTGCCATTAACAGAAATTAACAAAATTCTAAAGAATTTGGAAAGTAAAAAGCTTATCAAAGCTGTTAAGTCTGTGGCAGTGAGTAGTTTTCTCTTTTCTTCCCCCAAGTGGTCATTGTATATGTTCTGGTCCAAGTACATTTTAAGATTTTTATTGTTCTGTAAGCTGTGTCATGATTTAAAACTACTGGTCAAAACGATTTCTAAAAATTAAGCTCAAGTTGGATTGGCTTGGAGATGTTGCCTAGATTTATCGCTGCTTAATTAACTCTTTGTGTCTCACCCGCCATTAAAGCTAAAACCACTTTACTCTTCAGTAAAGAATTTTTGGAATCATGAGCATTTTTCCTGGATTTCCAGTGTGTAAGATAATTTACTCCATCCTGGCATATTAGATTACTCATTCAACAAATAGCTATTGTGTGTTTGCTGTGTACCAGGTACTCTTGTAGTGCTTGGGATACGTGAGTAAACAAGTCAGAGAAAGATCTCTGCCCTGTCTGTTCCAGTACATGGTATTTCTCCTTCTCCTCATCCCACCCCAGCCCTATTACCTCCTCCAGGGGCTTTCACTCCAGAGCTGGCTGCATCAGGGACACCAGCTGCTGACTGCACTGACTTAGGTATCAGAAGAGCCAAGATTCCCCCTAAAGTTTGCTTGAACACGGATTTTGGCAAATAAGAATTCAATGTTCATCAGAGATTTTATTTATCAAATAGTATTTTTGCCTTACCAATCCCTAGTTTATACCATTATCTCCCTTCTGCATTTTTAATGGATAATTTCAAATTTTCACAAAAGTAGAGCCAATAATACAAGTCTCCAAAGTGAAGTACCTTCACTTTGCCAATATTTCTTCTCCACCTTTATTTTTAATAACAGCCTTATTACTGAGATAAAATTGACATGCCAGAATATTCATCTGTTTAAAATGTACAGTTTGGTAGTTCTTAGTATATTCCCAAAGTTGTGCAACCATCACACTGCTGTAATTTTAGGACATTTTCATCACCCGTGAAATGTGACCCCACTGGCAGTCAGTCCTCTGCATCCCTGCCTGTAGGCCTTGATAACCACTAATGTAGTTTCTGTCTCTACAGATCTGCCTATTCTGGAAATTTTGTATAAATGGAATCATACAGTATGTGGTCTTTTGCATCAGGCTTCTTTCATTTACACAATGTTTTCAAGGTTTCAAACTGAAGTAGTATTGGATTGTAACCCAAAGTCTAAAATAAATCTTCATAAGTCCATACTGATATAAATGTTGAAATAAATAAATGACCCATCTTCCCATGAGTGGAAAGAGGCAGAATAGACAAACCTCCTGTGCAGAAGAGTTCCAGGTAATTTAGGTAGTAGAACGTAACTCTCCCTCCTTCAGTTTGGGCTCTGCGTACTGATTTCCTTCCAAACATGGCAAGGCTAGGGAAGAAAGTTTACAGTGGAGAAAACTGAGAAACACTACCTCAAGCCACATGATCAAGGTTAACATCAACACCGAAAAGTCTTAGTGATGGTGATCAGTCATCACTTGGTGACGATTGAGTACCCTTGATGGGATGTGGTCAGAAGGGCACTTCCTCTGTGGTCTTTTTCCTGGTCTAGTCCTGAGAAAAACATCAGACAAATCCCAGTCAAAAGGCATCTTACAGAATACCCAACCAGTAATTCTCAGAACTGGCAAGTTCTCAAAAGCAAGGAAAGTCTGAGAAGCTGTCACAACCAGAAGTTGCCAAAGAAACATACCAAGTAAATGTAATGTGGTATCCTGAATAGGTTCTTGACCCAGAAAAGGGACATTAGGGGAAAACTAAGGAAATCTCAGTAAAGTATAGACTTAGGTAATAATGATGTATCAATATTGGTTCATTAACTGTAATAAATGTACCCTACTAATATGTAAGATGCTAATAAGGGGAAACTGAGCACAAGGTAAATGTACCATCTTTACAATAATTGTGTAAATCTAAAACTGCTCTAAAATACAAAGTTTTGGTTTTTTTTTAATCTTAGTTTCAGAAGACTTATTTATCTTATAACCACATCTGCTTGTGCATGTTTTTTCCTAGGCCTCAAAAAAGAAAGTATATATGCTCTATAACCTGCAGCCAGACCGGTCTGTGACTGGTGGAGCCTGGTACAGTGACCAGGATTTTGAATCAGAATTTGTAGAGGTGCTTAACCAACAGTGTTTTAAATTTCTACAAACCAAGGTGAGGCATAACTGAGGACACATCACTGCAAATCTTTTTTAAAAAGTTTATATCGTATTTTATAGGACTTGAAAAGGGTGAAGTTGATAATTTTTACTAAACAGTATATTCCATTGTTGATTTTCAGACTATATAAATTGTATTCAGAAAACACTATATTGAGATTTGTGTTTCTACCCTTATAGGCAGAAACAGCACGAGAAAGCAAACAGAATCCAATGATACAAAGAAATAGTTCATTTGCCTCATCACATGAAGTATGGAAGTACATCTGTGAATTGGGGATCAGTAAGGTGAGAGCTTGGGTTTTGAATTTTCATCTTATTTTTTATTTTATTTTATTTTATTTTATTTTTTTTGGACGTTTTATTTATTTTTGAGACAGAGAGAGACAGAGCATGAACAGGGGAGGGGCAGAGAAAGAGGGAGACACAGAATCGGAAGCAGGCTCCAGGCTCTGAGCCATCAGCCCAGAGCCCGACGTGGGGCTCGAACTCACGGACCGCGAGATCGTGACCTGAGCTGAAGTCGGACGCTTAACCGACTGAGCCACCCAGGCGCCCCTCATCTTATTTTTTATTAAATTTTTTTTAATGTTTATTTTTGAGAGAAAGACACAGATCATGAGTGGGAGAGGGGCAGAGAGACAAAATCTGAAGCAGGCTCCCGGCTCTGAGCTGTCAGCACAGAGCCCTACGCAGGGCTCAAACCCACAAGCCATGAGATCATGACCTGGTACGAAGTCAGAAGTTCAACAGGCAGCCACCCAGGCGCCCCTTCATTTTAATTTTTTAAAGTTACTCTTCATCACAGGGGTATAGTTTACAGTGTATTCCGTACATATTTGACCCAGACCCTTTTTTGAGGTGATACCTGTGAGCATTGTGCAGAATCCACTTTTGGAAAGCACTGTCCTAAGCCATTTAGACAAAGGTGACTGTCCTGCCATCAGGCACTGTGTGATCTGTATATACTTAAGCTTGGCATATAGAGCAGCAGTGTAGAGGCCTGGCAGTGCACTGCACTCCCAAAATTCAAAAGTCTCTTCTGACAAGGTCTTGACTTTCTCAGGGACATTTCAACATAGATGACAAACCTCAATAACATCAGTTGTCACTTACTGGCATTATCCAACTTGTAAGAGGCGAGTAGCGTCATCAGCATATTCTTTTGAAGACCTATATAAAGACAGTGCTGGATGCTTTTCAGAATCAGAAGAAATTGAATCGGCCATTTGGACAAGCTGTTTTCATTTCCTAGACCCCAGATTTCTCATTTATTTAAAAAATTTTTTTTAATGCTTATTTATTTTTGAGAGAGAGAGACAGAGTGTGAGTGGGGGAGGAGCAGAGAGAGAGAGGGAGACACAGAAGCTGAAGCAGGCTCCAGGCTCTGAGCTGTCAGCACACAGCCCGATGCGGGGCTCGAACTCATGAACTGCGAGATCATGACCTGAGCTGAAGTCAGACGTTTACCGACTGAGCCACCCAGGTGCCCCTTATTTAAAATTTTTTTAATGTTTATTTGTTTCTGAGAGAGAGAGAGCATGAGTGGGGCAGGGGCAGAGAAAGAGGGAAACACAGAATCTGAAGCAGGCTCCAGGCTCTGAGCTGTAAGCACAGAGCTTGATGCGGGGCTTGAACTCATGAACCATGAGATCATGACCTGAACCGAAGTCAGACACTTAACCGACTGAGCCACCCAGATACCCCACACAGATTTCTCATTTATATAAAAAACTAGGAATTTGGACAATTTGATATCTAAAATAACTTTCTGCTTGAACATTTTATAAATCCACATCAAGTTCTTGCTAAGGAAATGTTACTTTATAAGACTTCCAGATTTTACCTAAGGGTAGAAACATAGAAAGAAAGTATCAAATTCAGATGAGATTAGAGTTCTGTCCTTAACATTTCAGTGCTTTGTGCTAGCTTGGGCTGTTGTTCAGCTCTGTGCTTTAAATCACCCATCGGCGCAATGCTTCCCCATTCATGGCGGAGTTGCGACCCTTACTGTTTAAACACCCTCAGATAGGATGTCTTCTTGTGCTTTCTGTGTCCTTTCTAATGTGTCCCCTTTTCAGGTAGAATTGTCCATGGAGGACATTGAAACTATCTTAAATACACTCATTTATGACGGGAAAGTAGAGATGACTATCATCGCTGCAAAAGAAGGCACAGTTGGAAGTGTGGATGGACACATGAAACTGTATAGAGCAGTCAATCCTATCATCCCGCCCACAGGTTTGGTCCGGGCCCCCTGCGGACTCTGCCCGGTGAGTTAAAGTGGCTTCATTTCACACCTGACTGCCACCAAGTGCAAATGCCACATAACTTACCAGCAAGCACACCCCAGTTTTCTGATTCTCAGAGTTGACCAACAGCTGTTCAAACCTCCACGTAAACTTTGATGACAGGCCTTTGATGAACAAGTCATGGCTTGACATTCCTTTTTAGAATAACCAGGTTAGGGAAATTTGTGTTTTTCTGGGTTTGGCCCTAAAATGGACAATTTTTAACGAGGGCTAATCATTTAACCTAAGTAGGGAGGGAAATAGGATTTGCTGAGAATCCTGTGTCACAGGCCAGGTATGTTCTTGAAGATTTATGTGGTCTCATTTAATCTCCTCCTGTCCCTTGGAGCTAATGGTGTTATTTCTGCATAACCTTGAAGCTAAGGAAGATACAAGATATACAGCTTAGAAGAATCAGGATTCAAACCCAGAGATGTGCTTTCCCCTGCAGCATGCCCCAGCACTCTCCATCCATCCGTTCCCATTTACTGCTTGCCAGCTGCGTGCTGCAGGCCCTGTCCCGGCCCTCACAGCTGCTGTTTTATTTCTTTATACTGGCCCTTGTCTATATGCCTAAGCTGTCTGTATGCTCGTGTCAACTCCTAGGGAAAAAAGCGAGCATATTGGGAATTCTGTTTAGCACCCTTCACAAAAAAGAATGTAGTTAAACACGAAACATTTGCCTAGTCAAACACACATACAGATCTGCTTTCCTGTATCCCTGTTACCTGCAAATAGCCTTTGGGCCAGTGGGCAGAACATGTCATCTTAGTGCTACAGTGAGAGGTCTCTCATTAACTAACTTTATAATCACACAGCAGGTCCTATTACAGCTCTAGTCTCTTTCAGTTTCAAAGTGTCACTTTTAATACCGCTTTAGAGAATGGTTGGGTCTTGGATATGTTGTTAACAGAAAGTATAGTTGTAGTTGACACTTAAGACTTTACCTATAATAATTTTAAAACTCTCATTTGATTGTAAACTTTTTTCTTTTTAAAGGTTTTTGACGACTGCCATGAAGGTGGTGAGATTTCACCATCTAACTGTATTTATATGACAGAGTGGCTCGAATTTTAAGAGAGCTAGGAACTTTACTGACATTTTGCAAATGAAGTTACTTTGAGAGCAAATAATTTAATTCGTGATGGAACATCAAATACCCTTGAAAGCAAACTTCACAATAATGGATAGACTAGCTGCTATGAAAAAATATTTTTTTATCTATGAAGACTAAATTTATAATGGTAGAGTAGGCAACGGAATATGAAGCAGGTAAGGCTAATACTGAAATCCATTCTTCGATAAATACTTAGAACTTCTGGAAGACCACCTTCTGAAGCCTTCAAGACTTGTGATGGTTCATGGAAAAAGAAGCCAATAAATCCATATTTGCCAAATACTATGATAATGGCTAGAGCTTAAAAATGCCCTTTTCCAAGTTAGTTATTAAGATCTTCATTGGAAATTTTTTACATCTACTTCACTATTGCCATTTGTTTTCTCTTTCCTCAGTGGTTTCATTAAGTAATTAAAAGTGATGGGGCAGGAACAGCACTTAGGGAAGAGTGGGGAAGAGAGTGGAACATCTCTTTTCCACACACTATTAATTCCTTATGTCAGAAATATTATTTCAGAGGATTATGCCTTTGTACTTACCTCAAATGCAAATGATGACTATTATCAAGGATTTTCAGCGCATAGTTACATTATTCTCATCTTCAAGAGAATGTTTTCACTGATCCTTTGTTAAAGTCTTCCAAGTTTCATTCTGTGGTTCAACTGTATTATTTGCTAGAACTGTCCCATAATCCATTACCCTCCATTTGTACTTCATTGTGAGCAGAGTACCATTCTTCTTTTCTTGTCCTATTTTAGATTTGTTTCCTTATTCTCTTCTAAAATCATGGTGTAATTAGTCTAGGCTAAGCAGAAAGCCATTACAATTGTTCTCATTTCTAATAGTACTTCCAGTCCTAATCATTAGCCATAGAGAAAACATTAGGTTATTCAGTGTACTGTTGCACAAAAGTTAGCTTTTTAGGATCTCAGCTATTGTATTTTCACTTTGTACCTCCACTCAGTGATTTCTGTGTCCAAGCCAAAAGTATGGGACCAAGGGAAAGGAATTGAAGGTCAGCTACTACTGACACCGGAGTTCAACTACCAGTTTGGAGATTCTCCAAGTGGGCAGCCATCAGAAGGGTAACTTTGAGATAAATGGGATCAATAAAATGAAATCAGCTCAGTAACCAACTAAGAACCAGATGGAGTTTGTGGCCAGCTCTATAAAATAGCATTCGATGACACCAGCACTTTGAAACAAGGATCATTTCAAGTATTAAATATATAGAAGATACAGAAGAATCTAGGAGCCTGAAACTACACAAGCCTTTCTCTTCCACCCCCAAGGAAAGCTAGAATAGTAAGAACATTATTTGTCCTTCTTGGAACCTGGCCTGTCACAGAGGTGCTAGTCTTATTTAATGAGAAAACTGAAGTTGGGGGGAGAGGTAGATGTAGGGAGGAGGAAGCAGTTCATGTATTAACTACAGATTTTGTATTATGTCTTGACAGCCAAAGATTGATTTTTAAAGCTTACAATCAAAGGCTACAACAAAAGTTCATTGACTCACCAGAATAAAGAGACCCTTTAAATGGTTTTCCCATAGCAGGTCTTTCATTCTGAATATTAACTGAAGGAGAAAAGAGACAATAGTTTAAAAATATAGCACCTCTGAGGGTGCCTGGGTGGCGTCAGTTGAGCATCCAACTTTGGCTCAGGTCATGATCTCGCAGTTCTTGAGCTCGAGCCCCACTTCGGGCTCTGTGCTGACAGCTAAGAGCCTGGAGCCTACTTTGGATTCTGTGTCCCACTTTCTCTGCCCCTTCCCCACTCATGCTCGGTCTCTGTCTCTCAAAGATAAATAAACGTTAAAAAAAACAAACAACAGCAGCTCCGATATATAGTTAAATCGATATTTACCCACCAGAAGTAAACTTTGACCAAAACAAGTTATGGGGCTCTAGACTCATGACACCAAAAAAAATTAAAAAAAAAAAAAAAATCAAATTGTGGTGAAGTCCTAATCCTTACAGTTGATTTCCATTTAGTATAAGGTATTTTGGTCACCTGAGAAGAGATACACCCTGAAGTCTGTCAGGGCCCTTCTGTTCTGCTTACTAATGATCATAGGGAGTCAGACAATTCTGAGAGACCATGATTCAATGGTTTAAATGGATAGTTTATGTGGCATTCTTCTATAAAATTCCTCTGAACTTCGTTTGATGAGGAGTAAATTTTATGAGCCATGATTTTTATGGTGATCAGCTGAGTAAAAACTAGTCAAACAAGTAATTTCAAGTTGAGTGACTTTTACTTTCAACTATTACTCATTATTAGATTGTGGGTAAGGGAAGAAAATACATGCCCTAGATTACTGCTGCTGGACATTTTATAGTGACAGTATTCCACATCTGTTCAGTAAAAGTACCCACCTGTCACTTCGTGACTGTTAAGACTTGAATGAAGAAATGAATTCAATTTATGGCTACCTGTGGTTACTGGCTACCATATTATATAGCACAATCCTTACAGTCACATAGGTCTATGTTAATTATAGGAATGAAAGATATCAAAATTATTTCTCACTTGTATGTATTTTTCTGTGGAGAAAGAGGACAAAATATTATTAACTGTCATTTGTAGTGTAAGTTTGTAATTTTTTGAAAAAGGACTTCAGAAAACAATGCCAAGAGTAAGTAGAACGATTACTAATTCCAAACAATTCAAATAGAATCAAACTTTGGTTATAGACTTGGTCAAATCAACCATCTTTAAGAAAATTACTACTCAATTGGTTTATCTAATTTGCTTCTCACTAACATGTCAAATGAGTTGTTTTAAACATAGTCATTTTAATTATAAAATACATGTTCACTATAACAAACTCAATCCTCAGGTGTACAAAACAAAAAGGAGACTTCCTTCACACTGTACCTAAAATGCCCATTCCCCAAAGATAACTGTTATTAAAGTTTAGAGTCTTTCCATATTTTCTTTGAACACATTTAGAAGCCAAGACTTTTCAGGTTAAAATGGTGGCTTTGAATCTCCTGTAGACATAAATAGTGAGGAAATTCATATTTTTGCAGCAAACATAAGGTTCTGTAACATGTACAAAGTCACTGGAAATTGTTTTGAGTCAATACTTAGGGATTGTAACAGCCAAAAAATATTGGAAAGAAAAAACAATTTTTTTGAAGGAGTATGATCAGAAGAAAAGTGGAATGATGCTTGAAAGTGAGCTAAAGGAACATAGAATTTAAAAGGTAGAACTCTTTACAGAACAAAATTTGAAGTATGGAAAGATTACTTAGAATTTTGTAACAAAATCTAAATTGTTCCCATGATTTCATCCTTCGACATTAAATTCATTTCTCAGGCTTAGAGAGAATCATTTAAAGCACCTGGCTAAGTTAATTCCTAATGGCAGAGGTCACAAATGGGTGGCTTGGACTTTGTGTGTCTTGCAGTGTTTGTACATTTTTTATTTACGCTGTCGTTGTCGACTTACGTAATCCATATGTACATATATTGGGCATAATTCATATACATATAAACTGTGTATATAAACATATAGTCCCTAGATATGAAAACCACTGCATGAAGTTTTTCCCTCAAAAAATCAGAAAATTGGCAACACCCTGCTACCTTCCCAGATGGCAACAATTTAGAAAGGGCACGAGTTCTCCATGCTGCCCAAATTCCCACCACGCTGGTCTAGCACACATCTGGTTGGCTATGCTGACATATTTTTACAGGCTGGGCTTCTGTTCCCTGCCCGACCTGGCAGACCTAACTCTTAGATCCATATGTATCCCTCTCCCTCAACATGTTTGAAGGACTGGGGCAGGGGTCAAAGATGAAGGCCCCAGTCTGGGTTTAATGTCTTGGGCCAGCTCAGAACAGCTAGTGTTTTGAGCTCTAAGCCAACACTCTGGACCTTTAGTCATTTTCCTCACCCCACCCCACCCTGCCAACTAGAAAAAGGTTCATTTCAAAGAGGAGTACAACTCCTACAACATACACAAACTAGTTTTAATGTGAACTGGGAATCAGGAAAGCTGGATTCCACTTCTATCTTACTCACTTTGGACAGATAAAGGTGGTTAAACTGTCCTTATGTCCCTGATCAAATGAGAAAAATACTGCTTTAGTTCATGGCAGTTTGTGAGATAGAAATCCAATGGAAAATGGAAACGCTGTTTGTAACTTAGTTTGAATATTGAACTTCTGGGTTATTTTTCCGGAACTTTGTTCTGTTTTATGTGTCTACTAATCATCTCATAATAGATAATTTTTATCTATTAATAACCTGATCATTGCTCTACCCCTATATTGGAATGTAAAACAGAAGTAATCCTACCTATGCTGGTACTTTCAGCATAGACTTTACCACGCTAATCAGTTCATGAAACTCCATATTCTGAAAGTGGCCACGGTCAGTGAATCTGTACAATTTGGCCTCCAACCTATCAGCCACTTCTTGTTGTTCCTTCCAGGGAAGGAAAGGATCATCAGTGGAGCCAAACTGCACAATGTAAGGGCAGTTGGCTTTGATCTTCTCCCACTGCCAGGGACGGTTGAAGTATCCTATGGGGAAAAAATATACATAGAGCCTATTACCGCCCATGGATAATTCCCATTCTAGCCATGGTAAAATATCTAGTGAAGACCATAGCAGACACACAGAATCCGAGCCTGTGAGTTACAAGTCCATTAGTTTTCAAATCTATAGCGCTTAATACCATAGCTACTTGTGAAGGGGCGTATGTGGCTCAGATAAAATCAGGCCTCTAGGGTTCAATGCATTAGAAAATGGTCTATCACCTCTCAAAGGGTCTAATTTGTAAAAAAGAAGGGCAGCAAATGTTTCTCATCTGTTACGAGAGGGTTTTTTTAGCCTATTCAAAAGCCAGTACTGTTTAACCTGAACAGGTAGCCCTGTGATTAGAGGAAGGGCTTTTCTGAATCGGTTTCAAACTTACCACTGGCACGCTCGTTTTCATCCCCCAAGTCAGAGGTATATGCAGACACTAACACAATAGCATATACTTGGTGTGTTTCTGCATACCTGGAGAAAGAGAAATGATGTCAACTAATACTTAATGTTAAATCTGATTGCCAAAAAGTAAAAAACAAAAACAAAAACAAAAAAACACATGAAAACTCATTTGATCTAGCTTACAGAAAACAGTTGCTGTTGAGGTTAATTTAAAAAAAGTAAGGAAACTAAAGAACTCCAAGCCCAGTGGTTAATAAATTACCCTTGGCTACTTGATGAGTTTCTACTTATTTTTCAAGGTAGTCCAAACCTCTTTGGTAATCCTTTCAAAAAAAAACAAAAAGTGGGGGCAACTGGGTGGCTCAGTCGGTTGAGTGTCCAACTTCGGCTCAGGTCATGATCTCGCGGTTCATGAGTTTGAGCCCCACATCAAGCTTGCTGCTATCAGCCTGTCACAGCAGAGCCTGCTTCAGATCCTGTCCCCCTCTTTCTGCCCCTCCCCTGATTGCACTCTCCCAAAAAAATAATTTTTTTTTTTTTTTAAGTGTAATCATTCTCTTTGATGTGCCTATTAACCTACCTTCAGTATGCATCAGCATTGCCTGCTTGGTTAACATGTAGATTCAGTCCCGGAGCATCTGATTCAAAGTTGGTATGAGGCCCAGGGATCTGCATTTTAAGGCATGACACCTCCCCCCCAACCCGGATGACTAATACAAGTGATCTGTGAACCGTATTTTAAGAAATACTGTACCATAGTGGAAATATACCTCTTTTGCTGCACATTCCACATTGTATTGTATTACTCTTTGCGTTGTATTATATGTCTTCCCCAACAAACCTTCAGCTCCTTAAGGGCAGGTGTGAGCCTTCTTGATTTCTATGACCCTGGTGCCTAGTAGAGTGCCCACAAGCAGACACTTGGCAAAGATTAGGCTAGGGAAAGATGTGGAATAGTAATAGCTTCAAGGGGCCTTTGTGCCAGGAAAAATTTAGGGTTGGTATTTTGTTTTGCAGTCTAAACTTTTTGCCCAACAATTTGTTTTGAAAAATTTCAAACCTACAGGACAGTTAGAACAACAAGCACTTGATTCATTAATTTTACCACACTTCACACCTAAATACATCAACTGTGTCCCCTAAGAACAAGGTATTCTCTTACATATCCACAGTGCCATTATTACACCCAGTACACTTAACACCGAGACAGTAATACACAGATCCTGATAATGGCGCTTGAACTCACAAACTATGAGATCACGACCTGAGCCGAAATCAAGATCCAGACACTTAAACAACTGAGCCACCAAGCACCCCAAAACTGCTTTTCAATCCTAGATCCAGTCAAAGATCACACATTGCATTTGTTTTTCATGACTCTTTAGTCCCTTTTAAATTTTTTGTTTTAAATGACATTGACATATTCTAAGAGTTTAATAAGCCAATTAATTGTCTTGTATATCACCCCTAAATTGAATTTTTCTGTTTCCTCGTGATTAGACAGAGGTTGAACATTTTTGGCAAGAATACTACATAGGCAATGTGTCCTTCCCACTCCATCACATCAGAGACACACAATGCCAGTGTCCCTTTATTGGTGAGATTAAGTTTGATTACTTAAGGTGATATCAGATATCCATTGTAAAGACATAATTGTCCACTTTGTGATTAGTAAGTAATCCGCAGGGTGGTCCTCTGTGGCTCTACCAATATCCTTTTCCCCTACCATCTTATACCACATACTGGCATGTATTTTCTCTTGCCTACCTTAACTTTAGATGTTAATTTTTAGGTTGCAGACAATCCTGCAGCGAGTTTATTATTTTTTATTTTATTTTTAAGAGAGAGACAGAACGTAAGCAGGGGAAGGGCAGAGAAAGAGGGAGACACAGAATCTGAAGCAGACTTTAGGGTCTGAGCTGTCAGCACAGAACCTGACAAGCAGGGCCTGAACCCACAAACCGTGAGATTATGACCTGAGCCAAAGTCCGACGCTTAACCGACTGAGCCACCCAGGTGCTCCAGGGATCTTTTTCTTTTTTTTTAAGTTTATTTATTTTGAGAGAGAGAGAAAGAGGATACCAAGCAGGCACTGCCCTGCCAGCACAAAGCCCAATGTGGGGCTCGAACCCATGAACCATGAGATCATGACCTGAGCCAAAATAAAGAGTCAGACATCCAACCGACTGAGCCACCCAAGGCACCCCAGTTACAGGGATCTTTAAAAGAAGGCACATCTGGGGCGCCTGGATGGCTCAGTCAGTTGAACATCCAACTTCGGCCCAGGTCATGATCCCATGCTTCATTGGTTTGAACCCCGCGTCGGGCTCTGTGCTGACAGCCTGGAGCCTGGAGCCTGGAGCCTGCTTTGGATTCTGTGTCTTCCTCTCTCTCTCTGCCCCTCCCCTGCTTGCACTGTCTCTCTGTCTCCCCAAAATAAATAAATATTTAAAAAATTTTTTAAAAGGAAGGCACATCTTTATCAGCCAATAGCCTGAGAAAAATTCAGTTGGCCTTGAGTTGGTACAGATTTCAGCATAAAGGGATTTCTTCATTTTCCAGACAACCTTTGGCAGCTTATGAACACTAAGCTCCACACTGGAAAGCATTATCTCATAGCTTCAAATGGCAGAAAGGCTACGGAATTTGGCAGGGTTCCCTGACATGCAATTTATATGCCAGCCTGAGTGACTGCTTGGGACAAGAGGTTACACAAAAACTATATTCCTTCCTCATCCAGCCTAGCAAATGTGCAAGAAACCCAACCCTAATATGCTTATTCAGCCAGCTAAGTCCTATCCTCTAGGCCTCATAAGCCTAAAGGGAGAGACATGATGTTATAACCAACAGCATCAGGAAGTGTCATGAATCCTAAGGATGGGGGTGGGGGGGTGTACAGGGTGGTGTAATAGCCTCTGCCCTCCAACAAATATTTATTTAGTACCTACCATATGGCAGACACTCTTCTAGGCACTAAGGTCCCAGTGTCAGAGTGAACAAAGCCCCACCCTCATGTTGCTTACATTTTTATTGGCCAGAGACAGGCAAGAAATAAACAAGACATCAGATGTTGAAAAGTGTAATAGATTAAAAGAGGGATACCAAGATGTAAAGGGGATAGGAGCCATTGTTTCATTTGGAGTGATTAGACTAGGCCTCAGTGAAAAGAGACATTAAGTAGAGACTTAAAGAAAAGAAAGCCATGCAAGTACCTAGAAACAGTATACCAGGTAGAACAGGGGCCAGCACAGGCCTAAGGTAGGTACAGAGTTGGCAAGTTCAAGGAACTGCAGTGAGGTCTGTAAGCCAGCTGGAGCCCACACAGGGTGACTATTGAACAAGGATCGCACCTCATGGCTGCAATGGCCCCAGAACTGTGGCCTATGATGATGGTCTTCTCATCACAGTGCAGCTCCGTCTCCATGAAGGGCAGCCAGATGCTCTCTCGAGCTGTAACTAAGGTTCAGGGTAAAGAAAGAGTGTCATTTGATAGGGACAGTCTTAGTCTAATACCACCCCACCTTTCTGACAGAGGACTACTTAGCATTTCTCAACTTAAGAACTTCAGGACCATATGGGAGACGGGGCTGTTTCTTTTTTTTTTTTTTTTTTTTTAACATTTATTTTTGAGACAGAGAGAGACAGAGCATGAACGGGGGAGGGGCAGAGAGAGAGGGAGACACAGAATCGGAAGCAGGCTCCAGGCTCTGAGCCATCAGCCCAGAGCCTGATGCGGGGCTCGAACTCATGGACCGCGAGATCGTGACCTGAGCTGAAGTCGGACACTTAACCGACTGAGCCACCCAGGCGCCCCGGGGCTGTTTCAATAGAGCCAAAGATTTATATGTTGCTGTTTGAAAAATTCAAGTCCATAGCTTTGCTATATATATATATATATATATATATATATATATATATATATATAGCTTTTATTTTTTTTTTAATTTTACCATGTTCTTATAAGAAAATACTGAGGAAATAATAAAAATATAATTCTGTAGCTTTAATGTAAACTTAAGAGATAACTCTAGGGGCACCTGGGTGGCTCAGTCGGTTAAGCATCCGACTTCAGCTCAGGTCATGATCTCATGGTTCATGAGTTTGAGCCCCGCATTGGGATCTGTGCTGACAGCTCAGAGCCTGGAGGCTTCTTTGGATTCTGTGTCTCCCTCTCTCTCTCTGCCCCTCCTCTGCTCATACTCTGCCTCTCTTTCTCTCAAAAATAAATTTAAAAATTTTTAAAAAAAGAAATAACTCTAGACAACATTCTCAAATTCACATGTATAAATATGCTTTCTTTCCTAAGAGGAAATTCCTGACACAAGTCATGGGCATAGTCAGAACAAAAGTGGCAGTGTTACATTTTGATATATTTGGATCTCATATAGGTGCTGTGAAGTTTTATCATATCTCTGTCTCACATGAAACACTCATACATTTTGCCTGAAAATATCTGTTGAATCTGTTGACTTATAGAAGGGAAAACTGAGTTGCTTAAAAAGTGGAAAATTAAATTTTACCAAGCCTGGGTGCTTTTCTCGATCCTTACTAGAATTTTCTATGATGCTTTTTGGTTTACACCCTTTTCCCCAAACTACTTGCCTTC
Source organism: Panthera tigris (assembly GCF_018350195.1). NCBI lineage: Eukaryota > Metazoa > Chordata > Mammalia > Carnivora > Felidae > Panthera > Panthera tigris. The sequence goes on from NC_056662.1 coordinate 43,275,725, forward strand.
ATTCATTCTTAGGTATATATTCCCTTTGGCTTCTCTACTATGATATTCCTGTTCTATACCAGGAAAATGGCAAGATCAAAACCCAACACGATGAGGCTATTTAAAAACATGTTTAAAACTTACTTGGGTCAGGCATGTTTTTAGCCAAACACTGGAAACCAGGTATCTATGACATGAGGGGAAAAAAAAGCTATAATAAAGAGCTTAATTACAACTAATACTTTGCTAATAAGAAATGAGACACCTGATATGATCTCTATCAATTCAATAAGTCTTTGCTTACATTATGAAATGAAGCAGGTTAAGTGCCATTGGATTCCATGTGAACAGACAATCCCTCCTGATAAACTGCCTTCTGTCTGTAGTTCTTACCTAGCCAGCTCTGTACATATTTGCATTTGTACATCTCTGTTTATCACTGTAGGCATGTATCTACAGAGGCATCATGAATGAATGCATTCTAGACAAACTGGAGTCAAAAAGACTGTGCACCAGGAAGTAGGTAAAACATGGTACAAAATGTGGTACAGAAAGTTGGAGATCCCACCCTTTTGGACAGCTTCAGTCCTGCTCTTTTTGATCTGTAGCTCTGGCCTTGGTTTTCAACCACAACCTGAAATTTTCTTCTAGACACATACTCTAGAGCTCTAAAGGATGGCAACCCAGGAAGCAGTCCTATTGACTGGTTATGGAAGAGGTTAAAAAAAAAATCAAGATACACAAGACAATTACAGTGGGACACAACGCCATTTGTGTAAAGCTCACAAAGAAACCAAATTAAATAAGATATTGTTCAAAGTATACCCACATAGCTGCAAAAGTATGTTCATTTTTAAAAGAGGAGCAAATGAAAAAAATTTCAGGGAAATGGGATTGGGGGGGGTATACATGTGGCTTCCAAGGTATTGTTAATGTTGCAGTTTAGTTTGGTTATGGAGTCTCAGGTATTCATTACATTATGCTTCACAATTTCCATGTATGTTACATTCATCTTTTTCCTATATTAAATATTACATACTGATTTTTTTTTTTTAATCTGAGGCAGGAATCAGAGAAGACAGAGATACACTTATCTCGTAAGCCCCAAATCTGAACCAGCAACAGATGCAGAGAGACAGGGGGGTGCTCTAAGAGGTGGTGCCTTGTACTCTAACCACTGAATCTTCAGAGAAGTCTTCCGGGCAGTTTTATCCACCAAAATTCTGACCACTAGTTCTAGAGTTTGAGACAGGGCAGCGGGGAGAGCAGTGAAAACACAGGGCTTCGCTGAAGGGGTGGGGGGCTGGGGACGAGGTGAACACACGTTCAAACTTCAGTCCACTGTCCCCTCCGTCCCCTCAAGGCTCCCAGCGCGGTCAGGCTTGTCTCTTACCTGCTCCAGCCCCTTCTTCACCCAGCCGTACCAGCCGTGGGTGGCCACATCCCCACCTCCATTCCCAGGAACAATAACTGCCTTGTTCGGGGAAGCCATGAGCGCAGAGGGGCCGATGTCGACCAGCAGCAGGGCCTGCAGGGCCGGGAGCCCGAGACTGCATCCGCTGGGAGCCTGCACTGTGGCATTCTGGGAATTGTAGTTCTGGGGGCGCCGGTGGGCCGGCTCTTGGACTCTGGCCGCCCTTACTGAAGAAGGTGGCCAAAGCAAACTTCCGAGTTTCTAGCAAATCTAAATCGCCTTTCACTTGCCTCTTGCTAGCGTTCTGGTCCCCTCCTCGCCTTATTTAGGACAGGCTGTCACACGCCCAGAATATACTCTCCCTTTACTAGCATTATGATATATTTCTATTGGAAAGTGTGGTTTTAGTTCCAAATATACAGAAATAACCTTTTTATGAGTTGAGGACTCGTGGAATTCTTATTACTTTTCCTTCTGATTTTGAAACATTTGTTGCTAGTACAGTTGTCACTGTCAGTCCTGGTTGTTATTTTTCATTGCTTTCAATGTTGTCCTTTTAAAAGCTATCACCATTGGTGATGGCACATGGATACCATTCACAATTGATGTGAGGAACAAAGGCAGAAGAAAAAATTAATATTTCTTTACAACTTACAGCCCAATGACAAGTCCTTGAGACAGGCAAAGTGATACTCCTCTGGAAGCTCAGCTCCCTTGATGATGACAATTTGCTAAGAGCAAAAGGCAATCTTAGCTTAATGTTATTTGGACCTCCAGGATCCTGTAAGTCTACTTTAAACATAAAAAAATTCCTTTGGAAACTTCCTTTATCTCTTCCCCTCCCCAGATATATGTTGACAATCGTACTGCAAGCTTACAGCCCCTTGATATACATCTGAAGGGTCTCATGATTGAGTTTTTACTAAACAGTAATAAATGACATTTTCCTAACAGCAACTAGCCCCTCAGTGTCCTGGAAACCTTGTTGCCAAAATACCTTAGAGACTTTCCCTGTCCCTAACCCCCTCCCAACCTGAAGGTATATAATCAGTCACCGTCACAACCCCAGTGCAGCACTTTCTGCGCACGAAGCCTGTCTCTGTGCTTTAATAAAACCACCTTTTTGCACCAAAGACATCTCAAGAATTCTTTCTCCGAACCCCAATATTTTCCACATCAATACTTTAACAAATTTAGAGACTGGGAAAACTGAAGTAGCAATGCAGTGGTTTACCTATTATAATATGGCAGTCCTGAAATTTTAGAAAACACATATACCTTATAGATTTATCAAAATCTTTTATACTGGGGTGGGCAAATGTATGCTCACGTGGTTAAAAATGGGAATAAACAGGGGCGCCTGGGTGGCTCAGTTCATTAGGCATCTGACTCTTGATTTTGGCTCAAGTCATGATCTCCCAGTGGTGGGATGGAGCCCAACGTGAGGCTCCACACTGGGCATGAAGCCTACATAAGATTCTCTCTCTTCCTTGGGACACCTGGGTGGTTCAGTCAGTTAAGGATCTGACTTTGGCTCAGGTCATGATTTCACGGTTTGTAGGCTGTGCTGATGGCTTGGAGCCTGGAGCCTGCTTCAGATTCTATGTCTCCCTCTCTCTTTGCCCCTCCCCTGCTCGTGCGCTCTCTCGCTCTCTCTCTCTCGCTCTCTCTCTCTTTCTCTCAAAAATAATTAAATATTTAAAATAAGTTTCTCTTTCCCTCTGCCCCTCCCCTGCTTGGGTGCTCGCTCTCTCTCTCTCTCTCTCTCAAAACAACAACAAAAAATTAGAATGAACAGAAAAGTGTTTCTTATTCCTTGCCTCTTCTATGAACTTACTCACTTTGTACATCAGGCATGTTTCTGCATTTGTTACTGAGAAACACTCTTAGGCACTTTATTTTTTTTTTTAAGTTTATTTATTTATTTTGAGAGAATGAGAGAGAGAGATAATGAGGTGGGAGGAGCAGAGAGAGGGAGGAGAGAGAATCCCAAGCAGGCTCCACACTGTCAGCACAGAGCCCAATGCAGAGCTTGAACCCACCAACCACGAGATCATGACCTGAGCCAAAATCAAGACCTGCTGGCTTAACCAAGCCACCCAGGCACCCCCGCAGTTTATTGTTTGAACAGGCACAAGCAGGTGATCAAGATACACTGCCCCACCACCACATTCTTTAGGAAGAGCCACGCATACTCTTTCTTCTTGAACTTTAGACTATGAATTTTTTGAAAAGCCCAATGTTATTGGGACACCTGGGTGGCTCAGTGGGTTAAGCATACAACTCTTGGTTTCTGCTCAGGTCAAGATCTCACGGTTTCTGGGTTTGAGCCCTGCATCGGGGTCCATGCTGTTAGGACTCTCTTTCTTGCCCTCTCTCTTTGCCCCTCTCCTGCTAATTCTCTCTCTCTAAAAATAAATACATAAACAACAAGAACAAAAAAGTCGAGGGGTGCCTGGGTGGCTCAGCACATTGAGCATATATGACTTCGGCTTAGGTCATGATCTCGCAGTTTGTGAGTTCAAGCCTCACTGCTGTCAGAGGAGAACCCACTTCAGATCCTCTGCAGGTCTCTCTCTGCCCCTACCCCACTTGCACATGCTCTCTCTCTCTCTCTCAAAAATAAATAAAACATTAAAAAGAAGTCAATGTTATTGAATTTTATTTATTTTTTTTACTTTGAAATTACTTTATTAATTGCAATGTATAATATATTAATGCAAAAGCATAATAGTTTACTGAGGGAGTCATAATTAGTCTTTATAAATAAAGTACACAGATAATATTCATAAGGCCACTTCCATACATATTAGCTTGAATTTTATCATTTTTTAATGTTTATTTTTGAGAGAGAGAGAGAGACAGAGTGAGAGCAGGGGAGGAGTAGAGACAGAGGAAGACACAGAATCCAAAGCAGGCTGCAGGCTCTGAGCTGTCAGCACAGAGCCTAAGGCAGGGCTCAAACACACAACCACGAGATCATGACCTAAGCCAAAGTCAGACGCTTAACTAATTGAGCCACCCAGGCACCCCATATTAGTCTGGACTTTAAATGTAACCGTATTCACTTCAGAAGTAATGAATTACTGAGACACACACCACCATGGATTAATCTCAAAATAATTATGCTGAATGAAAGATGCTAGACAAAAAAAAAAAAAAAAAAAAGAGTACATACTGTATTATTCCACTCACTTAAAACTGTGGAGGGGCACCTGGGTGACTCAGTCGGTTAAGCATCCGACTTTGGCTCAGGTCATGATCTCACTGTTTGTGAGTTCAAGCCCTGCATCAGGCTCTGTGCTGACAGCTCAGAGTCTGGAGGCTGCTTCAGATTCTGTGTCTCCCTCTCTCTCTGCCCTTTCCCTGTTTGCATTCTGTCTCCCAAAAATGAATAAACATTAAAATAATAATAATAATAAGTTAAAACTATGGAAAATAACAGGGGCACAAGGAAACATTGTGGGATGATATACATGTTCACTATCCTGATGGTGATAGTAGTCAAAACTTAACATATTATACACTTCAAATATGTGCTGCTTATTGTGTGTCAATTATACCTCAATAAAGCTGTTTAAAAATTATTTTATTTTATTTTTTGTTATTTTTTTTAAAGAGAGAGAGAGAGAGCAAGCAGGCACAAGTAGGGGAGAGGAGCAGAGGGGGAGAGAGAGAGAGAGAGAGAGAGAGAGAGAGAGAGAGAGAGAGAGAGAGAGAGAGAGAGAATCTCAAGCAGGTTCCACACTCAGCACAGAGCCTGATGTGGGACTTGATCTCATGATCCTGGGAACATGATGTGAGCCAAAATCAAGAGTTGCACTTGATCTTAGCCAGAAGGCCGAGAAGCGATACCAAAATCAAGAGTTGAACGCTCAACCAACTGAGCCACCCAAGTGCCCCTAAAATTTAAATATAAATTAAAACAAGCAGAGGCATTCCTGTAGCCTAGAGACCGTTTGCTTAGTGGTTTTTAGTTCAAGGCACAATGACACTCTATTAAAAGGAACTGTGAGCTGAAAAGGATTTATCCTTCCTTAAGATTTAAGATCTTTTTTCAGCAGCTCTTTCTGCCCACAGGTCCTGTCCCTGTGCCCTGTGCTTTAATAAAATCACCTTTTTGCACACACATGCACACACAAAAAGATTTGTGTTTCTTTGCACTCACAAGGTAGTTGACTCTTCCTTTGAGAAGGAGAAAAATAAGGTAATGTTCTCAACTGTCAACCTTCTCAGATTGTTTTGTCGATAATGATGGCAAAGATTATATACTTACCATTAAATCTCCCTTGTTTTCTTTTCTCCCTTCTATCTCTTGGGCAACCATTTTCTGAACTTGCCATTATCACAGAAAATATAGCTTGGTTTCAAAACTAAAACATCATCTTTATGAACTAAAAACATTGAAAATGCACATTTCTGTCTGGTACATCATTTGCTAACATTGAAAGAGCCATTCTCAAGAACTTGAGAAGGCTGTTTTCATTTTTCTGACACACTCAGCCACCACCAACCTCTAATACTGACTGTCTTTCTGAATCACCTTCCTTTGCCTGAACTTTTCTTTTCAGGTCAGAATCTCTTCTTTAGGCGGTTTGTCTGTGACTCTCCAAACTCACTGTCCAAGCAAATACCTTCTGAGCTCCTTTGCTATTTCTTTCACATATTATTGTTTTGACCAAGAAGAAGAAAGGAGAATATAAGAAAAGCTTCTTTGGAGTCTTGAAGGACACATCAGAGTCAAGTGGGAAAAGCATGGTGGTGACTGGGTGGTTCTTAGCAGAGAGGAGGGACATACAGGAGCACAGAGGTGAGACAGCGTACAGGCTGGGAGAGACAACTGGTTCAATACTGTAGGACTGAGGTAAATAGATCATGGAGACCCTTGTACAGCAAGAGGGGACATCTACTTTATCCTGTGAGTGAGGGAAAGCTAGGTAGTTTTAAACAAGGCAAGGTCAGGGTCAGATGTGTGGTTCTGAAAAATCTCTCTGGCAACCAAAGTGAGTTTGGGTTTGGCAAAATTTGGCAAAGAGGTCATTTAGGAGGCTATTGTGGTCATTCGGGAAAAGTGAATGAGGGCTTGAACTAAGTAGGTAGATGGAAATGAGAAGCATTTAGAATAAAAAAACCCACAGGTCCAAGTGATGCATTATTACTTTCAGGGTTGGGATGTTGAAGAGGTAGGGGAAGAAAAAAATATCTTTTCCTTCTACCCTTCTAGGTTCTTGGCTGGGGCTCTGAAACCAAAGACATATAAGCAAGAGAAGAGCATACAAAAAATTGATTTTTTAAAATATGTTTTACATGACATGGGAGCCTTCATCAGGAAATGAAAACCCGGGGCACCTGGGTGGCTCAGTTCGTTAAGTGTCCAACTTCGGCTCAGGTCATGATCTCACAGTTTGTGGGTTCAAGCCCCACATTGGGCTCTGTGCTGACAGCTCAGAGCCTGGACCTGCTTCAGATTCTGTGTCTCCCTCTCTCTCTGCCCCTCCCCTGCTCTCTGTCTCTATCTCTCTCTCTCAAAAATACATAAACATTAAAAAAAAATTTTTGTTGAAGGAAATGAAAAACCAACAAAGCAGTTAAACCGGATTGTTTTTATGCTAGGTTTTATGAAGAGTGGTAGGTCATGAGGAAAATGCAATAGAACAAAAGCATATGAAATAAGGGTAGTTAATAAGGGAAGAAATTTAGCAAGGCCTATTCATTCTGATTCCTCTTGGCATCTGTTCTGTGAAAGGGAGGCATACACAAAATGACTTCCAAAGGCTCAAGGAGTCGTAAAACCAAAGGAAAATCCTGATAAATCCAGCTTGACAGGAATGTGGGTTTTTTTTTTTTTAATGTTTATTTATTCTGAGGGAGAGTGCATGCAGGCTGGCAAGGGGCAGAAAGAGAATCCCAAGCAGAGTCCCCTGTCAGTGCAGAGCCCAATGCGGGTCTTGATTATGAGATTATAACCTGAGCCCAAATCAAGAGTCAGACACTTCACCAACTGAGTCACCTAGGCACCCCTACAGAAATGGCTTACTAAGGGGATGAGTAGATCTCTGCGGCCCTATCTCTCATAAGACCTGCTTTTTTAGCCCTAGAGACTGGGAATACATTCCGGGAGACTCCCCACCCCACAGGAGGAAATGTTTGAGAATAGTTGTGTCATAGTCACATCTCCAAAGAAAGTTAAGAATGTTATGTCCCAAGGGTGTACTTAATAGTATGTTTAGACAAAAGAAAGTGTGGGAGGGGAGTAGCTATTATGGAGAATGCTTCGGGTCACAGAGAGATAGTCATTGTGGATTTATCCAAGATGGCATTTGTGTGGCTCACCCATCTGTCTGCAGAGGTAACAAATGTCTCCTCCTGGTAAAAACAGAGCACCTTTCATATGATGGTCTTATGACCTGTTTGAAGGGAGACAGGGAAGGTCAGTGGATCCTTCCTTGCACCTACCCTCTCTCAAAATCCTTCAGCTTAAAATATTAAATATGCTACTCTGTCATATTTTGGTAGTGTGTCCTGAACCCCACGAGAGACAAGGAGGGACCAAGAATAACTCCCTAGTTATTAGGATGACTGGGAGGAGAATGGTATCTCCAAGTGAAATAGAAAGTACAAGAGACAGGTTAGTTTAGGGCGAGGGGAACAATGAATTCAGCTTAGGACCATTAAAAGATAAACTGAGGCATCCTAAAATTGTAAGAGTTGGGGCACCTGGGTGGCTCAGTCGGTTGAGCATCCAACTTCGGTTCAGGTCATGATCTCACAGTTGGTGGGTTTGAGCCCCGCATCTGGCTCACTGCTGTCAGTGCAGAGCCCACTTTGGATCCTCTGTCCTCCTCTCTCTCTGTCCCTCCCCTGCTCATGTGCACGCTCCCAAAAATAAACATTAAAAAAATTTTTTTTAATTGTAAGAGTTTATTTGAGCAAAATTCAATTTGAATCAAACAGCATCAAACCGCAAGTGGTTAGGAGCCCTCTGTCAACAGGAGTCAGGGAAAACACTTAAACAGAAAATGTGTAGAAGCCAAGAGAAGAAATTATTTGATTGTCCAGTTGGCTGTTGATTGTATTCAATGTTTCAATTTCATAACCTTGAGGCATTTCTGTACTTACATTTTAGTTTGCTTAAGTAGGCTGTCATGGCATTAGAGCCACATCAGTCTAATGGCCTTCTTTTTAATTAACTTGACAGGACACATGGAGATTCAGGTGCCAAAACACCAGAGATATCTAGCAGGTTGCCGGATATATGAATCTCATGTTAGGTAAGTCTGAGCCAGAAACATAGAAATTAGATTATAGATGATGAATAATATGTCATGAAAATTGTGAAAGACTTTGAAATAGTCAAAAGTACATGGGTGAACTTCCATGGAATGCTGGGCATTTTTTAAAGGACTCTCTGGGGTCATCTGATTGTAAGGGGTATGTGCCTCTATCTTTGACTAAGCTATTTTACAACTCTGCAGAGAAAGAAATTAATTTACAGAAAACTGATAGTAATGCAAATGTCTCCTGTCCATAACAATGCAAATGAGTCTTGTCCACAGCAATGCAAATGAGTTTTGTGTGGTAGGGAATATGAATATATAAATCAAATTCTTCCTTGAACCAGTCTGAACATCCTTACTTGTTACCTCATTAATAAATGAGTTTTTGACATATGCTCATTTTATATTTGTATGAGGGCCAGAATTTTACCTTTTTGAAACTTTAACAATTTTGAAGGTTTCACCAGCATCCCAATGGATTCACCTAACAAAATCAGGTAAATCATGTTGCTGAAGAATACCTTGTGGGCTGCTTAATTAAGCCCGGGAATATTTTGCTTTTGGCTCTCAGAGTGAACAGTGAATATTCAAGTGGCAATCATACAACAATAAACTGATTCTGTTTCTCTAGGTTTTTTCTCTTTATTTTTTTTAATATATGAAATTTATTGTCAAATTGGTTTCCATACAACACCCAGTGCTCATCCCAAAAGGTGCCCTCCTCAATACCCATCACCCACCCTCCCCTCCCTCCCACCCCCATCAACCCTCAGTTTGTTCTGTTTTTAACCATCTCTTATGCTTTGGCTCTCTCCCACTCTAACCTCTTTTTTTTTTTTTTAGGTTTTTTTCTCTTTAATGATTTTGTATTTTTGGTTTTGTTTCTGATACATCTACAGCCAATAGGTTTCTCATCATTGGTGGCAACAACAATCAGGAATTTGACTTTATATTCTGACCATTTGGTGGTCTCACTAAGTTAATTGGTAGTTATAGAGATATATTCTCTTTTGGATAAGAGATGACAGAGAATCTAGTTGGTCCTTTTTGTTTGTTTGCCTTTTTTGTCTATTTATGAGTTCAAATCAGTCAAGATTTTCATGGCTCCTGGAAAGAAGAATGACTCTATATCTGATCTGGTGAGTTTTTGTGTTTCTGTGTTTACTTCTGACCTGTGACTAAAGTTGTAGGATCAAAGCTGTATACTTTCTTTTTTTTTAATTAAAAAAATGTTTTTAATGTTTATTTATTTTTGACAGAGAGAGAGACAGAGCATGAGTGGGTGAGGGGCAGAGAGAAAGGAAGACACAGAATCCGAAGCAGGCTCCAGGCTCTGAGCTGTCAGCACTGAGCCCAACGCGGGGCTCCAACTCACAGACTTCAAGATCGTGACCTGAGCCGAAGTCGGACGCTCAACTGACTGAGCCACCCAGACACCCCAAAGCTGTATACTTTCTTTGTGTCTATGCAGCTCTGTGTCTTTATGGCTATAACCAAGAAAGGCCCTCACATGTTGTGGAGTGTGAAATGTTTACTAAGTTTGGATACCTCTAATAAATTAGATTAGTATGTCTCTTTTTCCTAATTAAATTTTTTGTTTATTTTGAGAAAGAGAGAGAGAGCGCGCGCAGGGGAGGGACAGAGAAAAAGAGAGAATCCCAAGCAGGCTCTGTGTGAACAGTGTGGAGCCCAACATAAGGCTGTCAGTGGGACAGGGCTGGAACCCAGGAACAGTGACATCATTGATGAAGGAGCATGAGGCAGGCTGAGGGCAAAATTCAGGCTGGTACTCTACCCGCCCCCCCCCCCCAAGGTGGAATATGTGTGATATTCCTCAGACACTCCCAACTACCCAAGAACAAAGGAAAGGGGTTTAAGTGCTTGCCATGGTAATGTGGGAGACTAAGGCAAACGCAAAACTGAATTCCCTTACTGTCTACAGCCCACTGACAAGTCCTTGAAACCAGCAGAGTGACCGCCCTCTAGGAGCTCAGCTGCCTTGATAATGACACTTTGTTAGGGGCAAAAGAAAACCTTAGCTTAACATTACCCCAACCTCAAGGATCCTGTAAATCAACTTCCTTTATCTCAACTGCCCCAAGATATATGCTGGCAATCATATTCCAAGCTTATGGCCCCCGGATATGCATTTCATATGATGAAGAGTCTCATGACCCTTCATGAGGTTTTATTAAACAGTGATAAATGGTGTTTCCCTAGCAACAGCTAGCCCCTCAAGGTCTTGGAAACCTTGCTTCCAAAATTCCTTAGAGACTTACTCTATCCCTGACCCCCTCCCAACCTGAGGGTATAATGAGTTTCCCTTCAAGACCCCAGTGCAGCTCTTCCTGCCCATGGGTTCTGTTCCCATGCTTTAATAAAATCACCTTTTTACACCAAAAACATCTTCAAGAATTATTTCATGGCCGTTGGCTCTGGACCCCACGAATCCCCCATCACCCCAAAAACTTCATCAGTTATGACCCCAGCCAAAATCAAGAGTCGGATGCCCAACCAACTGAGCTGCCCAGGCACCCCAGATTAGTATGTCTCTTAAAGGAGCTCTGTTCCGGAGTGCCTGGGTGACTCAGTCTGTTGGGCATCCAACTCGATTTTGGCTCTGTTCGTGGGACAGAGCCTGAGTCAGTCTCCACGATGTGTGTGGAGCCTGCTTGGGATTCACTCTCTTTCCCTCTACCCCTCTACGTTCTCCCCACTCACCATCTCTCTCTAAAATTAAATAAATAAATAAATAGGAGCTCTGTTCTGACTGGCTTATTGAGATAAATACATACTTACATAAATCAAATATTCCTAAAACTACCCAAAAATAATGAAATTAAACTTCCAATACTTTAAATGTGTAGGAATTTTAAAAACCCTTCTTAGAAAATTCTAGTATAGAACGAAGCCAGGATCAAATAATTAAAGCAAGTCTTTGGTAAATGATATTCTTTTAACGTTTGGTTAAAAAAAAAAAAAAAAAAACCACACAGCTATGTCTTTTCTCGGGGTAAACTATAATACAAATGTGTATTTATTTTAATTGAGTTTGCTTCCTTACTGAGAGATTAATGCAAACTGCCTAAATTTATTCACTTAATGATGTAAAACCTAATGTTATTCTGACATGGTTTAGGAACATGAAAACCGTAAATTTGTTCAACAAAAATGAATCATTAATTGACAGACTTTTTATATTAAGAGTATGTTTCATAATATATTGACCTAAAACTAGTTTGTGTTCTGTAAGTAGCCGAAAATTTTGTACTAAGTTGAGCTAATTAATGGTAATTCTTGAATGTCTAGATATATTCTAAGCATCATTTTAAGTTTATATAGCTTTGCTTCTTTTAAAAAATATACTATAGACAGGCTGTATCTCGGAGTCAGATTAATAAACGTGCTCATTTTTGTCACTTAGAAAAAGGTATATAAAGGCTGTAGTGGCTGTAGAAAGTTGTGTTCTATATACTTAGGAGTTTGGTTAGTCTCCCAGGATGCGTGAATATGACCACTCCCAATTATTCACCTTCTCGTAGATGGAGGACAGAGCTAGACACGCAGAGAGTAACTGTGCGCTAGTGTCAATCCCCGAAGAGAACGCGAAGTCAACATAGCGAGCAGTAACATAATGAAGTATTGCTAGGCGTGCTGAATTCCCAAAGGTAGTGTGCGGACCCACGCTCCCTCCGCCCCGCCCCTTTCCACGCTGACACCTTTTCCCGGCAAGCTTCAGTTTCCTCCGCCTCTCCTTTTTCCGGTGCCACACGTCATCATTCTCGCTTCCCGGTAGCTAAGGCGATGAGAGGGACTTCCCAGTTGGGCGGGCGGAAGTCATGTTGGATCAGGGCGAATCCCTGAGGCGTGCCGGCTGCACCTAGGAAACAGTCGCGCAGGCACCTGAGTTTTCTGAAGCACAAACGTTTAGGGGTGAACGTGGAGGAACGTAGGGTCTGAGGAGCGGTGGTTTTGTGGCCTGAGAACAACCGGCTTGCCCCATTCCAAGATGGCGGCGTGGCTTCACTGAGAGTCTTGCTTCCGCTTCTCCGCCGGGGGAGACCCTCTTTGATTGGCCAGAGGACGGCGCTGTGGCGTGACGCACAGGGTCGCTGACCAGTCGTCTGAGAGCTGAGCTGGACTTGGCGGTGGGAGCCGGAGCGGGGCTCTAGCAGCTGTGGGTGCGGACGCGGCCAGGTGAACTGCTCCTGCCAGGTGAGTGGGAGCGCAGGTGATGGGGAGCCGAGGGCACGGACTGGAGTCTCTGTAGGGACCGAATGGGTTGCTCCTGGGGCGAAGCCTCTTCTCGGCGGCTTGGCGGGCAGAGGAATTTAGGGACTCAGTGACCCAGGGGTCTGCTGAAGAGTGACGCGTTCCTGGTCAGGCGGTGCGGCCGGCCGGCTTCTGGCTCGGGAACCCTAGGAATCGCGGGGTGCGGAAGGATTCAGGTTTCTTTTTAGAGTTGAGTAACCTGAAATGGGATGAATGACTTCTGCCTCGTGACAGCTGGAACTAGGATCCGGGGCTACGGACTACGCTTGAAGCATTAAACTGTGCTTAAACTTGGCTACCGTGTCCTGAAAAGTTATGATTTGATGGAATGACCGGTTCAGTTTTTGGCGTGTGTGTAGTTTTGGCAGACACTTCTACAGAACCTTTAAAGTTCTTTTCATTCATTCATTAACTCATCCATTCATCTATTAGCCTTTTCAGAAACTCCTCCCCTGTGAGAATATGATGTGAGTCAAAGATCGACCGTCCTAGAAAAATGCACATTCGCTCATGCACACAATTTTGCATACAGCTTCAGAAGATTTATTGACGCTCTGAAGTGCCCCGTTGGTTTTGTGCCCAGATTTAAGAATCCATGTTCTAGAAGAGGCGACGGGAAGAGACAGTGGGAAACGGAAAGAGCAGGTTTTAATATGTAGCTGCCTGGGGACATTGGATGGAGCCAGTATCTTTCATTAATGTTTTGAGTGGGTACCAGTCAGTGAATGAAACCTGCTGAGGTACTTGTGGAGAATTGTGATATTAGAACTTGCGTTTATTCCCACCTGAGTTATCCCTTTGCCACTTCGTAGCTGCAGAAGGGCCTCCTATGTAAAGGGTGCTTCAGTTTCCCGCCTTTGTCAGAAATAACAAGTAGATGCCTTAGAGTGTCCGTTGGAGCAAACATTTAGAATTTTTGTGGTCTGGGTTGTGTGTAGTGGGCTAATTCCTTCATTTGCTTTTCTAGCCGCATAAAATCATTCCCTGGGTGGCTACGTCGGTTAAGCATTCAACTCTTGATTTCAGCTCAGGTTGTGGCCTCACAGTGGTGAGATTGAGCCCGTGTCATGGAGCCTGCTTAAGATTCTCTCTCTCTTGCGGCACCTGGGTGGCTTAATTGGTTAAGCATCCGACTTTGGCTCGGGTTGATGATCTCCTGGTTTGTGAGTTCAAGCCCCCTGCATTGGGCTCTCTGCTGTCAGTGCAGAGCCCCCTTTGGATCCTCTGTCTCCCTCTCTCTCTCTGCCCTCCTCCTGCAGGAGCTCTCTCAATCTCTGTCTCTAAAATAAGTAATAAACATTTAAAAAAAAGATTCTCTCTCTCCCCCACCCTTAGCCCCCCACCCTCAAAAAATCATTCCCTTAGTCCGTATTATTTACAGTATGGCACTTCTCATAATAACACTTATTATTGGAGACACTTATTATTCAGCACCTCAGGAAGTGAGCACTAGAGGCCACTAATAACATAGATTCTTTAATTTGCCTGTTTTTCCCTTTTTCTTGAGGGTCTTGTTCCCGTGAACCCTAGGTGGCTGAGATATGTGTTAGCCTTAGCCTAGACTTTAGAATGCAAATAGGGTGTATGAAACACTCAATGGAGTTGGCATTGTCTGGGTTTGAAAAGCTTAGTCTAAATGGTTATTTTATCAACCAGAATTTTTCGAGGCACGAACATAAGCAACCCTGGTGAAAAGGTCCTGGTGAAGGACTCGCTCAGCACGATAGCAAATTTGGCATTATAATTTTGGTGATCCCAAGTAGAAATATTTTTGCTAGGAACTGGTGGTGGTTCTCATTACAAATTGGACTCACAACGTCAGCATCCAGTTCTTGTCTCCCCAGGTAACAGAGGAGGGGAAAGGGCACAAAAACAAGATCACTTGGAAAGTAGAATTTAATGCAGTGTTTGCTTTAATAAAGCAAGGAAGGGAGGGGATCAGGGAGGAAGGTAGCTGGGTGCTGAAACAAGGCTTGAGACTGACTCTTGGGGAAGGGGAATTAGAACTGGCTTGGTTGAGATGTTGCATGATCTATGAGGAGGTTTACATTAGTATTATTCAACTACTTGCAGCTTGGAAATGATCAAATGATTGTAAACCCCCCACATCTTTTCATTTATTTAAGTGCTAGAGAGGAGAGTTGAGAAAGGAATAGTAGGCAAAGAGAACTGTGAAGTTAATTGGCTTTGGGAGTCAAAGGGAAGGGAGATGTTGTCATCCTCCAGTGACCAGTTCTTCTAGACTAAGTGTTTAATTTTTTTTAATCTTTATTTATTTTTGAGAGAGAGACAGAGTGCGAGCAGGGGAGGAACAGAGAGAGAGGGAGACACAGAATCTGAAGCAGCCTCCAGGCTCCGAGCTGTTAGCACAGAGCCCAACGCGGGGCTGGAGCTCACAAACCGTGAGATCATGACCTGAGCCGAAGTTGGCCGCTTAGCTGACTGAGCCACCCAGACTAAGTGTTTTAAAGAACATTGTTGGGTGACCATCTTCTTTTTTGAAGTTTAGTTGAGAAATTCACATAAAATTAAAAAGCCTCATCTATAGTTTCTTTTCAGACTATGGCAACATATTTGGAGTTCATTCAGCAGAATGAAGAAAGAGATGGTGTGCGCTTTAGTTGGAATGTGTGGCCTTCCAGCCGCCTCGAGGCTACAAGAATGGTTGTTCCCCTGGCTTGTCTCCTCACTCCTTTGAAAGAACGTCCAGACCTGCCTCCCGTACAATATGAACCTGTGCTCTGCAGCCGGCCGACTTGCAAAGCCATTCTCAATCCACTTTGGTATGAATTCTTTTTAAAACTAGTAAAAAGGAAGAATGCAGTATATTATGATTTTTATGTGATTCTCATAAAAGTGATTCAATTTGGGCAAATCATCAAATTTGGGATTAGTAGTAGATGGTGAGATTCTGAGGTTATGAATGCTTGTAGAAGTCTAGGGTGGGGGGATGGGCTAAATAGGGATGGGCATTTAGGAGGGCACTCGTGATGGGCACTGGGTGTTATTTATATGTAAGTGATGAATCACTAAATTCTACTACCGAAACCATTCTTATACTATATGTTAACTAGGATTTACATACAATTAAAATATATATATATATTTAAAAAAGAATGCTTGAAGAAGTCTGAGTCTTGCTGGCCTAATATTTGAGATAAAATTGGAACTTACAGGAATGAGGTAGAAGTCAAGGGAAAGGATTGGAATTCACTTTTTTTTCTTATTTCAATTTGTTTTTGGTTTAACCATAGATTATATTGGTACCTTTCGAAGCGTTTTCCCAAAAAAATCAGAAAGCTTTTGACGGTTTTCTCATACTTACCTGGTATGGTGATGCTGTATGGCAGGAAGTAATAGGTGGAAGAAATTATAACTCTTAATGATGGTTAAGTGTAATGTTTTGTACCTGAGATCATGACCTATGATATTTTCCTGAAATGTGGGCATTATTTGAAAGAATCTTTAAACAGGTGAAGAGTATCAGAAATATTGTCTAAAAGGTAAGACTTTTATATGAGGGAAAAACAACACTCATATGAAGGAACATTTTTTACTTCATTCCCCTTACTTTTACTTATTACACCCATTCATAAGATGCTGTTACTCTTCTTTCAAAGAGGTAGCCATTGCTTATTAATTTTCTAAGTGCAGAAAGGGAGAAAAAACTAACCGAAGCATTATCTTTAACCAGTTCTAGGAAGCATGCCTCCCAACCTTTCTTCAAGTGAGGTAGGTGAGGTGAAAGTCAGGCAAGTGTTTCCATGTGTGAAATTTAGTATTGACATTTAGTGGTTTCACGTATCTTAACAATAAAAGTGCTAGAAAAATCACACAGATTATGTTAAGAACAGGACAAAAGGGAATAACCTGTAACTTATATAAAATCATGACATTTTAAGTATTGTCAAGGGAATTAGAAAAGAGAAAAAAAGATTTACTAATTCTTCAGTGCTGCTGTTTGAAGGAAATTTTTGGTGTATTTAACAGCCATAACTCTTAACTGCAGTAGACATTTTACATCCCTCCATCCATTCATGCTCAGAATGATATCTGAAACATATCTATGAGATTTACTAAACTTAAAGATTACATTTGAATGCTTTCCACATTACAAATGAAAATGGTACCTAGCTATAATATTTATCTTTCTCACAGTCAGGTTGATTATCGAGCAAAACTTTGGGCCTGTAATTTCTGTTTCCAAAGAAATCAGGTATGTGAATTTTTTTAAGTGTTTTTCTGTGTTTCATTTTAGTTGAATTACTCTGAAAAAAATTAAGTAAGGTTGAATTTGTGTCTGTCTGGGTAGTCATCAATTTCTGCTGACCTCAAGGCAATAGCTTTTGTTAAGCATAATTGAACACTGAACATATGTGATTTTTCTGTTGAACGATGACTCAGTTTCATTATGTGGGTTTTTATCATTTGCTCTGGAGGGGACATAAAATTCCCATTTTTGATGTCCTCTGTAGGCAGTGAATATGTTATCCTAAGAAAACAGATATGTCGTGTATATTTCATTTGACTTCAGTTTATTCTAATTGCATAGTGTGTACACTACTGAATTTTCACTTTTTGATCTTTATAACTTTCAGGGTCCAAGTACCAATGTTGAGCATTTCTTGATTTAAAAATTGTAAAACTACTGGGACACCTGGTGGCTGTTGATTAAATGTCCAACTCTTGATCTCAGCTTAGGTCATGATCTCATGGTTTGTGAGTTCGAGTCCCACACCAGGCTCTGTGCTGACAGCGTGGAGCCTGCTTGGGATTCTGTCTCTCCCTCTCTCTCTGCCCCTCCCCTGCTCATGCACACACTCTCTATCTAAATAAATGTTTTTAAAACACCATCAAATTATACATTTAAAAGAGTGAGTTTTATGGTATATATATCTCAATAAAGCTGTTAGAAAAATTTAATTATTTCCAGTATAGCATATAGTGGTTTAGTACCTCTTAAGATATTAATAACATGCATTTATTTATTCACATATTTAATCATAATTGCAGTTAATAATCTCATTTTTTGATACATCTCACAGTAAGTGAGATATCACAGTAAGTGATAAATAGACCAATCAGTGTACTAACTATAGGCTTGGGAATTATGAGCAGGTACCATTCAAAATTCACCTCCATGAGAGATTCAGGAGTATGTGCAACTCTTAAAGGCATTCAGAATTGAGGTCCATGTTTAATACAGTTATAGTGAAAATTCTAAGGCATCAAAAGACAATGTCAGCAGAGTAAAAATGTAGTCCACAAAATATTTGCTAATCATAAATCTTGTAAGGGATTAATATCAGGACATCCAGGGGAGGAGATAATGAGGAAATGTTTATAAGTTCAGAGTTTCAGTTTTGCAAAATAAAAAAATTGAGTTCTTAGGAATGCAAACTGGTGCAGCCACTCTGGGAAACAGTATGGAGTTTCTTCAAAAACTTAAAAATATTAGTACCCTAAGACTCAGCGATTGTATTACTAGGTATTTACCCAAAGGACACAAAAATAGTATTTCAGAGGAATACGTGCACCCAGATATTTATAGCTGCATTATCTACAATAGCCAAATTTTCAAGCAGCTTAAGTGTCCATTGACCAATGAATGGACAAAGAAATGGATATATATATATATGATATATATATATATATATATCATATATATATATCATATATAATGGAATATTACTATGCCAAAAAAACAAAACAAAACAAAAACAACAACAACAACGGATTCTTGCTATTAGCAAAGTCAAGTGACTGAGCTAGAGGGTATGAGGCAGTGAAATAAGTCAGGGAGAAAGAGACAAATATGTGATTTCACTCATACGTGGAGTTTAAGAAAGAAAACCAATGAGGAAAATGACAAAAAAGAGAAAGAGGCAAATCAAAACACAGACACTTAAGTATTGATAACAAACTGATCGTTACCAAGAGGGCGGTTAGTGCGGAATGTAATAAAAAGGTGATGGGGATTAAGGAGTGAACTTGTAATGATTACTGTGTGATGTATGGAAATGTCGAATCACTATATGATGTATATGAAATTATATTTCACTGTATGTAAACTAACTGGAAATTAAATAAAAAATAAATAAATAAATATATGGTTTCAGGTCTCACATTTAGGTCTTTAATACAGTTTGCTTTTATTTTTATATATCATTAAGAAATGATCCAGGTTCTTTCTTTTGCATATACCTGTTTAATTTTCTAATGGTGTAAATATATTGACCATGTAAGTGTGGGTCTTTATTCAGTTTCATTGATCTATGTAACTGTGCCAATACCATGATGTTTTGTATTTTTTCTTTGCAGTATACCTTGAAATCTGAAATTATGATGCCACCAGCTTTGTTCTGTTTTCTTTTTTTCTTTTCAAAATTGCTTTCTATTTGGATTTGTTTGTGGTTCCATTCAAATACTAGGATTCTTCATTCAACTTTTGTGAAAAATGCTGTTAGCATTTTGATAGGGAGTCCATTGTATCTCTATGTTCCTCTGGTAGTATATATTTTTTATTAATACTAACTCTTCCCATTCATGAAGATTGTACATCTTCCCATATGTTTGTGTCATCTGTCATTATTTTGTTGTTTTTGTTTGTTTGTTTGTTTGTTTAAATGGTATTCTGTTCTCTAAAAGGACATTTTCATTGAACACAATTTTCAGATTTTCACTTGGGATTATTACACCCTTACAGGTTCAGGACACATGATAGTGAATGATTTTTAGAGTTAAGTTACACTGAAAAAGAAGTAATATTAGGTAGATGACAGGAAGGTACTCTCATGTGAAAATAAATATACAATTTCAGTCACTGTGTTTGTAAATCTCTGCTCTCTGATATTAAACTTCTGTCATCCATTGGAAAAAAAATTGAGTTCTGGAGGTGGATGGTGGTGATGAGTACTTAAGACCACTGAACTGTACACTGAACAAAGATTAACATGGCAAAAGTTATACATGTTTTACCACAATAAAAAACATTGGGTAAGACATCAATCTAATTGATCTAAAACATCAATTTAAAGACAAAATGCCTGTGATACAATGTCAAGCATAAAGAACAGTTTGCAAAATTGTATATACAGGATGAGCTCATCTGTGCGGAAGTAGAAAAAGTCTGGAAGGAAATATGCCTACATGTTGACTAGCTGTCTCTAGTTGGTAGGAACATAAAGAGTTTTTTCTTCCTGTTTTCTTTTTTTTCTTTTTAAGTTTATTTTTTTTAGTAATCTCTACACCCAACTTGGGGCTTGAACTCTTGATCCCAAGATCAGGAATTACGTGCTCTTCCAATTGAGCCAGCCAAGTGCTCCTTTTCCTGTTTTCTTATATTTTCTTGTATTTGCCAGGTTTTCTACAATGAACATGTATTACTTTATTGATAACAGCTAAAATAATAAGCCCAAGTAAAAGAATTAGTCATCCACATAAATTTTTTTTTCAGTTCCAATTACAGCTCTTTAATGCCTCATTTGCATAGGGCTCCTCTTGTTTATAAGAATTGCTGTTCTGTAGCTTCTTTTTGTTTTGTTGTTGGTTAAAACTATTTTTTAACTTTCATGGTTCATCAGATATTTTCCTGTATAAATGAAAATGTTCCTAATTTAAGTCTGTTTCCCATATTATGATTTTTAACTTTGAAGAAAGATGGTTTTACAGTTTCCTTACATATTTCCTTACAGTTTCATTTACCATTTCTGTTTCATATGGCTGCCATCTTTTACCTTCCTTTTCTGTAGAACCGTACTCTACACATATCAACATTCTATCGCTTCTATCATTTGGATCCCTCTTCTCTGAACTCTCTCCAAGTTCTCTGTCCTCTTTGAAATGTGGAGCGAAAGGTTTGTCTTTCCAAAGCTTGAAAACAGAGGTTTGACTCTCCAAAGGGCAGTGGTGGAAGCTTCATGTTGTAAGACATCATGAAAAGAAAGATGGGGAAAATGAAGAGGAAGCTCTAGGGTGGTCCTTAGCAAGTTGCTTGAGGGTTCATTTCTATTTCCAGTGGCACTTCTCTCAAAGGCATTTTGCCTGGAGACTAGAGTCCCAGGCCAATATGTCTTGAACTACTCGTGGACAGTATATCAGTATTCAGCGTTCCTGACTCCCATCTCCTGCTTAGTTCACCAGTCACTTTCCAAAGGGATTTGAAGAGAGAAGCTCAGTCACACTCCTGGGTTCTGGCCTTGGAGAACACAGGGGGCTGCAAGGGCACTGCCAGCTGGTAAAGCACGGCCTCCCACATAAATTATTGATGAGACAGCTGAAGTCTCTGCCCTTAATTTGCAAGGCAGTGCTTAAAAAATGTTTTTTACTGGTGCATTTTTTAATCATCTCAAAGTTACAACATACCCTCAAACTACATTTTAAAAAGTTACAATGGGATATAAATGTAAGGCAGGGTTTCGATTTAAAATTTTGATTTTTGTATTTTTAGTTACATGGTCTGTGTTCTATGCTTTCAGAATTAATTCATGGACATTACCTATTTTTTATATATGGAAAATAAGAGGTATAACATAAATATCTTTCGCCCTAATAAAACGTTGCTTTGTTTCCTTCTCTTCAGTTTCCTCCTGCTTATACAGGCATATCTGAGGTGAATCAGCCTGCTGAATTGATGCCCCAGTTTTCTACAATTGAGTATGTGATACAGGTAACTTCTCTGTTGCGTATTTAATGAATGGTGTTAAATATTGAGTTTCTCTTCGTCTTCTGTGTCCCTGGACAATTTAAAACTATGAGGGCAGATGGATCCTAAACACTTGGTCATGGTGTGTGTGCACTCATTGGCATTACTTACAATCTTGATAGAAGGCTAGAAAAGGGGTCACTGGTTGTGTTCAGCACCTGTCCCCCATAGCTTTCTCCAGCTCTGTTAAGGTTACTCCATCTTGTAGTCAAGCTTAAAAACTTTAGGTTCATCCTTGACTTGTCTTTCTTGTACATTCCATATCCAATCCACGAGGAAATCCCATTGGGTCTATATTCAGAATCTATCCACAGTCCAACCACTTCTTTCTCCCCCACTTTTTTCCTGGGCCAGCCATCGCCTCTTGCTTGAATTACTGGGCAGTCTCTTAACCCTTCTCCCTAATTTCACCCTTTCCCACTTACAGTTTATTCTTAACCCAAAAGCCAGAGTAACTCTTTAAAAACATGTCATGTTGTTTCTGTGTTCGGAAACCTCCAATGGTGAAAATGACTCCCTTTTACCCTGAGTGAGAGAGAGTCTTCAAAACTCTTTGTGGACTAGCTCTGTATTATCACTCAGACCTCAACTTGTTTTAGTGTCCTCGTTTAGCCACATGGGTCTCATGACTTTCTTTGGACATGCCAGGAATGCTCCTGCCTGTGGGCCTTTGCTCTAGGCTGGAATTCTCTTTCTCCTATGTCTGTATTGCTCCTTCCCTCTCCTCTGGGTTTTTGCTCTAATGTTACTTTCTTATTGAGGCTTCCCTGATCTCTTATGTAATACTGGAACCTGCCCCCTACCTCTACTCCTGGCATCCCCCTACTCTTTCCATCCAGAAAATCAGCTCCTTAAGGTAGGCAAAGATCTTTGTTCTTTTGGTTCACTGATATATCCCAGGACCTGGAACAGTGTCTGGCACATGGAAGGCATTCAGAAATGTAGAGGGTTACCAGGGTGGCTCAGTCGGTTAACTGTGTGACTTTGGCTCAGGTCATGATCTTACGGTTTGTGCATTCGGGCCCCGCGTCGGGCCCACTTGAGATCTTCTGTCCCCCTCTCTCTGCCCCTCCCCTACTTGTGCTCTCTTAAGAATAAAACATTTGAAAATATGTAGAATAAATCGTTGGATACAAATAGTTTTTACATTTAGTTTGTTTTAATAGAACCTGTCATTTAACGAAGTGAGTAGAAGTTAGTTAGATGTCCATATTTCCTGACAGTAAATATAGACGAGACTTATTAACTTACATACCTGATCTGCTTTGAAAAGAGCTGGTTATGTCTGTTTGTATACTGATCATCACACTGTGTTTCTTTGCGTAAAGAGAGGTGCTCCATCCCCTCTGATCTTCCTCTATGTGGTTGACACGTGCCTGGAAGAAGATGACCTTCAAGCACTCAAAGAATCCCTGCAGATGTCTCTGAGTCTCCTTCCTCCAGATGCTCTGGTGGGTTTGATCACGTTTGGGAGGATGGTGCAGGTTCACGAGCTCAGCTGTGAAGGAATCTCCAAAAGTTATGTCTTCCGAGGGACCAAGGATTTAACCGCAAAGCAAATACAGGTTTGTGCCTTGTTTGTACACAAGCAGGAGCAAGGAGATTTCTTAAAAAGTAGTTGGTTATTCAATCTAGTGTTGTGGGAAATGAGTCCTTTTGGTTTTTGTAGGATATGCTGGGCCTCACCAAGCCTGCCATGCCTATGCAGCAAGCAAGACCTGGTCAACCACAGGAGCACCCTTTCGTTTCAAGCAGGTGAGCTACCAACATAGAATGTTGCACACACAGTAGTGGGCGTGCAGGGCATTCCACTGAAGGGAGGGAAGAAAAATGTTAGAACTTCTGTTTTCTTGTTTTTAGACAAAAAAAAAAATGATTAAGCCTAACCAGTATTTAATGTTTAATGACTTGTATAACATGTTAGTATATATTTGAAACTAATAACTAAATTGTGTAGTTACACATACATATATACACCCACGTGTGTGTGTGGTAGATTTGTTCAGAATGTTTTTCCTCTTAGTGTTGTATCGTCACAAAGGTTTTGAGACCACTGTACTCGAGCCTTCCCCTCCTCTTATGCATGGCTATTGTCTTTTTTGAGTCTTAAATAAAACAACAGGTTTCTGTGGGGTGTCCTCAAGCAAACCTAGGACCAGGCACTTATTTTCCTCAGCCCATTGACTCCCTGGGCTGCCTATGGCCGGCAACAGTCAGCAAACATGATAAAATTCATTGTCTGACATTCTGGGGACAGCCACTTACTGTGGTAAGAAACCAGTGCTTCTCTGTGTTTACTCTGAAGGCTCAAGAGAAACACTTGAGAATCACTTTAAAGTGGATCTTTAGGGCCACCTGGGTGGCTCAGTCAGTTGAGCATCCGACTGTCGATTTCAGCTCAGGTCATGATCTAATAATGGTTCATGGGATCGAGCCCCACGTTGGGCTCTGCACTGACAGCATGGAACCTGCTTGGGATTCTCTGTGTCCCTGTCTCTCTGCTTCTCCCTTGCTTGTGTGTACATAATTTCTCTCTTTCTCTCAAAATAAATAAATACACTTAAATAAAGTAGATCTTTAGAATGATGAAGGTGGTCCATGTACATGAACTGTGCATGGATTGAATTCACATTAGACCTGTCTTTAGGATTTCTTTGCTGCTTAAAATGTAATTAAAACTGATATTTAAAATCATTTTTTCCCATACTATACATACATACACACACACACACACACACATACACACATATATATATATACACACACACACACATATATATATAAATTGCTCTGTATTCAGTTTTAAATTGTTTCCCTGGCTAAAATTGCTTTGAAGAAATAAAATTGTAAGTTTTTTCTACTGTGAGTAATTATTTTGCAGAGCTGTGACTGTGTGTCACCTAGAGCTAAAAACCAGAGTACTTATTAAACCAGGATTAATGTGTCCATTGAAAATCATGCAGATTTCTGCAGCCCATTCACAAGATTGACATGAACCTCACTGATCTCCTTGGGGAGCTGCAGAGGGACCCATGGCCTGTGACTCAGGGGAAGAGACCTTTGCGATCCACTGGTGTTGCTTTGTCCATTGCCGTTGGCCTGTTGGAGGTAACTCAGAATTTACCAGGGCACCTCAAGTTGTGTTTGCTAGCCTTGTTTGAAAATCATTTGTGACCTGAGTCAACTGACTTAGAAAGCACTTCAGTTGTTATTACTATCCACAATGAAGGAGCCCCGTGATGATTTGAAAATATCAGAAGTTTGCATGAGAAACACGAGGCCATTAGGGCAATGGCAGGTGCTCACAGTGAATTAAAAAAAAGTGTATGAAGCCCTTAGGCTGGAAAACACAAGGCTGCTTCTGTGCATTATCATCTGTTATTTTGTACTGTCAACAGTGTTCAGCACAGCTGATGAGAACTGTTTGGAGTATTCTTTAGAGAAATGGAAGCATACTTGGGGTGGGCGGTATGTTTCTAAAATATTGCCATTTACTGTTTTAGGGCACTTTTCCAAACACGGGAGCCAGGATTATGTTGTTTACTGGAGGTCCCCCCACCCAAGGGCCCGGCATGGTAGTTGGAGATGAACTAAAGGTTCCTATTCGTTCCTGGCATGATATTGAGAAAGATAATGCACGTTTCATGAAAAAGGCGACCAAGGTAGGTGCTCTTGAACACAGGCTGTAATTCTGGTATCCTGGTGCTGGGTCTAGGTTGCTCTGGAGTGACAGCTGCTTTGCTGAGACCATGCTTTGTGGTCAGCAAGTTGATCTTGATGAGATGACCTCCCAGATACTGGCTGTTGTTAAATTATTGCCCCAGTTCTGAGTCCTTACTTAGAGTGGGTGGTGTTAAAACTGCTAAACGTGTTTTGAGATTGAAAACTGTATGTTTGATTTAATTTGGATGTCATAAAGAAAACTATCTCCATATTCCTAAGTTCGGTTACATCCCTTTGGTATAGTAAGGCATACCTAGTGAATAACATTGCTCTTTCCTAAACATAATTTTTCTCTCTTCACAGCACTACGAGATGCTTGCCAACCGAACTGCTACAAATGGTCACTGCATTGATATTTACGCTTGTGCCCTTGATCAGACAGGACTTCTGGAGATGAAGTGTTGTGCAAATCTTACTGGGTATGTTGACAACAAATACCTGGGAAAGGCAAGTATGTGTGTTTTAAGGAAAGAGAAATGAGTGGTGGAACTATAGGATGTGCGTGGCTGACTTAAATAAGCTTTCAGAAAGCTCCAGGCTGTGGTATCAGTGGCAAGGAGCATGATGGACACGGAGCACATGCTCAGCCTGAAGGTGCGTGGTGGGGCATGCTTAGAGCCTATGTCTGTATTGTGTGAACCGGTCATGGTGTAGAGCATAGTTCTCAGAGCGTGATAGGGCCTCGCCAGCAACCTTCAGGGCTCCCGGGGACTGAGTAGAAGTGCACTTCCTCAGGTCTCACCCCAGATTTCCTGAATCAGACTATGAGGCTGCAGCCCAATAGTCAGCTTTTACACGTTTACCAGGGGACTCTGGTGCACAGAAAGCCTGAGAACTGCTCATGTGCACCAATGATCTGAAGCTGGCTGCATGCTAGAATCTCCTGGGAACTTTAAAAACTACTCTTGCTTTGAGTCTTGTCCCTCAGAAATTCTGATTTAATTAGCATGGGGTATGACCCAGGCATCAGCATTTCTTAAACTCTCCTGGGTGTTTCTAATGTGAAGCAGGGTTTAAGAACCACGGTGTGGACCCTTAGTGCTCAAAGTGTGGCTGAGCACAGGCAGTATCAGCCTCACATGAGAGCTTGCAAGAAATGTAATATCTTGAGCCATACCCTAGACCTTTTGTATCAAAACCTGCATTTGAATAAGTTTCCAGGTGATTTGCTCAGAGCAGTTTGAGAAGTACTGGCATAGACCTGTGGCGTGTTTCTGAGATTCTGCATTTCTAACAAGCTCCCAGCAATGCTGCTGGTCTTCACTGAGCAAAGAAGGGGCACGTAGAAGGTTGAACTCATCACCGAAGCTGTCCCAGAGAGCAGCAGATTTGTTAGGTGACCAGGTCCCAAATGACACTGACATAGCTATACCAGTGAACTGCATTTAGTAGGATGAATTCCTACTGGTATCCTCCAAGAGCTCTTATCTTAGAACATCCATCGAAAAGCTTTACTGTGACCATCCCGAGTTCATACGCCTGTGTGTGTGTGTGTACGCGCGCGCGCGTGTGTCTCCAGTGGAGAGGGACCATCACTTCCATCAGATTCTCAGCGAGGTCCTTGATTCCTGAATGACTTGGTGTTTAGGTCGTATAACCTCTTACACAAATATGGTATCAGGGAAACATGTTAGCAGTGACATTAGTCTCAGAGGTTTTAGTTGTGGCTCAAGGTGAGCCAACCATTTGGGAGGACTTCCAGCAAAGGCAAGGTAGGTAGGCTGTGTTACAGGAATTGATTGTCTTCAGAGAAGATCGTAGTGCTTAGTTTCCTTGGTGCCAGGCACACCCAGATTATATCGTCTTCCATTCTGAGCATTTTCAGTTTAAAAGGGATGTACAGATGAGCTGGGGCAGTTCAAAGATGAGCAGTAAGAGTGGCGGAGAGTACTGTGTCATAATGAGTCATAATGTGTCATAATGAGAGCGATTAAAGGATCTAGAAAAGATACCACTGAAGACAGATGGGGCATAAGATCTATATTGAACAATCGACTGCCTCTCCTGCGGAGAGGGTATCAGATTTGTTTGTTACATGTGTGACCAAAGGGGAAAACTAGAACCAGTGTTGGAAGCTGCTGGGAAATACAATTTGAGCCAGTATGAAGACAGACCGTATTAACGGTCAGTACTGTCCGTGCCTGGAATGGACTACCTGTGGAGGGTGTGGCCTCCTATGCTGGAGGAGTTTAAGTCTAATAGGGGTAATAATAACCTGGCAGGGTTGTGTGAGTCAGGATTAGGTTTGTGTGAGTGCAACAGAAGTAGACACTGGAAATAGGCAGCCAGGGCTGGGATATTAGTTTCATTATCCCTGGGGCTGAGGCCCTTCCTGTGCTGTTCCACCACCTTTCTGTGCTACCTGAGGTTTAGGATGGTAACCGGGCTCTTGCTGTGTTATAGCAGCAGGAAGGAGGAGGGGTCCAAGGAAGATACGTGTCTTCCCATGAGAAGGCCCTCCACAAATCACAAAGGCTACCTCCAACAAACAAAGCTGAGTTACACAGCCACATGCAAGGCAGGCTGGGAAATGTAGCCTTTTTTTTTTTTTTCTCAGGAAACCATGGATCCCATGGCTAAGGAGGGTGAGAAGGGTGGACTGTATAGGGCCAAAGAGCCATCTCTGTTCCTGGAGGGGTCAGGCACTCTGAGATAGCTGGACCAGATGATCTTGTGTCCTGCTCAATTCTGAAATCCTATTGGGTGATCAATGACTAGATGCATAACTTGACATCAGGTGGTGCTTATCTGCCCAAATACATGAACTGCTGAAATTTTGAATAGTATTTTCCTCTAACTTCAAGAAGGGATACATATAGGTATTCATACACTAGAGATAATTTACATACAGGCAAAGATTCAATGTTTTGAGGCAGTGAATTAACCTGAAAAGGATTTCCTGCAGCCTGGGTATTTCCCCTGTCAGAGGAGAGTAAATGAGGGGAGCTGGACACATTTCCTCAGTAGATGACCCATTAAACCTGTGGGTTTACCAATGAAGGGTTCTTCTGTTTTCTTCTTCTTTTGAAATAATTACGGATTCATAAGAAATTGCAAAAATATTACAGAGAGGTCTGTCCATGCTCTTCCATTTAGCAACTCCAGTGGTTGTGTCTTAATAGAAATATAGCACAGTATCACAACCAGGGATTGACATTGTGTGATAGAATGAACTATATCATAGAGTCTGCTTGGACTTTGAGTTTGTACAGGCACTCATTTTTGTAACATGTGGGGGTGTATAGTATGAGGTTGTATCATCTGTAGATTTGTGTGACCACCTCTGTGGGACAGATTTAGAACTGTTCTAAGGAGTCCTATCTTTGATATTTTGAAAATAGTGTCTTTCCTAAGTACAAATTGAACTTGCTGTTTCCCATTTAAGTTAGTAGCACCTTCACAGACATGGGGGTTTTTTTCTTTCTTTAAATTACTGTTTGTGAACACCGTGGAAGCATCTGAGTGGCTTTCAGTCATCCTAAATGTTCACTTTCTTCTTTCTTTCCTAGAGGCCACATGGTGATGGGAGACTCTTTCAACACCTCTCTCTTCAAGCAGACTTTCCAGAGAATTTTTACTAAAGATTTCAACGGAGATTTTCGCATGGCGTTTGGTGCTACTTTGGAAGTGAAGGTATGATAACTTTCTAAAATTTTAACGGAAGAAGAGTGTTGTTACTTATTTAGTAGTCAGATTTGTAGAAGCCTCACCTTGCTGGACACAGACATCAAAAAGTAAATTAAAAGGTTCCCAGCAAAATAGTTGAACAAGGTATATTGATTCTATTACTGTGCTTCTTGAGGGTGACCTGTATATTTACTACTGTTTTATGCAAAGAGGTGTCTGATTCCCCTGCAGGCTCTGCTTGGTCCTGCTCTAGGACAGCAGGCCTGAGAAGTGGCGGCAGGCTGAGCACAGAGGCTGCCACGTGGTGTTGAGCACCCCCTGGCCGTCGGTATGGGCCACCACATTCACAAAGCCATGTTTATATTTAGTGGCTGTCTGCAGACTAACCAGAGCGCTCGGAAATAGTGCAGTAGTGGGAGTTTGGGTCCTTCTTTTTCTTGTAGGGACTGAAAACCCTACACACTTCATTCTGAGTTGTTGAGAAAACATTAGAAGGGGCTGCTACGTGATACAATTGGGATTATTACTTTGAGAATTAGAGATAAACTTTAAATAATCTCAAATGTTTGAGTTTTTTTTTTTTTTTTTTTTTTTTGAGCTGAAGAGAGGTAGACTTTAATGAATTGAGATTTAAAAATCTAAGTATGTTGGCCATGTAGTTATGTTGGAGTTCATGAATTAAGCACTTTATTTATTTATTTGCTTATTTATTTATTTTTTACATTTATTTTTGAGAGACAGAGAGAGACAGAGCACAAGCAGGGGAGGGGCAGAGAGAGAAGCAGACACAGAATCCGAAGCAGGCTCCAGGCTCCGAGCTGTCAGCACAGAGCCTGACACGGGGCTCGAACTCACAAACTGTGAGATCATGACCAGAGCTAAAGTCAGATGCTCAACCAACTAAGCCACCCAGGTGCCCCTTGAATTAAGCATTTTTAAAGCAACATACAACAGTATATCCACTGATCACAGATTATAAATAATTACGGCTAAGTACTTGGGATTGGAAAGAAATGTATTTTTGGCGGAATTATTTTCTTCTATGTGTACAATAATTTCAAAGGTGAAAAAGTTCAAAATGCTGCATCATCTTTGGAACAAAGTTAATGCAGTTTCTAAAGGAGGATTTTATTCGTTTTTATCCGATTACAGTGGTCACAGAAAAGTTTGTAAGAGAATAATCCACGTAGGATTTCTTCTCACTGGAATGATAATGCTACCATATTTGTCCTGTAAGTTTTAGCTGTGTCTTTCGTGAGACGATGGCTCTCAATGAATTTTAACTTTATGCTGTCTTGTATTTCCATTTTAGACCTCTCGGGAGCTGAAAGTTGCAGGAGCCATTGGTCCTTGTGTGTCTCTGAATGTGAAAGGACCATGTGTGTCAGAAAATGTAAGGAAAACTCCATTGTTCTCACCCCCTCTGCCCCAGGATTTAATTCATTAGAAATGTCAGTGGGGCGACCTTATGTCACTTGTTGGGATGTGTCTGTGTCTGTGGTGAGGGGAGAAGGGCCAATTCTTTACTGATGACCACAACTCTGAGAGGTGGTGTCTTTTCTGTCTGTCCTTCCATCTATCTAAAGGGTCAGAGAGGAGAAAACTGAGGCTCGAGAGGTCAAGTATCTTGTTCTCTGGGTCAGAACTGATATGGAGGAGCTAGAGCCTAGGTTCCCCTAACCCCACTGTCCTTGTTTGGGTCTCTGTGACAATGAGCCACAAGGTATTCTGTGTAGCAAGGCAGGCATTCAGCTGAAGCCTTCAGGGATAAAGCTTTGTGTGTTGCCTTAGAGGTGATACCTTTGTCTCACTTCTCAGAGACCATCTTGAGTTGGTTGGGCATGAATGACACTGTTGTACATGCAGACAGGTATGTTCTTTGGGTAACACATTTTGAGAATATGTGAACAAACTTAAGTTAACCCACTAGATGGTGAGGTGGCTTTGCTGGTGGCTCACTTCCTCTGCTTATACTTTAGCTGCTAGGAGACAGACCGTTGGGTGCAGTGAGGCCCCTCCAGAGTGGTTCTGGGCTGGGATTGTCATAGTTACGTCCTTCCTTTGATGTCCTCTTCAATGAGGACACGCTGGACTCTGTAGAGCCAGATGTGGATACAAGGGTGCACATTTACCCCTGCTATCTTATGGCCTGGACAAGGTACTTAATCACTCTGGGATTTAACGTCTTTATCTAGGAAGTGGAGATAGTAATAGTACCTGTTGGGAGGGCTAAATGAGTAAGTTCAGGTCAAACGTGCAGAACAGCCCCTGGCACAATGGAAGCCCACATAGATTTCATCTTTCTCATCTTCATTTTTTTTTTTTTTAACATTTATTTTTGAGAGAGACAGAGCATGAGCAGGGGAGGGGCAGAGAGAGAGGGAGACACAGAATCCAAAGCAGGTTCCAGGCTCTGAGCTGTCAGCATGGAGCCCGGTGCAGGACTTGAACCCACAAATTGCAAGATCATGACCTGAGCCAAAGTCTGATGCTTGACCGACTGAGCCACCCAGGTGCCCCTTACATCCTCACTTTTATCTTCATTATCAGTGAATATTCATTTAGTGACTACTTTGGTTTTGTTTTTTTTTTGTTTTTTGTTTCAAGTTTTTACTTAAATTCTAGTTAGTTAACATACAATGTACTATTGGTTTCAAGAGTAGAATTTAGTGATTCATCACTTAACACAACACTCGGTGTTCATCACAGCAAGTGCCCTCCTTAATGCCCATCGCCCATTTAGCCCATCCCCTGCCCACCTCCCTCCATCAACCTTCAGTTTGTTTTCTAAATTCCACCAATGAGTGAAATCATATGGTATTTGTCTTTCTCTGACAGACTTATTTTTGCTTAATATAATGCTTACTGACTACTTTGGTTAATGTTTTGTTGAAGTTGCCGGAGGCAAGGTGATTTGAGAGAATATTCCTATAATCCCCTGGGCGAGGCAGGTTGCTGCCCTAAAGCCCATCTGAGGAGTCACTCATTATCCCAGTGTATGAAAGGACTTATACCCCTAATTCCTGGGAGGGCTTTGGAAGGTTACCCTGTTCCAAAATATTTTCCATAGACTTAAAATCTCCTTAGAAGATAATTTTATGAATCAGTGGAAGCTTATTAGCTGTTCTAGGAACCGGTAGGAATTCAACGATGAGGTTTTGGGAAGGGGGTGGAGGATGCAAAGAGGGGGAGATAGAATTCAACATACAGAGAAGCTTAGGGAAGTGGGAAAGAGTCCTGTATACCCACCATTTACAGTCAGTAATTGTTAACATTTTGTCTTAATTCTGTCCTCTATTTTTGCAATATTTGCTTTGTCTATCTGATTATTATCTATTGGCCATATTTACTTTATCATACTTCTTCAGAACCTTTAAAAACAAGTTGCAGGTGTCATGACACTTACTCTTTTGGTGTGTATCTTCTAAAATTAAGGATGTTCTCCTACCATGACATATCAAACCTAAGAAAATGATAATTTGCTAATATCAGCTGTATTTAGTCATATTCTTTCCCTAATTTTTCCCTAAATGCCCTTCATAGCTGTTTCTTCCACACGCTAACCAGTATTGCATCTAGCATTATGTATCCTTAGTCTTTTTAAGTCTGGAATGGTCTTTCTGTTCTTTGAGGTTTTTTGCTCGTTTGATGACATCGATTTGTTGAAGAGACAGTGCCAAGTGCCCATCTCTTCTGCAATAGAGTACCACACATTCTCAGTGTATTTGATTGTTTCCTTGTGGTGGCCGTGAACTGGTTTCTGTCCTCTCTGTATTCTCTGTAAAGTGAAAGTTAGATTAGTGATTAGATTCAGGTTAGACCATCTTGTCCACCACAGTTCCTGGGTAATCTTATACCTCATGCGTGTTTCTTCAAGAACCACTTCTGTCTGGTCTTCTGTGTTAGTGGTGCTGAGTTACACAGTGTGGTGAAGGTGATGACTGCCCCACATCTTTCTGTTATAAGGGCACATTTCCTTTTAGTCGTTAGCAGTAAATCTGTTGAACGAGATTGTGGCAAAATGTGAATATCTTGCTTGCCAACAGCCTTTTACCTAATGGTTTTAACATCCATTGATTATCCTTACTTGAATCATTATGTTTCATTGGAGATTATCAAATAGTGATTTCCTAATTTTATCTTCATACTTACTCTGTTAAATGCAAGGTAAATGCTTACATACGGCATTTGTGTATTAGTGAGAAAATGTACTTCTGGGGCTCTGGAGGGTTTGTGGCCCACTCAGGCATTGGTGCTGATAGAAGAGGGAAGATTTTCTTTTTGTCTACCCATCTTGATTTCATTGGCTTGGGCCCTGCAAACAAGACTGGCAAAGGACAGGTTTCATAATAGAATAAATTAACGCACATATTACACGTAAACACATTGCATGTATGTACTCAGTAGGGAGTAAATCAAAGGGATGGTTAGAATTTGGGATTATGTGGTATCTTAACAAAAGAACAGTAAATCTGTAGAAAAGTGATAAGATACAGGAAAGGCACTTTGAGCCTCTAGGGCTGGCACAGTGTGGAAGGTAGATAGATGGAGGGAGCTAATGGAAGAGAAGGAGGGTTGGTCTTAGCATGTTTCTTGTATAGATTCGTCTTATGCCCTCTCTGGGCTGATAAGCATCTAGAGTTGTCTTTGATGATTGATAATCATCCTGCCCTTAGTAGGTGGAGGGCAGAGAGTTTTCTTATGTCTGTTTTTTCAAACTACCTTCAGCTTAAAATAACCCTTATGTCAGAGTGGTGTATTTTGCAATGGCATACTCTGAATCCCTCGAATTGAAACTTTAAGTTTCACATATTAAAACTTGAGTTGTGGTATGGGAAGATTCAGGAGAAAGGATTAGCAAGCCAAGAAAGGGAGGCATGCAATCTTCTTTTGCTTCTTTGCCATATTCCCTCGGTGTGGCCCTTCACTTTCCAACAGATGTTCCCTGCTTCTATTAGAAAAGGCCACTAAAAGGGAAGGTGACATGTACAAATCCATCCATCTCACCAGCTTGCTTTGGAAATACTGATGAAACAGAGCCCTCTCTTCTCTCTACCTTAGAACTGCTCTGTGATTTCACCTAAGAATGTTCCCTTCACCCTCTGACTGTCTCTTTCCTGAGATTGCTGGTTCTTTGGCCAGGTACAAAGACTCCTGGCATAGTTTTGTAGAGGCCACAGTGGTATCGGCTCTACTTACCTAACAGTGTACCATCTGGGTGCAGTGTACAATTCAGAGTCATACAAAAGAAATATGACCCTCTCGATGCATACTCATGTTACTTCCTAAAAAACACAGTATTCTGGGGGTGCCTGGGTGGCTCACATGGTTAAGTGTCCAACTTTTGATTTTGGCTCAGGTCATGAGGGATCAAGCCCCACGTCAGGCTCTGTACCAACAGCACAGAGCCTGCTTGGGATTCTCTCTCTTCCTCTCTCTCTGCCCCTCTCCTGCTTGTTCTCTCTCTCTCATAAATAAACTTAAAAAAAAAAAAAAAACTTGGCATCTACTATTCTGCATTTTGATGAAGTATGTTAAAACATATATTTACTGAATGATAAGAATGTATGTTGCAGAATCTAGTGATCTTGGTTGACAATTCTAGGTATTTTTGACACCTGCAGCCTTTTCTTGTAGATGTCCTGATTAAAACAGCAACACTCTTCACATTTCAGTGAACTTCATTTATCATTGGGAGTCCTTCAGCTAGTCAATAAAAAGCAGGCTTCATACCACTAAAATCTAAATTCTCTTGCAAAGATTTATATGTAGTTTTTGCATAAAGGAACTGGATTCAAAATTAATAATTAATAGTTAATATCCTGTAACTATTTCTTGTTCTAATAATAATGGTGAAACTTTCGAGCTAACTTTCAAGATAATTCTAACTGTGGCTTCTTTCAGCTAACTTCAGTGTTACATACTGTGTGTGTGTGTGTGTGTGTGTGTGTGTGTGTGTGTGTGTGTGTGTGTGTGTGTAGAGGGAGAAAGAGCTATCTTGGTGATATAATGGAAATTGGTCCAAGTTCTAATATAAAAAGCTTAATTTTAGAGGCCTGTAATAAATCTTAAACTTTATTCTGGCTTATTATTGTACTTTTTTTTAGTTAAATTTAAATTTTCATTTGGAATGAAATCTTTCAAGTAGCCTACCATTCTTAGAGTCCGTATTTGTCATCAGCAGTTAACCACAGGAGTAGCTTTTTGTTTTTATTTTTAATTCCTCTTCTTACCCCAGGAGCTTGGTGTTGGTGGCACGAGTCAGTGGAAAATCTGTGGCATGGATCCCACATCTACACTTGGCATCTACTTTGAAGTAGTCAATCAAGTGAGTTGGATTTCTTCATGAGTATTCATGTCTCTTGGTGTTGTGTTTTCTGGTTTATTTATTTTGAGAGAGTATGTGGGGGGGGGGGGGGCAGAGAGAGAGGAATCCCAAGCATGCTCTGCACTGTCAGCACAGAGCCCAACATGGGGCTTGATCTCACCAACTGTGAGATCATGACCTAAGCTGTAATTGAGTTGGACACTTAGCTGACTGAGCCACTTAGGAATCCCTGTGTGTTCTGATTTATTACAGACTGGTGGCCTCTAGCTTCTTTCTCTGAAGACTGATGTTTCTTTGGGCTTGTGTTTGCCTGACATCTGTCTGGCATGACCCTTTTTTTCCTTTCAGGGTTTGGTCAGAGTCAGACAGCAGATTGCTTTCATC
Organism: Panthera tigris; assembly: GCF_018350195.1. Taxonomy (NCBI): domain Eukaryota; kingdom Metazoa; phylum Chordata; class Mammalia; order Carnivora; family Felidae; genus Panthera; species Panthera tigris. The sequence continues at coordinate 43,311,433 of NC_056662.1, forward strand.
ACTTAAATTGTTGAACTGATAAGTTCATCAGAAGGGGAATAGCTTTTACCAGCCATCATAATGTTGGTGAATTTTTGAGTATGTCAGTTTTTCCCCATTATTTTATTTAGAAAAATTCAAATGTACAGAAAAATGAAAAGAATTGCAGAGTGAATACCTGTACAATTACAGGTATCCTCACCCACCACTTAGATTCTATAGTTCTATAGTTCCCGTTTTACCTTATTTTACTTTGCTTTAAGACAAATTCCTGTCGTGTCTTTCATCCCTAAACACTTCAGCATGCATATCAGTAACTTGAGTTTAATATTTACTTGAATTTGGTTTTTTGTTTTTTTTTTTTTTTTTGAGGTAAAAGCTGTGTACAGTGACATGCCCAGATTTTAAATGTACCATTCAGAGTGCGTCGAGAACCTTACTGTCACCACTGTGTTAGTTGTTTTAGGAAGAGCACAGTCGGCTCTGTGACCATGTGTGTTTGAGTCATGCCTGTAACAGTAACCAGGTGTGTGGCCTATCATCTGCAGCACAACGCCCCGATCCCCCAAGGAGGCAGAGGCGCCATCCAGTTTGTCACTCAGTATCAACACTCCAGCACCCAGAGGCGCATCCGCGTGACCACCATTGCCCGAAAGTGAGCATCCTGGTTTCCTTTCTGTGGAACCACCAGTGCTTTTCTTTTGAAGAGATCATTTAACATCTGTTAGTTTATCTTAATAGTTCCATTGAATGGTTCTCACCAGTCTCACAGACTCATTTGATTAGAGAAGGAGGAGGAGGAAGAGATATTGCGGGCTAACCTAGTTAGGCCTGCAGACACTTGCCTAGAAGAATCCTCTTTCAGTAGGAATAAATTCATTAAAAATTAATTTTCATTTAATGACCCGTAAATACATCCTCCTTGTAAAAGATTCAAGCAGCTCATAACTGTATAAAGAATGGGTCTCTGCCCACTCTCCCCAGAGGTAAAATGCTATTACTACACCGGTATTTATCTTCACAGTCCCGTTTCTGTGCAGTTGTGTCGTGTGTGTGTATTATATGGACAGATGGCTTCTTATATTAGTATACTTACAAACTTTTCTCAATAATGTATCAAGGACGTCTTCCACGTCAACACATATGACCTCCTCACTGGTTGTAATGGCTGCACAGCACTGCATGGTTTGAATGGGATGTACCACTCCTCTCTTCAAGGAATTTCAGGTCCTACCTTCCTTCCAACAGTGCTGCATTCATGGGTTTAGGTCTTTGTGTATATGAGTATTTCTTTCCAGCCCCTTCATAGAAGTAGAATTTTGTATCCTGTAAAACTGTCCTAAGAAGTTAATTTGTATTCTCCCTAATACTCTAAGGAGAGTCCTGTATTCTCATTAATAATTAATATTATTGATCTCTAACATGCTAATATAGAGCAGTTTGCCACTTTTATATGTATTTTAAAATACATATTTATTAATTTTTCACATGTTTATTAATGGGTTGAGCACTTTTGATGTTTACTGGCCATATATATTTCTTTTGTGATAGCCTTTGCCCATTTTGTAAAACCTGTTTCTTTTTCTTGTTCATTAATTTACAGGGACTCTATGTATTCTGGATATGATTATTGTTTGTTGTTCATATCTGTTCCTGGTCTGTCTATTGTCTTTCAGTTTTGTCCATAATGTCTTTATTTGTTTAGAAAACTTTTGTATACATGCTAATTCTTTCTACCATGGGTATGATGCTGGAAAGTCATCTTGTATATTTGTAAACATATAGATTTTTGCAAGATTGACCTAGAGTAAGGAACTGGAGACTTAGGCACCTTTTGGGTATCTACTTTCATGATAACTTATGGCACATTGGGAAGTTCTGCGTAATTTTTCCTCTGCACTTACATCCTTCAGAGATCACATGAGGGCAAATGAGAATGTATGTAAAACTCCTGTGATTCCTTACTGAGTTCTAATCTATGTTGCCTTAGATGAAGTAACAGGACTTAGGTTTCTTTATCTTAACGGAAAGCTGGCTTTCTGGTCTCTCCTGAATATAAGCATGGCACTAATTCTGGAATTGTCAGTTGGGCAGATGCACAAAGCCAGCTCAGGCACATAGAAGCAGCATTTGACCAGGAGGCTGCAGCAGTCTTGATGGCTCGGCTGGGGGTGTTCCGTGCAGAGTCAGAGGAAGGGCCTGATGTGCTCCGGTGGCTAGACCGACAGCTCATTCGACTGGTAAGTTGGGCACCATGGCACCAGGTTCAGTCTTAGTCTCTGCTGTACATTGAGAAAAGAAAGCTGATGCTTAAACCTGTCATTTCATACAGTTAGTCAACAAGAATTTTCTGTTGCTTACCTTAAGCCAAACACATTTACAAGTACCTTTTCCCCTCAAGGGCTTACATTATAGTTGGGAAGGAATGACATGCATGCACAGGACATTTGGCGAAAGATGCAAATCTGTGTACCCAAAGAGTTGATTTAGATGAGTCCCTGTGGAAGCTGTAGTTCTATTTTTTCCCTCCAGGTGTGGGTGATATTTTTCAGCAGTAGGTGTCTGTGGCCCATTGAATGTAGAAATGCCTCATGTGTTGTTCTGGGTCTAATCAGGATAAATCACACAGTAATTTAAGCAGGGAAAGTTTTACTTAAAAATTACTGTCACAGGGTACCTGGGTAGTTCAGTCAGTTGAGTGTCCAATCCTTGATTTTGGCTGAGGTCATGATCTCAGGGTCATGAGACTGATTCCCACATCAGGCTCCACACAGCACGTGGAGCCTGTTTGAGAGTCTCTGTCTCCCTCTCTCTCTCTGCCCTTCCCCTGCTCGTGCATATGCACATTCACTCTCTCTCTTAAAAAAAAAAAAAAAAAAAAAAAAAGATTGGGGCACCTGGGTGGCTCAGTTTGTTAAGTGATGTACTCTTGATTTCAGCTCAGGTCATGATCTCATGGTTCATGGGTTCAAGCCCCACATTGGGCTCTTTGCTGACAGCTCAGAGCCTGCTTGGGATTCTCTCTCTCCCTCTCTCTCTCTGCCCCTCCCCTGCTCCCTCTCTCTCTCTCTCTCTCTCTCTCTCTCTCTCTCTCAAAATAAATAAAACTTAAATGAGTTTCATTGATGAGCAAACAATATAAGAAAATTAAAAAAAGACTCACGACAGAGGCTTTGAATAATGAGGGATTGGCTAGTAGTAAGAAGCAAAGAGCAGTCTAAAGAATATAGGAAGAGCAAATGTGTAGCAGCCATTACTTCTAGGCTCAGGTAGATCCCCCAAGGAAGGACCCTCTACTTCCCAGGGCTGATCTAGGTGGGAGGGCACAGCCTTGGCTCACTGAGTCTCTCTTGGCAAGGAAGTTGCCCTAGTGTCATGGCAGAGGAGCTTGACAGAAATTCACCCTCTGGAATTGGATGATGAAAGTCTACCCTTGGGGTGCCAAGGAAAACTCTTCATAAGGAAGTGTCTCACCAGAGGCACACAGGGTATACAGAGGTAGCTGCTGGCTCCAAGAGCTCAGCACTGGGGAAGCCACAGGCACTCCGGCTGAGTGAGCATCCTGGAACCCTGAAACATTCTTGCCTCCAGCACACTCTACTGACAGCTTAACATCATGACAACTGGCACAGGAAAAATATTCAAAGGGCCCAAGCCCTTTTCACAACAGGCAAGAGTAAATTTGGAGCTACAAAGCAGTAAGTCGGTAATTGACATAGGCTTACTGTTATGGAAATTCACAGCACGGATTCATGATCAAACACCTATTTAACTTTATTCAGATGTGTGTGTGCCCTTGCTGTCCCATGGAACCATTTTTTCAGGGAATGTCAACATTTGAAACAATTTGAAAATTGAGCAGAAGGTCCGGGTAGTTGGCAAGGTGAGCCTTGGGGAAAGGGGAAAGTGAGCTTTGAAACAGGTTTTCTTAAAACGAGCAGGGTAACAGATGAGAAGTCAGGGCCAAGCATGGACAAGCCTGTGGGACATAGCTGTGCATTTCAGCTTTTGCTGGGGACCTGGAGAGACCTCGTGAGGCCAGGTTGTACGTTGGGGAAAAGCAGTGAAAGTGCTGCTTAATTGTAGAATGCTTCATTTTATTTATGATTTTTTTAATATATATTTTTTTACTTTAGAGAGTGAGCAGGGGAGAGGAGCAAAGGGGGAAAGAGAGAGAGAGAGAGAGAGAGAGAGAGAGAGAGAGAGAGAGAGAAAGAGAAAGAGAGAATCTTAAGCAGGCTCCACGCTTAGCACAGAGCCCAGTGCAGGGCTTGATCTCACAATCCTGGGATTGCGACCTGAGCCAAAATCGAGAGTTGGACGCTCAACCAACTGAGCTACCCAGGCACCTCTATGAATTTATTTTAATTTTTATTATTGAAGTGTGGTTGACATACAATGTAATTTTGGGTTCAGGTGCACTACATAGTGATTCAGCAATTCTGTTGGATGCCTTGATTTTAAAGTGAAGTCACTGCCTTAATGTTGCGGGTAGATTCCTAAGCAGGGGAGTGCCATGAGCATGATGCTTGTGTTTACATCTACCATTACCATATGAGATAAACTACAGGGTGAAAGACTGCTGTTATGGAGACCAGTGGAGGATTCTGGAGGTTCAAGGGAGCTGAGACTAGAGTGTGGTAGGACAGTTAGAGGGTAGGGGAAGTTTGGAATCAGGATGTATGTCGAAAGAAAAATTGATAAAATACGGTCACACTATTTATGGAATCAAAAACCAAAAAATCGACATTGACTTAGGTTTCAAGTGTGGGTGACTGTAAGGATGAGGGAGGGGTAGAAGGGGTGGAAAATTTTTTTTTAATGTTTATATTTATTTTTGAGATAGAGACAGCACTAGCAGAGGAGGGGCAGAGAGAGAGAGAGGGAGACACAGAATCTGAAGCAGGCTCTAGGCTCTGAGGTGTCAGCAGAGAGCCTGACGCGTGGCTCGAACTCATCAACCTTGAGATATCATGACCTGAGCCAAAGTCAGACACTCAACTGACTGAGCCACCCAAGCGCCCTCCCCCCCAATTTTTTTTTTAGTGTACTAAATAGTTCGATTGATTTTACACATGAACTTGTGAAAATACGTCCGAGGGAAGCCATCCTGCATTTGGGTGCCCCTAACAGGCAGCACTAGATGTCGGGGTGGATTTAGATGACATCAGTCTGTTACTTATAGCTGAAGTAGTGAGGATGGGAGCAAGGGCCAAGGACTAGCCTCCAAAGAACCCACAGTTAGGAGGTAGGGAGATGAGGGGCCATGGAACAAGCCAGAGAAGGATCAGTTGGGGAGAATGAGAAATAAGAAAGTGCTGTGTTAGCAACTGGAGGAGAATTTCACGAGGTTTGGGGGAGCCACTTGGCCTGTGCTACTGGGGAGTCCAGGAAGGTGAGAGCCATACAAGGTCATCAGACTTGGTAGGAGAGGTAACTGTCAGAGATAATCTTTCCTTCAGTGGTGGAAGGTCCAGTTCTCTAGTGGCCAGAAGAGAGGTGCAAAACAAAGAGGAAATAAAGGCTGGAAGAGAAAATATTGTTCAGAAATTTGCCTTTGAAAAAAGGAAGAAAATTGAGGTGTAGAGTGATGCAACATCAAAGCTTATCTATTATTGCCAGTTTTTGGTGCACTTTGGGTTTTTTCCTATGGGAGAGGGCCTGAGAGAGTGCCTCGAGCCTCTGACCGGTCCAGGTAATCCTCTGGCAGCATTGCTTGGGAGCCCCGGGAGCTGGTGAGAAATGCAGGACGTCTCCACATCTGCCGAATCAGAATCTGTGTTTAACAACACCCTGTTGCTGGGTTGGCCCGACCATGCTTGGGAAGTGCTGGTCTGGGACTCTAAGTCAGAATTGAAATTGGAACATAGCTGTCCTACTGCAGGCATTTTTCCAGGTGACACTAACTTGGCTTTTCTCTCTCTTTTTTTCCTTTTTGCTGTTCCCTTTCAACAGTGTCAGAAATTTGGACAGTATAACAAAGAAGACCCCACTTCTTTTAGGTTATCAGATTCCTTCTCTCTGTATCCTCAGGTAAGTAATAGGTGTTTTTTAAGTAACTGTAGAAGAATAAATTGTGATCGAAATAAAATACACTGCAAAAAAATTTTTTTTTTACTCAGGCTCCGCACTGAGATTCTCTTTCTCTCTCCTCCAGTTGTGTGTGTGCTCGCTCGCTCGCTCTCTCTCAAAAAAAAAATTTTTTTTTTGGAAATAAGACTCACTGCTCTCAGGCTAAAGTGAAGACTCAGTGTGTTTTGAGACTGTGTCTATAGGTGATGAAGGTTATTCTGTTCAGTTCTCTGTGTCTGTGTGAGACCGTGTCTCAACCCTACGGAAGACACGATGACATATGCAGGAAGAAGAGATGTATGTAAACCTCCATGAAAAGGCAAAACAGGGTCGTTGCTGAAGGCCACAACAAAACCTTTTAATTCGAAACAGTGCTGGGTAGACAGCTTTCTCAGCAGCAAATCAAGAAAATGCAGCACATGTGAAGACGAGTATAACAAAATGGGACCAGAAATAATGACAAATATTTAATGATAAGTCTGTAGTGACTCTGCTACATTATACCCAGGAAACAGCAGTAATAACAGCTCCTGTAAATAACTGCACTGTGCCCGAACCAGGCACTTGGGAGCCGTTGGACAGGGAATGGAGGGAGAGAAGTGGGCAGAGCTTGAAGCCGCTGTCAGGGATCTGTGTATTTACCCTTTCTGAACCCCCATCCTCATCTGTAAATGAGCAAACTAGAGCTTGGCCCTGTAGGTGCTGTGAGGATGCTAGGCCGAGGTGGATGGAGTGTTCACCTCAGGGCCAGGTGCTCTCTAAGTGCTTGTTGGTGGGTGTGAGCCCGCTCCACAGCTGGGGCCCAGGACTCTCAGGTGGCCTCTTTGCAGTTCAGCTTTCCCTGAACCAGAAGCAATCCCAACCCTTCCCTTCCCTTCCCTTCCCTTCCCTTCCCCTCCCTTTCCCTCCCCTCCCCTCCTCTCCCCTCCCCTCCCCTTCCCTTCCCTCCCCTTCCCTCCCATTCCTTTCCCTCCCCTCCCCTTCCTTCCCCTTCCTTTCCCTCCCCTCCCCTCCCTTTCCCTCTCCTTCCTTTCCCTCCCTTCCCCTTCCCTCCCTTCCCCTCCCCTCTTTCCCCTCCCCTCTTTCCCCTCCCCTCTTTCCCCTCTTCTCTTTCCCCTCCCCTCTTTCCCCTCCCCTCTTTCCCCTCCTGTCCCCCTCCCTCCCCTTCCTTCCCCTCCTCCCCTTCCCTCCCCTTCCTTACCCTCCCCTCCCCTTCCATCATTTTCTTAAGAATTAGTAGAGAGTAGAAAACTTCCATTGTTTAATAAATTTGTGAGCACTTATATATGCACATAGGTGTTATTCTTTCAATTACTCAATTTGGAAAGTGGTCACAGGTTTCAGTTGTGAACTTGTACAGCTTGGACTCTCAGGATTAGAAGGGAACCTTAGAGATCACTTCACTTGACCCCCGGCCCAGGGCAGGGTTCCGTGGTCCCTAACATGTGGGCCTCTGCCCTGTGCTGGAACAGCTGAGGCTGTACAGTGTTGTGGAAGGAGCCCTGGACTGGCCAGAGTCAGAGTGGAGTTCTGGCACTGGTTCTGCTGCTGCCGATTCTGGGTGAGGTCCTGAACCCCCTCCTCAGAAGGATGTTGATACCTCCTCAGAAGGAAGGAGTAGGTCTGGAGAAGTGGTTTGCAATCTCTTTGAAGCCGTGGAATCCTTTTTTCGAGAGGACCCCCTTAAAAGACAGCACGTAAAGCAGATAGACTTGCAGCTGCTTTGGTTGTGCCCACGCACCACCCTCACCCACTGGGTGCTGCCACAGCACCCTCCACCCCCCCCCCCAACCCGTACCCTAAGGATCTGCTAGGACTGAAGAGCACAGTTTGAAAACCACTGAATGAGGTGGTTTCCAAGATTCCTCCAGTTGTGGCATCTAGGTTAGAAGTCAAGCCCAGTCTTTGGAACCCGATGCCTGGAATAGAGTGGCTCTGCCCCTCAGTGCGAGTGGCCATGGGCAAGTTGCCTATCCCATAGTTTGCTCACCTGTAAACTAGGGAAGGTAAGAGAACCTACTTCGTGGGCTTATTGGAAAGATGAAATCATTTTTGTCAGCTGCTTTGTGCCTTGCACATGAGATACATTGAATATCAGCCATGATTATTAGGAATCTATGATTCAATATTTGGAATTTCAGGAAACTTTATACTTCTCAGTATAGCTCGTTCTGGCACCTCATTAGATTGAGCTAAAACTCTGCCGTCCACCTTCTGATCCTCATGGTAAAGAGCGTAACTCTCCAGCCTCATCTCTTGTCCTTCCCTCTCTCTTATCCTTCTCTCTCCTATACCCCTCACTCCATCCTGAGTCCTGAGCTCTCCACCTACTTAACTGCTGCTGCAGCTGGAGTCCCCTTCCTCTGGCCTCCTCATGCACGACTTTCAGACCCCAGTAGCTTGGGAAATCTGCTGCCCCTCCATTCCCACCCCATCCTACTAGTGCTTTCTTGTATTGTGCTCACAATTTTTGACTGTGGCTTCCCTGAGTGTGCCTTTTCCCCACTGCACTGTGGCCTCTCTAGACGTTCTGTCTTGCAACCTGGCCCAGTGACTTCAGAAATAAATGCTGCTTTGCCTTTTCCTTTACATGTGGAAGCGTTGACATACCCACAGGGTCCCTCCCCCTTTCTCAAGAATAATTTTATTTCTAATTGAGGTGAAAAACACGTAACATAAAATATACCATCTTAACGATTTTTAAGTGTGTAGTTCAGTAGTTTCAAGTATATTCACATTGTTATGCAACAGATTTCCAGAACTTTTTTATCCTGCAAAACTGAAACTCTGTACTTATTAAACAGATTCCCATTTCCCTGTTCCCCCAATTCTTGGTAATACCATGTACTTTCTGTTCACATGAACCCAGAAGCCTTGTCTTAAAGTCTGGCTTCTCTTTCAGAGATCAAAGGCAAGTCCACTATCTGGGGTTTCTAAGAAAGTTACAGCTGTATGCATTTACCTTTTTTTTTTTTTGTAAATGCAGTTCATGTTCCATCTTAGAAGATCTCCATTTCTCCAAGTGTTTAACAACAGTCCTGACGAGTCATCGTATTACAGACACCATTTTGCCCGACAGGACCTAACTCAGTCCCTCATCATGATCCAGCCCATTCTGTACTCCTACTCATTCCACGGGCCACCAGAGGTGAGGTTTTACGTGAATGCTTTTCTCAGAGTTGGAATCACCTAGTATGGGTTGTTTCTTTTCTAGCACATTTACTCTTAGAACAAAGCTATAAAAAAAGAAAACTTTGAGTCTTAGTAGTAATTTAACATTATTTCTGAGTATTAAAAAATACACATAGAAAAAAGTCACAGGGCATACAAAGAAAGCTATTGTCTGTGGAAGGCAGGATTACATGTTAAAAAAAATACGTAGGTATTTTTTTTCCAATGTGTTCATATACTTTGACCCAGTAAATCTATGTCTTGTGCCTGAAGGAAATCCTTCTAAATACAGAAAAAACTTTGTTCAAAGAAATAGTCAAATGAACTGTTATGATAGATTAGAAAACAATCCACATGTTTAATAGTAGGAAAATAAGTAATCTAAGAAATGTTTACAAAGTTTATGTAATGTGATAAAATATTAAAGTGTTACATGAAGGGGCTCCTGGCTAGCTCAGTCAGTAGAAAATGTGACCCTTTATCTCAAGGTCATGAATTTGAGCTCTGTGTTGGGCATAGAAATTATTTAAAAATGTAAAAAGGGGGGAAAAAAACAAGAAAAAAATACAAGTATCACATTTAATAATTTAAAAAAGGGTGGGCATCAGACTGGCTCAGTCAGAAGAGCATCTGACTCTTGATCTCGAGGTCGTGAGTTCAAGCCTCTTATTGGGTTTAGAGGTTACTAAAAGATATACGTTAAAGAAAAAAAACTTAAAAACAAAAGTTACATGAAAAAATAGAAACTTTTATAAATTATATTTTTCAGCATACGAAAATTAAATAATGTGAAAATAAATTACAAATGCTTGTTGTACTTGAGTACAAATTTTCTAATTTTCCTTAATGAGTATGTTACTTTTATTCCTGAAATAGAAATCATAATAAAATATATTTTGTAGTAAACTTTTAAAACTTGTATTAAAAGCTGTTTTTTTTTCATATAGGCAATCACTGTTCTCAGTCATCTACAGCAGTAGATTTGAGAGACTATGTCTCTGATGTGTTTCTGACACAAAACTGAGAATGTTTGGAATTAATTCTGGTTGCTGGAGCAAAAGATGTTCTTAATCTCTCTTCCCAGTTGATGAGGGATTATTTGGAGCCTGTTTCTTCTACAAAATTGATACTTCGAATTGCTGAGTCAGGGAGCAGAAAGGAGTTTCCTTAAAGATGAGAAAAAATGGGGAGAATCACCCTGCCAGGTGCCATTTGTAAGCAGCCTTGTAGCTGTGAAATGGACACCCCAGGTGTGGGGTTGGAGTGGTTGCCATGTGGGAACAGGGAAGACCAACGCTGTCCCTCTCCCTTTTTCTTCAGCCAGTACTCTTGGACAGCAGCAGCATTCTAGCTGACAGAATTTTGCTGATGGATACTTTCTTCCAAATCGTCATTTACCTTGGTGAGGTAAGAAGATGTTAATTTCTTTCCTTACTATTGTTTTGGTTTTCTTTTTATTAATTTAGGTTTCAGTGACATTTGAAATAATTCAGGCTTAAAAGACCCACTGTTTATTATAATGAGTATAGCAGTTTTCATTCTATTGAATAAAATATTTCTTCAAGTCCCTGAGGGGTATTTGTATGTTTGGTAATTTTTAATTTTATTTGCTCTAAGTAAATCTCAGGTGGTCCTTTTAAATCACTATAACTTACTGCTTTTTGAGTTGTCAGGCAAGGTCACTTTACTTTTCCTCAGTCAGCTTTTCACTCACACTGCTATCCTTTCGGAGTTATGTTAGAGTCATTAATAAACAATAAGTTTGGGACCAAAGTTTTTCTTTGATGAAATAACACTGGGGGCAGCTGGCAGGCTCAGTGGGTAGAGCATGCGTCTCTTGATCTTGGGGTTGCGAGTTTGAGCCCCAAATTGTGTGTGGAGATTACTTAAAATCTTTAAAAAAAAAAAAAGTGGCATGCTGATCCTTCCACTGGGTCTGTGGAGCCCAAGGATGACTGTAGATGGCTTTCAGGGGAGTCTGTTTCTTTCTCAACGGGATTTCCTGAGAAAATGAATGGCTCCTCTGAAGAAAATCCTTTCACTGAGCATTATGTTCATTGACATATTTTTTTCCTTCTACTGTCCATTCTTTACCTTCAATAAATTGTTTTGGTGTTTGACATGACTTCCTAGTGTCTTTACATTAGATGTGATTTCAGATGTCCTGCGGTTATACGTTGTGTTTCAGAATTCCTGTAGTAACTTCAATGATTAGTTTCTTGATTTTAATATGCATACTTTTATGGTGTTCAGCTTTTTTTAGCATATTAATGCTCACTCTGCTGGCTGCTTGCCCACAGACACTAGGTTCCAGTAATGGTCCTAGACCCAGGGCCATTGGGTGACCAACTGCTGCTCCCACTGGTCCTACAGAAGCAGTAATCATGACTAGGTTTCTAGCCTTCAGCTCTTCCCTTACAGATGTTTCTGACCACAACTCCTGTCCTGTCCATTCATATGTTTATTGAGCACCTTCTGTTGCATGCAAGTGATGGGTTCTAAAGACGAAGATAATGACATAGGTCTCACTCTCCAAAAGCCCCAAGTCTACTGGTTGTGGGTGTTCTGATTAACTCTTGGACCCAAACCAGCTTATGGGCATTTCCTTTATGCCAGCAGTCAGTCAGAAATTAAGACCTGGAAGGGGCACCTGTGGGTATGTTGGTTAAGCATCTGACTCTTGATCTCGAATCAGGTCATGATCTCATGGTTTGTGAGATCAGGCCCTGAATCGGGCTCTGTGCTGACTGTGCAGTCTGCTTGGGATTCTCTCTCTCTCTCTTCTCTGCCCCTCCCCTGCACTTGTTTGAACTCTCGCTCACACGCGCACTTTATAAATACATACATTACATACATACATACATACATACAAATTAAGACCTGGAAAATGTTATTGGAAACTCTGAGAAGAAGGGAGAACAGGCTGCAGAAGGAAGCATCTAAAGAGAATCCTCTCCCTGATAATAAGACTAACAGTTTTGTTTTTAAAACCTATTGGTCACTTGTTACGTCCTCTTACTCCATTTCCCCTCTCACTGTTTTCTTTTTTAAAATGTCCCCTAAATAACATGTGAAAGTACTTCAGATTATTTTAAAGATATATTAATCAGTCAGCAAATATTTCTTGATTTCCTGTGTGCACAAGGCATTTTCTAGAGCATTGTTCTTGGGGATACAAGAGGGTGAGACACAGTGTTAGCTGAGGTGGGGGGATAGGTTTTACCTTCCGCACCATAGTATATTGCCTTCTACTAGCCTAATGAACACCTACACTGTGATTCTTGCAGCTTTTTTCTCTCCAGTCAAGAGTGTCCCAACTCAGAGCCCAGGGGAGGTGGGGTGAGTCTGTGTGACACTAAGCACTGGACGAGGGTGTAGAGGTGTGCCCCTAGTCACAAGAAGGGCGAACAGATTCTACATAGGAAGCCAACAGATCCCTTTCCCTACCAGCTGGAAGGACATGAGAGGCTGAACCGAGTGATGGCACTGGGAATGGAAAGGAAGGGTGGCTCTTTGGGACAGCGGTTCCCTGGGTGTTTTTAGCTAGTTGGTATGTACAGTTAGAAGGGAAAGAGGTAAGAGGTGCCTGGGTGGCTCAGTTGGTTAAGTGTCCCACTTCAGCTCAGGTCATAATCTCACAATTCATGAGTTCGAGCCCCACATCAGGCTCTCTGCTGTCTGTGCACAGCCCACTTCAGATCTTCTGTCTCCCTCTCTCTCTGTCCGACCCCTGCTCGCTCGCTTGCATATTCTCTCTCTCTCTCTCTCTCTCAAAAATATTAAAAAGAAAAAGAAAGAAAAGGAAGAGGTGTGACTGATGGCTGTGACATTTCTGGGAGAACTGTGTAGGTGGGGGTGTTCTGTCTGCACCTCTTTGCTTACTCCTACTTACACTACCCAGCTCCCCTCTGCGACTTGTCATTCTTGATGTAAGACTTTCTTAGGGGAAACAAGTTCTAGGTGGTGGTGGGAATGTCAAGAGTGTCAAGGAAAACTATTGTTTTGGTGTTTCCACGATGGTTTTGGTTGGTTTGTTTTGGTGCAGACCATAGCCCAGTGGCGTAAAGCTGGGTACCAGGACATGCCTGAGTATGAAAACTTCAAGCACCTTCTGCAGGCACCACTGGATGATGCTCAAGAGATTCTGCAGGCGCGCTTTCCAATGCCACGTTACATTAACACGGAGCACGGAGGCAGCCAGGTGAGTGAGTTGAATTCCAGCTCTCATGGTTGGTTTCCTGATGTATTTTCATGGCTATAAATCCAATGGTGTAACTAATATTTTATGTGGTGACATAAATTGACATTCAGCCAAACTTCAAATATGACTTCTTAAATGAGTGGTAAAAACACATTAACATAAAAGTAGAGGGTTGCCAAAATAAAACACATATCTCATGTTTTAAGAACCCTAATAAATGGGGAGTCATTGGCTTACATTAAAGAAATTGGTTCCTATGTAGTAGAAAAATGCTAATTTAACAAAAGAAATGTTGTAAACACTTTTTTTTTTTTACTATTACACTAATATTAATGCCATTGTAATCTTTAAATGTCTTCCTTTTTTAAAGGCCCGATTCCTTTTGTCCAAAGTGAACCCATCTCAGACACACAATAACCTGTACGCTTGGGGACAGGTAAGAAATTGTCAGGTATCTAGGGGAGGAGGCCAGGCTCTTGTTGAAAAACTTGTTACCAAATAGATCTCTTTGGCCTTAGAGACAGAATTCACTCAGGTATTTTGCTGGGGGGTGGGGGTGGGGTGGAAACTTTGAATACCGTAGCTGGGGTGGGAGGGGACACTGGTGTGGATCTCCTGCAGTACACAGCATAATATGACAGATTCAGCCAGAGGACAGAACTCTGTAGCATGACCTGCATTTGGCTGTCCTTATAGACGCAACAACATCGCCTTCAGCCTTCTCCCCCCTCGTCCCTCTCCCAAGGGTGCAGGGCAAAAACATCTACTCCTGCTCCCCACTGGTTCTGCCTCCTCACTTGTCAGCCTCTGATTCCTTCTTTATCTAATTATTCCCAACATTTGTGTCTCTCTCAAGTCTTTTCTTTCACTCTGTTTTCTTACGCTTTTTAAAGTTAAACTTTCTTTTGAGGTAATTGTGAATTTAATTGTAAATTTACAAGCAGTTGTGAGAAATAATGTGGACAGATTCCCTGTGCTCTTTACCTCGTGTCCCGCAGTGGGAACATCTTGTACAACCATAATGCAGTATCATGGCCGGGATACTGACGTAGATGTGGTCCAGATACACACTTCCATCACCACAGAGATCTCTCATTTGGCTTTTTATATTCACTCTCACTTCCCTCGCCTCCACCTGGCTACTGCTGCTGGTTTCTCCACCTCTGTGATTTTGTCATCAAGAAGGTTATGTATGTGAAATCACATGTTACATAACCTTTGAGGACTGGCTTTTTCCCTTCAGCATGATTATCTAAAGATTCATCCAGGTTGTTGCATGTGTCAATAATTTGTTCCTTTTTACTTGCCAAGTGGTATTCCCAGATGTACTGGTGTAGAGATGTACTGTAGTTGCTTAATCATTCACCCGTTGAAGGACATCTGGGTTCACAGTTGCTGGCCGTTAGGAATAAAGCTGCTGTAAATATTCACGTACGGGTTTCTTACGAACACAAATCTTCCTTTCTCTGAGATAAATGCCCTGGAGTATATTTGTTCCGTTGTACGGTAGTCATGTGGTTAGTCTAAGAAGCTGTAGCAATGTGTGAGTGATCCAGTTTCTGTGCATCCTTGTCAACATTTGGTATTGTCATCATTTTGATTTTAGTTATTCCAGTAGGTGTGTAGTGGTATAACATTGTGGTTTTCAATTACATTTTCTCAGGGCGCCTGGGTGGCTCAGTTGGTTGGGTGTCAGACTTTGACTCCGGTCATGATCTCACGGTTCATGAGTTCAAGCCCCACATCTAGTTGGCTACTGTTAGTGCACAGCCCACCTCAGATCCTCTGTCTCTCTCTCTCTCTCTCAGATAAACATTTAAGTGAATAAAATAAATTACATTTTCTTGATGGCTAATGATGCTGAGCATCTTCTCATGTACTTTTCCACTTACCTATTCAATGAAATCTTTCTTTTATCTATCTTATAATTGGATTATTTGGCTTTTTTGTTGTTGAGTTTTAAGTTCTTTATGTGCTCTATGTGCTAGCCTTTTGTTGAATATGTGGTTTGTAAATATTTTCTCTCATTTGTTGCTATATCCTTTTCACAGGGTCTTTTGCAGAGCAAAAGTGGTTTTTAGGAAGTTCACTTTTATCAATGTTTCCTTTTATGGATTGTGTTTTTGGTGCCAAGTCTGAGAACTCTTTGCCTAGCCCTAGATCCCAAAGATGTCCCGTGTTTGTTTGCCTGATTTTACATTTACCTTTCAGTCTGTGATCCATTTGAATAATTTTTTTTTTATTAAAAAGAATTTTTTTTAAACGTGTATTTATTTTTGAGACAGAGAGAGACAGAGCATGAACGGGGGAGGGTCAGAGAGAGAGGGAGACACAGAATCTGAAGCAGGCTCCAGGCTCCGAGCTGTCAGCACAGAGCCCAATGCGTGGCTTGAACTCACAGACTGTGAGATCGTGACCTGAGCAAAGTCAGACGCTTAACCGACTGAGCCACCCAAGTGCCCCAATTTTTGAGTTAATTTTTATATACGATGTGAGGCTTAGTTTTATTTTTTGCATACGGATGTCTAATTGCTCCAGCAGCATCTGTCAGAAAGGCTGTCTTTCATTGAATTACTTTTGCATCTTTGTCAAAGGTTAGTCAGTCATGTATGAGTCCATTTCTGGGTTTTCTTCTCTGTTGTGTTGATCTGTGTTTCCATCTGTCTATCAATACAACAGTCTTGATTACTGTAACTGTACAGGTTGTCTTAAAGTCAGGTAGACTGGTTTCTCCCACTTCTTTTTCAAAATTGTCTTAACTATTCTGGTTCCTTCGATTTTACATAAACATTTGAGAATAATCTTGTTTATGTCTTTAAAAACTCTTGCTGGGATTTTGATAAGAATTACATCAATCCAGGGGTGCCTGGGTGACTCAGTCAGTTGAGTGTCTGACTTTAGCTCTGGTCATGATCTCATGGTTTGTGAGTTTGAGCCCCACATTGGGCTCGCTACTGTCAGTGCAGAGCCTGCTTCAGAGCCTCTGTCTCCCTCTCTCTCTGCCCCTCCACCACTCGCACACTCTATCAAAAAAAAAAATTTTTTTTAAAAGAATTACATCAATTCTCTATATCAATTTGGGGAGAATTGACATCTTTACTATGTTGAGCCTTTCCAGTCCATGAATTCAGTATATCTCTTCATTCTGTTTTGATTTCTTATTCTTTCTTTAAGGTTGAATGTTTTCACTTTTTTTTTTTTTTGAGTGATTGTGAATGGTATTATAGTTTTGATTTCAGTGTCCCAGTGTTCATTGCTAATATATAGAAATACTGCTGATTTTTGTATTTTTATCTTATATTCTGTGACTTTCCTGAGTTACTTACTACTTCTGGTAATTTTTTTGTAGATTGTTGGGATTTTCAACATAAATAATCATGTCATCTACAAATAAGAACAATTTATTGCTTCCTTTCCAATTGAATACCTTTATTTCCTTTTCATGTCTTGTTTTTCTGTTTCAATTCATTGATTTTTGTTGTAATCTTTATTTTCTTCTGCTTGCTTTAAGTTTATTTAGAAGTGTTGCTTAGTTGGGGCGCCTGGGCGGGTCAGTTGGTTGAGCATCTGACTCTTGATTTTGGCTCAGGTCATGATCTCATGGTTTGTGAATTCAAGCCCTGTGTTGGGCTCCACACTGACAGCGCAGAGCCTACTTGCGATTCTTGCTCCCCCTCTCTCTGTGTCCCTCCCCTACTTGCTCGTGCTTTTTCTCTCTCTCAAAATAAATGAACTTAAAAAAAAAAATGAGTATCACCCTAAATTAAAAAAAAAAAGTGTTGCTTAGTTTACAAGTATTTGGAGATTATCTTATTATTTGTAGGTTATTGATTTTTATTTTGATTACATTGTTGTTAGAGTATATACTTTGTATGGTTTCAATTCTTTTTTTTTTTTTTTTTGAGGTTATTTATTTATTCTGAGAGAGAGAGAGAGCACAAGCAGTGGAGGAGCAGAGAGAAAGGGAGAGAGGATCCCAAGTATGCTCTGCACTGTCAGCATGGAGCCCAACCTGGGGCTCGATCTCATGAATTATGAGATCATGACTTGAGCTGAAATTGAGTTGGACGCTTAACTGACTGAGCCACCCAGGTGCCCCTGAAGTTTGTTTTATGTCCCAAGCTGTAGTCTATCTTGGCATATATTTCATGGTCACTTGAATGTGTATTCTGCTGTTGTTGGATAGAGTGTACTATAAATGTCTCTTAGACATCCTCTTCTTCCTTTCTCTCTGGGACTCCAGAGATACATTTAGTTGATGTTGTTGAGTTCTTACATATCCCTGCTGATTATCTGTCAAGTTGTTCTGTCAGTTTTTGAGAGAGGGTGTTGAAGTTTCCAACTCTAATTGTGAGTTTATCTGTTTCTCTTTTGAGTTCTGTCAGTTTTCATTCACATGTTTTGTAGCTCTGTTGTTTGTTGCATAGACATTTAGGATTGCTTTGTTTTGGTGGGTTGACTTTATTTCATTATATAATGTCTCCCTCTGTCTCTGGTCATTTTGTTTGCAGTGATGTCTATCTGACATTAATAAAGCTCGTTCTTTCTTTCCTTTCTTTCCTGTTACTTTTCATGCAAAAAAAAAAAAAATATTTGCGGGGGTGCCTGGGTGCCTCAGTTTGTTGAGTGTCTGACTTCGACTCAGGTCAGGATCTCACAGTTCGTGGGTTCAAGCCCTGCGTCAGGCTCTGTGCTTACAACTCAGAGCCTGGAGTCTGCTTCAGATTCTGTGTCTCCCTCTCCCTCTGCCTCTCCCCTGCTCATGCTCTGTCTCTCTTCTCTCAAAAATAAATAAATGAACATTTAAAAAAATTAAAAAAAGATATTTGCCTGTTATATGTCTTACCATTCTTTAACTTTCAACCTATTTCTTTATTATATTTGAAGTGAATTTCTTGTAAACAGCACATAGTTGGATCGTGGTTTTTAATCTCTTAAACTCTTACAATTGGTGCATTTGGACCATTTATATTTAATGTAATTAATGATACGTTAGAGCTCAAGTCTGTCATTTTATTTTTTGTTTTCTGTTTGTTTTCTCTGCTTTTCATTTCTCTGTTTTTCCTGCCTTCCTGTGGATTACTTGAACATTTTTTAGAATTCCATTTTTATTTTTGTTTTAATTTTTGTTTTAGAGTGAACACTAGCAGGGGAGTGGGGCAAAGTGAGACAGAAAGAGAATGTTAAGCAGGCTTCATGTTCAGCACGGAGCACAATGTGGGGTTGATCCCACGACCTTGGGATCATAACCTGAGTCGAAATCAAGAGTCAGATGCTTAACCAACTGAGCCACCCATGCACTCCTAGAATTCCATTTTAATTCATTTATAATGTTTTTGAGTGTATCTTTTTGTGTAGCCTTTTTTAGTGGTCACTCCTGGTTGTTGATAGTAGAGCATTGTATTACATTATACATACATAGATTATCACAGTTTACTGATGGCTTTTTGACCAAAGTGATGTATAGGAAACTTATTCCCATTTATATTTCTTTACCCCATTTATAATATAATGGTGTTAAATATTTTTTTCTACATGCAGCAATGTTACAGTTTTTCTTCAACCATCAAACATAATTTATATATCTCAAGAGCGGATGCAAATCCAGTTATATTTATCCATAATTTTGCTTACTGTGTTCTTTATTCCTTCTTGATACTCCCATATTCCTTCTTTTATCATTACCATTTTAGGTAGAGATCTTCCTTTAGCCATTTTTCTTTTTTTCTTTTTTTTTTTTTTTTTTTTGAGAATGAGAATTGTAAAGCAGCCTCCACACTCCGCATGGAGCCCAACAGGGAGCTTGATCCCATGATAACTTGGGACCATGACCCAAGCTGAAATCAAGAGTCGTACACTTAACCGACTGAGCCACCCAGGTACCCCCCCTTTAGCCATTCTTTTAGGTCTGATGGTGATAGATTCTTAATTTTTTTTCATTTGAGAATCTTGATTTCCCCCTCATTCATGAAGGATATTTTCTCTAGATAAAGAATTTTGGTGGTTGTCCTTTTCTTTAGGCAGCTGAAAAATATTTTGTGACTTCTCTTGGTCTCTCTGGTTTCTGATGAGAAATTTATTGTCATTCTCATTGTTTTTCCCCTATCAGTAAGATATCTTTCTCTGTCTGCTTTCAAGATTGTTTCTTTGTTAACACTAGTTTTCAAAAGTTTAAGTACCATGTGCTTGGTGTGGATTTCTTTGGATTTAACCTGTTTAGACTTTGCTCTGCTTCTTGGTTCTGTATATTTATGGGTCCTTCCAAAATTGGTTAGTTATCAGTTATTATTTCTTTGAATAATTTTTCAGCCCATCCTCTTCTTCATTTCTCTCTGGGACTCCAGTGACATGCATGTCAGGTCTTTTGTAGTTCCACACACCCCTGGGGCCCTGTACAATTTTTTCCCACCATTTTCTGTCTGCTTTTCAGTTGCATTATTTCCACTATTTTATCTTCCAGTTTGCTGATTATTTTCTCTGTTCCTTCTCTGCTATTGAGCTCAGACACTGAACTTATTTCTGTATTTTCCAGTTCTAAAATTTTCCTTTGATTCTCATTTATGTCTACGTCTTTCCTGAGACTTTCTTTGCTGAGGCTTTCTACTTTTTCATTTGTTTCAAGTGTGCTCGTAATTGCTCATTGAAGCACTTCTGTCATGGCTGCTTTGAAGTCTTTGTCAAATAATTCTAACACTGTAGGCAGCTTGGTGGCTTGGTGTTAATACCTGCTGACTGTTTTTCATTCACTTGAAGCAAACTAGGTTTTCCATTGGCCTCTTAACACGTGGGTGAGGGACAGTTCCTTGTTACTGCTAGGTGGAGATGGGCATTCCAGCTCCCCACCTAGTCTCCATATTAGTGCTGGGTGGTAATGAAAAGTCCTGACTCTCCACTAGGCCGCCTCTGATTCCCAGTGCAGGGGGCCTGGAGGACATCTCATTACTGCCAGGCAGGGGTGGGAGTGCAGGCTCCCTGAATGGCCTCTCCTGATAACCATGGCAGTAGGGAGACGTCCCCCTGGCCATTGGGGATGAAATTCCCAGCGTTGTCCTTGGCCTTCTCTGCCAGCATCCTGGTGGGGGTGTTGGGGTCCCTTGTTGCTGTCTTGTGAGGGTGGCAGTCTAAGGTGCCCACTCAGCTGTTGCTGGTGTGGGTTGGGACACAGTTTCTTCTGTCACCTTTAGAGTGCAGCAGTTATTATCTAACATTTTTTGGTCTTGCTGGGCTGTGCTGTTCCTTTAGCTAGAGAAAGTTGGCTTTTTCTGATGTTCTTGTCTGTGTGCAGTGATTGTTTGCCAGCCTCTTCGGCTCCAGGTCTGAGATATGAGGCAAAAAGGAAACCCAAGGAACTCACCACTGTGTTGTTCCTTCGGCCTTAGGGACCTTGGTTTGTCTGCTCTCTTCTGTTCACCTTTTAGAGTCTTCTTACGTTTGTTTTATATAAAATGTCTGGGGTTTTTATTTGTACTTAGTGGAGGGAATAGGGAAAAGCACATCTACTCCTTCCCAGAAGAAATCTTCTTATAAAATTTTAATTATGCTT
Organism: Panthera tigris; assembly: GCF_018350195.1. Taxonomy (NCBI): domain Eukaryota; kingdom Metazoa; phylum Chordata; class Mammalia; order Carnivora; family Felidae; genus Panthera; species Panthera tigris. The sequence goes on from NC_056662.1 coordinate 43,332,399, forward strand.
ATATTTTCCTAATTATACTGGTAGTATCATTTTGGAAAATTTGAGTATGTTAAAGAAAAGATTAAGAAAGAAAATTAATACCTATATTGCCACTGTGTAGAGTTAAGTATTTCCAGCTTCTTTGTAGATAATATAAAATATGTATATCATGTATATTTTTACTTATTTTTTACAAGTTTGGGATCTTACTGGAAGTCAAAGTTTCTATTCAGTTCTTTTCCCCAAGCATGACATAAATCACAAGCAGTTTCGGATAATACAGATATCCATCTGTTGTTCAGTGGTTGTACTGATCCACTGATTTGTAAATATACCCTCCTCAAGCTTCTGTTGTAAGCAGGCCATGAAAGAGCCTCAGGCTAGGTGCTGTCAGCGTGATGGGGAACATGAGACACGGCATGCTCATGCCTGATGGGAAGCCAGACTCTGGACAGGTCATCAGAACTGTGGAGAGGATTAAAGTAGAAGGGCATATGCCTAGAAAAGTCTGGAGTGGCAGGGATGGCCTGAACTCAGGGGGTCAGAGAAGGGTTTAGTGAGGAAATTACGCTTCAGTTGAAAGACTGGTTAATGAGGCAGAGGGACTACTCAGAGCAGAGGGGGGAAACACTGTGAATGTTCTGAGGTGGAAAGGTCCTTAATAATTGATGAATTCTAACCAGCTTTTGAGATACCTGCCAATAAATGTTTACTATTAAATTTCAGGAAACAGGAGCACCCATCCTAACTGACGATGTTAGCCTGCAGGTGTTCATGGATCATTTGAAGAAGCTGGCTGTGTCCACTGCTTGTTAAGCTGGAGATGTGAGCGGAACATTGTCACATTGTGTTCACAATTGCTTATTATGGCTCAAAAACATTCCTTTCACTTTCCTTGTGAGTTTTAATAAATAATCAAAGGAAGCATTGTATGTAACTCTTTAGATTATAATTTATTTGTATTCCTTATTTGTGCCCCTTTTCTTGCAACATGAAATTGTAAGGTCATAAATGTTTTGGTACTTGTAGATGTTTATATGCTTTTTGTATCCTAACTTCACACTTATGTAAAATCAGAGATACTGTATTTTGACAACTTACTTAGATGAAAATCATAATGATCAGAAAGGAAATAAATATAGATAAAGAAAGCACTGGCTAAAATAATGCTAATACAAATTTGATTTCCTGAGGTCTGTGTGTATGTGTGTGTTTTAAGTGACTCCCCCAAGAGATATTTCCTGAACTTAATCCTCACATTTTCTGTCTAAATGTTAATAGATCAAAGGAAACCTTGAAATATGTGAAACTTTGTCAAGGCAGAGTTGTCTGGAGTGCACTATCCCTAACTAACATGTAAACAGCCCAGCCCAAGTAGCCCTAAAGAGTGGCTACTGGGGGGAGGGGTGGGGCAGGGCACGCGCCTGGGTGGCTCAAATCGGTTAAGCGCCCGGCTTTGGCTCAGGTCATGATCTCATGGCTTGTGGGTTCGAGCCCCACGTCAGGCTCTGTGCTGACAGCTCAGAGCTTAGAGCCTGCTTCGGATTCTGTGTCTTTCTCTCTCTGCCCACCCGCTCATCCTCTCTCTGCCCCTCTGCTCATCCTCTCTCTCTCTCTCTCTCAAAAATAAATAAACATTTAAAAAAAATTTTTTTAAAGAGTGACTGATGGGCATAAATAGCTATAACAAAATGACAGCCATTTATCTTGGGCATCAAGTAAAATAACTTGAACATTAGCACTGCTTTTTAATCTAATATCTGCATGGTTTTAAAAAAAGAGACAAAACTTATCCTAAAGAGCTTTATAACAAATAATAGTTCCCTCCACTCCCTGAGCCTAAACCTACTGTGCCGAGATGACTGGCTTTAACCTTTCCTTCAAGACTTTTGTTGCTGTATCAGTTTTAGCCAACCAGTGTCACTCAATTCCCATTTTCCAGAATGAGGAAAGTAAGACCTTTCTCTTGACCATCCAGTTTTGATCAGCTACACCTTTATTTTTCTATCAAGGTTGGTAAAATTTACATTCTGACCTATAGCCATAGTTCTGTCTTTTGTCTGAAAGTTCATTCTGAAAGTTGGAAACTAATAAATATCATTTACACAGTTGTGATCATGTAAACATTGTCCGTGTTCGGTCAGGCAATATTACATTTGTCTCCAGGGGTTTGCTGCCCCAGTCCTTCTACCACTTGAAGGAAAACATGTCCAGTGACAGAATTAGTTACTGTGCTCACATTCTAGCACGCCCCGGGTTGGTGTGCTTCCTTTTCACATCATGACTTCTTATATTGTTATTTTCCCTAGAGTTCCTAATTTTTTGTTTTAATTGAAGATTTTGTTTTCTATTTATTCGGAAATTCAAATCTCTTCTTCTACTGAATGGTCCATTGTTCTTTAAAGGTCACTGATCTCCCCTTTAATCACCGGCCAATTGCTACGACAATAGTAATCCAGGAATTTCTTTTGTCTGGACTCCTGGATTAGTTCTACTCTTTATCCCATAAGTCATTTGCTATCTTAAATGGCTTCTATAAAAAGTTACATGGGAGATAATTGACTGAATCTATTCTGTCTTCATACTTGATAGCTTTGCTGAGTATAAAATTCTAGGCCCCAAATCATTTTCCTCTCAGAACTTTGGACCTATTTTTTCATTCATTCAACAAATAATTGTTCAGTATTTGATATGTATGGAGTGTCTTACAGGCACTGGGAATGTAGCCAATAAAACAAAATTTTCTGCTTTTGTGAAGCTTATGTTCTAGTTAGGGAAGACCAATAATAAAAAAAATGGAAGTAAATTATATAAATTATTAGAAGGTACTGAGTGCTATGTAGAAAAGCAAAGCTGGAAACTCCTTTTAATTGACTGTTGGACCACCTGGATTGATTCTTCTCTATATTTCGAATTTGTATTACTACCTTTTGCCTTTGGTGTGTGTTCTCAGAGTGTTTCCTATCCTAAGCTGTTTAACACATTTTATTTCATTTCATTTTTTAAAGTTTATTTAAGTAATCTCTACATCCAATGTGGGGCTTGAAGCCACGACCCCAAGATCAAGAATCGAATGCTCTTCCAGCTGACCCAGCCAGGCTCCCTAGCACTTACATTTTAAATGCCAAGGGCTTGGGGCGCCTGGTTGGCTCAGTCGGTTGAGCGTCCGACTTCGGCTCAGGTCATGATCTTGTGGTCCGTGAGTTTGAGCCCCGTGTCGGGCTCTGTGCTGACCGCTCAGAGCCTGGAGCCTGTTTTGGATGCTGTGTCTCCCTCTCTGACCCTCCCCCGTTCATGCTCTGTCTCTGTCTCAAAAATAAATAAACGTTAAAAAAACTTTTTTTAAAATAAATAAATGCCAAGGGCTTTTATTTTATGTATCTTTTCCATAGAATATTTTTCTTTTTGGAAATAATTTTTAATTGAGACACATCAAATAGAAGAGTACATAAAACTGCATATACAGATTTAAGTTGAAACTGTTCCACCTGGTCCTTTCCATTTCAAATTAACAGAAGGTAGAATGTGGTAGACCCACCTTGCTCTGGTGTTCTCTTCAGTGACCATGAGTTCAGGTGCTGAGGTGAGGTGGCACCATTGGGTGACAACATCAAAGACGTGGTCGTGCAGGTGCCACCTCTGGGTACTGGTGGCTGTTTCCAGAGAGAACATGGAGGTGGGGGGTAGTATTGTGTGAAAGCAGCCATCCTGAGTGGGGAAGCATGGAGCCTAGTGTGGCTAATGAGGACTCTGAAATTCCTCTCCAAGGCAAGGAAAGCCTCTGACATTTTAAGCAGGGGAAAGGATCAGTTAGGGTTTTTTTTTTTTTAAACACTAGAGAGTGGCAGGATGGATGGGAGGAAGCTGGAATCTAGGTGAGGCCTGAACAGAGGCAGGTGCTCAGACAGAGGTGACAGATAGGATATTAGGCAAGAGTCTGAATTCAGGTTTCTGGCTTGGGTGATCATGTCAATCATTCTCTGAATTACACAAAAGGAAGGAAAGAGTTCTTTTCCTCTTTCTTTCCTAGCATTGATAAATTCAGTCCTGGACATTTAAAGGCGCTTTTGAGATATAATAATGTCCAGCAGGTTGGAAGTAATTAATAGAAATTTGCCTTCAGGAGAATTTGGAGCAGATTTCTATCGTTAACAAATAACATGAATAAAGTTGCTCAGGATGAGAAGAGAAACGAGTTTGGAACAGAATATCAGTGTTTTTGTTTTGTTTTTAACTTGACTGAGGTATAACTTACATACAATGAACTGCACCCATTTAAAGTATACAGTTCAATGAGTTTTGACAGGGGTACACTCGTGAAACCTCCACCACCAGATGGAACATCTCCATCACCCCCAAAGTTTTCCTTAGTAGGCAACTACTGGTCAGCTTTGTCCCACTGTAGATTAGTTTGCTTCTAGAATTTTGTCTGGTTTTGTGTCTAGCTTCTTTCACTTAGCATAACCCATTTGATACTCACCACATAGTTGCATGTGTCAGTAGTTCCTTTTTATTGCCGAGTGCTATACCACATTTCATTTAGCCATTCACTAGTTGATACCGATTTGGGTTGTTTCCTTGTTTTGGCTCTTATGAATAAAGCTCTGTGAACATCCGTGTACATGTCTATGTGGATATGTTTTCATTTCTTTTGGATAAATAGGAATGGAAGATCTGAGTCATATGGTATGTGTATGTTCAACTTTTTAAGAAACTGCCAGTATTGCAAAGAGGTTGTGACATTTTATGTTCCCACCAGTAAGAGATCTGATAGCTCCAAATCCTTCACATACCTACTAAAAGGCAACACATTTTAACAAACTCTTAACAATAGATACACAAATGGCCAAGACGCTCAGGGATATCATTACTCATCACAGAAATGCAAATTAAAACCACAAGACACCACCACACACCTATTAGAATGACTAGAATTTACATCTTACGTGTAAGGATTTTTAGTAGGGTTGTCTTTTTGTAATCGAGTTGTAAGTTGTCCTTATGTATTCTGGACACAAGTCCTTGGTGAAATATAGGTATCTGAATAATTAATTTTGTGGTTTGTTTCATTTTCTTAACTGCGACTTTTGAAAAGCAAAAGCTTTAATTTTGAAAACATCCAATTTACCAATATTTGAGTTTTTTGTTTTTTTTTTTAAGTTTATTTACCTCTTTTGAGAGAGAGCAGGACAGGCAGAGAGAGAGAGAGAGACAGAGAGACAGCATCCCAAGCAGGCTCTGCACTGTCAATGCAGAGCCCAGAGCCGGGCTCGAACTCACAAATCGAGATGGTGACCTGACAGGAAACCAAGAGTCCCACACTTAACAGACTGAGCCACCCAGGTGCCTCTACCAATATTTGGTTTTATGGATCATGTTTTCTGTATTATACAAAATCTTTACCTATCCCAAGGTGGCAAATTTTCTCCTGTCTTTTCTTCTGGGTTTGTAGTTTTAGCTTTTACATTTAAGCCTATGGTCCATTTAGAGTTAATTTTGTGTGTATGGCAAAGCAATTTCTGAAGGGTGGAAGAAGATCCTGGAAGGATACCAAGACACTAAAGAAGATTATGTTTTTGAAGCAGTGAAAGAAGCAGGTGGGGTCAGTGGTGTCAAGTGCTTTAGAAGGCAAATTTGATTATGGCTGAAAAGTAGTTACTGGATATGGCAATTTACTGAACGCCCACTCTGTGCCAAGCACATCGCTTTTGCTCTCAAGTTGTTTGGTCTGTTGGAGTGGGGGTAGATTATGCTTTGAAGAAATGTATGGGTAAGAGAAAAGTTGAAGGTGGACATAGTGGAAGATGTTTTGTTTTTGAGATGTGGGTAGTGTAATTGATGGGAAAGACCCTGAAAAGGCTGTAGAGAATAGGACCCAGGTCCTGATTTCAAGCCCCACGTTGGGCGTGGAGCCTACTTAAAAAAAAAAAAAAAAAAAAAAAAAAAAAGAATTGGACCCAGAGCCCAGTGGAGGGATTAGCTTTGACAAGGAGGGACCCAAGGCTCACCCAGATTGGGTTCCAGAAAGGAAAATGGAGAAGAGTTGAGTTGGAAGACAGGTATTCCCGCATATCTGAGAGCTGGAGGAGTAAAATTAATCTAAACAATTACCATCTGAATCCTGCGTAACGCAGGTGTTACAATTTTCCACGCGAGAAGTTTGCTCCGAGAAATTGTCATTTGGTCCCCATCACGTGGTATGCGAGGCAGTGGGTGCATAGCACAGCACAGAAGCCGCTTAGACCCCACAACTCAGAGTCCAATCCCCGGCGCGACTCTCGGGACTACACGCTCCAGAATGCATCGGGGCCAACGCGAGAAGCGGCCTCCCAGAGTCGACTGTCGATTGGAGGCGGTGGCGGGGGCTGTGACGCGCCGACTGGAAGGCTCGCCTCCGCTCCGAGCTTCCCGGGATCAAAGCCTTCTCCGAGTAGCGCCATGCGTCCGGATCAGGCCACGTCCTGGTACCGGCGGATGTCCGCGGTCTACGCGCTGGGCGCCTGGACCCTGCTAGGCTCCTTGATTTTTTTAGGCCGGAAAAAGAGCAAAGTACCAGGTACGGTTCTCCGGCAGCCTTCGGTGAGGCGTCCCCAGGGGGTTATATAAGCGGTTTAGCTGTGCCGCAAGCACCGGGTTTATTCTGCAAAACCAGTGGGAACGATTGCTTAGAGCCATTCGTTATAATGGAATCTACCCGGAACTACTTTTTAAGTCCTGCCTACGTCTTGTTGATGGAGGCCGTTTTTACACTTAGAATTTGAAGAATCTATTTAAGGCCTCAGAGGGAATGTCAAAGACCCTGGACGATGACTTAAAGAGGTGATGCCTCGGTTACATTAGTACCCCCCCGTTGTAGTTGGCGAGCAAACACTTCAGCACCCCCGCCAGCCGAGTACTAAAACCTTCCCAGTTACTGGGCGGAAAAGGAAATCCCTGAGCCTTCAGAAATATGCTGGAAATCTATAGATATCTGTAAGACTTTCTGGTTGCCTTGGGCTGAAGGGAAGGGGGGGGCGGGGCTTGCCAAACGGAATGGGGTTTCTTTTTGTGAATGAAAGCCATTTAGTGGTACATTTCAAAGGAGTTAATTGTACGATATGTTAAGTATATCTGGATAAAGCTGTTAGGTGATAACTGCTGAAGATTACATTGGTGATGACGATTATCAGTGGCCTGAGAATACTAGTGTCCATTATTGAGCATTTGAAAACATTGCAGTGTCTGTCGTGCTCATGTCATATTTATTTTTTCCTTTTACAGAAAGGAAATACGGTGTCAGAAATCTGATGGGGGTGGGGGTAGTTCTCACCTCAGTTTATTTGATTTCTGAGGCTTGACTAATTTAAGGACGGATTGCTGTCTTAAAAGTTCATCATTCAGGTGTTCCATTTTTTTGAAAGGCAATGAAGTAGAGCAAAAGGATGTCGCAAGAAATGAAATGCTCGAGCCGCCGAAAGGGTTTTACGTGGAAACAATTGTCACATATAAAGAAGATTTTGTTCCAGTCACTGACAGGATCCTCAACTTTTGGAAATCATGGACTGGTGGCCCTGGACCAGAATCCTGATTAACTGCTGAAAGCTGAAAACCGGGACTGGGTTCAGCATATACATTTGATGGATGCCTTAATTTCCAGTTTATGTTTGTGAAAAGTGTATCCATTTAATTTAAATTTTGCTGTGAAATATAATCACTAGTAATATGCAATAAATATTTCCTTGAAGAAAAGTAAACTCGCATATATGAGGTGTCCCTCAATACATGAATGAAAGGTTGAAGTGAAATTTCACATTGAGCTTCCATAAGCTCAGTTTTCTGAAACTAGTTCATGTAACTTTGTATTTCTTTCATGTTGCTGGAAGACACGGCTTTAGGGGTCCCTTTAAGGTTATATTCAGCAAGTCCCCACCTACATTTAGGGATTTATAGAAACCCTTTGGGTAGTATTGAGCACTTGGTAAGTGTGTTATAAATTAGATTTTAGGGGCACCTGGGTCATTCAGTCAGTTAAGCATCTGACTCTTGATTTCAGCTCAAGTCATGATCTCACGGTTCTTGAGATTGTTCCCCGCATCAGGCTCTGCTGACAGTGCGAAGCCTGCTTGGGATTCTCTCTCTCTCTCTCTCTCTCTCTCTCTCTCTCTCTATGCCCCTCCCCTGCCTCTCAAAATAAATGAATAAATAAACTTAAAAAAATTAAAAATCAATCTGTTTTGTGCAGTGATACTTAACTGATAGCATCACATGCCTGGGCCCTAGCTGCAAAGGAGGCTGGGAAAGTGAATTTCTGGCTTCTGTACTAGGGATTCATGGACTTTTAAGGGAGGAAGTTCAGGGCACTTGGGTGGCTCAGTCACTTAAGCATCCAACTCTTGATATGGACTCAGGTCATGATCTTGCAGTCGTGAGATTGAGCCTCACGTTGGGCTCTGCCCTGAGCTCTCAGCCTAGAGCTTGCTTCGGATTCTCTCTCTGTCTCTCTGCCCCTTCCCCACTTATGTGCTATCGCTCTCTCTCTTGCTTTCTCTCTCTCTCTCATAATAAATAAACATTTAAAGAAATATTTTTTACAGGGGGAAGTTCTCCAGATATGCAAAGGATGTTCAAAAAATTCTGGGCAAGCAGATACCATGACAAATGTCCACTCCAGGCAGTAAGCCAGACTTTTTTTTTAAAATGTTTGTTTATTTTTGAGAGAGACAGAGTGAGCAGGGGAGGGGCAGAAAGAGAGGGAGACACAGAACCTGAAGCAAGCTCCAGGCTCTGAGCTGTTAGCACAGAGCCTGACATGGGGCCCAAATCCAGGAACTGCAAGATCATGACCTGAGCTGAAGTCGGATGCTTAACCAACTGAGCCAGCCAGGTGCCCCAGACTTTTATTGGGAAGTACCAAAATGCCAGCATTTGTATATAGATCATTTTCCCCAGAGAATTTCCTCTAGTTTCCTACCTGCAGGTAGACACCTGGCTGTAGGAATTCTGGGAGCTGGATGGGGGAGGGGCTTAGGGTATTTGGTTAGAATATATATTTCCATGTAGTCCAGTGCTCTGTCCTCTGGCTGCTACCATGAGTATCCCCAAGCAGAAACCCCACCTTTCCTGAATAAAGGGCAAGGATATTACTGGCTCTGAAGTGGTGGTGGGCACCTGGGGTCCAGCTGCTTATACAGACCCATGCATCCTTCTGTTTTCAGCCCTCCCTCTCCACCTCTACCTCCAGTGTTCTGCTGCCCCCAGTTACCGAGATCTTTCCAGTTTCTGTGAGGCTAAATATCTGGCTTCTCATCAGTGTTCTCTTTGCAGGTCTTGGCAAAGGTTCTTTGCTTGACAAAACTTAAGTTGGGCTCCTGAAACTTCTCCAAGGCCCCTCTGTGCATTTCCTTGTTAAATCCTGCTCTAGCAAGAACCCTGCTAAGTCATTTTAACTAGAACTCTCCACACTTAATACCTGATCACCTTGATATCTTATCAGGTTCCTCATCCTCCACCATCTGTCTGGTGATGCCAGAGCAGCCTAGCCTGTCTTCAGCAAGGATCCTGTTAGGTCAGCTTAACCAACCAGAACCTCCTTGTTGCTGATGTTTCCTTCTGGTAATTTCCCATCCGCTGACTCCCACTCTGCTCCTTGACTGGAAATTCCCAATTGCCCATGCTGTATTCAGAGTTGAGCCCCCTCTCTCTCCCTGCCCTGAATAAAGTCTGCCTTACTGTATTTTAACAAGGGTAATTGAATATTTTTTTCTTTAACAGCGCCAAGGATTCTGGTTCTTCCCCTCCATTATGTGGCTCCTAGTTTCATCAAAGTGGAAATTTGTGTTTACCCATGAGAAGATTTTTAGTGTCAGCTCTACTCAAAAAATTTAAAAGCTTTCATAGATAGATGATAGATAGATATATCTGCTTACATTTTCTTCTTGTTTAAAACACTTCAACCCCAACTGCTTGTGCTAAGATCATGTTCTTCCTCCACAACACTTCTCTTTTTTACATTTTTTATTTCTTTATTTTATTTTGAGAGAGAGGCAGAGTGTGAGTGGGGGGAGGGGCAGAGAGAGACGGAGACAGAATCCGAAGCAGGCTCCAGGCTCTGTGCTGTCAGCACAGAGCCCGACGCAGGGCTTGAACTCAGACTGTGAGATCATGACCTGAGCCGAAGTCGGGCGCTTAACAGACTGAGCCACCCAGGCACCCCACAACACTTCTAACCAACCAGTAAAACAGAACAAATTGTGGCTCCAAACAGCCTGGAGCCACAGTGATTTCTACAGTTTAGCCAAATTGTGGCCTAAATAGACCTTTGTGGACTAATCTAACAACTAAATATAATTTATAATGTTTCTCTGGGAAGAAGTTTTAAGAATTCCAAACATCCATGTTGCAAATGCAACTTAAATGTACGTTCAGAAGTTGGGAACTGCCTGTTGGAGAAAAGTTCGCAGGTTTGGAAACCAGCTTCCTTAAATTCAGAGGTCTGGCAGTATTGACTGAGTAACTTTTCTTTTTTTAAAAGATAGGCTTTATAGAAAGTGGGGGTTGCTTTTTGCTGCTAGTAACTGTGGCCTGACCACAGCAGCTTACATTCATAAGGGTTTGTTCTCATGGGAGCTTCCAGCAGTAGGCTGTCCAGGGCTGGTAGAAGGGATTCATGGAGTCATCTGGGGCCCAGGATCCTTCTGTCCTTCTGATTCTCCATTCATAGAAAGTGGTTTCCATCCTCTCATTCACAGGATGGCTGCTGAAGACTCCACACTCCCAGACAGGAGGGAATGGAGCGCTGCAAAGGGACATGGTAGCTGCCTGCCATCTCTTACCTGAGCATTCCTTGAGTCCCACCTGACAACTTCCGCTTACATCTCATTGGCCACCCTGAGCTGATGGGAGTTGGCGATGCACTTGTGTAACTGGGCATATTGCTCTTCTGTTGCTAAGGTAGACAGGGAGAACAGATTTGGGGTGGCAACTTGGCAATCTGCCTTGGAGTCCCCGAGGAGGCCTTTCATCTGTGTCCTTTATAAGTGTGTAACCTAGTTGTGCAGAAGAGTCGAGAGAGCAGTCCTACATGGCTATCCTTAAAGAGACCGGCCAGCCAGGTAGGTCCTCGGCTGGCATCCAGGAACTTGGATTTCCTCCGAGTTTCTACCATTCTCTGATAAAACTGGCTCCCTGTTGCTAAACTGTGCAAACAATGTGGTTCTTTGCGGAATACCTTCCTTTCCATTTGAGAATCTGGGAATTTGGTGCATGCTAGACAGAAGTGTGGTGTCTAAATGGGGTGTCTCTTGATCGGATGGGTGCCCCCAAATGTGGGACGACGATCAGGTGGAAGTCGGTGATGCTCGAGGTGAAAGAGTTCACCTGAGGCAGAACAAAGGGGATAGAAGTTTACTGAATACACTGCCAGGGAGTGGCAGGCTGGATAGCAGAGGAGAGGCTGTCTGCAACGAGACAGTGGGTTAGAGCTGTTTTTAAAGGGGGAAGAAGAGGAGATACGGCGATGTATGGAATTCTCTCTTTTCTGGTAACTGCCTACTTGTAAGTAGTCCACTGGTCATTTAGGGTCTGTGGATATTTTGAGGTGGGTCACCTGAAGGGCCTGTCTGTATTCAGCCAGGTGGTCGCTGTGGGCCCTTTCCACATTCCATTGCTCAAGCCTGTTTTCCTAAAAGCAGCCTCTACAAGAAGGTACCTACATCAACAGTCCCCAGTCAAAACTGTGGGCACGGAGTCTCTAACGAGCTTCCTGGTAAACACTTTGGAAATGTCACATGATGCCAGAGGAATCCAGCACCGGAAAACTGTACCAGAAGAAGAGTCTGGAAGCCTGGGCCTGGTTCCCTCTGGACTTTGTCCCACGTGCCTTTTTCCTTTGCAGATTTTGCTTTGTATCTTTTCACTGTAAGTCGTCATAGCCATGAGTATGACTATCTGCTGAGTCCTGGGAGTCCTGTTAGGGAATCACCAAACCTGGGGGTGGTCCTGGGGACCCTGCGCACACTACCAATGCAAAGTCCATCTAGATACGGAAGGATGGCTATTCTAAAGTTGAGGATTGTCAAAATACACTTTTCAAGGGGCACCTGGCTGGCTTATACAGTAGACCCCACAACTCTTGATTTTGGGGTTGTGAGTTCAAGCCCTACATTGGGCTTAGAGATTACTTAAAAATAAAATCATATATATATATATATATATATATATATATATATATACTTTTCAAAAAGTTAAAAACATGAATCTAATGTAAAACCAGATGAGCAAATATCAAAGACTTGTTCAACTACTCAATGAAAAAAACAGTAGGATGATAAAGCTAGTTCAAGGAGCATAGGGGAACAGGGATAATTTAGGCATTGGAGAAAAATGTTAGAATAAGGTTTCTGGTTAATATTCTACAGGGTGGTAAATACCTATATTTAGGGGTTTTGTTTGTTTGTTTCCTAGACAGGAATCACTTTTATCCTCATTGGTCAAAAATCTACAAGTTGATGTGTAACCTTTTAATCATAGGTAAATGATGGGTCAAACAAAGGTGCATTCCCCTAGATAATTAAGGAACTTTTGAGTGGGCCTGTAAAAAATCTTTGAGTGGAAACTAATTCCAATTGTGTGTCGAGGGGGGAGGTTCCCCACACCAAAGCAATTCTCGGACACTAGCTGTGGGTCCTACAGTTCAACTCCACTCTGACACTATTTACCCAGAGAGAGCATCAGATCCCACAGATCAAGGGCTCCATCCTGCAAGACTGTCACTTCCCCCCCAATTGCCAGTCACAGCCTGTGGAGCACAGCTCCTTCTCACCTGTGCTTCTGCCTGTGGCAGTACACTTCCAACTCTCTATTTGGACTTCAGACACCAGTCTCAAGTCCAGGTTGTTACCTATATTTTGACCCACCGGCTATATATAGATCAGAGATTCCCATGACCCCCTCCTTGGGTTCCATTAATGTGCTAGAACAGCTCACAGAAACTCAGGGAAACATTTTACTGACTAGGTGAGTGGCTTAGTATGAAGGGAAGTAACTCAGGGAATGTACATTTATTCCAATCAACCATCTAATGTTTTAAATTTTTTTTTAACGTTTATTTTTGAGACAGAGAGAGACAGAGCATGAACGGGGGAGGGGCAGAGAGAGAGGGAGACACAGAATCCGAAGCAGGCTCCAGGCTCTGAGCCATCAGCCCAGAGCCGACGCGGGACTCGAACTCATGGACCGCGAGATCTTGACCTGAGCTGAAGTCGGACGCTTAACCGACTGAGCCACCCAGGCGCCCCAACCATCTAATGTTTTAGATGGAAGCACAGGGCCAGGTGTGGGGAAAGGGAGCAGAGCTTCCATGTTCTCTCCGAGCACATGTCTCTCCAATATCCATGCATTTACCAATGTGGAAGCTTTCCGAACCCCATCCTTTTAGGGTTTTATGGAGGCTTCATTATATAGGCATGACTGATTAAATCCTGGGCCATTGTCAATGGAACCATATCTCCAGCCCCTTTACCTTCCCCAGAGGTTGGGGGTGAGACTAAAAGTTCTAACCCTGTAATCACATGATTGGATCTCCTGACAACCAGGCCTCATCTTTAGGTGGAGTCCAAAAATCACCTCATTAATGTAACAAAAGACACATTTATCACTGTCATCACTTAGGAAATTCCAAGGATTTTAGGAGCTCTGTACCAGGAATAAAAGAAGACCAAATATATATTTCTTATTATAAATCACAATATCACAGATTATTAAACACATTAAAAGCACTTGCTAGGGGCACCTGGGTGGCTCAGTCGAGTGACTTCGGCTCAGGTCATGATCTCACCGTTCATGAGTTGGAACCCTGCGTTGGGCTCTCTACTGACAGCTCAGAGCCTGGAGCCCACTTTGGAATCTCTGTCTCCCTCTCTCTCTGCTCCTTCCCTGCTCACATTCTGTCTCCTTCTCTCTTGCAAATAAATAAACATTAAACAAAAAAATTTAAAAAGTACTTGCTACCTTCCTTTTGCCTGATACTCCAAGTTTAGGATAATTTTTCTTTACAGCGTCCTGACAGCACTCAGTCATTGGCAGTGTCAGGACTCAGGGGCTCAGTTTCCAGCCCTGCCTGGTAATTGCTGCCTCACCAAACATCACAGGTGAGTTGAGGGTCACATCCAAGGTAAGGAAGTAATTTGAGAGGATTTTGTGGAAGGGATCAGATAGGCAGGGCTGAGATGTAAGGGAGATGACTCATTTTCAGAAATACCAAATAAAAGCTATGCTGTCTAATTAATAATAGGTTTACAACCTATTGGAAATATGTACAACCCCCCCCCCCCGTGGAGTCCCAAACCTTTAGACACTTCACTTCCAGGTTCTTCTTCCTGTCTCCCTTTTGTGGGCTTATTTTTGCTGGCTTTGCAATGAGCATGCGCCAAAGAACAAAGGGCGGAGGGACTGAAAGTCTCTACATCACCTCAGGGAATGTACATTTGTTCCAGTCGGACTACTTTTTGCCTTACATGCGCATAAGCAACATCTGGGTAAGGCTGTAACCTCTGTAGTACTCAGCCAATAAGGAACCAGGGGAGGGACTTGCATGCTAGGAGATAAATTGTCTGTTGTAACTGCCCGGAGTGTGCCTGTCCATCAGACACCTGCTCTTACAAGAATGTTGATTAAAGCCTCACTTCACCATGCTCTGAGTCTCCATGTCTCTCCTTTGGGTTGATGGGCTTATTTCTAACAGGGTCTTTCTGGTGATAGCGTATCAGAGGGCTATCTTGCCACGTTTATGTATTTTTTCTGTCACAGATTCAGCATATGTCAAAATGAACATGAGACTCTCCTGACCTTTGTCTATTTTCAGAGAAGAAAATCATACCCAATTGTGTACTGATGGAACCAGAAATATATCTAAGTGGCAGCAAAGAAGCAACAGTTAAGTTTCTCCTAAGCCATCGAGATCCACCTACTGGGGCTGAAAAATAAGCTTTTGGGGGGACACTGTGCTCCAGAGTGCTCTAGCATGCAGAGTGTTGACTTTAAACACTCAGGGGAGCTCTGGTTTACCCTGAATTAGACTTTTATTCAAACTTTTTTTTTTTTTTTTGAGAGAGAGAGAACGCAAGATGGGGAGAGAGGCAGAGGAACACAGAGAATCTTAAGCACTGAATTAGAGTTTTTAAGATGAATTACATGATCTATCATCATTTCCAAAATGACAGATTTGGCCCAGACAGATATGATGGATATATGTAATTGTAAAAATACGCTTAGGTTATTTGCTTCAAGATCATTTTTTTGAGATCTCCTGTATTATGTTTACTCCTCACCACAATCCAGATAAGATATTATCTTCACTTTACAGATAAGAAGACTGAGGCCAAATGAGGTTAAACCATATTTCCTAAGGTCACACAGAAAGGCGTAGAGCTGGGACAGAAAGCAAGGGTTTTCTGGCACCAAAGCTTAAGCTTTTTGCGTCATACCAACCTCCTCTCATAAAGCAGAGAGGGAGCTATTGACTATAAGCTTTGAAAAGAAACACTGAAAACTTCTTATTTTTCTAGAATCCAAATGCCAGAAAGTTCAAGTTACCGGAATGTTTTATGCTGTTGTGAGAGCCAGATCACAAATGAAAAACTACCCAGTGTTCTAAATTTATTTTTTTAATGTTTATTTGTTTTTGAGAGAGAGAGACACACACAGAGTGCAAGTGGGGGAGGAGCAGAAAGAGGGGGAGACACAGAATCTGAGCAGGCTCCAGGCTCTGAGCTGTCAGCACAGAGCCTGATGTGGGGCTTGAACCCACGAACCGTGAGATCATGACCTAAGCCGAAAGTCAGATGCTTAACTGACTGAATCAACCAGGTGCCCCTTCCCTCCCCCATCAGGGTTCTATTAGAAACAGAAGTTCAGGAGCACCCGGGTGGCTCATTCAGCTAAGTGACTCTTGATCTCAGCTCGCGTCTTGATCTCAGGGTCATGAGTTTGAGCCCCGCATTGAGCCCTATGTTGGGTGTGAAGCCTACTTGAAAAAAAAGTTCAGTGAATTTAAGATAATTAGCAATTTGGCCACATATTCTATCCATTGGCTATATTACATGTTATCTAATAGAATGGTGGTTGATGATTTGGGACAGAGCAGCATCCTATATCATCAGAGAAAGGATGAAGGTGCAAAGGGAATTTTTAGTATTACGTGTATTTCTAGTGCTAAAATATGTCATATCCAGATATTACTATACACAAAAAATATCTCCCATAGCACAACTAACTCAGAAGCAGAAGCTGTCTAGTTCATTTTTCACTTATTCTTTCTTCATTTGTTCATTCACCTATTCAGGTCACGTCCATAGAGTACCTACCATAGTCACCACCCTGGAGGGAATGTAAAAGTAATTATTCTATGCACAACTCACAGGTTCTGGGATGAACAGTTACTTCTTTGTCTACGATTTATATCAGGTTAATAACATCTTCTATTTAAAATGGCTGGAAATGGACAGTTCATTAACACAGTGTCTTCAGAAAAGTACTCCTATTTGGAATTTGTGGCAGAGACTGTTGACTTTTTCTTCCACAGGAGTATTTGTCAAAGTCTATTGCCTCTTTGAAAGGAAAGTGGGGCCACATCAGTAAGAGGGTGTGAGTGAGTGATGAGCCATTTCCTGGGCATGGGCTCCTCTTCCTGAGGCCCCTCCCACTGGAGGAGCAGGAAGGTGGGCCTGAGCCATCTGACTAGACCATTCGGATAAAGACAACTCCTAAAGAATGGTAGAACAACAAAACAAGGGATGCCTAGCTGGCTCAGTTCGTAGCATGTGCAAATCTCAGGGTTGTGAGCTCGAGCCCCACGTTGGGTGTAGAGATTACTTAACAAGAAAAAAAAAATTTTAATATGAAATTTATTGTCAAATTGGTTTCCATACAACACCCAGTGCTCATCCCAACAGGTGCCCTCCTCAATGCCCACCACCCACCCCCCATCAACCCTCACTTTATTTTCTGTTTTTAAGAGTCTCTTATGGTTTGGCTCCCTCCCTCCCTAACTTTTTTTTTTTCCTTCCCTTCCCCTCCCCCCATGGTCTTCTGTTAAGTTTCTCAGGATCCACATAAGAGTGAAAACATATGGTATCTGTCTTTCTCTGTGTGACTTATTTCACTTAGCATAACACTCTCCAGTTCCATCCACGTTGCTACAGAAGGCCATATTTCATTCTTTCCCATTGCCACGTAGTATTCCATTGTATATATAAGTCACATTTTCTTTATCCATTCCTCAGTTGATGGACATTTAGGCTCTTTCCATAATTTGGCTATTGTTGAAAGTGCTGCTATAAACATTGGGGTACAAGTGCCCCTATGCATTAGCACTCCTGTATCTCTTGGGTAAATTCCTAGCAGTGCTATTTCTGGGTCACAGGGTAGATGTATTCTTAATTTTTTGAGGCACCTCCACACTGTTTTCCAGAGCGGCTGCACCAGTTTGCATTCCCACCAAAAGTGCAAGAGGGTTCCCGTTTCTTCATATCCTCTCCAGCGTCTATAGTCTCCTGATTTGTTCATTTTAGCCACTCTGACTGGCATGAGGTAGTATCTCAGTGTGGTTTTGATTTGTATTTCCCTGATGAGGAGTGTCATTGAGCATCTTTTCATGTGCCTGTTGGCCATTTGGATGTCTTCTTTAGAGAAGTGTCTATTTATGTCTTCTGTCCATTTCTTCACTGGATTATTTGTTTTTCAGGGAGAGAGAGACTCTTAAGCAGACTCCATGCCCAGCATGACTGTGAGATTATGACCTGAGCTGATATCAAGAGTTGGATGCTTAACCAACTGAGCCACCCAGGTGCCCCTTATTAGTGTTGTTTGTAAATATTATAGAAATCAATATTTAACAATTTTTCTTAGTTGTAATATAGTAAATCTCCTTGGATATAAGCTAGATAAGCAAAAGCTATTTGGGGTGTTCCATAGTTTTTAGTAATGTAAAGGGGTCTTGACGTGGTTGTGCCTGGCTGGCTCAGTCGGTAGAACATGTGACTCTTGGAGTCATTGGGGGCAGAGTTTCTTAAAAAAAATTAAAAATATGGGGCACCTGGGTGGCTCAGTTGGTTGCTTAATTGATTCAGCTCTGACAGTTTGTAAGTTTGAGCCCTCAGCTGAGAGCCCTCTTCGGATCCTTTGTCCAGCCCCCTCCAACGCACTGGTTCTCCAGTTAATCTTTGTCAGTTTAATTGTCAGACCCAGCCAGAGACCCTAGGAGTGAGAAAAACTTAAAATCTGAAATTTGTTTACATTAAATCAGCAGAGCTTAAACATTTTACCTCAAGACCCCTTTCAAGTTTTTAAAAAATTTTTAAGTTTATTTATTTTGAAAGAGAAAAGTACAAATAGTTATTTAAATTTTACATGACAGAGTGGCCTTCATAAGAAAATGAAGACCTGAAGAAACAGTTAGACCTGTGTATTCTTATGCTATTTATTTTTTATTATTTTATTAAACATTTTTTAAAAATGTTTATTTTTTTTTTAAGAGAGAGAGACAGAGTCTGAGCAGGGGAGGGCAGAGAGAGAGGGAGACACAGAATCCAAAGTAGGCTCCAGGCTCTGAGCTGTCAGCACAGAGGCCAACGAATGCTCTTCAAGCACAGGGCTGGAATCCATGAATGGTGAGATCATGACCTGAGCCAAAGTCAGACGCCCAACCGACTGAGGCACCCAGGCACCCCTTTTACGCTATTTTTGATGGAGAGTGGACATCATGGAGGAATATGACAGGCCAAGGAGTATGAGGTAAGCATAGTAAACTGGAGGAAACTTTGAAAGGCCTGTTTGTTCTTGCCATCCCTTTGTCTTTGGAGATACGAGTGCACCTCTCACCTATGGGTTTATGGCCTGTTTCAGGATAGAAGGGTGGGAGGAAGGTCAGAGTGACTTTCCTGCTTCTGCCTCTTTCTCAAGCTCCATTAAAGTATTCAATATGCCAACGTGCCATGTTTTGGGATAGCCTGTTCTTAATACCCAGTAATAACTAGAAGGCACACGGAAAGGGGCTTTATTTTTATCAGTGATAATAATTTGTTAGGGTAATACTTGTACAGTCCTTTGCGGCTTTCAAATCATTTTTACACAGTCTATTTTATTTAAACCTCCTCTAACAACCCTGGATGGGGGAGCTGCTAAGTATTAGTATTAGAGAAACGAGTATTACAGGATCATGTATCTCCGCACTACCATGGCATGGTTAAGTCGAATGAATACTTACATACTGTAGTTAAATGGCTATTTTAGGCAGCAGATTCTGTTCTGTCTGGTTTCTGAGAAGCACTGAGGCAGGAAAACAAGAGAAAAGGAATTTGGGAACATCTGGACGGAAGGGTGGAAGGAGGAACACGGGATTAGGATTCAGAACAAAGCTGGGATTTAGGGATGATTGGCTCTTAGGTCGGAGATGTGAGAAACATCCGGTGCAGAAACTGCGGTTTGGGCACAACTGAGTCTGGGTAGGGGGTGACAGCTGGGCGCGGGTTTCTGGGTCCCAGGGTCCGAGCTGGGCCCACCTGTGGCCTGGGCGGGACTGAGGGAGGGGCGGGGCCTATCACCAGGTGGGCGTGACCTATGCAGGCGAGGCCAACCTGTAGGTGGGCGTGGCCAACGTAGGAGGGCCGCCGCCAACCGGGTCTGACTGGGCCATCCGGCGCGCTTCCTGGTGTCACCCCCAGAGGGCGCCGGCCACTGAGCCGCACGCAGAGTCGCGAGGCCGGAAGGAGCGCGGCGCCGCCCCACTCGCCCCAACCGCCGCCATGAAAGCCGTGGTGCAGCGCGTCACCCGGGCCAGCGTCACAGGTCAGTCGGGCGGGGCCGGGGCCGGGCCCGGGAGGAGCCACCCCTGACCCCGCTCCCGGCTGTCCCCGGCCGCCCCCGCGAGGGTTCCCCCGCGCCGTCCCCGGGGCCCTTCCAGCCGCCAGCGGCCCTGGCGAGCTCGGCCCCCGCAGCCCCAAGTCCCCGGGCCGGCTCCGGGCGTCGCCGCGGCTGCAGAGCCGTCCACGTGCCCGGCGGGCCCCGGCGCGGCCCTGGCTGCAGGGCTCCGTTTTGGGTTCACGCTAAACGCGCCTTATTATTACCGTTTTTTGTTTGTTTTGTTTTTTGTTTTTGTTTGTTTGTTTGTTTTGGTCTTGACTACCGGGTGGCAGAATTTCCGAGCATCCCCGCGGCCCGTTCTTCGGTGGAATGTTGCACAAACAACACGTAGGCAGCATTTCCGGAGCAAGGACCCCCTCCCCCTCCCCTTTATAATGTTCTATTTTAAATTTCCTATTTTTGCCCATTGTCTAAATGTCCCAATGTTTATGGAGCTTGACTGCCAATAAAATGCACAGATATGAAGAGTTGTTCTTACGGTTGAGTTGTGACAGTTATGTACACGTGACCAGCGCCCCATAAGACAGAATGTTCCCCGCGTGAGGACACCTCTCACTCGCCTAACCCTGCAGGGATGGGGTCAGAATCTAAAGAATCTTGGATGAAATGTTTCTCTTTGCCACCAGTTTCTTGTGGACCAAGCCACCCGACCATTAGTCATCGCTGGATCTACTGTAGTCTAGTTTGAACATCAGGGGTGCAGATGATTAATGTATATAAGGTAGTCGTTTTAAAAACAAACCCAGTTAAAAAGATGTTAAAAAAAATTAATGACTAATTTTAGATTGTCTTCTAGACTCAGGTTTGTTTTGTTTTGTTTTTGCAGAATTATAGTATTGTCTCAGTCCAAGTATTTCCAGATAGACTTTTCTTCCAGCAGAGTCTACACCAAGTACATGTTCTTATGTCCATAAAAGTATAAATCTAAAAAAACCGAAGCAACAGAATCCCGTAAAGAAACAACCAAACCCAGGAAAACCATATATTTACCTCAGAGGGTCTACTTTTCAACCCTGCCTAGTGATTTCTAAGTTGTTCTGTTAACTCGTTTTGGATATGGTCCTGAAATAGCAAGGAACAGAATAGCATTGGGATTTATGGGATTTTAAAACGAAGGTTTTTTGGCATTTCAGTTAATATTTAAATTCACGGAAACGGGGAAAATTAGTAGATGAGAAGATTTTTTGCCTCTTTGAGCAAAATTTTACATTCTACTCCATATGGTCATCACCAATGAGTGAAGTTTGGAGAGTTTTAATCTTCTCTTACTTGAACTCTTCATTCTGCTGATCTGGAATATTGAAAACATGTGTTTTGTGAGATTTGCTAAATTGTTTGATTTTAATTTACAATTTAAATTGTATGCTCTTGTTAAAAACCAACAAACCTGCCTGTTAAACAAGTTAAGGGTATTAAAAAAAGATACAGGTATTAATTGTGGGAAGGTTTTGAATAAAATGGAATTCTTTCTCAGTGCTGGAGGGACCTTCAAGGTAGGCAGGCCTTCTAGTTCAATTGTAATGGAAAGACATTTTCTGATTCCTTTAGAATGTGACTGGCTTCACTGAAATGTGGTTGTACATGAATGGCATTTTATTTCAGAGGTTCTAAAATGTCACTTCTGATTTTATGGTTGGGACAGACTACAGTGTTAGGATTCATATTTTATTATATGGCAGGCTCACTTAATGAGATTGGTCAAGCACATTTTGATGCCTTAGCATGGTTATTGTGATAATCTAATTTTAAAAGCTTTATTATGGAACACTTCAAATGTATTTGTTTGGTTACACAGGCAGCAAAGTGTGGTAACCATGTCCCATTCCTCAGCTTCAGCAGCTAAAATTTGAATAGAATCATGTTGGGAAGAGGTTCTGAAATGCGTTTGAATGAATGAGTTAATTTGAGAGGTTGTGAATTCTTCTCAAAGAAGTGGTCAGAGGTGATGCCAGTATACATGGGAAATTGACCAAAGATCTCAGGTCTTTTCTAGTCCTGTGATCTGTTGCCTAAAATGGCGATTCTCAAGTTTTTTTCCCTTGAAAATCCATTTGCCTATAATAAAAGATCCTTTTGAACCTTCTGGTTCTTCTACTTGTCGCTGGAGGTGGGGAGCAAAACTACTCTAGCATAAGAGAGCAGCTAACTGTGTCATATACAGGCTTTGGGGCATAATTTGTTTCTTATTAAAGCAATAATACATTATAAAAATGTTGAAACTCCTCAGATCGTGATTTGAATCACTTTAAATACTGATTCTGCTTTTGAGAATATTCTAAGAAGAGAATCCTAATTATAGGAAAAGATTTAGAGGAATGAATAGCAGAGCATGGAGCATTCTTACAGGGCAGTGAAACTACTCTATGATAATGTAAGGTGGATACATGCCATTATATATTTGTCCAACAAATCTATAGAATATCACATCAAGAGTGAACCCTAATGTAAACTATGGACTTTGAATGATAATGTTGTGCCAGTGCAGGTTCATCAGTTGTAAGGAATGTTCCCCTTCGGTGGGGGATGTTGACAATGGGGAAGCTATGCATTATGGGGGCAGTGAGTATAGGGGAATCTCTATACCTTTGCTCAGTTTTGTTGTGAACCTAAAACTGCTTTAAATTGTAAAATGTAAAGTCTAGTATTCAAAGATTTTCACCACAGTGTTATTTATTGAAGTGAGAATTTTGAAACAAGCCATATATCCAGCCAAATGAGATGGTTAGTTGGTCCATTGGATGGAATGCAACTGTTCCACTTGATGGGATGCAACTATTAAAAGATGTTTAGGAAAATCTTATAACGTGAAAAAATCCTTATGCAATGTTAAGAGAAAAGGTGGAACACAAAAATTTATGTATGTTATTGCAGTAATTGAAAACAAATATAAAGTAAAACGTATGAATAGAGAAAATATCAAAGGGAAATTATTGAAATATTGAAGCGCTTGTCTTTGGGTGTTCTTTTTTCCTTCCTGTTTCTTATATTTTCCAAATTTTCTATGTTGTGTATGCATTAGTTTAATGGTGGATATAACTCAATAACCATTCTTTTTAAGCTTTTAAAACATACTATGGGGAAAATTTGAAAAATATTTTGATATTGTAAGAAAATAATATTGATTTATTTAAAGCACAAATAAAGCTTGATTGTGTTCTAAAGCAACAAGCCAGCCACCCCAGTTGTTTACTGCTTATTTCAGGTAGATTATTCCTGTTTCAGCTTCTGAGTCATTGGCTCAAAGGACAGTAAATCATTCATAGTCCATTGTAAGAAAAGTAGCACAGAAGAAAATATTTTTTTAGCATAAAAAGAAGAGAAATTAAGCTTTACTGATACTTTGTTTGGAATGGGTTGATGCTGATGCTTCCCTGGGGTCTGCATAGCAGGTGATCCCTTGTCAGGGTGAAGGAAGGGGGGGGGTTTCTCATTCTTTCCTTAACTTGCTGGATATTATAACATGTTACAGTCTATGATGCCTTTTCAGATATATTTATAGATATTATCTAGCAGACGCAAACAAGAAAATGGCAGAGTTGACCCTTCTCCCGATTGGAATGTTAGGTTAATAGATGGTAAAATAACAAGATGTCAGTAACATGATGAGATTTGGCAAAAAGTTGGCCAAAAATATGGACAGTTATGAAGATTAACATTTGAAATATGGATTTAGGTTCACTGTAACAATGATGGATCTTAGCTTAAGAACTGAACCAGCACTGAGATACTGCCTAATGGTGGTAGAGCTATGCATTTGACTATAAATACATGCACAAATGTTTGGAATATATGTTTAGAGATTTGTTTTTTTGTGGATGAGGTACATGATTGAAAGGGATTTGGAGGTCATTGGCTTAGAATACAAACTTGAGTACTAAACTAGGACATAATAGAAGTTTGCTGACTTGAAGCTTAACTTTTAAACTATGGTTTGTGTATATATTTATCTTCTTGCAGTAAGTAGAAAAATTCTTTTTCTGACATAAATGTTTATTATTTTGTACTATCTGTATATTATGTACCATATTTGCTAATTCTGAAGAAAAGCAAGCATCTCCTTTCAGAGAATTAGTGCAGCTGGGCTGGATTCCCTGGGGAGGAAAACTCTTGTGTTTTTACAGATAGGCAAACTCTATCATGGAAAGTTTGAGGTATCCTGCCCAAGGTAACACAGAAGAAAATGTGGCCCTAAAAGTTAGCTTAATGGTTGTTAGCTCGTTCATTCCAGATATAAAATCAGAAAGGACCTAAATCTTGATAGTCTTACTGCATTTATGAAACTCATTTTTCAATACCCACTGACTTTACCAAAGAAGTTCTAAGAAGTATGTGTGATGTTTAAACATTCTTGTGGTTACTTAAAAGTTCATCATGGCACCTGTTTGGTTCTGAGTTTCTTTCCTCTTTTGTTTCCTTTCTAGTTGGAGGAGAGCAAATAAGTGCAATTGGACGGGGAATCTGTGTGTTGCTGGGTATTTCTCTGGAAGATACACAGAAGGAACTGGAGCACATGTAAGAGGCGGATTTCTAAGTCATTTCTGTTTGAATGGGATATGTACTGGATATATCTGTAGCTCTGTATTTCTACCTGCCTAGCTATCTGAATTATGTATATACATACACTGGGAACTTCCATGATATTTTGTTTCTGTGAAGTGAGCCCCTGTTACTTTTTTTGTCTGTCCTGTTTGATTTAATGTGGTTATCTCTGTGTTTCAGATGAGGGGGCCAAGGAAGAGTAATTTGTCAGATGATACCCACCAAGTCAGCAGCAGAGCTGAACCCAACAGCCTCGGTCCCTATTTGCTGCTATATCCATGAACCATTCTCTTAATGCAAAACGGAACTTGTTTTCTTATGAATGATTTCTGTTTCCAGTTTGAGCAGTATGATCTGGGCACCATTTATCCATTTAAAAAATGTCCAGTTGTTCATCTTACACATAGGGTCTGGAGCTCTGATAATTCACTGACTTGCCTAAGATCATGAACATGTATTTAGCAAAAAGCCTGAATTCAAATTAGAATCTATGCTACGTGGGGCGCCTGGGTGGCTCAGTTGGTTACGTGTTTGACTTTGGCTCAGGTCATGATCTCGCCGTTGATGGGTTCAAGCCCCACGTCAGGCTCTGTGCTGACAGCTCAGAGCCTGGAGCCTGTTTCGGATTCTGTGTCTCTCTCTCTGCCCCTCCCCTGCTCATGCTCTGTCTCTCTATCTCTCGAAAATAAATAAACATTAGAAAAAAATTAAAAAAAAAATCATCTAGGCTACCTGACTTGGAAGCTGGTGCTCTTTTTACTGAGGTAGAGGAGTTTGTCGTTATGTTCTTTTTCAACAGGTGACACTTTGGGGGTATGGAGTGTGTTGGGAGCTTATGATTCTTCAGGTTTCTCTAACCACTGTTTTCCTGCTTAGGGTCAGAAAGATTTTAAACCTGCGTGTGTTTGAGGATGAGAGTGGGAAACACTGGTCGAAGAGTGTGATGGACAAACAGTATGAGGTGCTGTGCATCAGCCAGTTCACCCTCCAGTGCGTGCTCAAGGGGAACAAGCCTGACTTTCACCTGGCAATGCCCACAGAGCAGGCAGAAAGCTTCTACAACAGCTTCCTGGAGCAGCTGCGCAAGACCTACAGGCCGGAGCTCATCAAAGGTAGGCAGAAGGGTGAGCTGCCCAAGAGGAGAGTCTCTGGCATACTTCTAGGCAGGTCGAAAAGAGAATCTGCGATTATGGCATCTCTTTTTCCAGAAAGTTTGTTGTTTGTGCTTATCACTTAAAACAACGTAGTGGCTGCTGCTACTGCTGTTGTGGTAGGAGTTCTCTGAATGCCACGGATACTGTTTACTCTTTTTCATTCTTTATTTTTTTAATGTTTATTTATTTATTTTGGGAGAGAGAGACTGTGAGTGCCTGCATGTGTGAGGGAGGGGCAGAGAGAGGGAGAGAGAGAATTCCAAGCAGGCTCCTTGCTGTCAGCGCAGAGCCCCATTTGGGACGTGATTCCACGAACCGTGAGATCATGACCTGAGCCAAAATCAAGAGGCAACGCTTCACCAGCTGAGTCACCCAGGCACCCCACCCTTTTTCATTCTTCTGTTCACATTTGAAATATTTAGCAACCCAGAAGTGTGTTTGATATAGTGGTGTTTAATGTTGCTTGCTTATGATGTCTGACAGAGAAGACAATGCAGGTACAAATGTGAGTCAAGTGGCATTTTATTTAAAAATTTTTTTTATTTATTTTTGAGAGAGAGAGAGAGAGAGAAAGAAAGAGAGAAAGACAGAGCATGAGTGAGGGAGAAGCAGGGAGAGACAGAGACACAGAATCTGAAGCAAGCTCCAGACTCTGAGCTGTCAGCATAGAGCCCCATGTGGGACTCAAATCCCTGAACTGTGAGATCATGACCTGAGCCGAAGTCAGACGATTAACTGACTGAGCCACCCAGGCGCCCTATAGCCACGTGTCATTTTAAATTTCTAGTAGCCATATTAAAAAAAAGTAAAAAGAAACAAGTGAAATTAATTTTATTTAGTTTTATTTACTTATTTATTTAAAAGTTTATTTACTTATTTTGAGAGAGAGAGAGAGAGAGAGAGAGAAAGAACATGAGCAGGGAAGGGGCAGAGAGAGAAGAAGAGAATCCCAAGCAGGCTCCACACTTGTCAGCGCAGAGTCCAATGTGGGACTTGAAATCACGAACCGGGAGATCATGACCTAAGCTGATGTCAAGAGTCAGATGCTTAACTGACTGAACCACCCAGGCGCCCCTGGAATTAATTTTAAAAGTATATTTTATTTAACTCAGTATATCCAAAATAGTATGATTTCACCTTTTAATCAATATAAAAAGTTATTGAGATAATTTTCATTCTTTTTTTTGTGCTAAAGTCATCTAAATCTGGTGTGTAGTTTATACATATAGCCCATCTAAATTTGGACCAGCCACATTTCAAGTACCCAATAGCTGTGTGTGTGTAATGGCTATCATATTGGATAGTGAAGGTTTAGGTCTTTACTTAACTGTTTATTGGAAGGAATGCCAACCTAGTTTGAGATTTAGTCTAGAAAATGCCTTGCTCTAGTGGTCTTGGTTTACGGGAGAATTATGAATCTGAAATTATGTGTCTTTTTAAAAAGGGGACCATTCATTTCTAGTCTGTTTTCAGGTTTCTGGAGGGCAGATTGCATTTAATACCATCATGTTTTGTCTTTTTCTTCAGTTATTAGAATGTTTAGCCTCCTTTGGTAATACATCTCAGTGTGAGACTTTCCTAAGAATGTCTCAATATCTAATTACAGTTTCTTTTGCTGCCATCATACCCTTTTATAGACATCTAAGAGTTGTTAACAAGTTAACTCTGTGGTATCTCCTATACTTTGACTTTCTCTGGAAGAAACAAACCCTGATCCCTTATTTATTGTATCTGTTTTCAACCTTAAGTAAGAAAAGTTACTGCCTAATCTTGAAGCTCTGTAGCAAAGCCCCACATTGAGGATTATCAGCTCATCAGATTACTTACGTTTAGAAGAGTGATATTCCTATTCCTGTTTGGCATTTCCTTTTATCTTATTTCTCACTTGTGTAAGGTGTCTCTTTGCCATGATCAGGACATCCCTGCCTTAAATCCCACTCTTTACTTGGGTCCTGGTTGAACGGAATGTATTTGCCTCTTCTGGAAATAATCCAAGTTTAGAGCTCCATTCACAAGTCTGGTCATGGATGTCTCCAGTGTTTTCTCCCACCCTGTGTCAACGGGGTTCCTTCTGCATGGCCTTGCTGCAAACATATTTCTTCCAAAATTCAGTAGTTAAGTCTTCTGAATAATTATTTTTCTTTGCTGAGCTGGGGATTAAATGGTATCATCATTGTCTCCTCTGATTGGTATTTGTAGAATCATCCCATTGCTGAGTAATCTCAGACAAATTTTGGAACACTCTGAAGTCCCTTGAAAGGACGAGCACAAGGAATACCATAAGAGTGTAAGTGAAGGCATTTTAGGTGGCGGAACACTGGTGCTTGTTAAGGAATGCCCAAGTGAAAACAAATGAGCATTCACCTGAGTCCTTAAAGAGGAGTGTTTTGTGTAGTATTAGGTGTTTTGTGTTCCTGTTACTTTTTAAATAAAGTTTACTTATTTATTTTGAGAGAGACAGAGAGCACATGAGCACTGCATGAGTCGGAGAGGGGCAGAAAGACAGGGAGAGAGAGAATCCAAAGCAGGCTCTGCACTGTCAGCATGGAGCTGATGTGGGGCTCGAACTCATGAACTGTGAGATTATGACCTTGAGCTGAAATCAAGAGTTGGGCACTTAACCAACTGAGCCACCCAGGCACCCATGTGCCTTTTACTTTTTGAAATGATGTGTATTTTGTCCAGGTAATTCTGTGAAGTGCCTGAAGCAGTGTACTGTTAACAATATAATTTTATAATGAGTCACAGTTTAAGTTTGTGGGGATATGATATATCTGATTGTTTTGATGAAAAATTGATGTGATTTATACAAAAAGTTTTAATCAATTTATTTCCAAGTCCTTCAGGCTTTCAGAAACAACTACAGTGATATCAGTAGGGTCTCTCTTGTTCTTTCAGCTTTTTATCTCTTTTGTGGTCTTTGATGGAACAAGATGCAGAGAGCATGTTGTACACACTTGCTATGTTTTGGTTAATTTTGAGGTTTTGGCTTCCAGCTCCAATATGGAGAGCCCCCCCCCACCCCCCCGAGAGCTGAAGGGATGTTGGAACACAAACAAATTGCTAATGAATACATTTTATTTCTTTTTTTTCTTTTAAAGTTTATTTTATTTAAAATAAAGAGAGCACAAGTGGGGGAGGGGAGAGAGAGAGGTGAGACACAGAATCTGAAGCAGGCTCCAGGCTCTGAGCTATCAGTGCAGAGCCTGATGTGGGGCTGAAACCCACAAACCGTGAGATCATGACCTGAGCTGAAGTCGGATGCTTATCCGACTAAGCCACCCAGGTGCCCCTATATTTTCTTTATTTTAGGATTCTCAGGGCCACTTCAGCAATTTTAAGACTTAAAGTAGTTTAATTTGTTTTTTGGAAAAAATTAAAATTTTTTTCTAGTTTTACTGAGATACAATTGACATATGTTAGTTTTAGCATTAGTTTTAGTTGTACCACATGATGATTTGATATGTGGGTATATTGTGAAATGATCACTAATGTTCAGTTAATGTTCATCATCTCACATAGTTACAGTTTTACTTTTCTTGTGATAAGAACTTTTTTTTTTTTAGCTTTATTTATTTGGGTTACCTGGGTGCCTCAGTCAGTTAAGTGTCGCATTTGATTTCCCCTCAGGTCATGATCTAATGATTTGTGAGATCGAGCCCTATGTTGGGGTCTGCACTGACTGCGTGGAACCTGCTTGGGATATTCATTCATTCATTTTCTCTCTCTCTCTCCCTCCCCCCCCCCCCCCCCCCCCCCGCTTGCACACATGCATGCATGCTCTCTCTCAAAAATAAGTAATTCAACCAGAACAAAGTTTATTTATTTATTCTTGAGGGGGGTGGTGGGAGCGTCAGTAGGAGAAGAAGGAGAGAGAATCGCAGGCAGGCTCAGTACTGTCAGTACAGAGCCCAACTTGGGGTTTGAACTCACGAACTGTGAGATCATGACCTGAGCCAAGGTCAAGAGTTGGATGCTTAACCAGCCACCCAGGCGCCCCTGTGATGAGAACTTTTAAGATCTACTCTCCTAGCAACTTTCAAATATGTGATACAGTATTGTTAACTTTGGTCATTATGCCATATCTTATATCCCAGAATTTATCTTACAATTGGAAGTTTGAACCTTTTGACCAGCTTCATCCATTTTACCCACTCTCCACCCCCTGCCTCTGGCAACCACCAATCTGTTCTCTGTATCCATGAGATTGGTTTTTTAGATTCCATGTATAAGTGAGATTGTATAGTATTTGTCTTTTTCTGTCTGATTGAAAGCCCTTAATGTCCATCCATGTTCTTGCAAATGGAAGGATTTCCTTCTTTTCTTATGGCTGAATAGTATTCTATTGTGTATATATATCACATCCTTTTTTAAAATGGTTTTGTTATTATTCTTAATTTTTTTTTTTTTTTTTTTTTTTTCAGAGAGAGCATACGAGCAGGGGAGGGGCAGAGGGAGAGAGAGAATCTAGAGCAGACTCCACGCTCAGCATGGAGCCTGATGCAGGGCTCGATCCCACGACCCTGGGATCATGACCTGAGCTGAAATCAAGAGTCAGAGGCTCAACCAACTGAGCCACCCAAGCCCCCCCACCCCCGCCCCCCTCCCCAGACCACATCTTTTTTATGCTTTCATCTATCAGTAGACACTTAGCTTGCTTTCATGTGTTGGCTGTTGATTTAGTTAGATTTAGCATTTATTTTCACTCCCTTCCTCTTCAGTGATTGAACTTTATTTTAAATTTTATTGTTTCTCTTACTTTTTAAGGATTGAATAGAGGGAAGATTGTCCCTCCCACCCAGTGCTCACACCCAGTGCTCATGTGCTTTCAGGCATTTCCTCACCAGCCACAACTCTTCCACTTGGACCCCCGCCCACTTGGACCCCTGCCAGACTTAAATGAAACAGGGTGTATTGCTATATGACTGAAGAATGCAGAGGTATGATGAGTTCAGGTTCAGCTTGCACTGCATTCCTTCTGTCATTGCTGTGACTGTTTCTCTGGGATTCGCTGAGCCCTGCTTTCTCCCATGTGTGTTAGCCTTGTCTTCAGGCTGGCCTTCTGCAGGATGGCCATGATGATTGCAGTCTTCACAACTTACCATCCCAAGGAGAACGAGCCTTTGTCTCTTCATGTCAAGCAGAAGTCCTGAAGGTCACTTTGGGCCAGCGTAGGTTGTATGTCAACTCTGAACCAGTATGGGATGGACTGCATGGCTCAGCTTAGGTCATGTGTTTCGTGGCCTATGGAGTTGACTTCCTGAGGATCACCGGAGTCACAGTGGAGGTCTGGAGCTCTTGGGAAGGGGGATGGAAGAAGTGGCTCTTGGAAGGCTACTGAAAGTGCCATTGTATGTCTTTCAGTTGCTTTTTTGGTAGCCGTGGGGAGGTGGGATAAATAGAAGGGGTGTGGGCAAGAGGAGTAGGCAGTCCTAGCAGTGGGGATAGAGGGGATGGAGAGGGGACTGTCATAGATGTGTGCGCAATTAATGAGGGTGTCCTTTTCACCTGTGTCTCTTTTCTGGGCACCTGGGAGGGAGGGGCTAGTGGCATAATTACCCCAAATGGCTCTTTGAGGCCTGCTCTGCCCCAGTTGGCCTTGAGTTGGTCCTTGAAAACCAGGCTGACCCACACACCTACATGACCAGAATTCTCAGCACCTTTGGCCTGTTTGGGTGTAGTCTGTTTGGAACCCTCTTTGCTTTTGCTGTGGCACACCCCCACTCTGCTCTCATTTGGCTGGCCGCCTGACCCTTTGGCTTTGTGAGGGCATCTCCTCTTCTCAAGAACTTGCCTACCTTGCCTTTTGCTCCTGTTAGCTATTGCTGCATAACACACCACCCCAAAATTCAGTGGCTTAAAAATAACCATTCTGTTTTCCTTTTGTGGGTCAGGAATTGAGGGGGGGCTTGGCTGGGCACTTGTCTCTGATCCATTTAATATTAGCTGGGGCTGGGGTATCTACTTCTAAGATGGCCTGTGTGCATCTTGCTCCTCCCCTCCTCCCACCTTATCCTCCAGGGTCTCCCCCCATCACTTGGGCTTCTCATAGCCTGGTAGTCACAGGGTAGTTTTCTTTCTTTCTCTTTCTCTCTTTCTTTCTTTCTTTCTTTCTTTCTTTCTTTCTTTCTTTCTTTCTTTCTTTCTTTCTTTCCTTTTTTTGAGAGAGAGTGCACGCGAGCAAGCAGGGGAGGGGCAGAGAGAAGGAGAGAGAGAGAATCCTAAGCAAGCTCTGCACTGTCAGCACAGAGATGTACAGGGGGCTTGAACTCACGAACTGTGAGATCATGACTTGAGCCAAAGTCAAGAGTTGGATGCTCAACCAACTGAGCCATCCAGGCGCCCCAGGGTGATTGGATTTCTAACATTGTAGCTGGCTTCTCCCACTACAAGCACTCCAGGAGCAGGTGTTTCAACAGACAGGAGAAGAAAGTGCCAGCCCCCTGAGGCCAGGCCCGGAAAGGGGTGCAGCATCAGTTCTGCCATATGCTATTGGCCAAAGCAGTCTCATAGCCCATCCAGATTCCAGGAGAGGGATGTAGACCCACCTTGCAACAGAAGGAATGTCAGAGTTTGTGGCCATTTTTAATCCTGCACAGTTCATAACTCTGGTGCTTTCAAAGGGTTTTTCCTGTTCTCTGGCTCTTCTTCCAGTAATTGCTTTAGGGGTGATAAACCTAATGCATACATTCATCAGTTTTTGCCCTCTACTGCAGGATGAGCCAGAGGTTAAGGGTGCTTTATTGGACACTCAGACTGAGTGGACCCAGGAAACTGGTTTCAAATGTGCCCCTCAGCAGCCCCTTGGGAATCCCCATCCTTCAGATGGGCGCTGAAAGTAATGTTCAGTGGGAGGCATTAAATGCTCCTAAAGTTGAGTATTGAGCATGCATTGCTTTTATAGTTAGGAAAAAGTAAGTGTTATACCAAAATGGAATAATTGAAAAGAGAGATCTCTGCTCTCAAGATCTCTGTTTCTTGTTCCAACTCTGAGACATTTGTAATGGGCCTAGGAAAGCAATCACCTGCAGGCTTCGTTGAGCAAATCCAAAGCTGCCATGACATTAAAAAGAGCTACCTGTGTATTCTCTGTGGGGACTGATCTGTTGTGGGCTGCAAAGGGCTAGAAAAACGTTGAACGACATTTCAGGAGTGCAGCAGCTTTGTGATTGCCTCAGCTCTGTTCACTCCGTGGGGCATCCATTATGTCCAGGTCTCCTAAAGGTTCGTAATGCAAAGAGAAAGCACAGGAGGAGGAAGCCCACATCTAGTGTTTGCTTGTGGTTATTGTTTAATTTAGTTTATAGATTTGTTTAATTTTCTACTCTTTTTACTGCATAAAGCACGTTAGCAGCCTGAGTGAGCTTTCAGTGGAAGCCTGTTTTGTATACTTTGGCAAGGGCTGTGATGCCAGAGGCATTACTGTTGATGTAAATTTAGGAAATCGTAACGTGGGATCACATCTTCATTGATGATAAATGGCAAGCGGCGCCTGGGTGGCTCAGTCGGTTAAGTGTCCGGCTCTTGACTTTGGCTCAGGTCAGGATCTCGCAGTTCGTGTTTTGAGCCCCATGTCGGGCTCTGTGCTGGTAGTGCAGAGAGAGCCTGCTTGGATTCTCTCTCACCCCCCCCTCTTTCCGCCCCTCCCCTGCTCATGTGCTCTGTCTCTCTCTCTCTCTCTCAAAGTAAATAAATAAACTTAAAAAAATAATAGTAAATAAATGGCAAGACTGGTGGATGGCGACACAGGCCGATGGCTCTAGTGAAGTGTGATGCATATGTGTGACTGATGTTGGTCAAATCAGTTAGTTTTCTGTCACTCCTTCCTTTTCATTCATTCTCTTCAGTGATTGGCTAACCAGCTTCCCTATTTATTTCTGCCTGTCTCTTTTAGGTCTCAGACTTAGACTAACTGCATCATCTCTGTGGCTACAGTTTACATTCCGTTTGCCCAAATGGCAAAACCATATCCGTTTTTGTTTTTAAATCCTAGCTTTTCATGATTCCTTGATTGGCTTAGTTGATTTTCCAAGGTGAACAACAGCCTCCTTTTACCAGTTCTCCTTCCCCTACCTAACTGTCTGGGGCCCCCTTAAAACCAGTGTCATCATTGTGGTGGTGGTCCAGTACCCTGCATAATGGCAGAGTGCCTTATACACTGTAGGCACTCAGTTATTTTGTGTGACGAGCGTCCCTGGGCCCAGGGTGATGAGGACAGGCAGTGGCTCTGCTGTCCCATTCAGCTGCTTCCTCTCTGGGCTCCTTCTCCCACCTGTCTTTATTCCCCTTTACCCCTTTTATTTCAATTCCTGAGCCCTCTTCATACTTTTGTCGTGAATTGAGGGGTCAGCCCCTTTTTCTTGTGCAGTGACGTTTAAAATAGGAATATTTTAAAACCGTATTGATTTGGGGTCTACAAATTCAGAAATGTTGATACATTAGTTGGCCCTCTTTATATTTTATGCAAAGGGTCTATAAAACAAATGAATAGTGTACATGATATGGTATCTCAGTTGCTTTCTCTCTCTTTGTTGTGCCCTGAGGGGATCCTCCAGTTTACTAATTTTTCTTTGACTGTGTCCAGTCTGGAGTTTAGCTTGTCATTTGAGCTTTAAATCAGTCACTTATTTTTTATTTTCAGTATTCTTCTTTCTAAAATTAACTTATTTTTTTTTATTGTGGTAAAATACACGTAACATGAAATGAAGCATTTTAAAGCATAGAGTTCAGTGATAGTGTATTCACAGTGTTGTGCAACCATCACCACTGTCTAGTTTCAAAACATTTTCATCACCCTAAATAAGGAGACCCTGTACCCATTAACCAATCACTCCCCATTCTCCCCCACTCCTAGGCCTAGAAACCATGAATCTGCTTTTGGTCTCTATGGATTTGCCTCATCTGGATGTTTCATACAAATGGAACCATACAATATGCAGCCTTTTGTGTCTGGCTTCTTTGTCTTAGCATAATGTATTCAAGGTTCATCCTTTGAACATACATTGTGCGTGTCTATATGCATACATTGTAACATTTATCAGTACTTCATTTCTTTGCATGAAGAATATTCCATTGCATGAATATATCATGTTTTGTTTATCTGTGCATTCATTGTTGGACACCTAGCTTGTTCCCAACCTTTTAGCTGTTGTGAATAGGGCTGCTGTAAACTCGTGTACAACTTTTTGTTTGAACACTCACTTTCCATTTTGTTGGTTATATACTCAGACGTGGAATTGCTGGATCATACAGTAATTCTGTTTAGTTTAGTGAGGCACTGCCAAATTGTTTACCACAGTGACATTTTGCATTCCCACCAGCAGTGAGGGTTCTGATTTCTCTGCATCTTTGCCAACATGTGTTACTTCCTTTTTTTTTTTTTTTTTTTTTTAAATGATTATAGGCATCCTGCTGGGTGTGAAGTGCATCACTGTGGTTTTGATTTGCATTTTTCTTTCTCTCTCTCTCTTTTTTTTGATAAAATATTAATTTTTTTTTTTTTTTTAAGTTTTAGAGAGAGAGAGGGCTGGAGCTGGGGAGAGGAGAAGAGGGAGAGAGGGAGAATCTTAAGCAAGCTCCACTTGCAGTGCAGAGCTAAATCCCATGACCCTGGAATCATGACCTGAGCTGAAATCAAGAGTGGGACACTCAACCGACTGAACCACCCAGGCACCCTCTATCTTTTTTCCCCTCCCCTTCCCATGTGTTCATCTGCTTGTTTCTTAAACTCCACATATGAGTGAAATCATAGGTACTTATTTCATGTGATACAATACACTCTAATTCAGTCCACGTCATTGCAAATGGCAAGATTTCATTTTTTAACAAAATTTTTTAATGTTTATTTATTTTTTGAGAGACAGAGACAGAGCATGAGCGGTGGAGGGGCAGAAAGAGAGGGAGTCATAGATTTTGAAGTAGGCTCCAGGCTCAGAGCTGTCAGCACAGAGCCTGATGCGGGACTCGAACTCAAAAACTGTGAGATCATGACCTGAGCTGAAGTCAGACACTTAACCGACTGAGTCACCCAGGCGCCCCAATATTTCATTCTTTTTGATGGCTGAGTAATATTCCATTTTGTGTATATGAGTGGTGTGTGTATGTGTGTGTGTGTCTTTGTGTATACTACATTGTCTGTATCTATTCATCAGTCAGTAGACATTTGGGCTCTTTCCATAATTTGGCTCTTGTGGATAATGCTGCTATAACCATTGAGATGCAGGTACCCCTTCGAATCTGTATCGTTTGGGTGAATACTTAATAGTGCTGGGTTGTAGGGTAGTTCTGTTTTTAACTTTTTGGGGAACCTCCACACTGTTTTCCAGAGTGGCTGCACCAGTTTGCATTCCCACCAGCAGTGTCAGAGGGTTCCCCATTCTCTGTGTCTTTGCCCACACCTGTTTCTTGTGTTGTTCATTTTAGCCATTCTGACAGATGTGAGGTGGTACCTCATTGTGGTTTTGATTTGTATTTCCCTGACGGTAAGTGATGTTGAACATTGTTTCATGTGTCTGTTAGCAATCTGGATGTCTTCTTTGGTAAAACGTGTATTTGTGTCTTCTGCCTATTTCTTTACTGTTTTTTTTTTTTTTAACCATAAATACATACAATTTTTATTTGTCAATTATAGATTGATAAAGCTAGAAAAAAAAGACAAATGCAAGAATGTTCCAAGTAGCACTGTTTGTAAGAGCAAAAAATCTGAAACAATCAAAATGCCATTGACAGGAATATGATTAATTGTGGAATATCTTTTCAATGTAGGTGAAAATAAATGAAGTTACCATTCATGTATCATTATAGATGAATACTTGAATGCTAAATGAGAACAATAAGTCATAGAATAATACATACAGCATGATAACATTTAAAAAAAATGCTTAAAAATAAGAACAGCTAAACAGTATATTGATAAAGAAGCTAGGGAATGAATGAGCTAGGGAAAGGACACGTATAGATACAATTCCAACTGTTAAGTGGATGACAGTTCCATACATGTTCATTTTTTATTATACTTCTTTATGTATGTATCACATATGTAATAAATCATATATATGAAAAAATATAAAATATCTATCTGTAAGATCCTAAAGACCTTATATAGAAAAGGAAGTGTCCAGTGAAGTTTAAACAAAAGATATCTCTTCATTGGGAATCTGTTTCCAGAAACAAAGAACTTCATTGTCTAAGCACCTTTTAACAGTATTAAAAATTAAAGTTGTCTTTTCCAACATTATTTATTTCTGATTTTGGTGTTTATGAATGCCTTTGAAATTCTCGAATGATAAATAACAGAAAAACTTTCCCTGGCAACCTATTCTTTTCCTCCTTTTTCTTCTCTTCTTCCTCTCTTTTCTTTCCAACCAATTATCAATCATTTGTTGCTTTATAATTGTTACTGATTTTTCTTAGTTGGATATACATAATTTCTAAGATGTTTGCCTCTAAAATACTTTTTTTCCAACATAGAACACCTTCCTCAGATGATAGCTTGTCTTTTCAGTATTTTCATTTAACTTTTCAAATAATTCTTCCATGGCTCTGTCAGAGCTTGGAATTTCCCTGGAACTCCACAAACTACAATAGCCAACATTCATGTAGCACTTACTATGCTTTAGGTTGTAGTCTGTTACTGCATTCAGTCCTCATGAAAACCCTACAGTGTTATCCCTGTGTTGCAGATGAGAAAGCTGAGGCACAGAGAGGTCAAAAATCACAAATGACAAAGCTAGAATTCAAGCCAAGCAGTTGAGTTATAGATTCCTGCTCTTAACTAACTACCACATCATCATGATGTCCTTTTGATTTTATATCAACCAGTTTTCTGTCTGAAGCAGTAAGAGTATCTATTGCTTATAAGAACAAATTTTCGGTATCTTTCAACTCACCATTATTATTTTTTAAAACTTAAATTCAATTTCATTAACATACAGTGTAATCTTGGTTTCAGGAGTAGACCCAGTGATTTATCTCTTACGTATGATACCCAGTGCTCATCCCAAAAAGTGCCCTCCTCAATGCTCATCACCCATTTAACACATTCCTCTACCCACCTCCCCTCCAGCAACCCTCAGTTTGTTCTCTGTATTTGAGAGTCTCTTATGGTTTGCCTCCCTCTCTGTTTTAAAAAATCCTTTATTTTTCCTTCCTTTCCCCTCTGTTATCTGTTGTGTTTCTTGATTCCACATATGGTGAAAAAATATGATCTCTTTCTCTGACTGAATTACTTTGCTTAGCATAATACTCTCTAGTTCCATCGACGTTGTTGCAAATGGAAAGATTTCATTCTTTTTCATCACCTGGTAGTATTCCATTGTGTGTATATGTGTGTGTGTGTGCAGCATACATATATACGTATATATGTGTATGTACATATGTATGCATGTACACATGTATGTATAAATGTATATATGTATGTGTATATGTACATATGTATACATATACATATAATGCATATGTATGTATATGCATATGTGTATATGTATACATATGTACGTATATATACCACGTATTCTTTATCCATTCATTGGTCAGTGGACATTTTCCATATGGGCAGTGTAGTCTTTCCATACTTTGGCTACTGTTGATAGTGCTGCTATAAACATTGGGGTGCATGTGCCCCTTTGAAACAGCACATCTCTGTCACTTGGATAAATACCTAGTAGTGCATTTGCTGGATCATAGGGTAGTTCTATTTTTAATTTTTTGAGGAACCTCCATACTGTTTTCCAGCATGGCTGCACCAGTTTGCATTCCAGCAGTGCAAAAGAGATCCTCTTTCTGCACATCCTCGCCAACATCTGTTGTTTCCTGAGTTGTTAATGTTAGGCATCTGACAGGTGTGAGGTGGTATCTCGTTGTGGTTTTGATTTGTATTTCCCTGATGATGAATGATGTTGAGCATTTTTTCATGTGTCGGTTGTCCATCTGGATGTTTTCTTTGGAGAAGTGTCTTTTCATGTCTTTTGCCCATTTCATCACTGTATTATTTGCTTTTTGGGTGTTGAGTTTGATAAGTTCTTTACAGATTTTGGATACTAACCCTTTTATCTGATATGTCATTTGCAAATATCTTCTCCCATTCTGTCGGTTGCCTTTTAGTTTTGCTGATTGTTTCCTTTGCTGTGCAGAAGATTTTTATTTTGATGAGGTCCCAGTAGTTCATTTTTGCTTTTGTTTCCCTTGCCTCCAGAGACATGTTGAGTAAGAAGTTGCTGTGGCCGAGGTCAAAGAGGTTTTTGCCTGCTTTCTCCTTGAGGATTTTGATGACTTCCTGTTGTAACATTTAGGTCCTTCATTTTGAGTTTATTTTTGTGTCTAGTGTAAGAAAGTGGTCCAGGTTCATTCTTTTGCATGTCGCTGTCCAGTTTTCCCAGCACCATTTGCTGTAGAGACTGTTTTTATTCCATTGGATATTCTTTCCTGCTTTGTCAAAGATTAGTTGGCCATACGTTTGTGGGTCCATTTCTGGGTTCTCTATTCTGTTCCACTGCTCTGAGTGTCTGTTTTTGTGCCAGCCATGCTGTCTTGATGATTACAGTTTTGTAATACATCTTGAAGTCTGGGATTGTGATGCCTCCAGCTTTAGTTTTCTTTTTCAAGATCGCTTTGGCTATTCAGGGTCTTTTCTGGTTCCATACAAATTTTAGGATTATTCTAGCTCTGTGAAGAATGCTAGTGTTATTTTGATAGGGATTGCATTGAATATGTAGATTGCTTTGGGTAATATTGACATCTTAACAATATTTGTTCTTCCTATTCAGGATCATGGAATATTTTTCCTCTTTTGCGTCTTCTTCAATTTCTTTCATAAGCTTTCTATAGTTTTCAGTGTACAGATTTTTCACCTCTTTGGTTAGATTCATTCCTAGGTATTTTATGGTTTTTGGTGAAATTGTAAATGGGATTGATTCCTTAATTTCTCTTTCTGTTGCTTCATTGTTGGGGTATAGGAATGCAACCTATTTCTGTGCATTGACTTTATAACCTGCTACTTTGTTAAATTCATGAATCAGTTCCAGCAGTTTTTAGGTGGAATCTTTTGGGTTTTCCATTAGAGTATCATGTCGTGTGCGAAGAGTGAACGTTTGACTACCTCCTTGCTGATTTGGATGCCTTTTATTCCTTTTTGTTGTCTGATTGCTGAAGCTAGGACTTCCAATACTATGTTGAATAACAGTGGTGAGAGTGGACATCCCTGTTATGTTCCTGACCTTAGGGGGGAAAGCTCTCAGTTTTTCCCCATTGAGGATATTAGCGGTGGATCTTTCATGTATGGCTTTTATGATCTTGAGGAATGATCCTTCTATCCCTACTTTCTTGAGGGTTTTATCAAGAAAGGATGTTGTATTTTGTCAAATGCTTTCTCTGCATCTATTGAGAAGATCATGTGGTTCTTGTCCTCTATTTTATTGATGTGATACATCACGTTAATTGTTTAGTGGATATTGAATCAGCCCTGCATCCCAGGTATAAATCCCACTTGGTTGTGGTGAATAATTCTCTTAATGTATTGTTGGATCTGGTTGGCTAGTATCTTGTTGAGGATTTTTGCATCCATGTTCATCAGGGAAATTGGTCTACAGTTCTCCTTTATAGTGGGGTCTCTGTCTGGTTTTGGAATCAAGGTGATGCTGGCTTCATAGAAAGAGTTTGGAAGCTGTCCTTCCATTTCTGTTTTTTGGAACACTTCAAGAGAATAGGCTTTAACTCTTCCTTAAATGTTTGGTAGAATTCCCCTGGAAAGCCATCTGGCCCTGGACTCTCTTTTTTGGCAGATTTTTGTCACTGATTTTTTTTTTTTACTGGTTATGGTCTGTTCAGATTTTCGATTTCTTGCTGTTTCAGTTTTGGTAGTGTGTATGTTTCTAGGAATTTGTCCGTTTCTTCCAGATTACCCATTTTATTGGTGTATAATTGCTCATAATATTGTCTTATTGTTTGTATTGCTGCTGTGTTGGTTGTGGTCTCTCCTCTTTCATTCTTGATTTTATTTATTTGGGTCCTTTCCTTTTTCTTTTTGATCAAACTGGCTAGGAGATTATCAATTTTGTTAATTCTTGTAAAGAACCAGCTCCTGGCTCATTGATCTGTTCTACTGTTTTGTTGTTGTTGTTGTTGTTTTTTGTTTTGGTTTTGATAGCATTGATTTCTGCTCTAATCTTTATTATTTCCTGTCTTCTGCTGGTTTGGGGTTTTATTTGCTATTCTTTTTACAGCTATCTAAGGTGTAAGGTTAGGTTGTGTACCTGAGACCTTTCTTCCTTCTTTAGGAAGGCCTGGATTGCTACATACTTCCTCTTATGACTGCCTTTGCTGCATCCCAGAGGTTTTGGGCTGTGGTGTTATCATTTTCATTGGCTTCCATATACTTTTTAATTTCCTCTTTAACTTCTTGGTTAGCCTGTGCAGTCTTTAGTAGGATGGTCTTTAGTCTCTAAGTATTTGTTATCTTTCCACATTTTTTATTGTGGTTGGTTTCGAGTTTCATAGCGTTGTGGCCTGAAAATATGCACGGTATGATCTTGATCTTTTTGTACTTGTTGAGGGCTGATTTGTGTCTCACCGTGTGATCTATTCTGGAGAATTTTCCATGTGCACTGGAGAAGAATGTGTATTCTGCTTTAGGATGAAATGTTCTGAATATATCTGTTAAGGCCATCTGGTCCAGTGTGTCATTCAAAGCCCTGTTTCTTTGTTGATTTTCTGTTTAGATGATCTGTCCATTGTTGTAAGTGGGGTGTTGAAGTCCCCTAGTATTACGGTATTATTATCAATTCATTTCTTTATGTTTGTGATTAATTGATTTATATATTTGGATGTTTCCACATTTGGAGCATAAATGTTTACAATGGTTAGATCTTGGTGGATACACCCCTTAATTATGATATAATGCCCTTCTTCATCTCTTGTTACAGTCTTTATTTTAAAGTCTAGATTGTCTGATATAATCCGGCTTTCTTTTGGTGACCATTAGCATGGTAGATTATTCTCCATATCCTTACTTTTAATCTGAAGGTGTCTTTAGGTCTAAAGTGGGTCTCTTGTAAACAGCATATAGACAGATTTTGTTTTCTTATCCATTCTGATACCCTATGTCTTTTGATTGAAGCATTTAGTCCATTGACGTTTAGAATGAGTACTGAAAGATGTGAATTTATTGCCATTATGTTGATTGTAGAGTTGAGGTTTCTTGTGTTGTTCTCTGTTCCTTTCTAGTCTTTGTTGCTTTTGGTCTTTTTTTTTTTTTTTTTTTTTTTTTTTCCCTTGCATTTTCTCCCTTCAGAGAGTTCCCCTTAAAATTTCTTGCAGGGCTGGTTTAGTGGTCATAAACTCCTTTAATTTTTGTTTTTCTGGGAAACTTTTTATCTCTCCTTCTATTTTGAATGACAGCCTTGCTGGATAAAGAATTCTTGGCTGCATATTTCCAGTTGAGCACATTTAATATATCCTGCCACTCCTTTATTGCCTGCCAACTTTTTGTGGATAGGTCTGCTGTGAACCTGATCTATCTTCCCTTGTAGGTTAAGGACTTTTTTTTTTTTTTTTCCCTTGCTGCTTTCCTGATTCTTTCCTTGCCTGAGTATTTTGTAAATTTGACTATGATACGCC
Source organism: Panthera tigris (assembly GCF_018350195.1). Taxonomy (NCBI): domain Eukaryota; kingdom Metazoa; phylum Chordata; class Mammalia; order Carnivora; family Felidae; genus Panthera; species Panthera tigris. The sequence continues at coordinate 43,374,578 of NC_056662.1, forward strand.
TTGTTGATGGTCGGTTTTTGTTGAATCTATTGGGAGACCTCTGTGCTTCCTGGATTTTGATGTCTGTGTCTGTCTCCAGGTTAGGGAAGTTTTCTGCTATGATTTGCTCACATAACCCTTCTACCCCTTTTTCTCTCTCTTCCTCTTCTGGGACCCCTATGATTCTGATGTTACTCCTTTTTAATGAGTCCCTGATTTCTCGAATTCTTAAATCGTGCTCTTTTGCCTTAGTCTTCCTCTTTTTTTCTGCTTCGTTGTTCTCCAGAAGTTTGTCCTCTGTATCGCTGATTCACTTCTATGCTTCATCCATCCTTGCCGCTGTGGCTCCCATTTGAGATTGTAGCTCAGTTATAGAATTTTTTTTCATCCTGACTCATTTTTACTTCTTGTGTTCCACTATGTGATCTGTTTTGGAGAATGTTCCATGTGCACTGGAGAAGAATGTGTATTCTACTACTTTAGGATGGAATTAGAATCCACAGAAAGGGATTCTGTTTTCAACCCCAGCTAGTATTCTTATTATTGTGATTCTAAATTCTGGTTCAGACATCTTGCTTGTATCTGTGTTAAGTCCCTGGCTGTCATTTCTTCCTGTTCTTTCTTTTGGGGTGAATTCCTTCATTTTGTCATTTTGAAGGAAGAAAAGGAATTAACAGAGAAAAAAAATAATTAAAAACAACACAAAAAAATCAATAAAGGATGGTAGATCCTAGGTGTGTTTTGGTCTGCTTGTTGAAAGGAGCTTGATAGATTAGAGAAAAAAGGAAAAGATAAGAAAAAAAAAAAAGGAAAAAATAAAAAATAAAAAGGAAAACATTTGAAAATTTGAAAAAATGAATACAGTAAAATAGAACAAAACGAAATGATGAACATAAACTAGAATTTAAAAAATTTACAAAAAAATAAAAAACATACTAGAAAAAAATTAAAGAAAAATCTTTTTAATAAAAATGGAAAATAAAAATAATTTTTTTCTCTTTCTGTATTCAAGAATAAGAAAAAGAAAAAAATTAAATAGATGGACCAGCAAACAGACTAAAATATTATTAAAATTACATCAGTTTCCCCTAGAAGTCAAACTATGAAGCACTTTATGGTCTGTAAACTAAGCAGGCAGAGAGACTTGTGATGTTCCTCAAGAGCATAGTTGGCCCAGTTGGGTGGGGCTTAGTGCTCTGTTCTTCACTAGATGGCGCTGCTTAGTTTACCGGGGTGGACCGTTGTGGTGCATGTAGTCGTGTATGTGCATACATGGGAGGGGTGAAAATGATGTCACCCAGCTACCCAGTCTCTAGTATCAGAGCTCTGTTTTCTCCCCTCCTGGCAATCAAGCACCTGCCTTTGTCTTTGGCTTCTGTCCACTCCAGCTTTTACACTGTCTGTGACCAAGCCGTCAGGCTGCCAGGCTCCACCTCCCTCCTGAGTTTTATCTCAGATGCAGCTGTTTCCCAACCCCTCACATCTGAAGGACTGCGGCTATGACCTGTTCTCACCCTCCAAGGGAGGATCTCACCAAGCAATGGCTGGGTGCCCACCTGACCCCAGGAATGTTCGTGGGATCATGCTGCGGCCAATGCCCAGAGACTGTGGCTAGGTGCCAGCCTGCCCCAGAAAAAGTTCACACAATCGTGTAGCAGCAGCATTTCGGGGATTATGGAAAATCACAACACACATCTGACATGAGACTTCCCCCTTAACGTCCTTGTTCCAACACCAGCAAATGTGGTTCCCCAGGGTCTGCTGGGACCTTTGCATGTTGGGGGGCCGCACAGCCTCTACCAAATGTCCTCCCAGCAGGGGAATTGCCTCTCCCTCTGTGGCCCGAGGACCCCTTGGGCCTCGCTCTCTGCTCTTGGGAATTCGCCCTTCCCACTAGAGCGACGCCAATTATCAAGCTGTGGAGTTTCAGACTCTGCACTCCCCCTGTTTATGGAGTCTTAATGGAATTTAAACCCTCCCTTTCGCCTTTCTCCCTTTGTTGTTCAGTCCCTTGCATACTTTTCCTTTCCTCTCCAACTGCTTATGGATGTGGGGGTGCTTTCCTGTACTTCCCTCCCCCCTCCACCCCGTCTCTGTCCTCTCTCCACAAGCAGAAACAGTTCCCTGCCCTCCGCAGCTTCTCTATCCCCCAGTTCACCTCTCCATGTCATGTACCTGCTGATTTCTGTGGTTCAGGTTGTGCTAATTGTTGTGTTAATCCTCAAATCAGTTTTCAAGGTGTGCAAGATGGTTTAGTGTTGACCTGGCTGCATTTCAAAAGACAAGAGATGCAAAAAAACTTACATGCTGTTCTGCCATCTTGCCCCCCGCTCCGTTTTTTTTAAACGTTTATTTGTGAGAGACAGAGAGACAGAGCACGAGTGTGGGAGTGACAGGAAGAGAGGGAGACACAGGATCCAAAGCAGGCTCCAGGCTCTGAGCTGTCAGTATAGAGTTTCCCCCAGGGCTCAAATCCACAAACCATGAGATCATGACCTGAGCCAATGTTGGATGCTTAACCAATTGAGGCACTCAGGCACCCCTATTTCTGTGAGCTTTTAATATATGCTGTGAGTTGTAGATATTTTTCATCCATTTTGTTATTTGTTCTTTGACCTTGCTTTAAGGGATTGTTTGCTGGGCAGACTTTTTTTTTTTTTTTTTTAATGTTTATTTATTTTGAGAGAGAGAGAGAGAGAATGAGCAGGGGAGGGGCAGAGAGAGGGAGAGAGAGATAGAATCCCAAGCAGGCTGAACTATCAACACAGGGCCTGATGTGGGGCTTGAACCCTCAAACCGTAAGATCATGACCTGAGTTGAAACCAAGAGTCAGACACGTTAACTGGCCGAGCCTCACGGGAGCCCCTGAGTGATGATATGGTGGTGGAAGGGTGTCCTTGCCCCATGGGATCAGGCTCTTTCAGTAGGTCTGCACAGGCATTGCACAAGGCCCATGTAGGTCCGCTGGGGCCTCAGACATTACATTGTCCCCACACAGGCTCACTGGTGCCTCAGTGTGGAGACCTGGTAGCCTTCCATGCAGTTATCCCAGATAGAATGATGCCTGGGACCCCAGTAGAGCTCAGAGATATCCAAGCAAAGCCCTGATGGTCAGAGAAAACTTTGCCTTAAGCTTCCTTGTAATGCAAGGAGGGCTATAACAATTGCCTTGAATCTGACTTCAGAACTTTAGCTCAGATGAGAGTTTAATATCCTAGTGAGAGATTAATTGTAGGCCATTTCCCCCGGAAGCCCCTGTTTCCAGCTCTTTGGTTTGGAATTGGGCTGGCCCCCTTTGGTGACAGGTGCCCTGACTCTTGGGAGTAGGCACTTTCCATCCTGGGCCACGGGACTCGTTCCCCATTTTCTCTGGCCATGGAATCCCACACCTGAGACATCTGCTGCTCAGAGGAGGTATTTCTCTTGAGTGGATTGAACCACAACAGAGATAAGCACAGATAAGCAGAGACCACTGGTAAGGGGGACTGAGTCTGAGGAGAAGCCACAAGTTCCAGGGATCGCTGTTTGAGTTCCCTCCATGGGCCTGGACATGGAATGGAATCTGACAGTGGTTCTAATGCTGTCGACCTAGGCTTGGCTCTCATTCTCAGAGAAACTTGGCTGGCAGGGCCTGCCATGTACTCTTTCTCTGATAACTGAATAATTTCCCAGCTAAGTCATTTAGGAAGTGCCATTGCTGGAGCTGCTGGTCTTTGCTGATGGCTCCCAGAGCCCATGCCTCTGCTTTACAGGCTCCCTTGAGCCAGATCAGCCCACCGGGGAATCCGTGCCCTACTGGTGGCACCCTGAATTGGCTGAGCCCTCTGGGGATATAGGACCAGGAGCACTCTAGAGAAGCAGTTCTATGCTGGTGGACAGAGCTGCCATAGTACCTGTGGCCCACCAGGGTCACACTCCTCTGGGCTCCAGGTGTGATGCAAGCCTGTGGGTCTAGACCACACTCCTTTAGCTGCAGTGGCCCTCGCCTTGCCACATGCTTATTTTGAGTACCTCACTTCCACACATTTTCTTGATTTCTTGGTTCCCAGCCTGTGCACCCAATGTTGGGTCCCCCATCAATAACCCTCTTCTGGGGTGCCTGGGTGGCTCGGTTGAGCGTCCAACTTCGGCTCAGGTCATGATCTCGCAGTCTGTGAGTTCAAGCCCTGTGTCGGGCTCTCTGCTGACAGCTCAGAGCCTGGAGCCTGCTTCGGATTCTGTCTCTCTCTCTCTCTCTTTCTCTGCTCCTCCTCTGTTCATGCTCTGTCTCTCTCTGTCAAAAATAAATAAACATTAAAAAAAAAAAAATAACCCTCTTCTGTGCCTGCCCAGGCTCTGAATAGCTTTAAGGTAGAACAAAGAGGTAGCCTTGGTGGTGAGAACTTTGCCTTAGTGACAGAGGGAGCTGCCTTTGGGGATGTACTTAGATGGACTGGCCCAAAGGTAGGCTGGTCCCTAGAGGTAGGCTGAGTCCTAGCCTGATCTTGGCCATTGCAGGCTGGCTCTGGAAAGCAGAATGAGTGGGCTTGCTCCCAGCCAGGCCAAGAAATGACCATCATGCCTTTTGTTCTCCATTTTTCTTCAGTAGCATGTTCTTTTGGTGTGGTTTTCTTGCCCTCTGCACTCTCCCTGCCCCCATTTGTCCATATTCTACCATGGAGAGTGGTGGGAATGACAGTAGTAACAGAGACTCAGATTTCCTGTACTCTGACTGCCTGGCTGTGGGCCCAGTGCCATGCCTATACTAACATGCATCTTCCTTGTGGTGACTATCCTGCTATCATCCTTGAACAAACGGGCACGGAGAGGCAGGGCAGGGCTTCTCAGGGAGTGGTGACTGTCAGTCAAGCATTGTTGAAAGGGAGGGATGTCAGTCTTTGCACATTAACGGGGTGCATTGGTTTGGAGCTGGTAAGGCCCTTGGATAGTGGCTGCTGGAAACCAGGTCACAGCAGGTTTGGGGCTCATAGCTGGGAGTTTTCCAGCTGGAGCATGTGGCACAAACATGCCTGACACGTGCTTCTCCTCCAGCTCTGGATAGAACCCTGGGACTTATATTTAAGGACGACTTGATCATATCACCACTGGAGCCCAGATGTAGTTTTGCAGATTTGTTGCTGTCTTTTAAGATTATTTTTTAAAAATGTTTTTATTTCCCCTGGCCAGTATAATTTTTCATGGGGCTTTACTCTTTGATCTGAACTATAAAAAATGTACCCATGTTAAGACCTCTTAAAACGTGTCTTTGGATTTATTGTCTGTACAAATGGAAGTTCAGATAATAGTTCTGTTCATAACTGAAGAAAAACAGGAAAGAAGATAAATTTCTCACTACTTGGAATGATAAACACGGTGAAGCATATGCTGTAATCCTGGCAACAGAAATTCAAGGTCGGAAATAATTCCTTTCCTCCTGAGTCTGCCTTCAGCTTCCCTTAGGAGTGCAGCGGCTGAAATTTGCTACTAATTGTAGCCATAATTTTAGCATGCAATTAAACACATGATTTCCTTCCCAGCTGATGTCTTTTTTGCTAGTCTGACATGGATAAAACAAACGCTCTGTAGATTTGAATGGCCACTTTAATCTGATAGGAGTTCAAGAAAAGTCACCATTGTTTGAGCACATTGGGCTACCCAGTAGGAACTAAGTTAATCTTGCCTGTAAAAGTTGTGAACAACGTGGGTGCTTCTAATGTAGTTTCTAATGCTGCTGTCTGTACGTTGAAGAAAACTTTGGTGTGCCCATTTTGCTAAGACCCTCCATGAGGGTAAGGATCTTTGGAGGGAGCGATACCAGGGGAAAGAATCAGAGATGAAAATTGTGCAGTTGTGGTAGGAGCAAATGCTCACAGAGATCTCCTCATGCAATGGTGGGTCTGGTACTGGAGGGACCCCAGCACCTGAGAGCATAGCTGCTCTTCAGGAAGGAAAGGAGCCGGAAAGGCTCCAAGCTGGCCTGCCCTGTGTTTGTGTGTCCATTTGGTGCTTTTCTTTTCCTTGACCTCTCCCAGAGGGTCGTTTGCCCTGTAAAGGATGTTTTGTGTGAAAATAGAGCTCCTTGCCTAGGGGAGTTTGGGAACCACCAGGGTAAAGAAACGAAACAGATTTCTCTACTCAAGGATGTCTTGACAGCCTATTACTTGCTGCTGTGCTTTGTGATTCTCTAAGGGAGAGTTCAAACAAATGTGGTTTTCCAAAAGTATGTGACCGTGGTATTCTTTATTCAAGGCATACCTGGCAGGGCACAGGGAAGCATGGTTCTGGTTGTGTGGAGCCTCTCAAACATGACTTCTTATAATAACAAGAGCAAATGCTGGTTTTGCACATACCATATGTGAGCCGCTGTCCTAAGCACTTGCATGCACTGTTTCATTACATTTTCCCTGTGATTTATGCCCTCTTGTTAGCATCCCTGTGATACAGGCAAGAAACTGAGCCATTGGGAGGTCAGGAAAGTTGCCCCAGGACTCAGAACTTGTTGGGGCGGGGCCTGTCCTCTTCCAGCCTGGGTCTTTGTTGTCCTTCAAGTCCTGGACCTTGTGAAGCCTCATCCAAGAATTCCCCAAGGGGGATTTGGACCCTCCTCTGGCCTGCAGAGCCAGAATCCCTCAAGGTCTCTGCCATGCTGCATTGTCACCACAATGTGCCCAACTGTCTTCCATACTAGACCACAGGGTTCATGAGCGCCAGGGCTATCTGTGCCTTTGAGCTGAGTCGTTGATCTCTAGCGCCATGCCTGGCACAGGGTTGCTATGAGTGAAAAGCGGTGAGCGATTTTCAAATGTGGACTGGATCTCATATGCTCTCTTTGCTCCTTAATGGTGGGTGGCAGCAGAAGAGTTCCTGATGGTTCTCAGTTTCTGAGGACTTCTGTTTCACTCTGGACCCAACTCTTTTCTTTCTTTCTTTTTTAAATGTTTTTAGTTTTGATTATGTTGAGAGACAGAGAAGAGAGAGAGGGAGAGAGAATGCATGCACGAGCAGGGGAGGGGCAGAGAGAGAGAGAGAGAGAGAGAGAATCCCAAGTAGGTCCCTTGATGTCAGCATAGACCCCCATCTCAGGGCTGGAACTCACAAACTGTGAGATCATGATCTGAGCTGAAATCAAGAGTCAGATGCTTAACTGACTGAGCCACCCAGGTGCCCCAAGGACCCAGCTCTTCTCTTACTTTGGATTTATTAGAGAGAAATTGTCTTGACCAGTGTGTTACTTTGAGTAAGCATCCGTATGTGTCATCAACAGTGTTTAGGCCCAGGGCTTAACACTGGTACTTGGATGTGTGGAGTTGACATTCTGATATTCCATGGCATCATCTCTCAAGGCATATTCTTGGCTTTTTTTTTTTTTTTAAGTTTATTTATTTATTTTGAGAGAGACTGAGGTGAGGAGGGGCAGAGGGAGAGAGAGAGAATCCCAAGCAGGCTTACTTTGGTAGTGCTGAGCCTGATGCAGGGCTTGATCTCACAAACCATGAAACCTAACCTGAGTCAAGAACAAGAGTCTGATGCTCAACCGACTAAGCCATCCAGCCACCCCTTGGCTTTCTTTATAAGTGTAATTTAGCATTTGGGGATTGATAGACACAATTGAGTGGGTTTGAGTGTTAGAAGGTTTGAAATAGGACATAGAGAGGTGCCCTTTTCTGGGGCAGCCCATAGCCATTTTGAAATGAGTCCTAGGGAGCTGAATGGTTCCAACAGTGAGGAAGCAGGACCTCCCTCCTCACCTTATCTTTTTCCCTTTCTATTTAATTTGTTTGAAAATTTTAAATTATGAAGCATGCATAAAGTAGATACTAGTGTACTCACTAGCCAGTTAGTCATATTTATCTGAGGTCTGTCTTTCTCAAATCCCACCATCCTCTGCCTTCTCTTCAGTATGAATGTGGCTCCTGTCCTGTGTTTGGCATTCACCTTTCCTGCTCACATTTTTTTGGAGATATATATATATACATATTATATATATATATATATATATATATATATATATATATATATACACATACATATATATATACACATATATATATAATATGTATATATATAATATATATAATTTGTTAATATTTATAATAAATAATTTAATTATTATTTAATTAAATAATGGATATGGGTGCCACACAGTATTCCACTGAGGAATTAAAGTAGAGTTTATGCATTTATCCCCCAGTGAGGGGCAGAATGTGTCCACTTTTTCTGTTATAAACACTGCCATAATAAACACCCTTAAACATTCCTTTTGTATAAGAGTTTCTGAGTAGACTCTTCAGGGGGGAATTCCAGACTTGTAGAGTTTCTTCAAGCACCACCATGCCCTCCAAAGTGGTTAAACCAATTTACCTTCCTGCTATTTTATAGTCCCATAAGCCCACATGTCCCCACCCTGGTGTTCTCAGATCTTTTCATTCTTGCCAAGTCTGTAGGGCATGCAGTGGCACCCCTGCTGTTTAATTTTGCATTTCCCTCCCTATTTTTGGAGTTGATCACCTTTCCCCATGGTTACTGTCTAGTCGTACTCCTCCCGTTTCTGATCCCATTGATCTGGGTGGCTTTTTAGATAGGAGTAACCTGGGGCTTCCCTCTCTCATAACTGTTTGCATTGCTCTTTCAGATGGCAAGTTTGGTGCCTACATGCAAGTCCACATTCAGAATGATGGGCCTGTGACTGTAGAATTGGAGTCCCCGGCACCTGGCGCTGCTGCCTCTGACCCAAAGCAGGTAAGCCTGGACTCTCTTGGGTCTGTCTTCTGGCTTTGGTTTCACTGGAATCCCTGGAGCAGTTCTCAGTCTGAGGTGGAGTAAGGACTTCACTGTAGTAACCTGATACCTATTTTAATGCATCCCTTGCCAAGAATGCATCTGTTTACACTGCATGTCCTTGGTGCTGTGGTAGGCTTGACAGCACTTCTCCCTTGACTTTGTGTTCCAGAGAACATGTCCTTTACAAGAGCCAAGTTCTTCCTCTGGGCTCCTTTCCCCGTGAGGTGCGTTGGTGCCTACACGCCACTGGGTGGCAGCAGAGTAGCGGCATAACTCCACTGAGCCCTGGACTGGCCTGTTCACCAGTTCGGAATGGTTTCCTGGAGTGGGTTTTGTCCCAGGTGTCGGTACATGTGTCACCTGAGGTTGTTTGTAAATCCTCATTTTTCTAAAGTACTGTATCACCAGGATTTGCTGCCAGCTCTCTCTAAGCTTCAAGGAAAATTTTTAATTAAAATAGAGAAAGGAAATCTGTGATAGTTCTTGCAACCTGAATGGTTCTTATAGATGCTTAACACTTCTTAAGGCTTTAATTCATGTGCCCACTTAGCCTTCAAGTAGGCAGAGGAATGAGAACTGAAGGGACATTTCTTTCTTCCCCTTGTCTCTCCCTCCCTTGCTAGAAAGCTATGAAGTGGAATGATGCAGTAGGTGGGAGAAGTAGTATATAAATTTAAAGCTGTATGTCACCTGTTTAAAGTTATAATGTTTTTTTCATTGGTATTTATTGAATAAAATACTTTTGAGATACTCTCTTCACAAGAATACAGTATGAGAAATGACAGAGTCCATAGTGTGAATCTTTTTTTTTTTAAGTTTATTTATTTATTTTGAGAGAGAGAGTGCATGTGCGCACGCAAGTGGGGAAGGGGCAGAGAGAGAGAGGGAGAGAGAGAGAGTCCCCAGCAGGCTCTGCACTGTCTGTGGGGAACCTGATGTGGTGCTCGATACCACGAACCCTGAGATCATGACCTGAGCCGAAACCAAGAGTTGGACGCTTAACCAACGGAGCTACCATAGCCTGAATCTTCACGGACAGTGTCTGAAACCCACATAGTCCCCAGTCCAGCCACTGGGACAGAGTACTAAGGCTCTGTAAGCCTTACAAAACAGTTTGTGTGAATTATTTTGTGCCTGTTTGCTAATAAATTCTTATCTTAAATATCAAAGACTGCAGAATGGCAGAAGTTGATCCGAGATTTGCCATTAGTATAACCTGATACTAGTCTATAGGAGAATAGCAGACTCCCATCCATTTTGGGCCCTTATTGTTATCAACCAAGAAGAACCTAATAGTTACGCAAAATCAAACTGGCTTGGGTCCGTTCACAGGTTGCAGCTGATGGTCCTCTCAAATGCAGAAAACTAAAACTAAACTCCTGCCGCCCCACCATCAGAATGTTCCTTCTGTCTACCATTTATCTTGTCATCCAGGCCAAAATCTGGTGTCCTCCTAATTTCATCCCTGCCTCTCCCAATATAATTTCCCATATGCCAGTATTGCTCTCAGTTTTTTTTTTTAATGTGTTAAGTAATTTAATCTTTATCATTGGGTATGTTGAGGAAGTTGCAGCACAAAGCTTAAGCAGCAGCTTAAGGTCACATGGCTGCTAAGAGGCAGAACTAGGATTCAAACACAGTTTTAAAAATCAGAAAGCAGAAAATTATTGCCTAAAATCTGAGGTCACTGGACATTGTTTTTGAAGAGATATCTAGTAGTCTCTGAATGCTTGCCACCTCCCAGCCTTTTTTGGAGAAAAATGTCTGTGGTTCCTGTGCATTGGGGGGGCCATGGTTTATTTTTAATTTTTATATTCTTATTCAGTGTATTTAAACTAAAAAAAAAATAAGCAGTTTACCCATGAGTGATTTTTTAAAAATAGTTTAGCTGTTGTCTTTTTTTCTTAGGTCAAAGTTATAATTTTTAAGGGGAACATAACCGTTCTTTCTTGTTACTGATTCTTTGGATTGATAGAGAAGCAGGAACACGTCTGACGTGGTAGTGCTGGACTTCAAAGGTGATAATCAAGGTTCCTGGAATTACTGATAACATTAAAGAAAATCACAAATGAAAAATCTACGTGAAAATTTAAAATTTATTTTGGAATAATTTGAGATGTAAAGAAAAGTGTCACATTTCCCATGTATACTTTACCCAGCTTGCACTAATTTTACTGTCTTACATAATCATGTCCACTGATTGAACATTGAGATTAAAATTGATATAATACCATTAATTACACTACATACCTTATTTAAATTTCACTAGGTTTTTTTTCCCTCTAATGTCCTTTTTCTATTTCAGGGTGATGCCACATTGCACTTAATTGTCATTTCTCTTCTCTAATCTAGGACAGTTCCTTAGCTTTTCCTTGTCTTTCATAACCTTGACAATTTTTAAGAGTACTGGTATGCTAGGGGCGCCTGGGTGGCTCAGTTGGTTAAGCGTCTGACTTTGGCTCAGGTCATGATCTCGCGGTCTGTGGGTTCGAGCCCCGCGTCGGGCTCTGTGCTGACAGCTCAGAGCCTGCAGCCTGCTTCAGATTCTGTGTCTTCCTCTGTCTCTGACCCTCCCCCGTTCATGCTCTGTCTCTCTCTGTCTCCAAAATAAATAAACGTTTCAAAAAAAATTAAAAAAAAAAAGTACTGGTATGCTGTTTTGTAGAATATTCCTCAATTTGGGCTTTCTCTGTTTACATTGAGGTTATGTATTTGACAGGAATAGCAAATAGCACAAAAGTGATGTGCCCTTCTCAGTGCATCATAAGGAAGTACGAGACTGATTTGTCTTAGTATAGGTGATGTTACCCTTGATCATTGGGTTAAGATGAAGTCTACCAAGTTTCTTCACCCTACATGGAATATTAACCTTTTCCTCCTTGTCTGCTCTCTTGCTTGTTCATAGGAGATGGCTGTCTTTCTGCTTCACAGAGAAAGAAGCCACAGAGAAGAAGGGCAGAACTGCCCTTCTCAGTGCTGAGGCCAGTGCCTCTCCTAGGCCAGGACCAGCTCTGTAATTTGTGAGGCCTAGTGCAGAATGAAAGGGAGGGACCCCTTGTTAAAAAAAAATAATAAAGAATTTCAGGATGGTGACAGCAGAGCATTAAGCCAAGGGTGGGCCCTTCTACATGTAAGGCCCCATGGGACTTCATAGGATGGGGCCAGACTAGTCTGGGCTGTGGCGCCTTCTCCAACCTCCTCCCTTCCCAGCAGCCTCCATTAAGCCCTTTGTCATCTTGTCCAGTCAGTGTGTCTCCCTCACTCATCCATCTGATTCCCTTGGCTTTTAAACCTTCTTGAGTATTTCCAGTTGAGAAATGCCTCTATTTCCTTTCTTCTTGCTGCCTGCTCAGTGTATACTGTAACCTGCAGAGGCTCCCGCCAAGGCCCCCACCAAGGCCCCCTGAGCTCCACATTGTCTGATTCGGGGCTGGCAGGCCCTGATGACATGGCCACTCAGCAGCTCTTGCCACTGTGGCCCGCTTGCCCCTGGACATGGTCTTGAACCTTCTTTTCTGGGGCACCATTCTCTCCTGGTTTTCCTCTTGCCTTTGGCTACTCTCTGGTTTGGTTTGATTGCTGTTTTGTAGTTCTGATTTATTATTCTGCTTTAACTCTATTTGAAGAAAATTTTCAGTCAAGCTTTTTTTTTTTTTCCATTCTAAATGTCAGACGCCCTCCCACCTTTTTCAAATATTTTATTTTTAAGTAATCTCTACATGTAATGTGCCGCTTGAACTCACAACCCTAAGACCAAGAGTCTCATGCTCCACTGATTAGCCAGCCAGGTGCCCCAGAAAGTCTTTTATTTTAGTTATTTCTGAGGCTGTCTTTTAGGAGCTTTCTTTTCAAATGCATGAATTGTGCTCTATCAATTTCATTTGTTTTACTAGTTAACTGGCCTGGGAGTCTCAGACCCTGCAACAGTGTGCAGATCTGTGTCTTTCACTCTCCAGTAGGTGGTAGCAAGTAGGCATGGAGGGCTGTTGTGATGGTGGATGCCAGCCTTTGCCTATGGTCTGTGTCTGCCTTTCCATTCTCAGTAAGATGGGGGTTCCTCTTTGGGCACATAGCTAGTTTGCTTTTGTCTTGGTAGGAAGACTGCAGCCAAATTCTTTTCACTGATAGATAAGTATGCCTTTCTATTCTGAGCTTTTAATTCTGTTTTATTTTCTCAGTATAACCCAGCTAGTAGTGAAAACTACATACATTGTAGAGAAATGGTTATTTTTCTATTTTTAAATACAGGTTCTTTAAACCATCTGAACAGATGTGCAGTGTGTGTGTGTGTGTGTGTGTGTGTGTGTGTGTGTGTGTGTATTTGTGCATCAAGTGTCATTTTAGTACATGAGAGTGTACTGGGTACTTGAGGGAGAGAAAGAAGTGCTGTGACCCAGTTCCTGCTCCTGGTGGTAGCTCTAGGGCAATATAAATCTGGAAGGTTAATAACAGAGAGAGGGATAAAGAGTAGTTATATGGCAGAGTAGGCTGTGTCACAAGACCATCATGTCATGCTTCTCCTGGAAGCCCTTCAGTGCCTTCCAGATGCATTTAGATTACAATCTAAGTTCCCTCCTGTCACTTACCATGGCCTGAATGCCCAGACTTCTGCTGCCATCTGCCTCTGAGTCCCTATGCTTTACCTATTGTCACTGCCTCTCTGTTCTGAGAACAGATTGAGCTCTTTGCTACCTTTGGCTCTTGTCTCAATGTCAGTGTCTCCTCCTTCCTCAGAAGTGATCCTCTGACCCCCTCAATCCCAAGTAAGCCCCTGCTGGCTACTCTCTCACGGTGCTCTGATGATTAATTTCATAGCACTTGGCCTCCTATTATTATCTGCTTGTTTCCTTGTTCCTTATCTGTCTACCCCACTCCTAAAACTCAGGCTCCCTTGTTCTTGTTCACTGCCATGTCCTGGAAGCTGAGCCCGGGGTGTGTCATGGGCTGGGTGAGCTGTGCTGTCTGCGAATGTCCTAGGTTCTCAGAAGGCCAATGCCACTGCTCTTGCAGTCAAGTTGGGCAGGCCTCCCAGAGGATTGGAGGTTTCCACTGACCTTTAAGGACCCTGAGGGGAGGAGGCATTCTTGGTTATTGTTTCCAAACTTGCACTTCAGTTAGAGGTAGATTATTTCCATGAGTGCCAGAGCTCTATGGGTGATGCAGCTACTTATTGCTAGCGAAGCCTGGGCTGGTGCAGGTGACTAGTGGTTTGCCTGCCTTAACTAGATCTCTACTTGCTTTTGGAACGGGCCCTGCAGCTTCTGCCTGCTTTCCTGTGGTTACATTGGCAGCACGCCCCATGCGTTTATAAGTTGCTGTGTGGGTCCCACGGTATGTTCTGACTGTGAGAAGAAGTTGGAAGAAGAGCCTTATGTGGCTCTGAAAGAGGTATTTCCAAAAGGAACAGGACATGGAAGCAGTAGCAGAACCACCAGACGGAAGTTCTTTTCCTTGTTGCATTCTTGCGGAAGAACATGATTCTGGTAGGAACATGCTGATGATTACCTAGAAAAGATCGCTAGAGCATGAGTTCTTCCATGGGTGGCTAGATATTGGGAGATTTCAGCCCCCTACTGAGCCATTCCTGGTGGTAGAAGGTTATTCCTGCTCTTGTTTTAATTAAATACCCTTCCCCTTAAGTGGGGGATGTTTGCCTGGGTCTCATGTAGATGGGGTTGCATGTATATGTGAGCAGATGGGAAGGTGTATTTTGTAATTAAGGAGCTCTTCCCTGAGGCCCAGAGCCCACCTAGTTCGTAGTGTTGCCATTAATTATTTATATTCTCATTTATTTAGTGTGCTTGAAACCCTCACTTAATTGAAATACTAGAAGGAGGTGGAAAAAATGAACTTTGAAATACACATCTTTGAATTAGCTCACGTGTGTATTGACACATTGCTGGGGTAAAGATGGCCAGTGAAAAATGGTACCAGCGCTTTTAATTTTCTGCTTGTCTGAATATCACCATCATTTCATATATAACTTTCTCCAAAGACTTGTTTTATCAACAAGTATCCATCCCCATGCCTGGGAACCTTGGAATGCCTAGCTTCAGACATGCATGGCTTCTGTGGGATCAGAAAGAAATATGTAGGGTAGAGAGGTGGGTGGGGCAAAGAGCTCCATTTGGTTTTATTTATTTGTACTTCCGGAGACGAGGTACCCTTAGTAGTACATGCTATGGAAGCCAGAAGGTGAAATGGCAGACAGACTAGGACACAGGTGGCCGCCTGTCGCAGGTGCAGAGAGGCGGGCTCTTCATTCCTGCATGTTCCACTTTGAGGTTCAAATCTAATGAGAATTATTTTGACTATAAGACAGAATAATGTCTTATGTCCGTAAGTCTGTTTTCATAGAAAAAGTTTTATTTAATGTAGGTTTCTCTTTTTTTATTCTTTTTTTAAGGCTTGAGTTCCTAGTTTCTATTGGTTTCCTCTCAATTTTTGCATGACCTGAACCAGGCTTACCTTGTTGACTTGCCACAGGAGTGTGCTTCCAAGTCTGGTTGCCAAAGTGGTACCCAGATCCTGTCATTTATTCCAGTCGTTAGTTCATTTTGTCACATTGATTTATCAAACAGATGTTGACAAGAGTCCTGCTTTGTTTATACAGAAGTGTTGCTAAAACAGAAGCAGAAACTTAGCCAGAGCTTTTTCATTACAGAGTTTTTGTTGTTGCTGTTGTTCATCTTTGTCACGGTATCATGGTGGGCGTGCTGGTGACCCAGAGTCCTGGGACTTCACCTGTCTCACAGAAGGCTCCCAACAGGACAGGGCTGGCACTTTGCCAGATCTCTTGGGCTGCAAAGATCGCTCTTGATTTTCTTTCAGTGTGAACACTCACTTTGCTGAATTAGGAAAGCAGCATAACCCTCTGGGGAGAGAGTTGGGTGTGGAGGCTGGGTGGGTTCTTGACCTCCCTCAGCCCTGCCCTTTGCTCACCAGCAGTCACAATCTCTACTGAGTCCTGTCAGTATGTGTGTGTGGGTGCCCTGCCCTGGGCGTGCAGACAGAAAGGTTGGGAGCCTTGAAGATGTTTCCAAGAAGGCTGGCTTCTTCCTCGTTGGGGAGCTGCAAGGGGTTGCTTTTGTCTTTAATTTGTTTCCGTATAGATGATTGTCCTGAGTTGGTACACCGTAGAATTAAGAAGAGGCCTTTCCAGGGCACCTGGATGGCTCAGTCGGTTAAGCATCTGACTCTTGGTTTCTGCTCAGGTCATGGTCTCATGGTTCGACAGATAGAGCCCTGTGTCGGGCTCTGCAGTGACAGCATGAAGGGTGCTTGGGATTTTCTTTCTCTCTCCCTCTCTCTCTGCCCCTACCCTGCTCGCTGTCTCTGTCTCTCGAGATAAATAAATAAACTTAAAAAAAAAAAAAAAAAAGGCCTTTCCAAGAGGTATATGACTGTGTCTCTGCTTGAGGGTTCATTGATTGATCGATTGATTGGCCTTCATCTTATCTTCTTATATTCATAACATGTGTTACTGAAATTACAAAAATTGAGTTTGTTCCCTCCTAGTGAAATATGGCTGGTAGGGGTGCCTGTGTGGCTCAGTTAGTTAAGTGTTTGACTCTTTCAAGAGGTGGGTTGGTTTTTTTTTTAAGTTGATTTATTTATTTTGAGAGAGTGAATGGGGGAGGGGCAGACAGAGAGTTAGAATCCCAAGCATGTTCCATGTGGACAGCACAGAGCCTGATGTGGGGCTTGAACTCATGAACTGTGATGTTCAACCGACAGCCGGATATCCAGGTGCCCCAAGTGTTTGACTCTTGATCTCAGCTCAGGTTCAAGTCCCACGTTGGGCTCTGCACTGGGCATGAAGCCTACTTTAAAAAAGTATATATGGCTGGTAAACTAAAAACTATGAGCCTTTCCTTTTTTGTTTTTGACACATAAAACATTTGTAATCTTTAACTAGGTTAAACAACTCACTCGTCAGTAATGTTTTAGTGCATTTGAAGTTTAAGGGCTTTATTTATTTGTTCCTGTGTATGTATTTTGGGAAGATTCTTAGTTATCTTAATCTTCTAATGTTATTTGTGGATGTGTTAAAAACACAAACTCCTTACCTTACTGACTTGACCTGCCAAAGATTAACTTTTCTTTTTCCCAAGGGGGGGAGGTAAAGTTTATCCTTCCATGGATTTATACTTTGAGCAACAGCAATACTTTAATTATACAGACTCAAGATTTTAATTGGGAATTTTTAGCTTTTTAGCTAATTTATTAGGAGGTTCATAGTCCTGGATAATTGTAGAAAAATGTTTGGCAAATCAGTGGTGTTTTATAGAAGGGCTTGTTCAAACATTCGCATTACTAGTGGAGAGAAAAGAATGATGTGGAAGAGATAGAAATAAAAAATGGGCTTTCATCAGATTCTCAGAAGGCCCTAAAGAAATGAAGATACTGGTGGGCTGGGGGCTGTTGTGTGCAGGGATTCCACACTCTCTCTTTCCACCAAAGTCACTCGGGCTGGTAGTCGTGTTCTTCTGAGGGCTTCAAGCTGCACAGGGTGCATATTAAAATGCAGAGGCTTGGTACATCCTCCCCCCCCCCCCCCTTTTCTGAACCAGAGTTCCTGGCATGTCTAGATGTGGAAGGCAGAAGAGTAGCATATTGATGTTTTTAACTAGTTCTTTGTGTGTTCTCCAAGTACACTGATGTTTGAGAACTACTGGACCAGAGGAAATTGAACATTGCCATTTTTATCTGCTCCAGGCATTGGTCTCTCTGGACCACCCTGCCTCCCCCCGCCACCCCCCTCAGCTGCAGTGTCTAAAAATACTTTACAACCTGTGTTCCTGCAGCTGCCAGGAAGCAAGATGGCTGGGCTTGATTATTGAAGTCACATATGAGGCAGCTCTTATTCATCAGTGTCCCCTCAGTTCCTCACTCCCCTACCCCCTGTACACACAGCGATGATGAAAATATTCCCAGAGCCTTCTTGACACAATTGCGAATGTGTCAGGGAAAAGCCGATAGAGAACAACAGCTCAGTACATTAGTGATGGATGATGGGCTTCTCTGCCGAGTGCCACTGAGGCATGTGCTGGTGGAATAACTTCTTTCTTAAGGCACACCCAATGTGTGGATTGCCCAGTGGCTCGATGAGCTTGCCTCTTAAGCGTTTTGGTTTGAAAAGCAGTATATAGTTCTCTAGGTTTTTTGGGTATGAGGCATGGCTTACTCATTGGTTGATTTATTCATGGGACTTGAATAAAAACCCAGGGTGATCATCACCCAAGCCTTGGCTGGGAGAATTACAATTTAATGGAATGCATGAATGTTGAGGCTTTGTGGGCAGTTGGCTAATCATTTACTTTTAAACACAGGGGACATTGTTAGGGGTTCATATTTTATGATGTATTACTTGTTAAGTTCATGGTAAAAGCTTTTCACATTAAATTGTAGGATTAGTTTCCTGCAGATTGCTTACTATTTTTTGATTTTTTTTTTTTTTTTTTTCCTGCTTGTGTTCCTGGTCATCCACTTGAAATGAACTCCTTCCCTGTCTCCACCTGGTGCTGTCCCCCCCACCGTCTTTTAAGGTCCATTTCAGATAGTGCTTCATTCATGATGCTTACCTCAGGGCCCATCTGAGCAGGCTCTTCCTGCCTTTGAATCCTCGCTGCATGGTGTGGCACTGGTTGCATAGTGGTTAATGCTTTAAATAATGACCCATCCTTATTTATTTGTTAGTTTGTTTGCTTGTTTATTTATCCACCATGTGTCCATCCATCCACGTACCCATTCAACTGTCCACTCACCTACCCCACCCACTCCATCTGTGTAACAGATACTGATAGGGTGCCTGCTCTGCGCTGGCCTTGCATATTAAGTACAGTACTGAGCTGATGTTGTGCCCTCACGGAGCTTTGCATTCTAGTGAGAAATATACAAAAACAAGCATAATTTAAAGTTGTGATTATATAAAGAAAACAGGGTGAGGTATAGAGAATACTGTTGGGGTCAGGACTACCTTAGGTATGAGGGCTAGGGAAGGAGGTGGAGCTGAGAGGGAGCCAGGCACATGAAGCCCGGGAGAAGAATGTGCTTGATGGAGGGGGCAGCAGGTACAAAGCTCTGGGGTGATCAGTGGAAGAAAGGCCAGTGTGGCCGGAGCTTGGAGGGTGTCAGGGAGAGGGTAGGACAGTGAGGGCAGAACTGTGACCCAGGCCTAATGGTGCGAGGCCTTGCGGCCAAGGCAGTAAGCCAGATGGTTGTTGGAATTTGAGAGTATCTGTGTGTGTTCGTGAAGGTGGCTGAGCTGGACTGTAGTGTAGCTGGAGAAGGGGCAGTGGGGAAAGCAGTTAGGAGCTCGTGCAACAGGTAGGTGAGAGGCCTTGAGAGAGTCTGGATGTACTTTGGATGCTTTTGACCATTCTGGTGTTCTGCCTTCCACAGTAAGACTTCTCTATAAATGATTCATGTTTGAATTTCTTTTATACGAGGGTTTGAGCAGTAGGACATACTGTAAAGTCTAACCTCCCACAGTTCACTACTAGAAAGACCCCATTTCTGCCTCCAGTGGAGGACAGTGAGGGGATTCCGTGGCACAAGTTTCTTTGAGTTTCTAGGATGAGATCAGACATTTAGACATCAAGGGGTATGATACTCACCCCTGGTTCTGCGTGATCTTGGGGCACAGTCTGGACATAAAACCAGAACCTCTGTTTGATGATGTCAAACAACAGAAAAAGCATGTTTCAGGGATTTAGGTCCCCTTCTTCAAGTCAGCATGAAGCCACATGTTTCACTATCAGCCAGCTTTTCCCCAAATGCAAAGAACTTTAATTATAAAAAGAAATCATAAAAAGCCCCAAAAACATTTATGTTGAATTTGATTTACATATGCTCATGTCGTCAGGACAATTTCTAAATCTAAGTGTTCAGAACTTGTCGAGGAAAAAAAGGATTTATTTTTGGAAAAGTATGTTTCCTGGTATTCATTGATCTTGGAAATTATGGAGGTAATTGTCAGAAGGGCGGCAGCGGCTCCAGAGGTAGAGTGGCAGTCCAGGGCTGGAGGGGGCTGCTGTGTCGGGTGGACGCCAGCATACTGCTTGCTGGTAGCAGGTCACGGGTTTCATAATCGCCGTTTTCTGCCTGCTTTGTTCCACCATCTTACTTATTTCTGTCAATACAAAACGAAAAAGAATAGCACTTCTATTAAGATTCTTCACATTAAATGTATTCCTTTGACTACTCTCCATAAAATGTGAAGTCAATTTCTTTTTCTATTTTTAAGCATGAAAGTGGAGCCCAGAAGCCTCAATTTCTGTGCAGTGAAAAGATATAAGTTTGTGGCCTTGTTTCCATTCTGCCCTCGTCTGCTCGGGCAGGAGCAGGATGCCCACAGAATACCCCCAAGCAGTGGCTCTGTTCAGGAATTGCAGCACTGTTTGACTGCAGGGAGGGCAGAGGCTGTTATTAACTGTTGGTGGTGTCATTGTTGGGTCATGAAACCCTCAGGGGATAAGTACAAGTCCTATAAAATTTCATTTCAAAATCCAGACTAGATCTGGCCTTATGCTCTGTGGATTCTTTTTTTTTTTTTTTTTTTTTTCCTGTTTCATGTTGTGCTTGTGCCCCCTTCATTTTCTCTTGGGAAGAATCTCCTATTATTGTTTTTTAAATTTTGTGCAAGCAGTGTATTAACTGGAAAGTACCAATATAGAAATGTTATTTTGTTACTAGTGAGTTTTTATAGTATTCCTGTGTAGGAAGTTATTTTTATAGAAGTTCTTTTCCTGTCTTTAAATTTTCTCCTGTGCTCATAATATGCCATTTTCATATAAAAATTTCTTATATCTAATATGTAACATCAGTATCCTTTTAAAAATTAGAAGTTTAAGATATACTAACAATGATTTTGACTATAATCTCTCATTTCCAGAGGTGGCACTATTTATAAGTTTTATGCCTTTTCTTCCAGACTTCATAAAAATATGTTTATCCACATTTACCACATACTCATAGAAAATATGTGGTATCTCTGGGAGTGTGTATATCATAAGGTTTTTTAAAAATTATGGTAGGTGGGTGATGGGTACTAAGGACGGCACTTGTGATGAGCACTGGGTGTTGTATTTGAGTGATGAATCACTGAATTCTACTCCTGAAACCAATACTGCATTGTATGTTTTTAAAAAATGTTTATTTATTGTGAGAGAGAGAGTGCATGTGCAAGCAGGGGAGGCGCAGAGAGAGAGGGAGAGAGAGAAAAGCCCAAGCAGGCTCTGTACTGTCAGTGCAGAGCCTGACATGGGGCTTGATCTCATGAATCACGACCTGAACCAATATCAAGAGTTGAACACTTAACTGACTAAGCCACCCAGGTGCCCCTGCTAACTAACTAAAATTTAAATTAAAAAAAATTTGTGGTAAAATATAAACATACTATTTTAACATGGAGGTTAAAGAACATCCTACTAAAGAATGAAAGGATTAGCCAAGAAATTAAGAAGAAATAAAGTATATGGAAGCAAAATGAACTGTTGGGACCTCATCAAGATGAAAAGCTTCTGCACAGAGAAAGAAACAATCAATAAAACTATAAGGCAGCCTATGGAATGGGAGAAGATATTTTGCAAATGACATATGAGATAAAGGGTTAGTATCCAAAATCTAGAAAGAATTTACCAAACTCAACACCCAAAAAACAAATAATCCAGTGAAGAAGTGGGCAGAAGACGTGAATAGACACTCTTCCAAAGAAGACATCCAGATGGCTAACAGACACATGAAAAGATGCTCAACATCATTCATCATCAGGGAAATACAAATCAAATCCACAATGAGATATCACCTCATTACACCAGTCAGAATGACTAACATTAACAACTCCGGCGACAACAGATGTTTGTGAGGATGCGGAAAAAGGGGAACACTTTTGTACTGCTGGTGGGAATGCAAACTGGTGCAGCTACTCTGGAAAACAGTATGGAGGTTCCTCAAAAAATTAAAAAAAGAACTACCTTATAACTCAGCAATTGCATTACTAGATATTTACCCAAAGCATAAAAAAATGCTGATTCAAAGGGGCACATGCACCCCAGTGTTTATAGCAGTGCTATCAACAATTCCCAGATTAATGGAAAGAGCCCAAATGTCCATTGACTCATGAACAGATGATAAAGAAGATGTGGTGTGTGTGTGTGTGTATGTATGTGTGTATATATATATGTATGTATATATATATATGTACATATATGTATATATATGTATATATATATGTATATATATATAATGGAATATCACTTGATGGTCAAACAGAATGAAATCTTGCCATTTGCAATGATGCAGATGAAACTAGAGTGTATTATGCTAAGAGAAATAAGTCAGAGAAAGATACCATGTGATTTCACTCTTAGGTGGAATTTAAGAACAAAACAGATATGGGAAAGGGGAAAACAAGGAAGAGAGAGAAACAAACTATAAGAGACTCTTAACAATAGAGAACAAACTGAGTTTTGATGGAGGGAGGTGGGTGGGAGATGGGCCATACAGGTGATGGGTATTACAGAGGGCACTTATGATGAGTACTGGGTGTTGTATGTAAGTGATGGATCACTGAATTCTCCTGAAACCAATATTACACTGTATGTGAACTAGCTAGAATTTACACCAAAATTAAAAAAAAAAAGAAAGAAAAAGGAATACATTTCTCTGGTATAGAATATTGATGAATCATTAATTATACACCTGAAACTAACATAACACTGTGTGTTAATTATATATGAACCAAAAAAAGACATGGATCTTTTGAAATATAATATTCACTAAAAAATATATCATTGTAATGTTAAATAAGTTTAACATATGAGAATTATTTTTCATGCCAAAGAAAATTCTGGTTATGTAACATTAAATACAAATGTAAGACATATAAGTCATTATACAATAGACCAATGTGTGATAGTATGTATAAAGAACAAAATATTTTCCAAAAATTAAAAAAAAAAGCCATTTTAACCATATTACCATTTTTGAGTGTACAGTTCAGTGTCATGAAGCACATTCATGTTGATGGTGCAGCCATCAGCAACATCCATCTGTAGAATTTTTTCATCTTCCTAAACTGATACTCTACCCATTAAAGTCTAATTTCCTATTCCTTTCCATGCCCCTCAGCCCCTGGTAACCAGTATTCTACTTTCTGTCTCTGTGAATGTGAATACTCTAGGTACCTTACGTGAATAGAATCCTTGTAATATTTGTCATTTTATGACTGGCTTATGTCACTTAGCATAATATCTTCAGAGTTTATCTGTGTTGTAGCATATGTCAGAACTTCCTTCCTTTTTGGGGCTGAATAATAGTCCAGTGTAGGTATATGCCACATTTTGTTTAGCTGTTCATCAGTTGATAGATTATGGGTTGTTTCCACTTTTTGGCTGTCAAGAGTAATGCTGCTGTGAATACAGGTGTACAGATACCTGTTCGAGTTCCTGCTTTTAGTTCTTTTGGGTGTATACATAGGAGTGGAATTGCTGGATCATAATCATAATATCTTTAATTTTTCGAGGAATTGTCCTATCATTTTCTGCAGTGGCAGCACCATTTTATATCCCACTCACAATGGGCAAGGTTCCAATTTCATCAAATCCTTGCCGGCACTTATTTATTTTTTTCAAAATTTTATGTAAATTCTAGTTAGTTAACATACAGTGCAGTATTGGTTTCAAGAGTAGAATTTAGTTATTTCCTGTTTTCTTGATAGTAGCCATCTCCGTAGGTGTGAGGTGGACCTCGTGATTTGCATTTCCCTTTTGCTTTGTGGTATTGAGCATCTGTTCTTGTGCTGATTGGCCATTTGTGCATCTTCTTTGAGGAAATATCTATTTGTGCTTTGTTTATTTTTGAATTATTTTGTTGTTGACCTGTAGAAGTTCTTTATTCTGGAAATTATCCCTTCATGAGGTACATGATTTGCAAATATTTCTCCCATTCTGTAGATTACCTTTTCACTTTGTTGATAGCATCCTTTGATACATAAAAGTTTTACGTTTTGATGAATTCCACTTTATCTGTTGTTTCTTTTGTTCCCTGTCCGGTTAGTGTCATATCCAATATATAAGAAGGTTATAAAAGCTTTCTCCTATGTTTTCTTTAAGAGTTTTATAATTTTAGCCTTTTTTTTCCTTTTAAAGTTTATTTACTTATTTTGGGAGAGAGAAAGAGTGTGTGTGCAGGCACGTGCGCAAGTTAGGGAAGGGCAGATAGGGAGAGAGAGAGAATCCCAAGCAGGCTCCACACTGTCAGCATAGAGCCTGATCCAGGGCATGAACTGAGAAATGGTGAGATCATGAGCTGAGCTGAAATCGAGAGTCAAATGCTTAACCTACTGAGCCCCCACCAGGCGCCCTGAAATTTTAGCTCTTAATGTTTATTTTGACTAATTTTTGTGTATGATGTGAAGTAAATATCATAAGGCTTTACTTTTGAGACAAGTTAGAAGAACAGATATTTTTTCTAAACCATTTGGGAGTGAGTTGCTGACCTGATGTCCTATCACCCCTGAAAACATTGGTGTTTGGATCCCTGCAAACAAAGACATCTCTTACAAAACTCCAAAGCACCCATTAAAAACAGAAAATTACCATCGCCATTTCAGTACCATCTAGTCCTCACCTTTGAGCGGTTATCCCAATAACTGGTCTTTTATAATGGTTTAGAACCATGTGTTGCATGTAATTGTCATATGTCTTTAGTTTCCTTCATTCTAGAGCAGTTGCTCAGTCTTTCCTGACCTTGACTCTTTGGAATAGTATAGGCCAGTTGTTTTGAAAAATGTCCCTCAATTTGGGTTTCTTTAGGACTAGATCCTGTGTGTGTGTGTGTGTGTGTGTGTGTGTATGTATGTGTGTTTGTGTATACATGTGTATGTGTGTGTGCATGCATGTTTGTGCATGTCCTTAACCTAAATGATACTGTTCTGAGACATGCTTCTTCTCCCAAATCAGCAATGTCATTTATTTTGTTACATCTACAACTAGTTCATTCATTTTAACTGCAGGAAAGGATTCTGTTATATGAGTATGCTGTATTTTGTTTAGCTGTTCTCTTTTTGATGGACTTACAAGGTTATTGGCAATTTTTGCTGTTAGTAATGATGCAAAAATCATCCTTGTTTACATTTCTTTTTGTGGATGTGGATTTTCTAGGCAAAGATTTTTATAATTTTTAAAATTTGAAATATTTCAAACATGCAAAAAGTATAGAGAATAATACATTAATACCCGACTTTAACAGATGTTAATATTGGCTCTGAATCTTTAAGTTGGTAAAGTTGTCATCCTATTCAGTGAGTGGGAGTTTTACTGGGATTTGCTCAAAGTTAGCATCTCACTGAGTGAGAATTACTATTAATGACAGATTGGATTGCCTCAAAAGTATGTAGTTTTATTCAAGAGAGAGATATTTTGGGAGAACCCGTCAGATTTAAGAAGCAGAAAATGTAGGCCTTCCACCCAGATGTGAACTGTGAATAAAATACCAGGTAGGCTCAGCCAAATTTTCTTTTAGGCGTCTTTCATGTCTGTCTTAATAGAACTTAATGAAATGAAACAGGAGGAGGAATCACGAAAGGTTAAGAATAATAGACCTGAAAAACTTGTTCATTTCTCCTCTTGGATCCCTTCCTTGGCTCTGGTGTTGAGTGAGGTGAGAAGTACATCCAGGAATTCATTCCAAGCCTATTTTAGTACCCAGGATAGATCTGGATAAATCATGCATGACATTAGGCCAATCAAGGGAAGAAGAAGGAAAGGAATCAGGTCAGAGCCCAGCTTACTTTACGAAGCTACGGGAAATGGAATTGTCTAAAGAAAATAAATACATAAATTCAGGACTCTTGGACCTTTTGCAGCCCTCAGCCAGAGCCTAAGGCACGTGGCCAGTTGTATTTTCCTGTAAGTCCTGGAAAAATGTGACCCACTTAAACACCAGCTTCTAGGGGCTTTGGAGATGTGGTCTTAGTACCTAGAAGCGAAGTCTCTGTGTTACTGTCAGAGGGTGTTTCCTGGATTTTGTTTTTAATGCTAAATAACATCCTTGGGAAAATTCTTTCTGGCTTGTCGATTAACAGTGGAATACAAAGGAACCACAGAATTCTTAACATTTACACTGCGTTGGGATCCCATTCCTGGCTGAAATAGTGTTTGGTGGTAATGTGTCTTTCACTTTTTATTTTATGATTCCTGGAGAAAAGGCCTGTGGCCTCCAGCCTGAAAGATAGCAGTAACCACAACCAGGAGCTGGTTTGGGGCTTTCGTAGATTTCTTGTCCACGGTATTTGAAGTACTATATATGGTTTTTTTTTTTTTAATTTTTAAAAATGTTTATTTATTTTTGAGAGAGAGAGAGAGAGAGAACGAATGCACAAGCGGGGGAGGGGTAGAGAGAGAGGGAAACAGAATCTGAAGCAAGCTCCAGGCTCCGAGCTGTCAGCACAGAGCCCTATGTGGGGTTCAAACCAATGAACCATGAGATCAGGACCTGAGCTGAAGTCAGTCGCTTAACTGACTGAGCTACCCAGGTGGCCCTGAGATATTATATATGTTAAGACTATAAAAATGAAATATCAGTATTTCAGTATTCAGTGGAGTGGACATAACTTGTCTCAGTCATTGGTTTAGGATTGTGGTGTAGATGGGAATTCTGAGGGTTTTTTTCTGCATCCTTTCTAGGAAATCAGAGTATTTAGCATTTGAAGTGATGCTGTCTGGGGCCTCAGATTGCTGCTGCTGGTCTTGGAGATGTCAGTCTAATGAGCACCAAGTCACATTTGTCCCCAGGCCCTGAGAGACCAAGGCAGAAGTGAACCCTCATTGGAAAATGATGAGAGCAGGACAGCCATGCCAGATCTTTGCTGTGAACTGTGCTTTTGTGGCTACAGGGCTTATGTGCTGGCAGCTGGCATTGGTCTGGCAGTTTTTCTTGTAAGAGGCTAACGAGCCCACTGTAGAAGGAAAATGTCTTTATGGACTTGAACCCTGTGCTTGTGCTGTAGGTGAACACTGGTCAGCCTGTGGTGTGGAGGGCAGGACTGCTTCCAGGTACACTGTCTACTGTTCACCCCACCTGCCTCTATTAAATGCTGGGAGAATACACACAGCACAGAGTATAGATTTTCCCTCCTTTTAAAATTTTCTCTCCTGAAGTCTCTTGAGGAGTTTGAAGGAACGAAAAGAAGAGTAGCCCAAAGCAGGACTGGGAGTTGGGTGCTTGGGAATTCTGGCTTGACTGCTGCTAGGTGACCTTGGCCATATCACAGAACCCCTCATATTTGGTGTCTTTGTATTTCAGGTTAGAGGGTTGGGCCAAGTGATCCTTGGGGCCCTTTCTGTTTCCAGAAATCTGTGATTCTGTAATGTTGGTAGTTGGCCATTTATAAGACCTCCTTCCTCATCTGCCCTCATTGACTCTCTCTGTTGATGTATTTTTCCTTAGGCCTTTATTCGCCACAAGAAACCTACAACCCCAAATGGTTTTGCAGTCTCCACTGGAGACCATTAGAAACTGTGCAGGCATTGGTCTCTGTGTACTTGATGGAAATCAGATACCAGCAGAGGAGGGCGCCCCTACTCTGATCACATGTTAATGAGCCTCATAGGCTGATTGCGTTTTGGGTTCTTCAGCCTTGACCTGAGAGAACCACTTACATTTGGCTTTAACTTCAGCTCAGCAGAACAAAGTAAAAACATGACAGTGGAGAAAAAGAATTCCAGCTTTCTCTGCTCCTCTAATCAACCAACCTGAAAGTCTCAAAGGCCAAGTATTGCACAAATAACAAATGCAGATAACATTTGCATTCTGAGTATGTATTTCAAAATGTACATCTTCCAAAATGTATTGGCGTTTCTATTTGGTTTGAGTAGGAGGCTGATGTCTATACTTAATCCGTACCTATATATGTAGAAATTGGGCCAGTTACCTCTTTTCTTTTTCCTTTTCACAAATATTTGTTGCCTACTCTTCATGTGCCAGATTCTGGCTTAGTCATAGGTACAAGAAAGAGAAATAAGGCATGGTTTCTTTCCTCAAGGAGCCTGTCCTTTTTTTTTTTTTTTTTTTTTTTTTAAAGTTTATCTTGAGAGAGAGTGAGCGAGCACAAGAGGGGGAGGAACAGAGAGAAAGGGAGAGAATATCAAGCAGGCTCACACTGTCAGCGCAGAGCTCAACACGGGGCTCGAACTCATGAATTGTGAGATCATGTCCTGAGCCGAAATCAAGAGTTGGATGCTTAACCAACTGAGCCACCCAGACACCCCAAGGACCTGTCCTTTAATGAGACGGAAATCCATAGGGACAGTTCTGAGAGGACATTGTTTGTTGTGGGAGTGAGTGGAATACACAGAATCTTGGGTTGGAGAATGTTCATTAGAACAGGTGTCCATGAGCAGATATCAAGCCTCCGAGTTGAGTCTTGAAGGGCGAAGAAGAGTCAGCTTGGTCTGAAAGATTGGGCAGGAGCTGGCACCTTCCTGGAAGAGCATGATCAAAGAGAGGGAGGCTTGAATCTACCCAGTGGGATAATGAGCTATTGAGTCTTGTGGCGAGAGGCTGCATGTGGGAAGGAGGGTGATGATGGAGAGGCAGGCAGATGGGATGAAAAGATGACAGTGCTATTCAGGGTCTTGGTAAGGAGTTTGGGGCTTGGTCCTTTGACAGTGCGCTGTCACCATGGGTAGTTGAGCAGGATGGGAAGGTTACATTTGCTCTTTAGCTGTGACCCTTTTGGATTGGACTGGGCAAGACAGTAGAGGTGGGGACCTGAGAGGTGAGCACCACACTGGGTTAGGCTAGACAGGATCAGAATGTGATTCAGATGGGCAGCGGGGACAGTGGACCAGAAAGGAGGGGACTGATTATTGTGGAGGATGGGTGGCTTGGGTTTGTGGTGGAAGCAACTAGGGGATGCTGGCATCATCAACCTAGAGGGGACCCACATCAGGAGCAGTATCTTTTTTTCTTTGTTTTAAGTAGGCTCCATGCAGGGCTTGAACTCACAACCCTGAGATTCAGACCTGAGCTGAGATCAAGAGTCCATCGCTTAACCAACTGAGCCACCCAGGTACTCCAGAAGTAGTATTTTTAAAAGGTCTTCTCAAGGGGTGCCTGGGTGGCTCAGTTGGTTGAGCGTCTGACTCTTGATTTCGGCTCAGGTCATGACCCCAGGGTCATGGGATTGAGCCCTGCATCGGGCTCTGAGCATGGAACCTGCTTAAAATTCTCTCTCTCCCTCTGCCCCCTCCCCAAATTGTGTATTCATTTTTTCTCTCTCTCTCAAATAAAATAAAAAAAATAAAAGGTCTCCTCTGTTCCTTAAATTACTGTGGCCCCCTATCCTTGCCATCCTTCTTCATAGTGAAGCCTGCCCTCCCTCCCTTGTACTCCCACCCCCCCTACTCTGATCACCTTACTTCATTCAGACTGCAGTCTGTCCCTGCCCCTTG
Source organism: Panthera tigris (assembly GCF_018350195.1). Lineage (NCBI taxonomy): Eukaryota > Metazoa > Chordata > Mammalia > Carnivora > Felidae > Panthera > Panthera tigris. Next base: position 43,403,776 of record NC_056662.1, read on the forward strand.
TTCCTGCTCTGTATCCAGGGCCCCTGCCCTCTCTACTTCTTACTTCTTTTGCAAGGCTTAACACCTTCTAAAGTATTATAACTGTGTCTGTGGGTTATTTATTTTGAAAAACTTACTGTCTGTTTCCCCTGCTAGAATGTAAGTTCCTCAGGGGCAGGGATCTTAGATCAATTAAAGGAAGGCAATAGGCAGTTGAGAATTGAATATGTGATATTTAGTGTGTAAGAGTATAATAATGTTACAAAGTAGGTATTACAAATTAATAGCAGATGGAAGGGTTTCTCAGTAAGAAGTAATTGGGAAACCAGTTGGCAATTATGGAAAATTAATCATTTTAGATCTGTACTTTATACTATACCTTAAAATGAATTCCAGTGGAATTAAAGAGATTAATTAAAAAAAATCTCACAGAGCATCCTGGCCTTCCTAGATATCAGAATGTATTACAACACTACAGTAATGAAAACAGATGATGCTGGCAGAGCAGAAGAGAAACTATTAGCAGACTAGATGAGAGACCTGAAAGAATGATTTAGGGGAAGTTTAGTATATAATAAAGACAGCATTTCAGATCATTGGGCAGGAGGTGGATTTTCAACAAAGGTATTACAACTGGCTAGTTAGTTTTAAAAATTGAATGCAATAGAGGTATATGGACTTACGTGAGAAAACATAATGGCTGTATTATTGTATGAAATAAGCATTTCTCCAAAGAATACTTGTGATTCCAGTTATATAAAAGCAAACACTGTTGGTACACAGTCCATTTATTTGCATCCCACTTTCATGGATCCTTTGTTATCTGTCTTAAACTTCTCAGGATTGGGCCCCTTGAGAGTGGCCTCACTGCATCTTTTGGCCCTCTCTGCAATGCTGAGCAGATGCACTCCTGGCCAGTGTGAGAACTCATGGATCCTGGTATAAGGGTGAGCCTGGGCAGCCTGTCCCACCCAGAGACAGGTCAATGTTATTTTGGGGAAAGTGGTCCAAACATTAGGACTTTGCAGAGCTCCTCGGGATTCTAACATGCAGCTAATGCTAAGAACCACTGTTCTAGTTGGATCTTGTAAAAATTCCTTCTTTTGGGGTATAACACAAGATGTAGGCCAGGAATGCTGCTCTAAAGGATTAGGGCAAAGGGCTCAGATTCTTCTCGTTATATAAGGATGGAGGTGTATCTGCTATATTTTTAACCAGTCCACTTATTTATTTATTTATTATTTTTTTTAGCTTTTTTTTTTTTTAAATATATGAAATTTATTGTCAAATTGGTTTCCATACAACACCCAGTGCTCATCCCAAAAGATGCCCTCTTCAATACCCATCACCCACCCTCCCCACCCTCCCACCCCCCATCAGCCCTCAGTTCTCATTTTTTAAGAGTCTCTTGTGCTTTGGCTCTCTCCCACTCTAACCTCTCTCTCTCTCTTTTTTTCCTTCCCCTCCCCCCCCCCCCCCCCCCCCATGGGTTCCTGTTAAGTTTCTCAGGATCCACATAAGAGTGAAAACATATGGTATCTGTCTTTCTCTGTATGCCAGCCCACTTATTAAAGAGTGCAGAATGTCTTCCAGGGTTGTCTGTCCAGAGGATGGGAGGTGGGCCTTTAGCCACTGGTTCCTGTCCCCATTGGCTATCCAAGGTCAGCAGGATTTCATGGCTTCTGAGAAGGCCCTGAGGCAAAAAGACCCTCAGTGCTTGCTTGAGGAGTCTGACTGTCAGCTGAGCTGAAGCTGGCATGGAACTGTCTGCAGCAGCTGGGGCTGAGTTCAGAGGTGGGTCAAGGGGATGGTACTCAAAAGGGTCTGCATTTAAGTTTTTGTGTATTCTTATGCACCCTGTCCTTAGAATTTAAGTGCACTTCTAGGCAGTATGTGGGATTGTCAATAAATATTACCTGGAACATAATAGTTGTAAGAGTAAAATATTCTTTAAAGAAGTGAGAGAAAAGTCCCATTTCTGTTTTATATGTTTAGTCTGGAAGAGTAGCTCCTGGGAAGATTAGAAGCCAGTCAGGTCCTTAGCAATGCTTTTCCTTTCTGGTTCTGGTTTGGCTTCTTTTGGGAACTGGCAAGCTGAACCTGGATGGGCCCATCAAGATTTTTGGACCAAGTCGGGTAGCCTGGAGGACTTAGCAGGTGGTGAGGGGTGAGGGGCAGGAGCAAGCACCCTTTCAGGGACTTATGAAGTGACCCTTCTGGTTCCTGTTTGTGAAGTGTGTCCCTGGGCAGAGTGTCAGGGATGGCCCTGCCAGGTTCAGTGTTTCCAGCCCACCTGGCACTTGGGTCTTACTTCTGAAAGGACACTCCCACCTTTAGTGTGGCATGCCTCAGATATGAGGGACAAGATGGCGCTGGGGATCAGGGAGGGAGATGCTCAGGAGCAGCTGGCTGATTTGCCTTAGAAGCCTAAGTATTTTTTTTTTTAACTTTTATTTATTTGAGTAATCTCTACACCCAACGTGGGACTTGATCTCATGACCCCCGACGTCAAGAGTCACGTGCTCTTCCAACTGAGCCAGCCAGGTGCCTCAGAAATCTAATTTTTGCCAGTGGGGCTGAGACTTTCTGAAGCAAAAAGGGTTCATTTGGCTGTGGATGTAGCTTTTAATGAGTGTGTTGTGGCTGAACATTGTGTTACCTAATATTAAGAACAGTGGCCAGATTCCATAAATTATCATTGTTTGAACTTAAATATTAATCTAAAGTATATATACAAATATATGAAAGTAGTAGTTGAGTATGAGTTTTTCTGTATGAAATAAAAATATTCTTAAAGTGGCTTATAAAACTGAATAATTTTACTCATCAGAGGTTTATAATTAATGTGAGAGGCACATCAGTTGAACAAATAGCTTGCTTGTTTGAAAGACATGAATTCATAAACTTATTTTTAAAAAATTTTTTAATGTTTATTTATTTTGAGAGAGAGTACAAGTAGGGGAGGGGCAGAGACAGAGAGGGAGACAGAGGATCTGAAGCAGGCTCCAGGCTCAGAGCTGTCATCATTGAGCCTGATGTGGGGCTCAAACTCACAAACTGTGAGATCGTGACCTGAGCTGAAGTCAGACGCTTAACTGACTGAGCCACCCAGGTTCTCCAAATTTGTAAACTTCTAATCTGCCCTCTCACTTTGTGTAGTAGCTCTGGTGTTCTTTCTATATTTTTATTTTGTGTTTATTTATTTAAATTTTATTTTTTATTTTTTAAAATTTATATCCAAATTAGTTAGCATATAGTGAAACACAGATTTCAGGAGTAGATTCCTTAATGCCCCTTACCCATTTAGCCCATCCCCCCTCCCACAACGCTCCAGCAACCCTCAGTTTATTCTCCATATTTATGAGTCTCTTCTGTTTTGTCCCCCTCCCTGTTTTTACATTATTTTTGTTTCCCTTCCCTTATGTTCATCTGTTTTGTCTTAAAGTCCTCATATGAGTGAAGTCATATGATTTTTGTCTTTCTCTGATTGACTAATTTCACTTAGCATAATACCCTCCAGTTCCATCCACGTAGTTGCAAATGGCAAGATTTCATTCTTTTTGATTGCCAAGTAATAAGTAATACTCCATTGTGTGTGTGTGTGTGTGTGTGTGTGTGTGTGTGTGTGTGTGTGTGTGTATAGCACATCTTCTTTATCCATTCATCCGTTGATGGACATTTGGGCTCTTTACATACTTTGGCTATTGTTGATAGTGCTGCTATAAACATGGGGGTGCATGTGTCCCTTCGAAACAGCACACCTGTACCGTGTGGATAAATGCCTAGTAGTGTGATTGCTGGGTTGTAGGGTAGTTCTGTTTTTAGTTTTTTGAGGAACCTCCATACTGTTTTCCAGAGTGGCTGCACCAGCTTGCATCCCCACCAACAATGTAAAAGAGATCCTCTTTCTCCGCATCCTTGCCAACATCTGTTGTTGCCTGAGTTGTTAATGTTAGCCATTCTGACAAGTGTAAGGTGGTATCTCATTGTGGTTTTGATTTGTAGTTCCCTGATGATGAATGATGTTGAGCATTTTTTCATGTGTCGGTTGGCCATCTGGATGACTTCTTTGGAGAAGTGTCTATTCATGTCTTTTGCCCATTTCTTCACTGGATTATTTGCTTTTTGGGTATTGAGTTTGGTAAGTTCTTTATAGATTTTGGATATTAACCCTTTATCTGATATGTCATTTGCAAATATCTTCTCCCATTCTGTCGGTTGCCTTGTAGTTCTGTTGATTGTTTCCTTTGCTGTGCAGAAGCTTTTTATTTTGATGAGGTCCCGGTAGTTCATTTTTGCTTTGGTTTCCCTGGTCTCCAGAGACGTGTTGAGTACGAAGTTGCTGAGGGCAAGATCAAAGAGGTTTCTGCCTGCTTTCTCCTCGAGGATTTTGATGGCTTCCTGTCTTACATTTAGGGTTTTCATGCATTTGAGTTTATTTTTGTGTCTAGTGTAAGAAAGTGGTCCAGGTTCATTCTTTTGCATGTTGCTGTCCAGTTTTCCCAGCCCCACTTGCTGAAGAGACTGTCTTTATTTCATTGGATATTCTTTCCTGCTTTGTCAAAGATTAGTTGGCCATATGTTTGTGGGTCCATTTCTGGGTTCTCTGTTCTGTTCCATGGATCTAAGTGTCTTTTTGTGTCAGTACCATACTATCTTGATGATTATAGTTTTGTAATACATCTTGAAGTCCGGGATTGTAATACCTCCAGCTTTAGTTTTCTTTTTCAAGATTGCTTTGGCCATTGGGTGGGGGTGGGGGGTCTGGTTCCATACAAATTTTAGAATTGTTTGATCTATCTCTGTGAATAATGCTAATGTTATTTTTAGAGATTGCATTGAATATGTAGATTGCTTTGGGTAGTATCAACATTGTAACAATATTTGTTCTTCCTATCCAGGAGCATGGAATCTTTTTCCTTTTTTGTGTGTGTCTTCTTCAATTTCTTTCATAAACTTTCTACAGTTTTCAGTGTATAAATTTTTCATCTCTTTGGGTAAGTTATTCCTAGGTATTTTGGTGCAATTGTAAATGGGATCGATTCCTTGATTTCTCTTTCTGTTGCTTCATTATTGATGTGTAGGAATGCAACTGATTTCTGTGCATTGATTTTATATTCTGCAACATTGCTGAATTCATGGATCAGTTCTGGCAGTTTTTTGGTGGAATCTTTTGGGTTTTCCATATAGAATATCATGTCATGTGTGAAGAGTGGAAGTTTGATATCCTCCTGGCCAGTTTGGATGCCTTATATTTCTTTGTGTTATCTGATTATTGAGGCTAGGACTTCCAATACTGTGTTGAATAATAGTGGCAAGAGTGGACATCCCTGTCATGTTCCTGATCTTTGGGGAGAAAGCTCTCTGTTTTTCCCCATTGAGGATGATATTAGCGGTGGGTCTTTTGTATATGGCTTTAATGACCTTGAGGTATGATCCTTTCTTGAGGGTTTTTATCAAGAAAGGGTGAAAAACAAAAATATTTTCTCTGCATCTATTGAGAAGATCATGTGGATCTTGTCCTTTCTTTTATTAATGTGATATATCACCTTGATTGATTTGCAGATATTGAACCAGCCCTGCATCCCAGGTATAAATCTCACTTGGCCGTGGTGAATAATTCTTTTTTGTTTTTAATTTTTATTTATTTTTTTAAATGTTTATTTCTGAGAGAGAGAGAAAGAGAGAGAGAGAGAGACCCGAGTGTGAGCAGCAGAGGAGCAGTGAGAGAAGGAGACACCGAATCCGAAGCAGGCTCCAGGCCCTGAGCTGTCAGCACAGAGTCTGATGAGAGGCTTGAACTCACAAGCTGTGAGGTCATGACTTGACCGCAAGGTGGACACTCAGCTGACTGAGCCACCCAGGTGCCCCAGTGAATAATTCTTTTAATATATTGTTGGATCTGGTTGGCTAGTATCTTGTTGAGGATTTTTGCATCAATATTCATTGGGGAAATTGGTCTGTAGTTCTTTTTATTTATATTTTATTTTGTTTTATTTTATTTTATTTATTTTATTTATTCTATTCTATTCTATTCTATTCTATTTTATTTTTTATTTTTGTAGTTCTCCTTTTTAGTGGGGTCTTTGGTTTTGGGATCAAGGTAATGCTGGCCTCATAGAATGAGTTTGGAAGTTTTCCTTCCATTTCTATTTTTGGGAACAGCTTCAAAAGAATAGGTGTTAGCTCTTTAAATGTTTGGTAGAATTCGCCTGGAAAGCCATCCAGCCCTGGACCCTTGTTTGTTGGGAGATTTTTTGTTACTGATTCAATTTTTTTACTGGTTATAGGTCTGTTCAAATTTTCTATTTCGTCCTGTTTTAGTTTTGGTAGTTCATATGTTTCTAGGAATTTGTCCATTTCTTCTAGATTGCCCAATTTATTGGCATATAATTGCTCATAATTTTCCTTATTATTGTGTGTATTTCAGTGGTGTTGGTTGTGATCTCTCCTCTTTCGTTTGTGATTTCATTTATTTGGGTCCTTTCCTTTTTCTTTTTGATCAAACTGGCTAGGAGGTTATCAGTTTTGTTAATTCTTTCAAAGAACCAACTCCTGGTTTCATTGATCTGTTCTATTGTTTTTTGTTTTTTGTCTTTTTGATATCCTTGATTTCTGCCCCATTCTGTATTATTTTCCTTCTGCTAGTGGGCTTTATTTGCTGTTCTTTTTCTAGCTCTTTTAGGTGTAAAGTTAGGTTATGTATTTGAGACCTTGCTTCCTTCTTTAGGAAGGCCTGGATGGCTATACACTTCCCACTTACTACTGCCTTTGCTGCATTCCATAGATTTTGAACTGTTGTGTTTTCACTTTCATTGGCTTCCATGTACTTTTAATTTCCTCTTTAATTTTTTGGTTAACCCATTCATTTTTTAGTAGGATGTTCTTTAATCTCCCAAGTATTCATGGTCTTTCCAAATTTTTTTCTTGTGATTGATTTCGAGTTTCATAGCATTGTGATCTGAAAATATGCAAGGTATGATCTCAGTCTTTTTTGTTCTTGTTGAGGGTTGATTTGTGACCCAGTATGTGATCTCTTCTAGAGAATGTTCCATGTGCACTTGAGAAGAAAGCGTATTCTGCTGCTTTAGGATGAAATGTTCTGAATATATATGTTAGGTCCATCCAGTCCAGTGTGTCATTCAAAGCCATTGCTTCCTTGTTGATTTCCTGTTTAGATGATCTGTCCATTGCTGTAAGTGCGGTGTTGAAGTCCCCTACTATTATGGTATTATTATCAATGAGTTTCTTTATGCTTGTGATTAATTGATGTATATATTTGGTTGCTTTATGGGGGGGGGACATAAATATTTACAATGGTTAGATCTTGGTGGATAAACACCTTAATTATGATATAATGCCCTTCTTCATCTCTTGTTACAGTCTTTATTTTAAAGTCTAGATTGTCTGATATCAGTGTTGGTATTCTGGCTTTCTTTTAATGACTATTAGCATGTTAGATGCCTCTCCATCCCCTTACTTTCAAACTGCAGGTGTCTTTAGGTCTAAAGTGAGTCTCTTGTAAGCAGCATATAGAAACTCATTGATAATAATACCATAATAGTAGGGGACTGATACCCTATGTCTTTTGATTGGAGCATTTAGTCAGTTTAGTGCTATTGTGTTACCTGTAGAGTTGGTGTTTCTGGTGATGTTCTCTGGTTCTCTGTAGTCTTTGTTGCTTTTGGTCTTTTTGTTTTGTTTTGTCTTTTCTCCATTCAGAGAGTCCCCCTTAAAATTTTTTGCAGGGCTGGTTTAGTGGTCACAAACTCCTTTAGGTTTCGTTTGTCTGGGAAACTCTTTATCTCTCCTTCTGTTTTGAATGACAGCCTTATGGGATAAAGAATTCTTTGCTGCATGTTTTTCCAATTCAGCACATTGAGTATATCTTGTTACTCCTTCCTGGCCTGCCAAATTTCTGTGGATAGATCTGCTGCAAACCTGATCTATCTTTCCTTATAGTTTAAGGACTCTTTTTTCCCCTTGCTGCTTTCATCATTCTTTTCTTATCTATTTTGTGAATTGACTATGATATGCCTTGTTGATGGTCAGTTTTTGTTGAGTCTAATGGGAGCTCTCTGTGCTTCTTGGATTTTGATATCTATGTCTTTCCTCAGATTAGGAAAGTTTTGGTATAATTTGCTCACATAAACATTCTGCCCCTTTTTCTCTCTCCATCTTCTGGGACTCCCATGATTCATATATTATTTCTTTTTAGTAAGTCACTGAGTTCTCTAAGTCTTGTATTGTGATCTTTTGACTGTTTCCCTGTTCCCTTTTTTCTGCTTCATTATTCTCTATAATTTTACCTTCTGTATCACTGATTAACTGTTTTGCTACATCCATCCTTGCTGTAGTGCAGTCTTCATTTGAGATTGCGTCTTGGTTATAGCATTTTTAATTTCGGCCTGACTAGATGTTATTACTTTTATCTCCACAGAAAGGGATGTGTCTTCTATGCTTTTTTAACCCCAGCTAGTGTTCTTACTATTGTGGTTCTAAATTCTGGTTCAGACATCTTGCTTATATCTGTGTTGATTAAGTCCCTGGCTGTCTTTACTTACTGTTCTTTCTTTTGGGGTGAATTCCTTCATTTTGTCATTTTGGAGAAAGAAAAAGAACTAATTAGTAAAATAAAAAATAAAAATTAAAAAATTTAAAACAACACAAAAAAATCATATAAAGGAAGCTAGATCCTAGGTGTGTTTTGGTCTGCTTGTTGGAGGAAGCTTGATAGAATAGAGAAAAAAGGGAAAGAAAAGAAAAAGAAAAAAAGGTAGGAGATTTTTTAAAAATTAAAAAAGTGAATACAAAAAACAATACAGTGAAATTAATAAGGTAAAATAGAATGACAAAAAATTTATAAAAAATATAGTAGGAAAAATTAAAGAAAAATCTTCTTTTATAAAAATGGAAGATGAACGTAAATTTTTTCCTTCTGTATTCAAGAGTAAGAAAAGAAAAAGGAAAGAAAATTGAATAGATGGACCGGTGAACAGAATGAAATATGAATGAAATTACATCCAGTTTCCAATAGAAGTCAAACTATGAAGCACTTTATAGTCTGTAAACTAAGCAGGTGGAGAGACTGTGGTGGTCCTCTAGAGCTTGGTTGGTGCAAGTGGCTGGGGCTTGGTGTAACAGCTCCATTCTCCACTAGATGGCTCTGCTTACCTTACTGGTGTAGATCGTTGTGGTGCCTGTATGCATGTACGTGCATGCGTGGGAGAAGTGAAAATGGTGTCACCCAGTTTCCCAGTCTCTAGCATCAGAACTCTGTGCGGTCACAGATTGGCAGTCAAGCACCCCTCCTGTGTCTTTGGCTTCCATCCACTCCCTGCTCTTACACTGTCCCTGACCAAGCCGTCAGCCTGCCAGGTGGCACTTCCCTACTGAATTTTATTTCAGATGTGGCTGTGTTTCCAAACCCCTCACTTCCCAGGGCTCTATGGCTTGGACCCACTTAGACCCTTCGGGGAGGGTCTTGCCAAGCAATGGCCAGGTGCTGGCCCACCCCAGGAATGCTTGCTTGACTGCACAGCTGCAGGTGCCCAGAGACTGCAGCTGGGTGCCAGCCCACCCCACAAAAAGTTTGCATGATCATGTAGCAACAACATTTCAGGGATTATGGTAGATTTACTAACACACATCTGGTGCTGGGCTTCACTGCCTCCTGAAGTCCTTGTTTCAACACCAGCAGACATGGCCGTTCTTTGGGGTCTGCTGGGACCTTTGCCTGTGGGGAGGCCCCTTGGCCTGTACCAAATGTCCTCTCAGCAGGGGACTGCCTCTTCCTATGTGGGCCAAGGACTCCTCGGACCTTGCTGTCTGTCCCTGGGGATTTGCCCTTCCCACCAGAGCTCCTCCAAGTATTGAGCTGTGGAGTTTCAGACTCTGTGCTCCTCTGTTTATAGAGTCCTAATGGTATTGAAACCCTCTCCTTATTTCCTTTCTCCTTTTTCCTTTCGCTCTTTCTTGTTCAGTCCCTTATGGGTGTTTCCACTCTTTCTCTTTCTCTCCAGCTGCTTTCAGGGGGAGTACTTTTTCTTCTGTTCCCCCCACCCCCCCCTGCATCTCTGTCCTCTTTCCACAAGCAAAAACAGCTTTCTACCCTCCGTGGCTTCTCTCTCCCATTTCACCTCTAGGCGCCGCGTGCCTCCTGAGTTCTGTAGCTCAAATTATGCAGATTGTGTTAATCCTCAGAGCAATTTTCTAGGTGTGCAAAATGGTTTGGTGCTGATCTAGCTGCATTTCAGGGACGAGAGAAGTAGAAAACTTCCATGCTGCTCCGCCATCTTGGTCTCTCCTCCCTATTTTTTTTTTTTTTTTAAAGCTTATTTATTTTGGAAGAGAGATAGTGTGTGGGGGAGGGGCAGAGAGAGAGGGAGACAGAATCCATGGCAGGCTCCATGCTGTCAGCATAGAGCCTGATGTGGGACTCGAACTCATGAGCTTAATTGACTGAACCACCCAGGTACTCCTTTTTTCAAATGAAATACTGTGAAATGGTTTCTTTTTTGAAACGTGTAACTCTAAAGGTATACTTGTGCCTTTCAAAAATGAAATTGTTATACATGAAGGAGGATTGTGATGAATACCAGACTATGATTGTTAATAAAAACAGATTTGAGAACTGATAAGTTCCACATCCAACCACATGACCCACACAAGCACTGTGAGAGGGGAGCAGCTCACTTTTCACTTTAAGTGACTGGTTCAAGGTCATGAGACATGGCCATTAGGTAGGAGAGCTGGGTTCTGACATAAGGGTCTTTTTAAATTTTATTTTATTTTTATTTTATTTTTTAAATGTTTATTTTTGAGAGAGAAAGAAAGAGAGAGAGGCAAAGAGGGAGCGAGATAGAGAATCCCAAGTAGGTCCTGCGCTGTTAGCACTGACCCTATTGTAGGCTTGAACTCATGAAATGTGAGCTCATGCTGTGAGCCAAAATCAAAAGTTAGGCACTTTAACCGACTGAGCCACACTGACGCCGCCACAGGAGACAGTCTTTCAGACTGCACTACCTCAGATTTCTGACTTTATTTTCTCAACTACCATCTTTCTGACTTATTATGTGGTCTGTTTAAACAAATGAAGCCTCAGGATTTCTCAGGCTAGTGGGTGCTTCTTTGTCTTTCAGCGGACTCCAGGAGACCTGAGGTTTATGGGTCTCCCCAAAAGTTGGATGGTATTGACCAAAGTCCCTCAGTATCTGCTTGCAAAGTTGTTCTTTGGAGCTTACTCATTCTGTGGTTATTTCTCCAGGCCAGAGCTCTGGAAATCACTGGTCCGCCTCCAGAACCTCTTTATCTCACAGTCAGAGGCATTGTCTGAGTTTGACAGGCTGGAAAAAAAATTTATTTTGTAAAAGGTTAGCTTAGTAAGGGAAGCTTCAGTTTTATACATATGCAAATAAAAGTGTCTTACACTGTTAAAAGACCCCCCTTTTTTGAACATTACTCAATATTAACAGTGCTCTTTTGGTTAAGATTGTATTATTGTTAGCATTTTTATTTTATTTTATTTTTTATTTTACTTTATTTTATTTTATTTTATTTTAGTTTAGTTTAGTTTAGTTTACTTTTTACTTTACTTTACTTACTTTTTTCTTTAGTTTTTTAAACATTTGTTTATTTTTGAGACAGAAAGAGCATGAACAGGGGAGGGTCAGAGAGAGAGGGAGACACAGAATCTGAAACAGGCTCCAGGCTCTGAGCTGTCAGCACAGAGCCTGACGCGGGGCTCGAACCCACGTATCGTGAGATCATGACCTGAGCTGAAGTCGGACGCTCAACCGACTGAGCCACCCAGGTGCCCCAGCATTTTTATTTTATTTTATTTTATTTTATTTTATTTTATTTTATTTTATTTATTTATTTAAAAAAAAAATTTTTTTTTTTTAACGTTTATTTTTGAGACAGAGAGAGACAGAGCATGAATGGGGGAGGGTCAGAGAGAGAGGGAGACACAGAATCAGAAACAGGCTCCAGGCTCTGAGCGGTCAGCAGAGCCCGACGCGGGGCTCGAACTCACGGACCGTGAGATCATGACCTGAGCCGAAGTCAGCCGCTCAACCGACTGAGCCACCCAGGCGCCCCAAGCATTTTTATTTTAAAAAATAATCATGGCTTAGAAAATGAATACATGTGGGGCGCCTGGGTGGCGCAGTCGGTTGAGCGTCCGACTTCAGCCAGGTCACGATCTCGCGGTCTGTGAGTTCGAGCCCCGCGTCAGGCTCTGGGCTGATGGCTTGGAGCCTGGAGCCTGTTTCAGATTCTGTGTCTCCCTCTCTCTCTGCCCCTCCCCTGTTCATGCTCTGTCTCTCTCTGTCCCAAAAATAAATAAAAAACGTTGAAAAAAAAAATTTAAAAAAAAAAAAAAAAAAAAAGAAAATGAATACATGTATATGGATCATGTTTCTACATTTTATTTTAATCTTTAATTTAGATTATAAAGTTATTTCAAAGAGTGTTTTTTAGTTATTATAATGTTTAGCTGTGTTATGATAATCACATTTAAATTTAATTTCAGTAACACCAAGACAAGAACCTTGAAATTTAGGGTTTGCAGTACAGTGTAGGAAATGAGGGTCCATTGGGAATGCTGCCTATTCAATATCTTTGTTTTTCAGACAAGCTCAGGAACTCTCTTAAGTTAATGTAGATACAAATAGCTTCGATTACCACTGAATTTATGTGAGTGATTATGGTAGACTAATGAGTTAATCAGCTAGCAGCCCATTCTAGCCACTGATGTACTAGACTAATTGCTTTATTTGCCTGGGTTAGTTTTCCTGCCTCTTTTAGTGAACATCATAATTTCTGTTTATTACAAGGGTTAGTCAGTTTTAATTATGGCAATTTTTTCTGAAATACACATTTTTAAAACTTTGTACTGTAGAAAACTTCACACTCACATAGAGAGGATAGTGTAACAAATCTCCATATAGTCATCATCCTGTATCAGTAACTATCATCCATTACAGAAAATTCACATTTCTTGGGTATTCCGGTATGCATGGCATGGCTGTGGGCCCTGCTGGTTGAGTTCAGCTGGAGAGAGGTATGGGGCAGAACACACATCAGAGAGGGACTGTTGTGGAGACCACAGAAAATTTTTCACTGAATGTCTTCTTTCCGTATTTGCTGTCTTCTTCCCTATTTGATTTAGTTTGTTTTAATTTTTTTCCTAACACAGATAGGCAGTGTAGCAGTAAACTTGCTTGTATGTAAATCTTTTCCTCTTTGTGTATTTCTTTAGGACAATGGAAGGAACATCTAAATATGAAAGAGGCTTGAATATTTTCATTCTCCCCTATGAAGATATTATTGTAACCTGATCAATTTTAGCAATCTTGCCTTTTTATTATTAGTTCTATGTCAGTTATTTTCTTTTTTTCCTTTTTTTAAATGTTTATTTTTGAGAGAGTGAGAGAGAGAGTGTGTGTGTGCATGCAAGTGAGCACGAGTCGGGGAGGGGCAGAGAGACGGGGAGACACAGAATCCAAAGAAGGCTCCAGACTCTGAGCTGTCAGCACAGAGCCCGACGCAGGGCTCCAACGCGCAGACTATGGAGATTGTGACCTGAGCCAAAGTCGGATGCTTAACCAACTAAGCCACCCAGGTGCCCCTAGGTCAGTTATTTTCTGAATGGAAGTATCTTTATTGGGATTATCTTAAATGCTAGCTGCTACAGCACACAAACTCAGAATCTCTGTGGCTTAACTCACAGTTAATCTCACCAAAGTATAACATGGTTTGGAGGGGATCTACTCCATTTGCTGACTTGGGGGTCCAGGCTCCCTCCAGCTTATAACACTGGCCTCCCAGGCAGGGGAAGAAAGCAGTAGAGTCACCTCATCAACTCTTATGCATCACCTCTGCTCATGTTCCCATCTGAATCACTTCATGAGAGGCTGAGAACATAAAGTGTAATGCACTCCCAGACTTGAAGTATGCCCACCAGGGAATAGGTGGTTTGAAATCAAGCGTTTTGACCATTTTGGCATAGCCTTTCCAAGTACATTCTGTAAGTCCAGCATCAGAGCCTTTCAAGGAATGGATTTAGTGTTATTTACATTTTAGTGGCAGTATTCTTTTTTGTTGTTGCTTTAAATGTATTTTAATTTTTAGACTTTTTAATTTTGAAATAGACATCTGTGGGTGATATGTTCCAGAATCCCTAGTAGATGCTTGAAACTGCAGATAGTACTGAACCTTACATATACTATGTTTTGTCCTATCTGGACATATATCTATGGTAAAGTTTACTTTATGAATTAGGCACAATAAAAACTTAATAGCAACAACTAATGATACAATAGGAAGAATTATAACAATGTACTGTAATGAAAGTTATGTGAATATGGTGTCTCTCTCAAATATCTTCTTGTACTGTACTCACCCCTCTTGTAATGTAAGATGATAAAATGTCTATGTGATGAGGTGCGGTGAATGATGTAGCCACTGTGATGTATTATTGGGCTACTATTAACCTTCTGATGATAATGTCAGAAGGAGGATCATCTGCTTGATGACCACATTTTACCACGGATAACTGAAACCATGAAAAACAAAACCTTTGATAAGGGGAGACTACTATTTTACAAAGTTGTGAAAATAGTACACAGGAGGCCTACTCAAACTTTCCCTAACATTAGCGTCTTTCATAAGCATAGTATAATGATTGAAACCAGAAAATTAACATGGATATACTAGTCTACAAATCTTGTTTGAATTTTGTCATAGGCAGTGGTATCAATATTAAAACCAGAGTTGTTCTCAGCTTCCTGTTTGCACATCCTCCTCACCCATAGGTGGTCTGTCTTTGCTTACAGGTGTCACTTACTTTATAAGTCAGCAGGATGAACTGAGAATCCCCCAAGTACTTGAGTCTAGGCCCACACTGCTGAGTAACATGTAAGCTAGCACTGGGCCTTTTGTAGTTCATGCATTACTACTTTGTTGACAATATGCCAGAACAAATCAGGGGAAGGAAAGACTTTATTTATTAGACAGTAGACAGAGAACCTCCAGTAGTCTTGGGGACTTTTAAGATAAATATGACCTAAAACTGCTTTAATCATCACTTTTCCATAACCTCCTCTGTGGCCACAGATAGCATCTCTAACCTTAATTAATTGGGTTACCCAAATATGGGCTTAGACACACAAGGGTCAGATTGAGGAAGTCTGGATCATTCAGCAGAAAATCATTCTAACTGCTGCCTTAATTCAAGTCTACTGAGTGCCTGGAACCTTGTAAAGAAATAGGGGTATGTATATTAGTGCTTTATTGCTGTGGAACAAATTACCCAAAACTTAATGGCTTAAAATAACAATAACTCATATACTTCTTGTGAGTCAGGGATTCAGGATTGGCTTCACTGGGTAGTTCTGGCTCAGGGTCTCTTGTGAGGTTGTAGTTATCAGTTGGCTCTGTAGTCATATGAAGGCTTGACTGGGGCTGGAGAATGTGCTTTCAAGTTGGTCCACAGGACTGGCAGTTTGGGCTTGGCTACTGGTGGGAGGCCTTGATTCTTCTCCACATGAGACTCTCTATGGATTTGTTTGATGTGGCTTATAATGTGGCAGCTGGCTTACCCTAGGGTAAACAGTTCAAGAGAGAGCAAAGTGGATCACAAGTCACACACCATCATTTCCACAATATCTGTTGGTTACATAGGTTAGCCCTACTCACTGTGGGAAGGGAGTATGCAAGGCCTGAATACCAGGAAGTAAAAATTCTTATGTGCTGTCTTGGCGGCTGGCTACCACAGTGGGAGATAGAGAAGCGACAAGGCTCTGTAATACTGTATGTGTCATTTATTGAAAACAACATTAATTACAGTTACATACTACTGGATATTTGGCTCTTGTGGCCATTGTGGTATTTTGGATTTTAATGAAAAATCAAAACCAAGAACTATCAAAAGAAAGTAGGCCGGAGTGCCTGGGTGGCTCAGTTGGTTAAAGCATTCGACTCTTGATTTTGGCTCAGGTCATGCATGATCCTGCAGTTGGTGAGATCGAGCCCCACATTGGGCTTTGTGCTGAAGCGTGGAGGCTCTTTGAGATTCTCCCTCCCTCCCCCACTTTTACGTGTGTGTGTGCATCTACATTCACTCTCTCAAAAAAAAGAAAAAGAAAACGGGTCTCATTAACATTGAAGTTTGGTAGGCA
The DNA here is from genome assembly GCF_018350195.1 of Panthera tigris. Taxonomy (NCBI): domain Eukaryota; kingdom Metazoa; phylum Chordata; class Mammalia; order Carnivora; family Felidae; genus Panthera; species Panthera tigris. The sequence goes on from NC_056662.1 coordinate 43,419,936, forward strand.
GAAGTAGAGAGTTTGAGTCAGAGGCTTGAATTCCAGTATTGACCTCTGCTGCCTGCAAGATCGTCATGGGGCTTAAAGAGGATGGTTATCTCTGCCCTGTGGACCTCATGGGCTGTTTTGAAGGATGCAGTTGAGTGTGAGGGGATACATGAATTATGCAGTGTGTTACGGGAATATCAATCGTGATAATGAGAGAGATTTAAAAAATGCAGTGAGATTTGTTTAGTACTTAAACTTGGAAGCAACTGAGGTATTTTTCAGACTAGATGTTTTAGTATTGAGCTTTATTTATTTTTGTGCGGGATAGAAATACCAGTGACTACAAGTGCCTTTATTATGAGGAGCTGTAAGGTCAAAGCCATGGGCTTAGTGTGTGTGGAGGGTGGGTGGGGAACCGTCATAGTTTTGTAAGGAAGTTTAAATCCAAGCGACAAGTCCATTTGGAATTTTCTTTAGAGCCATTCTATCTAGGATTGGGCCTTTCCCCTCTTTGCCATTGCCATTTGGCCTGTCGCAAATGTTTGCCTCTGACTTCTTTTCATAGATCAGTGTTTCAAATCTAAGGATTCTCTTTTGCTCTTTCATTGTGGGAAGGCAAAAATTCACTCAGGGGCCTCAGTCTAATGGTCGTTTATGAGGTCCATGGCTGAATGTGTGGGCTATGGTCCCTGAGATTTGAGTGACAGATCTTGGAGAAATGGCTAAAAAGTGAACTTAAGGTCAGGCAAAGATTTCTGAAAATCCATGTTAGAGGTAGGAAAAGCTTAAATTATCATAAATATTTGGTGCCCAGTGTTTTGCTATAAGGTTTGCTCATTAGTGTTACATCTGTCCACACAAAGTTATTATTATTAAGCACCTTTACATGGATATCTGGGGGAAGAAGCATTCCAGGGAGAGAGCTTAAAGGTTTGGGCTGTATGTGGATTTAAAGATGTAAAGGGACATCTAGCTGGTTCACTCAGTAGAGCAAGTGACTCTTGGTTTCAGGGTTGTAAGTTCAAACCCCACATTGGGGATAGTTTACTTAATTAAAACAATTAAAGTTTATTAAAAAATTTAATTTTAAGTCTAAATATCAAACTGTTACCATTCTCTTTTCTGTTTATGCTTAATTTCTATAACTGAATGCTTGTAATGTTTTATGTCTTTGCAATAGATATTAATACATGAAAGTGTTGATGAAATGTGCCTTTTTTTTTTTTCTGAAATGAAGGAATTGTGCCATCCAGTTTCATTTCTCAATGGCTGCTAATGATTTGTAGTTTGTGTTCAACCCCCAATAAATACACAGGTAATTTGGTTAGTAGGAGTATAAGAAGAGAGATTCATGACTTTACTGTTTTTCTTTTTTCTGCCAGATTTATTTCGTTTTTTAAAATTTATTATTATTTTTTAATGTTTATTTAGTTTTGAGAGAGAGAGAGAGAGAGAAAGAGAGAGCGCGAGAGGGTGAGGGGAAGAGAGAGGGAGACACAGAATCCGAAGCAGGCTCCAGGCTCCAAGCTGTCAGCACAGAGCCCTATGTGAGGCTGGAACCCATACGTGAGATCATGACCTTAGCTGAAGCCGGGTGCTTAACCAACTGAGCCACCCAGGCGCTCCATTTTTTTGCCAGCTTTATTGAGATGTAATTGACATATAGCATTGTGTAAGTTTAAGGTGCACAATGTGATAATTAAATACACATATATATTGTGAAATGATTACCACATTGAGAATTATAAGTTTTCTTTGGTGGCGGGAACATTTAAGATTATTCTCTTAACAACTTTCAAGTCTATAGAACAGTATTAATATAGTCACCATGCTGTACATAACATCCTCAGAATTTATTTATCTTATAATGAAAATTTTGTATTCTTTAACTAACATTCTCCCCATTTCCCCCACTCCCTAGCCCCTGGCAACCATCATTCTATCCCTTTATTAGTATTTTGTTAATTTAGATTGCACATACAAGGAGATTATACAGTATTTGTCTTTGTCTAACTTATTCATTTAGCATAATGTCCTCATGATCCATCCATGTTGTTGCAAATGGCAGGATCTCTTTCTTTCTTTTTTTTATGGCTGAATAATATTGCATTAGCTAGCTAGCTAGGTAGATAGATAGAGATAGATATATCACACTTTCTTTATCCACTTATCTGTTGATGGACACTTAGGTTGTTTCTATGTTTTGGCTATTATGAATAATGCTGTAATTAACTTAGGGGTGCAGATATTTCTTCAAGACAGTGATTTCATTTCCTTTGGATGTTTATCCAGAAGTGCAGTTGGTGGATCATATGATAGTTCTGTTTTTTCTATTTTTAACTTTTTGAAGAGCCTTCATACTGTTTTCCATCATGGCTATACCGGTTTCCATTGTCACCACTAAGGGTTCCTTCCCTTTTCTCCACATCCTCACCAGCATTTGTTATCTCTTGTCTTTTTGATGATAGCCATTCCAGCAAGTGTGAGTGGTTTGATTTGCATTTCTCTGATGATTAGTCATGTTGAACTTATTTTCATATACCTATTGGGCATTTGGAAAATGCCTGTTCAAGGTCTTCTGCCCATTTACAAAACAAGATTATTGGGAGTTTTTTTTGCTGTTGTGTTGTATGAGTTTCTTATGTATTTTGGATATTAACCCCTTATCTTATATATGACTTGCAAATGTTTTTTTCCATTCATTTGGTTGTCTTTTCATTTTGTTGATACTATTTGTTTTTCTTATCCCACTGTTTAAGCATGATTGACTTAAAAATTTATGCTTCTGTTTTTCTGAGGTAATATTTATTTTACTTTATTATTTATTTATTATTTTTTAATTTAAAAGACTTATTTATTATTATTTTTATACATATATAATTTATTGTCAAATTGGTTTCCATACAACACCCAATGTTCATCCCAAAAGGTGCCCTCCTCCATGCCCATCACCCACTTTCCCCTCCCCCCCACCCCCATCAACCCTCAGTTTGTTCTCAGTATTTAAGAGTCTCTTATGGTTTGCCTCTCTCCCTTTCTGTAACTTTTTACCCCCTTTCCCTCCCCCTTGGTCTACCGTTAAGTTTCTCAGGATCCACAATGAGTGAAAACATATGGTATCTGTCTTTCTCTGCCTGACTTATTTCACTTAGCATAATACTCTCCAGTTCTTTCCATGTTGCTACAAATGGCCATATTTCATTCTTTCTCATTGCCAAGTAGTATTCCATTGTATATATAAACCACATCTTCTTTATCCATTCGTCAGTTGATGGACATTTAGGCTCTTTCCATAATTTGGCTATTGTTGAAAGTGCTGCTATAAACATTGGGGTACAAGTGCCCCTGTGCATCAGCACTCCTGTATCCCTTGGGTAAATTCCTAGCAGTGCTATTGCTGGGTCATAGGGTAGATCTATTTTTAATTTTTTGAGGAATCTCCACACTGTTTTCCAGAACGGCTGCACCAGTTTGCATTCCTACCAACAGTGCAAGAGGGTTCCTGTTTCTCCACATCCTCGCCAGCGTCTATAGTCTCCTGATTTGTTCATTTTAGCCACTCGGACTGGCGTGAGGTAGTATCTCAGTGTGGTTTTGATTTGTATTTCCCTGATGAGGAGTGATGTTGAATATCTTTTCATGTGTCTCTTGGCCATGTGGATGTCTTCTTTAGAAAAGTGTCTATTCATGTCTTCTGCCCATTTCTTCACTGGATTATTTGTTTTTTGGGTGTGGAGTTTGGTGAATTCTTTATAGATTTTAGATACTAACCCTTTATCCGATATGTCATTTGCAAATATCTTTTCCCATTCCATAGGCTGCCTTTTAGTTTTGCTGATTGTTTCCTTCGCTGTGCAGAAGCTCTTTATCTTGATGAGGTCCCAATAGTTCATTTTTGCTTTTAATTCCCTTGCCTTTGGAGATGTGTCAAGCAAGAAATTGCTGTGGCTGAGGTCAAAGAGGTTTTTTCCTGCTTTTTCCTCTAGGGTTTTGATGGTTTCCTGTCTCACATTCAGGCCCTTCATCCATTTTCAGTTTATTTTTGTGAATGGTGTGAGGAAGTGGTCTAGTTTCATTCTTCTGCATGTTGGTGTCCATTTCTCCCAGCACCATTTGCTAAAGAGACTGTCTTTTTTCCATTGGATACTGTTTTCTGACTTGTCAAATATTAGTTGGCTGTACATTTGTGGGTCCAATTCTGGATTCTCTATTCTATTCCATTGGTCTGTGTGTCTGTTTTTGTGCCAAGACCATACTGTCTTGATGATTACAGCTTTGTAGTGGAGGCTAAAGCCTGAGATTGTGATGCCTCCTGCTTTGGTTTTGTTTTTCAACATTACTTTGGCTATTTGGGGTCTTTTGTGGTTCCATACAAATTTTAGGATTGTTTGTTCTAGCTTCGAGAAGAATGCTGGTGCAATTTTGATTGGGATTTTTTTCATTGTGTAGATTGCTTTGGGTAGTATTGACATGTTAACAATATTTGTTCTTCCAATCCATGAGCATGGAATGTTTTTCCATTTTTTTGTGTATCTTCTTCAATTTCCTTCATAAGTTTTCTATAGTTTTCAGCATACAGATCTTTTACATCTTTGGTTAGGTTTATTCCTAGGTATTTTATGATTCTTGGTGCAGTTGTGAATGGGATTAGATTCTTTATTTGTCTTTCTGTTGCTTCATTATTAGTGTATAAGAATGCAACTGATTTCTGTACATTGACTTTGTATCCTGAAACTTTGCTGAATTCATGTATCAGTTCTGGCAGACTTTTGGTGGAGTCTATCAGGTTTTCCATGTATAATATCATGCCATCTGCAAAAAGTGAAAGCTTGACTTCCATCTGTGCCAATTTGGGTGCCTTTGATTTCCTTCTGTTTTATGATTGCTGATGCTAGAACTTCCAACACTATGTTAAACAACAGCGGTGAGAGTGGACATCCTTCTCGTGTTCCTGATCTCAGGGGGAAGGCTCTCAGTTTTTCCCCATTGAGGATGATATTAGCTGTGGGCTTTTCATAAATGGCTTTTATGATGTTTAAGTATGTTCCTTCTATCCTGACTTTCTCGAGGGTTTTTATTAAGAAAGGATGCTGACTTTTGTCAAATGCTTTTTCTGCATCGATTGACAGGATCATATGGTTCTTATCTTTTCTTTTATTAATGTGATGTATCACATTGATTGATTTGCAAATGTTGAACCAGCCCTACAGCCCAGGAATGAATCCCACTTGATCATGGTGAATAATTCTTTTTATATGCTGTTGAATTTGATTTGCTGGTATCTTGTTGAGAATATTTGCATCCATGTTCATCAGGGATATTGGCCTGTAATTCTCCTTTTTTGTGGGGTCTCTGTCTGGTTTAGGAATCAAGGTAATGCTGGATTCATAGAATGAGTCCAGAAGCTTTCCTTCTGTTTCTATTTTCTGGAACAGCTTGAGAAGGAGAGGTTTTAACTCTGCTTTAAATGTCTGGTAGAATTCCCCTGGGAAGCCATCTGGCCTAGGACTCTAATTTGTTGAGAGATTTTTGATAACTGATTCAATTTCTTCACTAGTTATGGGTCTGGTCAAATTTTCTGTTTCTTCCCGTTTGAGTTTTGGTAGTGTGTGGTTGTCTAGGAATTTGTCCATTTCTTCCAGGTTGTCCAGTTTGTTGGCATCTAATTTTTTCATAGAATTCTCTGCTAACTGTGTTTCTGAATGGTTGGTTGTGATAAGTCCAATTTCAGTAGTGATTTTATCTAATTGGTTCCTTTCTCTTTTCTTTTTGAGAAGTTTGGCTAGGGATGTATCAATTTTTTTTTTTTTTTTTCAAAAAGCAGCTCTTAGGTTAATTGATCTTTTCTGTGTTTTTGGATTCTGTGTTATTTCTGCTCCAGTCTTTATTATTTCTCTTCTTCTGTTGTCCTTGGGGTTTCTTTGCCGTTCTGTTTCTAGTTCCTTTAGGTGTGCTGTTAGATTTTGTATTTGGGATATTTCTTCTTTCTTGAGATAGGTCTGGATTGCAGTGTATTTTCCTCTTAGGACTGCCTTTGCTGCATCCCAAAAGGTTTGGACTGGCATGTTTTCATTTTCACTTGTTTCCATATATTTTTAAATTTCTTAATTACCTGGTTGACCCGTTCATTCTTTAGTAGGGTGTTCTTTAACCTCCATGCATTTGGAGGTTTTCCAAACTTTTTCCTATGGTTGATTTCAAGTTTCATAGTGTTGTGATCTGAAAATATGCATGGTATGATCTCAATTCATATTTCTTTTTTATTTTTGAGAAAGGGAGAAAGAATGAGTGGGAGAGAGGGGCAGAGGAGGGGAGAGAGAGAGAGACATAGAGGGAGGGAGAGGGAGAGGGAGGATATCTTAAGAAGGCTCCATGCTCAGTGCAGAGCCTGACTCAGGGCTTGATTCCACAACCCTGGGATCATGACCTGAACTGAAGTCAGGAGTCAGATGCTCAACCTCCTGAGCCACCCAGGTGCCCTAAGAGATAATATTTGTTACTAACCTAGCCCATGTTAATATCAAAGGCAGAATTTTTGGTACAGCCAGCTTGCCCACTTACTTAAGGCTGGGACACTGGTTAGCAGTTGAAGCTGTGGCTGTGTGGTGCAACACGAGCCTGCACTTTGAGGTGTAGCACTCTAAGGCATGCGATCTGGTTCAACACTGCCTAGCTGTGTGGCTTTGGACAGGTTACTTACCCTTCCTCGTAGAAAGTAGGTAAAGCACCCGAAATGGCATCTGGCACATTTTAGGCACTGAAAATGGAACTTTATCATTTATAATGCTTTTAAGATATCTGGGATGTCTGAATGAATATGTTCTTTAAAAAAAGAACACATATAAGTACAGATAACTCAAATGTGCATGGCTGATTTCTTAAGAATCTACAATTTCAAAATAAGGTCTTTTTGTGTACCTCACAAGAAAAATGGAACAGGCATCTTTCTGTGATATAGTCTGATGGGTCAGATCCTGAGTCAGGTGTTGAAAAACTTGACCAAAAGCAATGCCTGTTGTTGGTTTGCACTTTTGGCCCTTGTTGCCCCCACTGTGACTGCTTAGGCTGATATGGGTTGGGGGAAATGGGGGTGCTCTAACATTTACCTGGCTTTATAGAATCTTATCTCCCTCCTTCATGAGCAGCTACGTACACATATGCTTTTTCCATTCTATTCATGATGTTTAATTTCTCTTTTCTTGTCATATCAATTAAGCCTGAAATTGAGATCACAAAAACATCATTTGTTTAAGATCATGTTTAGGTTTATTTAATTTTATTATCTTTCATAGGGTTTCTTATGGCTAATTAAAGCAGTACTTTTAAAGACGTCTTCCTTTAGCATAAAAGACTTTTTAAAATAGATGCTCTTTTTAGCAACTTCAAGAAGATTGCAAAGCATTAAAAAATTAGATAAATTCAGGAAACACAGAGAAGTAAATTTGACTGGATAAAAGTTAACCCTTCATATATATAAAGAAATTTGGAAGATCGGGACAGCTGGCTGGCTTAGTCAGAGGAACATGTGACTCTTGATCTTAGGGTCATGAGTTTGAGCCCCACATGGGGTGTAGAGATTACTTAAATAAATAAAACTTAAAAAGAAAAGAAATTTAGAAGATAAAAGTTAGACTAGGAGAGTCTTTGGCTTTTGGCTTGGAGGAGGCCAAGGTGCAACTTTCCTCGGTTCATTCGACACCAGCCGCCTAAGTTCGACCCCAGTGAGATCAAACCATGTACCTGAGGTGCACTGGTTGAGGAATTGGTGCCACATCTGCCCTGGCCCCCAAGATTGGCCTCTTGGGTCTGTCTCCAATAAAGGTTAGTGATGACATCACCATGCAGCCAGTGATTGGAAGGGTCTGAGGATTAATTACAGTGAAACTGACCATTCAGAACAGAGAGGCCCAGGTTGAAGTGGTACGTACGTTCTGCCTGTCTTGATTATTGAGGAACCACCAAGAGACAGAAAAAAAAAACATTAAACATGGTGAAAATATCACTTTTGATGAGATTGTCACCATTGGCCGACAGATGCAGCACCGTTCTGTAGCTAGAGAGCTCTCTGGAACCATTAAAGACATCTTGGGGACTACTCAGTCTGTGGGCTGCAATATTGATGGCCACCGCCCTCCTGACATCATAGATGACATGACAGTGGTGCAGAGGAATGTTCAGCTAGTTAGGAACTACAAAGGAAAATATTTCAATAAAGGATCATTTGACAACCAAAAATAAATACATAAAGTTAGACTAGGAGAAAATATTTTCATCTTTTCTTCTCTCTCTCTCACTTTCACAAAATCAGCTTTATTTGTACAAACAAGGATATCATGGGAGTGATTTCCAAAGCCTTGTCTCCTATTTTCAACATTTTAAAATCGAATTTTTCATTGAGGTAGTTATAGGTTCACATGCAGTTTTAAGGAATAATACAGTGAGATATTGCATACCCTTCACCCAGTTTTCTCTAATGTCAGTATCTTATAAAAGTACAGTATAATATCACTGCCAGGACATAGATTCGGTTCACCTATCTTTAGGGTAAGTGATTTCTCTTTTTGCTTATTGATGTCCAATTGATCCAGCACCATTTGTTGAAAAGGCTGTCTTTTCCTCCACTTTTATCCTTTTGTCAAAAACCAGTTGGACTTGCTTGTGTGGATCTATTTTTGGGCTCTCTTATTTTGTTCCATTGACCTAGGTGTATATCCCTCCACCATTATCATGCTATCTTGATTACTCTAGCTGTATAGTAAGCCTTAGTATTGGGTATAGTGATTCCTTCCACTTTATTCTCCTTTCCAGACTTGTTTGAGTCTGTGGCCTGTGCTTTCCCATATAAATTTTAGAATAAACGTATCTGATAAAAACTAAGATGGGATTTTGATAGGAATTGCATTAAACCTGTATATCACTTTGCAGTGAGTTAACTTTACTATGTTGAGTCTTCTAATGCAGAAACATGGCTCCCCATTTATGAAATATTTTCTTTTCTATGAAAAAATAACTAGTACTTGGAACCCATAAAGAGCCTCTACAAATCAGTTTTTAAAAGGCCAGAGGTCATTAGGAAACTGGGAAAAGGCTATTTTCAGGCAATTCCTGTATGAAATACAAATGGCTTCTAAGATTTGAAAAGATGCTCAATCTCACTGGTGTTCAGGAAATGCAAATTATAAGATCCCATTGTTGTGTGTGTTTATATTGGTAAAAATAAAACAGATAATATTATCAGTTGATAAGAGTACAAGGAAAATGGGTACTGTGATATGCTGATGGTGGGAGAAAGCTGATGAAGACTTTTTTTTTTTTTTTTTAAGTAGGTTCCATGCACAATGTGGGGCTTGAACTCAGGACCCTGAGATTACAAGTCTCATGCTCTGCTGACTGAGCCACCAGGTGTCCCATTGGTGAAGACTTTTTTAAAAGGTTAATTACTTTTTTTAGTTCCAGTATAATTAACATACAGTGTTACATTAGTTTCAGGTATATGATATAGTGATTCAGCAATTCTATACATTACTCAGTGCTCATCATGGTAAGTGTACTCTTCACCTATTTCACCCATTCCCCATACTCATCTCCCCTGTGGTGAGTATATTTAAGAGTCTGTTTGCTGGTTTGTCTCTTTTTCTCTTTATTCATTTGTTTTGTTTCTTAAATTCCACGTATGAATAAAATCATATGGTATTTGTCTTTCTCTGACTGACTTACTTCATTTAGCATTATATCTTCTAGATTCATACATGTTGTTGCAAATGGCAAGATTCCACTCTTTTGTATAGCTGAGTAATATTCCTCTGTGTGTGTGATGTGTATCACATTTTCTTTATCCATTCATCTATTGATGGACAGTTGGGTTGCTTCCATAGTTTGGCTATTGTAAATAATGCTGCAATAAACATAGGGGTGTATGTATCTTTTTCAATTAGTGTTTTTGTATTCTTTGGATAAATACCCAGTAGTGGAATTACTGGACCATATTGTAATTCTATTTAAAAACAGGTTTTTTTGATGTTTATTTTTGAGAGGGAGCATGAGTAGGGGAGGGGCAGAGAGAGAGGGAGACACAGAATCTGAAGCAGGCTCCAGGCTCTGGGCTGTCAGCACAGAGCCCAATGTGGGGCTCAAACCCACGATCCGTGAGATCACGACTTAAGCTGAAGTCAGACTCTCAGCTGACTGAGCCACCCAGGTGCCCCTCGTAAATCTAGTTTTAACTTTTTGAGGAACCTCCATACTGTTTTCCACAGTGGCTTCACCAGTTTGCATTCTTACCAACAATTCACAAGTGTTCCTTTTTCTCCACATCCTCATCAACACTGTTTCTTGTGTTTTTGATTGTAGCCATTCTGACAGGTGTGAGGTGATAGCTCAGTGTGGTTTTGATTTGCATTTCTCTGATGATTATTGATGTTGAGCATCTTTTCATGTGTCTGTTGGCCATCTGTATGTCTTCTTTGGAGAAATGTCTGTTCATGTCTTTTGCCCATTTTTTTAATTGGATTATTTGTGGTTTTGGTGTTGAGTAATATCAGTTCTTTATATATTTTGGCTACTAACCCATTTTCAGATATATCATTTGCAAATATCTTCTCCCATTCAGTTTTGATTGTTTCTTTTGCTGTGCAGAAGGTTTTTATTTTGGTTTAGTCCTAATAGTTTATTTTTGCTTTTGTTTCCCTTGCCTTAAGAGGCATATCTAGAAAAATGTTGGTTTTTTGACAAAAATGGCTAATATCAGAGAAATTACTGCCTGTGCTCTCTTCTAGGATTTTTATGGTTTCAGGTCTTACATTTAGGTCTTTAATCCATTTTGAGTTTATTTTTGTGTATGATGTAAGAAAGTGGTCCAGTTTTATTCTTTTACATGTAGTTGTCCAGTTTTCCCAACATCATTTGTTGAGGACACTTTCTTCTATAGCTGTTCAGTTTTCCCAACATTGTTGAAGAAAGAGACTTTCTCCTGCTCCATATTGTTCCCTCCTTTGTCAAAGATTAATTGAACATATAAGTGTGGGTTTATTTTTGGGCTTTCTATTCTGTTTTATTGATATATGTGTCTGTTTTTGTGCCAGTACCATACTGTTTTTATTACCACAGCTTTGTAGTATATCTTGAAGTCTGGAATTGTGATACCTCCACTTTTATTCTTCTTTTTCTATGTTGCTTTGGTTATTCAGGGTCTTTTGTGACTCATACAAACTTTAGGATTATTTGTTCTGTGAAAAATTCTGTTGCTATTTTGATAGGGATTATATTAAACGTGTAGATTGCTTTGGGTAGTATTCACATTTTAACAGATTTTTCCTTCCAATTCATGAATATGGAATGTCTTTCTATTTCTTTGTGTCTTCAGTTTCTTTTATCAGTATTTTATAGTTTTCAGAATACAGGTCTTTCATCTCCTTGGTTAAATTTATTCCTGGGCATTTTATTGTTTTTGGTGCAGTTATAAATGGGATTGTTTCCTTAATTTCTCTGTTGTTTCACTATTGGTGTATTGAAATGCAACCAATTTCTGTACATTGATTTTTTTATCCTATGACTTTACTGAATTCATTTATCAGTTTCAGCAGTTTTTTGGTGGAGTCTTTATGGTTTTCTGTATATGGTGTCATTGTATCTGCAAATAGGGAAAGTTTGACTTCTAAAAAAAAAATGTTTTTTTTTTTAAGTAAGATTTATGCCCAGTGTGGAGCCCAGTGTAGGACTTGAACTCACGACCCTGAGATCAAGACCTAAGGTAAGATCAAGAGTCAGATTTTTATTTATTTTGAGAGAGAAAGAGACAGAAAGAGAGAGAGATGGAGAGAGAGAATGAGCAGGGGAGGGACAGAGAGAGAGAGAGAGAGAATCCCAAGCAGGCTCCACACTGTCAGCATGGAGCCCTTTGCAGGGCTTGAACTCACAAACCATGAGATCATGACCTGAGCTGAAATCAAGAGTTGGATGCTTAACTGATTGAGCCACCCAAGCGCCCCTTCCTTACCAATTTGTGGATGCCTTTTTGTTGTTGTTGTCTGATTGCTGTGGCTAAGACTTCCAGTACTGTGTTGAATAGAAGTGGTGAGAGTGGCCATATTTGTCTTCCTGTTCTTAGGGGAAAAGCTTTTAGTATTTCACCATTGAGGATGATGTTAGCTGTGGGCTTTTAATATATGCCCTTTATTATGTTGAGGTATGTTCCCTCTAAATCTTTGTTGAAGGTTTTAATCATGAGTGGATGTTGTACTTTGTCAGATGCTTTTTCTGCATCTGTTGAAATGATCATACGGTTTTTATCATTTCTCTTGTTGATATGATTGATCCTGTTGATTGATTTGTGAATACTGAACTACTCTTGTGTCCCAGGAATAAATCCCACGTAATCGTGTGTGAATGATTTTTTTTATACATACATTTTTTTTTTTTTTTTTTTAAGTAAACCCTACCCCCAACATGGGGCTTGAACTCACAGCCCTAAGATCAAGAGTTGCATGCTCAACTGACTGAGCTAGCCAGGTGCCCTTGATTTTTGGTTGGATTTGGTTTGCTAGTATTTTGTTGAGGATTTTTGCATCTATGTTCATCAGTGATATTGGCCTGTAGTTCTTTTTTTTCTGTGGTGTCTCTATCTAGCTTTGGTATAAGGGTAATGTTGGCTTTATAGAATAAATTTTGAAGTTTTCGTTCCTTTTCTATTTTTTTGGAATAGTTTGAGAATAGAAGATATTAACTCTTCTTTAAATGTTTGGTAGAATTCACCTATGTTGGTCTCTGCTCCTGGACTTTTGTTTGTTGGGGGTCTTTTGATTACTGATTCAATTTCATTGATCTGTTCAAATTTTTAATTTCTTTGGTTCAGTTTTGGGAGGTAACATGTTTCTAGGTATTTATCCATTTCTTCTAGGTGGTCTAATCTGTTGGCCTGTAATTTTAGATATATTTCAAATATTTCAGATATTCTCTTATAATCCTCTGTATCTCTGTGGTATTGGGTGTTATTTCTCCTCTTTCATTTCTGATATTGTTTGAGTCCTTTCTCTCTCCCTCCTTTTCTCCCTCCTTTTCTCCCTCCTTTTCTCCCTCCTTTTCTCCCTCCTTTTCTCCCTCCTTTTCTCCCTCCTTTTCTCCCTCCTTTTCTCCCTCCTTTTCTCCCTCCTTTTCTCCCTCCTTTTCTCCCTCCTTTTCTCCCTCCTTTTCTCCCTCCTTTTCTCCCTCCTTTTCTCCCTTTCTCCCTTTCTCTCTCTCTCTCTCTCTCTCTCTCTGTCTCCCTCTCTCCCTCTCTCCCCCTCTCCCTCTCTCCCTCTCTCCCTCTCTCCCTCTCTTCCTCGCTCCCTCTCCCTCTCTCTGTCTCTCTTTCTCTTTTTGACGAGTCTGGCTAAAGGTTTATCAGTTTTCTTGATCTTTGCAAAGAACCTGGTCCTGGTTGCATTGATCTGGTTTTGTTTGTTTCTATTTCAGTTATTTCTGTTTTAATCTTTATTATTTCCTTCTTTCTACTGATTTTGTGTTTGCTAGTTCTTGTTTTTCTAGCTCCTTTAGGTGTAAGGTTAGGTTGTTTATTTGAGATTTGTCTTGCTTCTTGAGGTAGGCCTTTATTGCTATTGCTTTTGATGCATCCCACAGATACTGTACTGTTGTATTTTGATTTGTCTCCATGAATTTTTTAATTTCCTCTTTGATGTAATGATTGACCTATTCATTGTTTAGTAACATGTTATTTAACCTCCATGTATTTGTGGTCTTCCCAGATTTTTTGTTGTGGTTGATTTCAAGTTTCATAGTGTGTGGTTGGAAAAGATGCTCTACAATTTAAAAAAAAATTTTTTTTACGTTTATTTATTTTTAAGAGACAGACCGTGAGTGGGGGAGGGGCAGAGAGAGAGAGGGAGACACAAAATCTGAAGCAGACTCCAGGCTCTGAGCAAGCTGTCAGCACAGAGCCTGATGTGGGGCTTGAACCCATGAACTGCAATATCATGACCTGAGCTGAAGTCAGATGCTCAACCAACTGAGCCACCCAGGTGCCCTTTTTATTGTGTTTTTGTAATTTTTTTAAATGTCCTCTACTATTTTTTTAAAGTATTTATTTATTTTTATTTTGAGAAGGAGAGACAGCACAGGTGGGGGAGGGACGGGGGGGGGGGGAGAGAGAGAGAGGGAGAGAGAGGGAATCCCAACCAGGCTCTGCGCTGCCAGGACACAGCCCACCATGGGGCTTGAACTCATGAACTGTGAGATCATGACCTAAGCCGAAATCAAGAGTTGGATGCTCAACCAACTGAGCCACCCAGGCACCCCTGGAGTCCTCTACTATTATTGTATTACTATTGATCACTTCCTTTATGTTTATTATTAACTGCTTTATGTATTTGGGTGCTTCCAGGTTGGGCACATAAATATTTACAATTGTTGTATCTCCTTTGATTGTTCCCTTTATGATAATGTAGTGTCCTTCTTCATCTCTTATTTCAGTCTTCGTTTTGTCGTTTTTGTTTTACAGTGTTTTAGTCTTTTTTGTTTCATAAGTATTGCTACCTCATCTTTCTTTTCACTTCTATTTGCATGATAAATGCTTTTCTGTTCCTTCACTTTCAATCTGCTTGTGTCTTTAGGACTGAAATGAGTCTCTTGTAGGTAGCATGAAGGTGGGTCTTGCTTTGTTGTCTATTCTGTCACCTGGTGAAAACTGTTTAGAAGGCGTTTAGCAATGTTGATCAAAATTTGAACCACACATAAGTGGCCTGAGGAATTTCACTTCTTTGAACCCCTTTCAGAAGTTTGTGCACATGTGCATGAAGTTATTGGTATAGGGGGGCTCAGTATGGCATTATGGAAATGGCTAAAATGCTCATCAGTAAAGGAAAGGTTAGACAAATCATATCTATAGTGTAGAATACTGTGCACCATTTAAAAAGAACGAGGCTGGGGGGCCTGTTGGTTAAGCGTCTGACTTCAGCTCAGGTCATGATCTCATGGTCTATGAGTTTGGGCCCCACGTTGGGCTCTGTGCTGTCAGTTTGGAGCCTGGAGCCTTCTTCGGATTCTGTCTCCCTCTCTCTCTGCCCCTCCCCAATCACGTTCTGTCTCTCAAAATATGAATAAACGTTAAAAAAAAAAAGAATGAGGCTGAGGGGTACCTGGGTGGCTCAGTCAGTTAAGCATCTGACTTTTTTTTTTAAGTATATTTATTTATTTTGAAAGAGAGAGAGAGAGTAAGCAGGGGAGGGGCAGACAGAGGGGGAGAGAGAGAATCCCAAGCAGGCTCCCCACTGTCAGTGCACAGAGCCTGATGTGGGGCTTGAACTCACAAACTGTGAGATCATGACCTGAGCCAAATCAAGAGTCAGATGCTTAACTGATTGAGCCACCCAGGTGTCCCTAAGCATCTGACTCCTCATATCAGCTCAGGTCATGATCTCGCAGTCATGGGGTTGAGCCCTGCGTGGAGCCTATTTGGGATTCTCTCTCTCCCTCTCTCTCTGCTTCTCTCTCTCTCTCAAAATAAACAAATTAAAAAAAAAAAAAAGAATGAGGCTGGCCTATTTGTACTGACATTCAAATTAGGTAAGAATAGGAAAGAAGTCAAATTATACCCTCTCCTGTTTTTAGTTCTAGTTTGCTTTTAAACAGATATAAACTGGCCATCTGGTTTATTCTGACTTTCCTGTCACATTGTTGAACTGATACAGCTGCTTCAGATAATTACATTGTGGCCCAGGGAGTCTAAAATTACTGATAAATTAACTTTGTTTTTATGGTTCTTATCTTGAAGTCATCTTTATTGCTTTCGTGGTGTACCAAAATGGGAAATAAAGGTCCAGGGCTGTGGGGAGGGGGCTGTGCCTCAGGCAGGAATGATGTGTCTCTGGCTATGTCTACTGGTCTCATCCTGTCAGTGCCCTGGCCCTTTGTTATCCTACTCAGGTTAAAAGGGCATTGCTAACCTCTTTGAGGAATGGCCTTTTCTTTGACAGGGTCTTAATAGGGCTGGCATCTGAAGGAGCCTTGTTTTTCTGATGCAGTTGGGAGAAAAGTTTCATAAAAGATAATCATGAAACAGTTGAGTAAATACTTTGATCTATATGCCTATCAGAATGAATTGATCATTACATTTAATAAAACAAAATACTTATTTTTTCAAAGACACATCAGAACAGAACTTCTGTGACCAGAGCTCATTTCCTGTATGTTCTTTTCCAATTAAAAAATTTTACTATGAATTATTTAAGACAAATAAGAAGGAGTAAGACAGTGAACACAGTGTATCTACCTCTGAGCGTAAGAAAGTAGGTTCTTGAAGATATCTCAGTCAGGAGAGGGCTGGCCATTTTCTTGCCCATTGTGCTAGTGCTTTCTGATTAACGTGGGTATTTGAGGCTCAGCTCCATGCTGTTGTGGTGTCCTTCTAAGGCAAGGCCCAGATTCTGTAGTGATGCAGTGCTGCAGAAGAGACTGGACTGGAGGATCAGACTCAGAAAATTGCTTCTTGTGATTTCTTTGTAGGTGAAATTTAGTCTTTAATGTAAAGTTGATTGGAAGCTCTTTCCCCTGCTCTTGCCAAAGCTGTTGCAATAATGGCACCCTTGGGTGGGCCAGTGAGGCTCTTATCCTTTGCAGTGAAGGAGTCCAGATCTGGTCCCTTTCCCCCACATACTTCAGTGCCTTCCTATCCATCATCTCTCTATCCATCCGTCCTTCTGTCTGTCCATCTGTCCATCCATCCATCCTAACATCCTGGCATCCCTTCATCAATGCGGTATTCGTTGAGTATCTACTGTGTTAAGGCTCTGTGTTTGGCATGGCCAGGCTGTTGAAGTCCTGCTGAGAGCAAGAAGGGCAGCTATAGAGCACGTTGGACCAGCCCTGTTCATTATTCTGTATCTTCTTCTGGTCCTGCAGTGGTTTCAATATGGAGTCAGGGTGGAGCCATGCTCTACATAGGTGTTTGAGTCTGGTGTGGTACTGCTCACGTAGGCCACCCTGCCCAGCATGTGGTCAGGACTGACACTCTGGTTGTTGGAGTCACGCTGCTAGTGGCTGTCCAGGTGGCAGTAGATGCCCTTCAAAGAGGAGAACTGCTCAGGGCACATGGAGCATCACTTTGGTGTGGCTTCTGTGGTTGTGTTCTCATCAATGAAGATCTCAGGGCAATGGATGCATTGTAGGTCAGCCTTCTTGGAGAGCTAGGGGTGGCGGGTGAGCACATGCTTCTCCAGCCACCAGTTCTGGTTGTAGTCTGGTTGTAGTGTCCTTGCAGACCACTTCTGCCCACAAGTTTCTCCCAGTGTCCCAGCTGAGAGAAACAAGTAATTCTAGCCTGTTTTAGGAGCTTTTCTAAGAGAGGAATGTCCAGGGTACTATGGCAGAGTGTATTGTATGTGTATTAGTGTATATTTAAGAGATAGATGGAGAGAGGGAGGGAGGAAGGATCTGTGTATGGGTAAGTGAGAAGGACATAGGACGTTTCAAAGTGAGGGACAGGTTTTTGCAAAGACACAGGGAGAGAGAGCATAGCATATTAGGTATTTATTGTTAGGTAACGAAATACCTCAAAACTTAGTGGCTTAATATAACAGTATTTATTATCTTATATGCTTTCTGAGCATCAGGAATTCAGCAGCAGTTTAGCTGGGTGGTTTTGGCTCAGAGTCTGTGGTGGGGTTGCAGGCAAGGTGTCAGGCCAGGGCCAAAGCCATCTAAAAACTTGACGAGGGCTGGAGGGTCTGCTTCCAAAGTAGCTCACTTACATGGCTGGCAGGTTGATACTGGCTGTTGGCAAGACATCTCAACTCCTTTCCTGATGCCTCTTTCTAGGACTGCATGACTGTCCTCACAGCAAGCTGCCAGCTTCCGCAGAGCAAGTGATCCAAGAGAGAGCAGGGTGGAAGCTGCAATGTCTTCTGTGACCTAGCCTTGCTGGTCATTTCACAGTGTCATGCAGTGACAACCCCATACTATCATTTGACAATGTCCTGTTGGCCACATAGGCCAGCCATATCAGTGGGGCCACCCCCACTGATTAGGGTGGGGATCCCGGTACAGGCTCTTGACACTATTTTAAGCACTTTGTATTTTATCTTCAAAGTCCTGGGGAGTCCTGGAAGGATTTTACTCAGGCAAATGACATGCTCAGTGTGCTTTTTAGTCTGTAGCTCTGGTAGAAGTGTGGCGTGTGTTGGGGGCGGAAGGTAGATGTGTGACACAAGGGCTGCTGGTGGTGGTCTGTTTAGATGTTCTGTAGGTCTCACCCTCCCTGGAGCACCTGGAGCTGGGTTAGAGTCCCCAGTTGTGGTAAATCCCACCTCCCCCTACCTCCTTCTCCATAAGGGAGACTTGGCCATACAGACTGGAGAGGCTACAGACTTTTTTTTTTTTTTTTCAATATATGAAGTTTATTGTCAAATTGGTTTCCATACAACACCCAGTGCTCATCCCAAAAGGTGCCCTCCTCAATACCCATCACCCACCCTCCCCTCCCTCCCACCCCCCATCAACCCTCAATTTGTTCTCAGTTTTTAACAGTCTCTTACGCTTTGGCTCTCTTCCACTCTAACCTCTTTTTTTTTTTTTTCCCCTTCCCCTCCCCCATGGGTTTCTGTTAAGTTTCTCAGGATCCACGTAAGAGTGAAACCATATGGTATCTGTCTTTCTCTGTATGGCTTATTTCACTTAGCATAACACTCTCCAGTTCCATCCATGTTGCTACAAAAGGCCATATTTCATTCTTTCTCATTGCCACGTAGTACTCCATTGTGTATATAAACCATAATTTCTTTATCCATTCATCAGTTGATGGACATTTCGGCTCTTTCCATAATTTGGCTATTGTTGAAAGTGCTGCTATAAACATTGGGGTACAAGTGCCCCTATGCATCAGTACTCCTGTGTCCCTTGGGTAAATTCCTAGCAGTGCTATTGCTGGGTCATAGGGTAGGTCTATTTTTAATTTTTTGAGGAACCTCCACACTGTTTTCCAGAGTGGCTGCACCAATTTACATTCCCACCAACTGGAGAGGCTATAGACTTAATAAGCCAGTGGCCTCCAGGGTAGGGTGTGGGGGAAAAAAAAAAGTCAATTGGAGTATGAGAAGTAAATATTACCACTTTTATTTGTATGTATCTCATTTTTTAAGATGTCTATTTTTAGGACTATTTTATGATGTCCTTAGCATGTGAGTACTGCAGAAGATGTATATAACTTGTAAGTTAGTGAGTGTACATCGTTGGGAGTATGTGTCCTGTGTCTTTTACCAATAGGGTAGATCATCACTAAGAGGGAGGCTGGTCCTGGAGTTGGGGGCAGGATCGGCAGTTGTGCCCAGTGTCACCTTCCATGACTGGGTGCTTTCATAGAGGCCCTGCCGCACCTCAGCACTGTCTTCAGGAGACCTGTGGTGGCATGGTGCCCACTTAGCCCCTTGGTGGTGGCTGGCCCCTAGCAACTGCCCCTTGTGATCAGGGTCACACTGGGGAAGCCATTCTCAGGTATCTCCTGGCCTCAAGGGTCATACCTGCATTGACATCAGGCTTAGAAGCATTGGTAGTTCTTCCCTATGCAGGTCATTCAGTTTCTCTGAGGGCTCCTCTTGGTTTGTAAAACAAGGGTGGGCCACCTCTGCAGGGTGCTTTGATGGAAGGGCCTTGCGCAGTGCCTAGCATGTAGTATTCTTCTGCCTTCCCACACCCCACGTTATACATAATAGGCCAACATGGCTGAAGATTCCTTCCTGACAGTGTCCAAAGTCAGGACCCCAGGGAGGCTACCACTACCTGTCATTTAGGCCCTGGGGCCCCAATGACAAATTGAGTTCCAGGAGGATCCTGGCTTATTCACCTTGGTCACCCATACTGTGTTTGAATGGTGCTCCTGAATTAAAAACATGAGAAGTAGCTTTGATAACAAAGTGAAATGTTCTTAGCAATTGGGACCTCTGTTCCTGAAGAATGACAGTTTTTAGTCTTTGATGAAGGTACCCATTCTGTGCAGCCTTTGTTTGCAAGGTGTACTTTGTAGTCTGAAATTAAAAAAAAAATAAAAGTCAGTTCTGTGGTCTTTTCAGTAACTTTGAAGTATCTTTACAAAAGAATGCATCTGGTCCACAGAGCTTATTTTTATAATCTCTTGCATGTTATTTGCAAAATATCTTTTTAACCTTTTATTTTGAAATAATTTTAGATTTACAGAAAAGTAGTAAAAATAGTAATGAGGAGTTTTTGTACCCTCTTCTAACTTCCCTTAATGTTAACATTTTACATGAACATAGCACAGTTATCAAAAGCTATCAAGAAATCAAGAAATGAACATTGATATACATATCAAGAAATGAACATTGATATAATGTCGAAGTAAGTACAAAGTTGAAGTAAACTTCAACTCTTACTAGAATTTCCCTGATATTCCCACTAGTGTCCCTTTTGTGTTCCAGGATCCAATCCAGGATCTCACATTGGATTTGTCATCCTGGGACAGTGCCTCAGTCTCCATTTTATATTTTTGAAAATGTGTAAACCCGAGTTTGTAGAAATCCTTTGAATGTAATTTTGTTTTCTTCACAAAGTCCCTGTTGCCCCCCAGCTATGACCTGGCTTCTTCTGCTGGGTCATAGCCAGTTACATGGCTGGCACATAGTACTTACTCAGTAACTAGCTGCTGTTGTTTTGATGGTCAATGAAGCATGGTCATTGGTATGCTACCAGTATTCTTTAGTTACTTTTGGAGCTTACTGTCCTCCTTACATGGCACCTGTGGAGAAATGCTTTCTAGTTTACTTAAATGCAGGTGTGAGATGGGAAAGTGCCTCAGACTGTGTGCCACAAGCATCTGTTTTCAGTGTCCGGATGTCTGGTGCAGGAGTGGGGCTCGGTGTGGTATTCTCTATCACAGATGCTTTACGCAAAGCCTGAGAAATCCCAGATCTCACTGTTCAAAGTTTATGCACAGTAATAAGCCACACCGTCTCGGGTAGCCTGACTGCTTATGGGATGGCTTTTCCCAAGACTCTTGGGGTTCTCTAGAAGTGCCAGGGCTGTGGAAGGGCACATGCAAAGGTGACACTCTGTGTATATAGACTATGGCAAGGAATTCTTTTCTTTCTAGGCCTGATATTAGGTAAAAATATATAGTGGTGGTAAGTGGATTGGTGGGGGAGGGTGTTTTATTCTAGAGTTTTCTGTAAAAGTGAATTCATTACCTGGATTCTGGGGTTGTGCCCAATTTTTTGTGTATTCAACCCACTGTGTGTGTGTGTTTGTGTGTATGCATGAGTGTGTGCATGTGCACCTGCGACAGACACACATACATACATACACACAGGGAGACAGAGACTGAGAAGTCTAGGTTTTCCCAGAACTGAGGGGTTCTCTGAGATGTGGGACTTGCAGTGCTAAAACTGGGACAGTCTCAGGCAAACTGGGACGGTTGGTTGCCCTGTAAAGGGCCTACTTGGGACAGAGGATGATGTGGATTGGTGACATCTACAAGATTCCCAGTGCCAAGTTTCTAGTCATAGTCTTCTGCCATTTGCTGTGTTCCTTTTTAAAGAAATCCTTATTTAATTTTTTTTATTATAGTTACCAGTATTTTATTATTCTTGGTTTATTAATTCCCTTCCTGTGTTTTGCTGGAGAGTTTTGAAACATTTCCCTGGTACCCTCTCATTTCCTTACATTTGATTCTATAAAAACACGTTTATGTATATACATGTATATATAAAGTGTGTGTGTGTGTCGGACACCTGGGTGGCTCAGTTGGCTAAGCATCCAACTTCAACTCAGGTCATGATCTTACAGTCTGTGAGTTCAAGCCCTGTGTCAGGTTCTGTGCTGACAGCTCAGAGCCTGGAGCTGCTTCAGATTCTGTGTCTGTCTCTCTCTCTGCCCCTTCCCCATTTGTGCTCCATCTCTCTCTTTCTCTCAAATATAAACAAACATTAAAAAAATTAAAAAAATATATATAAATTCCAGAAATGTTGCTGAGGATACAGAATTCTGAATACCCTGCATCCAGCATATCCATTGTTACCATCTTACCTTTCCATGGTTCATTTGTCAGAATTAGGAAATTGACATTGACACATTGCTATTAACAACATCCAGATTTTATTTGGATTTCACCAGTTTTTCCATTTGTATCCTTTTTCTGTTCCAGGTCCAGTCCAGGGCACCACCTTACATTTTATTGTCTGTGACTATTTATGACATTGAGGGGTAGTGGCCAGGCATCTTGTAGAATGGCTTCAAATCTGGGTTTGTCTCATGTATTTTGTGATTAGACTGGGATTATGGGTTTGGGAAAGAGCATCACAGAGGTGAAGTGTCCTTTTCATCTCATCATATCAGGGGATCTGTGACACTCATGTGACATCCCCAGTGATGTGAACCTGATCACCTGGTTGATGTAGTATTGGCCAGGTCTCTCCACTGTGGTGATACTATTTTTCCCTTTCCCTCTTTAGTTCTTCTAAGTAAACCCTGAAGCACACGTTACCTCAAAGCAGTTTAGGAGGATTAAGCTCCAGTTTCTAGAGGTGGAAGTATTACATGTATTATTTGTAGGGTTGCAGGACACCCAGATGACTTTGATTTTCAGATAAAAAATGAATAATTTTTTAGTGTAAGTGTGTCCCTTATGATATCTTAACTGCAAATTTAACTGGGCATCCTTTATTTTGTTAAATCTGGCAACCCTAATTATTTGGGATTCTTCTGTAAGAAAAATTAGTGTCTCCCCCCACTCCCCATGTTTGGTTTTTAGTTTGGTTCCACCATCTTCTTGGTACAGTTTTCTTCCTACTCTCTGTCATCCTTCAGCAGAGTTTGATATACTTAGTGCTTGTACTTTGTCTATTTAATTTTCTTTTAAAACAGCGTGGAAATAATTGTGTTTTGCTCAAAAATGAATTACTGTGTGTGTTTAATCAAAGGATTTTTCTCATTACATGAGCCAAAAAGCACATTAGTTTCCAACCTCTATAAATCAAACCCAGAGATGAAGGGAACAAGAGATTTGCCCTGAATTTCCAAGTGTGGATCTTGAGAGGTGTAGGGAAAAGAGACTCTGCTATTACTTAAGCAGCCCCAGGGGGAGGAAGCACATGGATTCTGGCTGAACTTGGCAGTGTGAGGCACTTGTGATTGCTTAAGATCCCTGACTTCTGGCAGGTGTGAGAGCATGCTAACTAAGTGGATGTGGAAGTGAAGGTGGACTGGGGTGGTGGAGATGCCGAGGGGAATCCATGTAGTTTTCCTTTCAAAAGAAAACCAGACCTCTCGTTTCCTGAAGTGCACCTAGCCCATCAGATGGTTGCATTTCATCAAAGCGGCAGTTCTGCAGCATGATTTCCTCGGGTGGTGTGCTCTCAGCAGCTGACACCCATTAAACCAGGGCCTGCTTCTCAGCAGCAGCAGGTGTTCTGGGAAGCGGCAAGGGGCTGCAGAGTCAAAGGGTGGCTCAGCTCCTCCTGGACGAGAGACTGCAGCTGTCTCAGGGACCCTGACAAGCCTTCCCAGAGCTGAAGGGCCAGGCAGAGAGGAAGTTTTGGAGCTTGGTTAACCGCATGTGGCTCTGCCCTACTGACCGTTGCCTTCTTATCAGTTCTTTTGAAAGGATGGCACTTGAGAGGGTTCCTGTCACTTAAAGGCGGGATCCTACCTGGCACACTAGGTGTTTTATTAAATGTTTGTAAACCAGGTGAGTGCACTCATTCTTTGCTCTGCCACGTGTTCAGGTAATCTTCAGCAAGTTGTGACATGGATCTATCTCCCTTACCTAAACTAAACCCCATCTGCCTTGTTAACGCCATTCACTTGTCATTGCTTAACCTAAATCAGTTTTCCTGGCTACAGGGTCTGATTCCTTTTGGGTCTCCATTGAAAGTCTCCAATACTTCCTTCGACCCTACTACCGTCTCTTTTTTCCCCACCAGGATGGGGCTGCCCACACCTCTACCTGTTAAGAGCCTTTCTTTGCCATCTCATCTCTGGCACCAGGCACAGTCTTCAACCTGCAGAAAGTCCTGGTTGGGTACGTGGGGAGTAAACAAATACCCACCTTAGGCTGGAATGATTTCTATGTCCCAAGAAATGCTTACAGGTGCCCAGGGCAACTTATTAAAATATTCATACCTGTGTAGTGTTAATACATTTAGTCTGAGGCTGCCAATTCTTTTTAATAAGACATTAAGAAGCATCACTTTTAATATAGCTTCCTGAAGGTATTACGGATGTCTGTGTTTGGTTTTTATAATCTTCCTGAATAGAACGACATATGTTTGTCCATGTGTTTATATTTCTTAAGATACCACATGTCTGTAGTACTAGTTTTTATTATATGTTTTTGAATTTTGTTTTGAAACTTAAAAACACATTTTGGGATATTGCTATAGAAGTGAGTGCTGAGTGCTACCTGATTGTAGGGTATGTTTTGGCAAGGTATTTTGAGTTTTGAATTTTCTTGAATTTCTGGTTATTGGATGCCAGCATGTGAAATACACAAATTGTAAACAGTGAGGTCAGTCTCTCACAGCTCTAAAAAAGCAGGCAGTTATATTTTCAGTGAGGATTTTGGAAGGAAAGCCTAAGCCCTGAAGAAGGACAGCCAGATTCTGCTCCATTGAGACACGAGGAAGCCAGGAGCAGGGTACTGGGACAGTGGCATCATTTCTGGTTCCTGGTTGGCCGGTAAAGTCAACCTGACCCACAACTGTCAGCAGAGCCCCCATCCTGGGGGTGGCCCAGCAGCTTATGGCAGCCATGGCTCCAACTGTCCGTGGTCAGCGGCATAGGAACAGAGCCCTCCAGTAATTGTTATGAGGTGTGCCTCTCGGAGTCAGTGCTCTTCTGTGTCTGGAACCACAGAGGAATTGCTGAGTGAAATGAGCTACAGCGTCTTGTTTTTACAGAGATCACAGTTTCTTCTGAACTGCTCCCTGTTCTTTTATGAGGAAACTGAAACAGCTCTACTTACCCTTTTCCAGATTTTCTGCTGCTCGTTTTTATAGCAGAATATGAGGTCAGCAGAAGGTTTTCTTTTCGGTGTTAATGTTAGTGAATTGAACATTTTTGCAGCTGTGGCTCCTTGTTTTCAGATATTTGTTTTCCTGAGTTCTGGCTAACGAGCGTCTTGGAGGTGCAGAGAATCCCCCTCTAGAGGGGGTCTTTGAGAGGCACAGCTCACCTGGGGTGGCTCAGCTTCATCCTTATTAGTAGTTAGGCAAGGATTCTCCACAGAACACTTGTTTTCAAACTTTATTAGTAGGGGACCTCTTTGTAGACATGTAATTATATGCTGAACAGCAATAAAAGACCAAAATGAGTGAGCTGCTATGTGACGTGGGGACTGGGATAGTGAGACAACAGAGGGTGTAGAGCTGTTTCTGCAGGAGGTGGTGGGTAGGGGTGTCTCTGATGCCACTTCTGGGGAGCCCTTGGTCACAGAGCCCGGAAGCCACAGCTCTGGGGTTGAGCATTTCTGGGTAGGGTCATCTCATGCAGTCGAGGGTCTGTCCTTGGTGCCGCCCGCCTCTCTCAGGCCAGCACCTCTCTGAGCTTTGGACCTACGTTTCACCAGAGGCCAGATAGTTCTGCTGGGAAGTCAGTCAGTCTCAGCATTTCTTCTACTGTGTTTCTCTTTTCCCTCCTGTATTCATGATCTGTCACTGGCTCAGGGTCTTGGCACCTGCCCCTCTTCCCTGGCCTCCTGTTACTCATCTGTACCCAGGGCCTGTTCATCAGTGTCTTGGTGATAATTAAAACAGCATTAAGTGGCCAGTGTTGATGGAGCCGTTGCAGTGTGAGGCTGCTGTCAGTGCTTCACTGTGTTATCATACTCACCCCAGCCTTCTCACGGGAGGCGCGGATGACCCATAAATTCCATTTCTTGAATCACTGCTGAACCTGAGTTCACTTCTCGCCTCACACTGGAACTATTCTAAATGCCCCTGATGAGTCTGCATGCTGGGGATTTCTTTCTGTAGTGTGTCTTGCATACCAGGGTTTGATTAATATCTCTTCACCACTTTGATCACAGCAGTCCTCTCTAGAATCCTTGCTGCCTTCACTTCTCTTAAAGATCAGACTTGAGCCCAGCACAGGTCTGGGTCTCCAGCCTTCTCTGTAGGAATTATCAGCAAGAACACACACTTCTTTTTTGGCTCCCAAGACCATGCTCAAACTGTTTGACCTACATGGTTGCAAATTAGTGCACCTTTTTCCTGCTCTCCTTTTCTTGCAGGAGTGTGTCTCTTGCTTTTGCATTTGAGTGGCAGGCCTGTCTTATTTGTGTATGTATGGTGCTGGCATGTACAGCCATTTGTTATCACTTTCATTGCCTTGAAATGTAAGTCATTTGCATTTGACTTCTCAAGATGCCATTAAATTAGGAACTTTCTATAAGAGAACCAGAATTTAAAAATCTCCCCAAAGTCTCCATGACAGTGCACAGAGCAGGGAGTCGACAAATATTTGCTTCCTATTAGAGCCCTAAAGAAAGTCGTTACTTGAGATGAAGCTTTGTCACTGCATGAGAACACAGTATTCCTAGTTCTCCAACCTTGTTCTGCATTGATGTTCCCTGTGAGAGGCTCACTTTGAACTAATCAAGCAGAAGAACAAGAAGCCAGTGGTGACACTTCCTAAGGTTTCTGTACATTGGGACAGTGAAAACACTGACATCATTATCAGTATTATCTATTAATAGAAAAATTAAGTCTGGGGTTCTGGTGGCATTCATAATTAATTATTTCACATCATTTCTTCTAATGTTTATGGTGTGGACCAGCTCCAGATTCTTGGGGTAGCAGTGGCTGACAGCCTCATGGAAAGAGGAACTGAGAGTGGCTTTGTCCTCCCTTAGTAGTGTGCTGACGCAGTCTACTGTGTAAGTGCACTTGAATCTGCAGAGTATAGGGGCCTCTGTTGCTTTCTAGGAGAGAGGCTGCCCCCTCACATGACATTCTTAGACTGAAGGGCTCCTTCTCATTCTCTAGTATTTATTTTATTCTGAGACCTTGGTCTCATTATAGTTCAAATCTTGTTCTCTTAATTTTGCAGCTTATTTAATTGAGAACATTTCAATGAAAAAAATGTTTAAAACATTGCAGTTGTAAAGAATCCGGGGTCATGCAGAGGTCTTAATTGATCCATATGATGAACGAATGAGTTGAACTCCCTGGTGAAGGGCCTCCTTTTCATTATTTCTCAAGGCCTTTATCCCATCTTGATCAATGTGCAACAGCTTAATGTTTTTGGCCGATTGCACTGTGAGTTATGCTACTTTTTAAAGCTTTGACTATATAACCGAGAGGCTGAAGCCAGAGTAAACTGGATAGCATACTCCTGTGCTATTTATTGCATGAGGCAGTAAAAACAGCACCAACGCGGTCCTTTGTTTTACTCGTTGTGGGCTCTGTCCTCACTTTAACTGGTTGCTATTAGAACAGATGTTTTAAAAGGAATATTTTGGCATGACTGTATTTGCTTATTTAATTTCTGATGACTTGCAGGACATTTATATTTATATTAAAAAAAAAAAAAAAAAAAAGGAGCTGTGGACCAGCAGAGCAGAGCAACCCCATTGGCCCTTTCCAGACCTGGTCCCAAGGAGAAATACTGAGGATCCCAGGGGGAGCTTTGCCGGGAAAGAGGCTTGAGGGAAAGAACCATACACTTGAAAACCCAGGACCAGAATGCAGAAACCTCTCCATGTACAGTCAGTAGAACATTCAATATCAATCCAAATGTCAAACCACCTTGAAAGGTAGCTTTTACGAATGCAAAATGCTGGGGTGCCTGGGTAGCTCTGTTGATTAAGCGTCCGACTTTGGCTCAGGTCATGATCTCATGGTCTGTGAGTTTGAGCCCCACGTTGGGCTCTGTGCTGACAGCTCAGAGCCTGGAGCCTGCTTTGGATTCTGTGTCTCCCTCTCTCTCTCTTCCCCTCCCCGACTTGTGCTCTGTCTCTCAAAAATAAATAAATGTAAAAAAAAAAAAAAAAAGAATGCAAAATGCCAATTTATCGGGGTTTTAAGGTTGACAAAATTTAAAAAGAAAATTGTCAGGGCACCTGGGTGGGTCACTCGGTTGAGCATCCAACTCTTGATTTTGATCAGCTTGGGATTCTGTCTCTCTCCCTTTGCCCCTCCTCTGCTCGCATGTATGCCCATGCTCTCTCTCTCTTTCTCTCTCAAAAAAAAAAAAAAAAAAAAAAAGAAAAAAAGAAAATTATCAACCTGTTTAGAGAGAGCTTATGAACCAGTTAAAGCTTTCACAACTCTGATAACCTTTGTGAAGCATCGAACCAATTTCAGACTTGGACATGAGCTTGGTTCCTATGCTCTAGCTAAAGAATCCAGTGATTATCTTTGGCTGTTTGAATTTGAGCATTCATAGAAAGGCTTATCAGTACTAACTTTCAAAAAATATTTGTTTCCATATATGGGTGAAAATATACTTGCTAAATTGCTATTTCATAACAAGGTTTGCAAAATAATAATGTAGCTTAGTATTTTGAAGAATTGTAGGTTCAGAGGAAGTCTCTAAGGATGGAAAGATTATTTTAAGGGTTCTTTACTCTTTTTATTATTTGAATCCTCTTATCTGCCCTTTTACAAACTTGGGTAAATGGGAGAACTCCATTGGTGAAACCTAAAGCGGACACCTAATAAGTCAACAGGCATTGTCATTGGAAGTGGTCATGACGGATCCTGTGGTCTAGCAAATTTCCTTCTATGGTTAATACAGTAGCTGATTTGGGGCTGTACCATTACAACTGTACAGAAAATGTTTATTTCAGTCAGCCAGACAGATGTTGCTCAACTTGTAATCTGAACTTCCTTGATGTAGATGCCTCTTGATTCTGAGCCAGGAAGTGAACATGTTCTGTCATCCAGCTGGGTTCTGCCTTGTTTTTCTTGCCATTGCACAGGACTTGTTCAGTGCATAACAAGCATTCAGTAACTGTTTGTCTAATTAATGAATTGCCAAAAGAGTTAACAAGTGACCAGATGTCATTTGTACCTGGGGGTAGCATATTGCTGGAGTGCCACCTGGTTTCCATGGTGTTATTATCTGTGAGTGTTAATTGATAGCCAAGCTACTTAATCTGTCCAGTATGTTTAAGCCTGAAGTTGAAATTATGAGGTTTTCTTGAATGGTAGTAGGACTTTTTGTTTTTATGGGATATCTTAGACCATTTGAGATCAATTGAGCAATCTTTTTTTTTTTCTTTTTTCTTTTTTGTTTTGGTATTTTGTACCCACCTAAAACATTTTAGAGTTAATAAAATGTTAAACTGTTTCTGGGTTGAAAAATGGTACAGATCAAAGCACATGGTAGAGCATATGTAGGAATCATATTTTCTTTTGTGATTGTTATTCATTTTCACATGTTATTGGGGTAGAGGTTGGGACAGAATTAATTCTTAGCAGGTTGTTACTCTTATATAACATAGAGGGAAAGGTCTAGAGTGATGAAAATTATTCTTGTCGAGTTTGTGATTTTTGACCTTCATAAAATAATGTCTATCTCAGTTGATTTAAAAAAAAGTGTAGTTTCTTTGAGATACTGTCACTTATTTTCAAAAGAGCTCTTCAACTCTTTTTTTTTTTTTTTAATGTTTGTTTTTGAAAGAGAGAAAGAGAGAGGATGAGCAGAGGAGGGGCAGGGAGAGAGGGAGACACAGAATTTGAAGCAGGCTCCAGGCTCTATGCTGTCAGCATAGAGCCTGACATGGGGCTCAAACCCATGAACTGCGAGATCATGACCTGAGCTGAAGTTGGATGCTTAACTGACTGAGCCATCCAGGTGCCCCCCTAGTTTCTCTTCTTAAGTTACCAAATTAAGTGTCTCAGATTTTCCATTTTTTCCTTGTATTTGCATTGCTAAATTTTCTGTTTTTTCCATGCAAATTTGTATTAGAGGTGCTTCACTCCTACTTTGGTGATTTTTTTTTTCGGTTTACTAATGATTTGATGGTATACATATATGTGGAAACTGTTGCTATTGAAATATTCTGAGCAGTAATAATTTTATTGACTTGAAAGCCTGAGTTGTCTTGATTTCCACTGGTTGCTAACAGTGTTTATGTAACTGACAACCCTAGGATCATCACCAATAGTTTATGATTAGAGAAAAGGGGGGCGGATAGGATGGGAATGGAAAAAATGCTGCTTGAATTACAAATTGCTTATGGCATTACATAGAGATTGCAGTTACCCCAAGTCCCTTAAAATATGGTCATACTATTGAGAATTAAAAATAATTTATCTGGGGAGGACCTCAAAAGTGAATATCAAAAAGTCCAAATGAGCATCAAAGGAATTACTGGACAGCATGCACCATTTTAAGTGTTCCTTTGTGGATTGTCATCCATTCTGTGGGTTTGCCTGTAATCTGGGATGACAGATCTGTGTGATCTTGTGACTCCTGGATTGATTGGGAATTCCTCTTTGTTGACAAGGTCAGGTGTGGTCTCCTTTGGAGGAGGTAGTATCCCTCTTCTATTCCAGTTAGAGTGTGCACTGAGTCATATTGGAAGTTAGCTGGCTTCCCGGGTGTCACTGGAGGAGCCCTAGACATGGGTGATAGAAATGTATCCCTGCCTCTGCTCTCACTGGAGCTTCTGGCTGAGCAGCATACATGCCGGTGCTGAGACCTCCTTCCTGGCATCTGCCTGTAGCCATGCTGGTGAAAGACCCTCAACCTCAGCCCCTGCGAAGTTAATTCTGGCTGGGTCACATGGGTCGTAGTGTAAGTCAGACCATCTGTGTGCTGTGTAGCAAATTAATCTAAACTCAGCAGCTCAACACAATAAACACTTTTCACAGCTTCTTGCAGGTCGAGAATTCAGACCGTTTAGCTGAGTGGTTCTGGTCAGGGGTCTCTCGTGCAGTTACAGTGTCAGCAGGACAGGCAGGAGGGCCTGCTTTCTCTGTGGCCCTCAGGAGGCTGGTAGGCAGGTGCTGGCTGTTGGCAGGAGGCCTTGGTTTCTTGCCATGCAAATTTAACTACAGGGCTGCTCAAATGTCATCAAATATGACAACTGGTTCCTCCCAGAGACCTACCCTTCAAAGTAACACACTGTCATTCCTGCAATATCTTGTTGGTTACACATATGAGCCTGTTTATTGTGACTGCACGGGTCACGAATACCAGGAGGCCAGAATCACTGGGGAATCTTGAAGGCTGGCTGCTGCACCATCCCAAACATGCCTTCCTTTTGGTAGAATCCATCCTGTTGACCCATCATGAAGGTAGAGATGATTGTCCATACTGTGTATGGACACTGTAATGAATCATATTCTGGGAAGCTTGTGGAGATGGCTGACTAGACATAATAGAGAAAAGCTTATCTTTGCTGAGTGTGTGGTAGGAGGGTTTTCTTCAAAGTCCTTTTAAAATCAGTGATAACACTTAATCCATTTTCACAAGGAACATGAAATCCTATTAATTCTACCCTCCACAGTACCCAAGTGCTTTTAGTTTTTTTCCACATAGTCCTGTTTTTCTGTGCCTATGTTAGCACATGCCCTTCAATATCTACTTATATATTTACAAAATGGGATCACACTGTATTTTTCCACTTCTAACATCATGGACATTTTTGCATATCTTCAAATAATCTTTTTCAAGCTCACTTGTGATGAGAGTTTACCACTGTGTCATAAGAGGTGTAGTCTCTTACCTAACTCACTATTGTTGGAATGAAGTTTTGTCCTAGCTTTCCATCTTAGGAGCAGTGCTGCAGCAAACTGCATTGTGTCCTAAATCTTGCTGTGTATCCTAGGTTGATTCTTGGCATGAATTTCCAGACCTGTAACTGCTGGGGCAGAGAACAGAGACATACTCAAGGTTTTGATGCTTTTGGTCAGAAGCCCCCCTCCTGATAGCCCCCCTATTTTTATTTACTTATTTGTTTTAAGTAGGCTCCACACCCAGCGTGGGGTTTGAACTCAATGACCCTGAGATCAAGAGTTGCATGCTGCACCGACTGAGCCAGCCAGGCGCCCCGCTCCAAGGTATCTTTAGAGTTTGCCTTTAGCTGGCAGAGTTCACCAGGTGCCCCTTGCTGAGAGTTGGGCTGAGCACATCAATGTGAATCTTTGCCAATTTGATAGATTAAAAAACGGAAAAAGAAATTTTATCTGGAGGATGTCTCACTTAAAAAAATAAAAAGTCAGTTAATTTCTGTTTGTCCAAAGAAATTGTATGGAGGTATAGTAGGGAGGAGGTGAAGAATGACCTGGCCATGTAGAATGATCTGCCAGGCAATGCAGGCAGAAACTCAAGTAGCCTCCCCTGCAAGCAGCTGTTTTCTCCACCTGCGCTGAAGCCAATAAATTGGAAAATTGACTGTTGTATGTTTCATCCTTCATTTATCTCTGCCCACTCTAAATCTGATGGTTCTGCGGAACCACAGAACAGGCAAGAGCAGAGAGCAAAAGCACGGGGGTGCTCATCACCAAGGTGATCGGTTTATTTTCAGAGCATTGAAGGTGGTGATGTCCTATGTGCCTTTGCTGACTGCCACTAGTTATTAGGGTGGCATTTTGGTCATATTTATTCTCAGTATCTGCTGGTGGTTAATGCAGGGCTGGGTGACGGACAGACCTTTGACTCCCAGTCCAGTGTCTCCTACTTGTGTGTACTGGACACATACTTGTTGGCACTTTGATAATTCCGTCTCAGCCCCCCTGCCCCGAAAAGGGCAGGGATGGGAAGGAGAAGGGAACTTACTCAACACCTGACTCCTACTTGCCAGGCATTTCTCTTGTTTTTATTTTTACTAAATTCCCCTCACCCTTCCAGAGAAGGAAAAGAAATAGGCGTTTTGTATACATTATTTTACTCAAGTGACAAAGTAGTTACTCATGGTCATAAATAACGTACAACTTAAAAAATTTCTCTTACACATGAACTTTATGAGCAAGTAAATATTTTCTTATTTGGGGCCTTTGTTTTCTCTGCCTGATTCAAGAGTTTTACAACCCTTAATAGCCCATGTGCATTTAAATGGTTTGAGGTTTCAGTTTGCTGTTTCTATAAATGTAAGGAAAACATACACAACTTCTTTCATTGAGGAGATAACATGCTAACTTTTGCGCGCGCGTGTGTGTGTGTGAACTGGAGCCCTGACTTTGAACTGCTTGCCTAAGAATCCACGTTGTCTCTGTGCAGCTGTGAATGACCTTGGGAACATTCAGTGAAATTTCATTTCCTAGTTTACAACTGACCCTTGAACAGCATGGAGTTTTGGGGTGCTAGCCATACCCCTGCAGACAACAGTCCATGTGTAACTTTTGACTCCCCCCAAACTTAACTACTCATAGCCTACAATTGACAGAAGCCATAATCATAACATAAACAGAGCCGATTAACACACGTTTTATAGGTTATACGTATTACATACTGTATTCTTTTTTTTTTTTTAATTTTTTTTATCGTTTATTTATTTTTGAGAGACAGAGACAGAGCTCAAGCAAGGGAGGGACAGGGAGACAGGGAGCCACAGAATCTGAAGCAGATTCCAGGCTCTGAGCTGTCAGCACAGAACCCATGTAGGGCTTGAAACCCACAGACTGCGAGATCATGAGCTGAAGTCGGACGCTCAACCGACTGAGCCACCCAGGCGCCCTACATACTGTACTCTTACAATAAAGTAAGCTAGAGAAAAGACAGTGTTAAGAAAATCATAAGGAGGGGCGCCTGGCTAGCACAGTCGGTTAAGCATCCAACTTTAGCTAAGGTCATGATCTCACGGTATGTGGGTTTGGGCCCTGTGTTGGGCTTCATGCTGACACTGCAGAGTCTGCTAGGGATTCTCTCTCTCGGCCCTTCCCTCACTTGTGCTCTCTCTCAAATAAATAAATAAACTTAAAAAAAAAATAAAATCATAAGGAAGAGAAAATACATTATAGTACTGTGTTTATCGAAAAAAATCTGCATATAAGTGGACCCACGCAATTGAAATCTGTGTTGAGTCCGCTGTATTTTACTGTTTTGTTTTCATCTTGGAGTTGTTTTCTATCATTTAAGAATATTGGACACAGGGGTTAGGGGAGGGTGGTAGAGATTATCAGACATGCCTTGAATGTCCACCCAGTGCTGCTCTGCTGTCTCTTGTGGAAATCTGCTCCCAGGGAATGCTTTCCAGAAGGCCCATGCTTACCTCTGTGCCTTGTGCCTTAGATGTTTAGCAAATACTGTTTAATGAAGATGTTTTACTTTCCAAAGCATTCAGAACCTTCCACAGATACTGTTTGTTAAATTTCCCTGTGTCTCAAAGTAGACCTGCTTGGATTTTACTGATGGGGCAGACAGAGAAACAGGGAGACTGAGTCAGATGAGAACTAGAGCCCAAACTCCCTCTTCTTTTCTTCTCTTTCCTTGACTTTACCCAACTTTTATCTAAGTATGTCTACAAACAAAGGCAAAATTCAGCAGCGTCCAGTCTACCAAAGTCTTAAGCAATAATTTGAGAAATGTAGCTGATTCTTTTAAAAAAAAGTAAGCCTCAGCTCTCCTTACTGGACATATGAGTGTAATCTTAAAAATTTTTTTTTAACGTTTACTTATTTTTGAGAAGAGAGAGACAGCATGAGCGGGGGAGGAGAGAGAAAGAGGGAGACACAGAATCTGAAACAGGCTCCAGGCTCTGAGCTGTCAGCACAGAGCCCAATGCGGAGCTCGAACTCACAGACCATGAGATCATGACCTGAGCTGAAGTCAGATGCTTAACCGACTGAGCCACACAGGCGCCCCTAGTGTAATCTTAAAATACGCTTGGCTAGAGGAAAGTAAGGGCTCGTTTCTAAAACACTGCACTCCTTGATGCTCTGGTCTTTGTGGAATAAATTATAAATGCAGGTTTTCCTGAGGTTTTGGAGATGATATGAGAGCCTTATGAGTGGAAAGGCTTAGAAAGCCTTAGAAGAAGAAAGGCTTAGAAAAGGTTAGAAGAAGAAAGGCTTAGAAAAGAATTTGAGAGCAAGAGGTGCTGTACATGCAGGACAGCAAAAGCAAGAAGGAAGTGAAATCTGCTTGTATGTTGAGGAATCTGATGTGGACAGCTTCGGGTTTAGAGGGATCTTGAGAAGCCTGTAGCCACCTCTCTCAGCTGGCCGTCGTCTGCAGGTGCACTGCGCCAGCCACCTGATGGGAGGAAGGAGAGTTCATTTTAAGAGGTGTCTAGGCAAGGGATGCGCTGTTAACACCTCCACTGGTAATTCAACTTTACTGTCTGGAAATGTTCTTTCTTTGAAACTTAAGTCTTTCTACATTAACACATTGTCTACTTTTCCCCACATCTCCCTGGAGATGTAGTATCTCTTGCATTCTGACACCATTTTCTGGAAACTCATCATAATAATTTTCAAGCAATTTATGTTTTGAAACTTGATTATGGGACCATATTATAACTGTGATCTTTTCTGAAAGAAGAGATCTGAAAAATATGTCAGAAATTCTACACATTTATCTAAATGCTTGATGTTGAGGTGAAATTTTTCAAGTGAACTGTTAACCCCCCCCAGGAAAAAAAACATTTTACTTTTTTGGTCCCATATTTATTTTTTGTGTTTATCTCCCCATACCTGTCTCTGTCCAGCCCCTTGTCACTACCTCATCCCCTCTGCCTGCATCACCTCATCTCTCCCCTGTTCACCCCAGATTCCCATTGAGAATTGATTTCCCTTGAGGATATTTTGGGCTTGGAATCAGTAAACTCTTCTGGATACAGGTCTCCTCATGTCCTTTCCCTTGGCTTTCTAGGAGAGCTATTTCCTCCACATTTAATCTTACCATCCATCTGTAGGATGGCTTCTGAGGAGTGGAAGGAAAAGCTGGCAAGACCTCAGACTTCATGTCATGGGTTATCTTTGAATACTAAAGAAATGTCCGATTTGTTAGCAGAGTAAGACCCACAATGAGCCACATCCTTCTCCAAGTCCCTGAGTGAGCCAGGGCCTTCTTTCTGGTTTTCCTGAGAGCATACTTTGAGTTCTCAAAGCGTTTCTTGATTTACATTTTCTTTGATTGCATCTGAAAAGGGCTGTTGGCCTGACAACAGTTGCTATGGGGATGATACTTGTGGTTAGTGCTGCGGGGCAGTCACCATTATTGAGAGCACCAGGTGCCTATTTATTCGTGGTGTGGAATGAGGTCCTGTTCTAAAGCACATGAAAGTGACTGACCCTAACCTTGTTCAGTCTGATTATAGTCTGGGAGCCTACATGACACCTATTCCAACTGTGGTGTTTGTAATCTGCCACTGCTGGCTTTAATTTTCTAAGGAGTCTGGAACTTGAGGTACTTTTCTTGAAGAACAGATATTAAAAGTGAGATCTTAAATAATTACCCTTCCTGGTATGATTTATATGTAACACTGACCTGTCTGATTGACAGAAGGAAAAATGAATAAACCGCTTTTGAGAACCGACCTAATCAACCTGGCCTTGCCAGCTCTTAGATTCTTTTTTGGTAGGTAATAATCACCATCAAAATGTGTGAGGTGTGTTAGGGTTAATTATTCCTTCCACCCACC
Source organism: Panthera tigris (assembly GCF_018350195.1). Lineage (NCBI taxonomy): Eukaryota > Metazoa > Chordata > Mammalia > Carnivora > Felidae > Panthera > Panthera tigris. Next base: position 43,456,441 of record NC_056662.1, read on the forward strand.
TCCCTTTCAGATGTGATGGAAGTAAGTATCAGACCAAATTCTGCTCTATAGGATTTATTAAAGAGACATGCATTAACAGGCCAGCACAAAACTGTTCCTATAACTTGTTCTGTTAGCTTGCTAAAGCACTAGTGCTCAAGAAGATGCCGTATCTTCTTCTAGACTTAGTGGCAGGAACTACTACCTGTACGGTCTATGTTAGGCCCCTGGATCTATAATAGGATCGTGATCCAGGATCAGTGTAGATAGCACTGCTCAGGAATTAAGGCTAGGGGCCCTTTCTCAGGCATAGAGGCTACAGACCTGGGTAGATTCTCACACCCTGTTTGTGCAGGGTCCTGGGAGTTTGCCTCAAATACTGTAGCCATTCCACGTTTCATGATGTGGTGAGATGGGTGAGAATCCATTTCTAATAGCTGTTATGTGGATTAACCAGTCACTCATTTGCTACTGAAGGCCCACTTCTGACATTCATTTTCTCATAACACAGCCATGGCCAAGGTGTGGATAATGAAGCCGGTGGTGGTGTGGTCTCTGAAATGGGGGCCCTGATTAGAATACAGGCTGCCCACCCCTGCCATGTCAATAATTGGCAACCCATTTGGCCAAGGCCTCAGTGTCTCTGCTGAAGGGAGAGAGCAAAGAAGTCATGCACCTACTTTTTTTTTTTTTTTAAACATTTTTTATTTATTTTTGAGACAGAGTGAGACAGAGCATGAACGGGGGAGGGGCAGAGAGAGAGGGAGACACAGAATCAGAAGCAGGCTCCAGGCTCTGAGCCATCAGCCCAGAGCCCGACGCGGGGCTCGAACTCATGGACCGCGAGATCGTGACCTGAGCTGAAGTCGGACGCTTAACCGACTGAGCCACCCAGGTGCCCAATCATGCACCTACTTTTTATGGCATTTGGAGGCAGCTGTCTTATATAAGGTGACCTTGAGTAAGTGGGGGAGCTCATACTTCAGGAGGTCAGAGTACAAAGTGAATCAGTTTGGAGTGGATGATGGGTTCAGCTTTGGCAAGGTTATCTTAAGGTGGTTCCATGAATTAATGAGTTTATCTCTATCACAAGGATAATTTTTTACACTTAATAAAAGTCTTCCAGTTTGTTCCTTATCCCTAAAGCCACCATAGACTGGCTTCTGTTTGAGTGTGTATCAGTAGTTTATTTGGCTCATAATAGTTTTTAACCAGTCTTTCCATAAATGTGACAGGTAACCAGCTACATGAAGTAAGCATCATCTACTCTTTATCTTAGTGATTTATTTTTTTCAGTTTATTTATTTTAAGAGAGAGAGAGAGAGAGAGAAAGAAAGAGCGTGCTCAAACGGGGAAGGGGCAGAGAGAGAGAGGGAGACAGAATCCCAAGCAGGCTCCGTGCTGTTAGCACAGAATCCCATGAACTGTGAGATCATGACCTGAGCTCAAATCGAGAGTTGGACGCTTAAGCAGCTGAGCCACCCAGGCACCCCTTAGTGATTTATTTTTATTTTTAGGCCTGGCAAGTGACTAGTAGTTATTTGTTTAAGTGGTCCTGAGTACTGAGCCATATACCTTCATGCAGGAGCCTTCCAATGGAGAGTGGGAGTCTGTTACCTCTGGGTCACACAACAGCTGGGCCTGCTGAGTTGTCAACTGGAGACGTTTTATGAGCAGACTTGTTTACAGGCTGGTTTGCTGGCAAGGTGTGGACTTATTTTAAGCATTATGATGTGAAAATTAGGTGAGGCCCTTCACAGACACCTTCATGACAAGATGTCCTCTACTTGAGCCAAGTTAATTTGCCTGGATCGCATGTAGTGTTCAGGTTTTACCTCATTGGGCATTTTTTGGGATCCTCTGTTTTTGGAGGAAGGTGTTTTGCTTGAAAGCTTTCAGTATGGAAATGAAACATCATTACCTAGAGAGGAATAGGGATAGGAATTAGAGTGGGCTTCTTGTCAGAAGCTGTGTAAGCAAGAGGAGAGTAGAGGAAAATATTTCAAGTGTTGAAAGAAAAACCCACTAATTTAGAATTCTACATTCTGTGAAGTTACCCTTCCAAAGTGAAGGAGAAGTAAAAACTTTCTCACACAAAAACTGAGAGAATTCATTGTCAGCAGACTTGTTTTGTAAGAAATGGTAAAAGAAGTTCTTTAGGCAGAAGGAAAATGATGTAGGTCAGACACTTGGGTCTCCATAAAGAAAGGAAGAGTATCCGGGAAGGAATCAATTATGGTGGAAGAAATGTTTTATCTTATTCTCAGTGGATCCAAAAGTTAACCATTTGTTCAAACCAATACCAGTAATGAGAGTATGTAGACAAGCAAAATGAATGACAGAGGTGTCATAAGAGATGGGAGAGAGGAATTAGGAATTCTGTTATGTGGGACCTGCACTACACATGTTAACACTATTGTGTTAATTTGAAGATGACTTAGGTTAGTTTAAAATGCATGTTGTGAGCTCCAGGGTAATCACTAAAAGTTTTAAAAAGAAATATAATTCATCCATTGAGAGAGTGAGCACACATTTGTGAAGACATGTGTTTATCTCTTTCTATTTTAGACAACAAATACTTCAATTCCTTGTTCCAATTCTTGGTCTGTCTACTACCCTGAAGGTGATGTGACATGATATGGGTCCATTTGATGTGATATTTCTTGCCCATTGTTGGACACTATGTGTTGTAAACTGTCTTGCTTGGTTTGAAGAAATGTAACCTGGTGGCCCAGGTGGGTAAGTATCTTTTGTTTCAGTCCTTCAGCAGTGTTTCGAGCCTTAGCATCTGCCACCCAGTCTGCAAAGCCCAATCCAGACTAAGTGTATGTTCACATCAGGACCTATTTATAGCATCCTAGATTGATAGGCAGCAATCCCTGTTGTCCATTTGCCAGCTGCATGCAAGACCTTCCTTTGAGGAATCTTCCCAAGAGCTTCCCAAGTCTCTTTCTTGTTAAGGATGGTCTTTGTTGGCATGTTGTACCTCAGAGGATACAAGAGGAATATGTTGACAGTCAGACCATCTCCACATGGCTGTAGCTCCACTGTATCCATTTATTTCATGGAGCTGGCTGGCTATCCCAAGTGAGTACACCAGGATATCCACTTGTTGGTTTCAGTCACCTTCTGATCCTGGAAGAAGGTTCTTCTTGTGGGCATGAACATGTCCATTAAGTCCCTTAAATTTCCACTGCAGCTTTCATGGCCCTTGCCCCATATGGATATCCCTTTAATAGACTAGTTTTCCATGCCCGTCTGCTTGACCATGTGGCAAACCATTGACTACTGCCCATGAGTCTGTATACACTCAAAGTTTAGTGCTCTTATTGTTGTCTAATTCTTCCATTATTTTAAGGAAAACAATATGCAGTTAGGCCCACTGAGTTGATTTATCCTTAACCTTCTTTAATCAGACTATTTCCATGAGTTAGTTGTAGTGTGATATGTTTCCAAACAGGATACTGTCCATCTATCTTAGAATACCAGCTGAAAACCAAGCAGCTCTTGGTCAATTGGGAGTTTTCATAGGGCATGTGCTCAGCTCTATTTTTTTTTTTTATGTTTATTTATTTTGGAAAGAGAAAGAATGAATGAATGAGCAGGGGAGGGACAGCAAGAGAGGGAGACACAGAATCTGAAGCAGGCTTCAGGCTCTGAACTGTCAGCATAGAATCTGATATGGTGCTCGAACCCATGAACCACAAGATCATGACCTAAGCTGAAGTTGGATGCTTAACCGACTGAGCCACCCAGGTGCCCTTCTGCTAGCTCTTTAGATGGTTCCAAAGTTGTTGCTAGGGAAAATCAGGCTATCTGCTCATGAAGGCAGTAACTCTACCTTTCTCCAGTTCCCTATTCCTGCATAAACCATTTCCATTTAGGATGGCTCTTTTCTGGTAACTACTTTCCTTATTAGAGTGTTTCTCAGACTTTACCTAAGACATGGGTATTTGAGATTTCAAGATTATTTTATGTCCTTCATTCATAGAGACCATTTTAATTAATACCCAGTAGCAAGCCAATAATTATATCTCAGATGGCATATAGCATACCACCATATCTAGAGATTTTCTCCTAAATTCCAGTGGTGACTGCTTAGTGGCACTATGGGTTTTTGCCATACACTCTAGTCTGTGTAAGTGCAAAATCTAAATCTGGATCCGGGGGCCCAAAGCCACCGCTTTTTGTAACTCTGACATAGCCTGATACTGTTTAAACTTGCATTCAAATAAAATATGACCCTCTTTTGGGTAGTTTTATGTTTAGGGGCTAGCAGTATTGCCAGATGTAGGATACTTGTCCTCCAAATCTGAGCAGCCTGCCCAGGCACTGTGCTTTTTGCTTAGTTCCAAGGGTAGACAAGGACAGCACTTTACTTTTAGTTGCCTGTGGAATACCACAGGTGGCTCCTGCCAAAGTTATTTCTAGGAATTTTACTATTTGGTTGGGCCCTTGAATGTCTGTTGGGTTTATCAGCCAGCCTGTGTTAGTCATGTGTGTCATCACTGCATTTAATTCAGTTCTAGCTTGCTCTTCAGTTTCTATTATGATAGGAGTGTGGAGTACCATCACACTCAGGACCTGCGTTGAGTACAGATCCTGCCTAACCAGATCATAAAGTAAGCTGGTGAATTCAAGTAACTCTGTGGCAACACAGTAAATGTAAATTGGGATCCATTGTATGTGAAGGCAAATTGCAGTTGACTCTTTTGAGGTAGGTGTTGAGGAAAATGCGTTTGCAGGATCAGTCACTGTATACCAGTCTCCTATAGTTTGTATTTTGTGCACCATCAAAACCATATCAGGAACTGGTGATGCTATAGGTGGTACTACTTTATTCAAGCCTCAGTAATCTACTGTTGGTCTCCGTGAGCCATCTATCTTTTTCACAGGCCATGCAGAACTATTATACAGAACACTTGCTGGTACTAATAAAATATCATTCATTAAGGCAATAATTTCTTTTCATCTACCAGGTATTGTGTGTTGTTTCAAATTAACAATACTAGGTAGAGAATGTGTTCCCCAGTCAGACATAATATCCATCTCAACAGTACATTCAGGTAAGGGAGACACAGCCAGTTCACATCAAGTCTGTCCAAACACTCCAGTTACCATCTGACCTTTTATCTTAATCCCATCAACCATTGCATCCCCATTTCCTCCCAGTCTAATTGTAGCCCCTTTCAGGACTTCACCAGCAGGTTCTAGAATCATGGAGAATTGGACTTCTGTGTCAAGGAGCTCAGAAAAATTTCTCCTTCACTCCCTGGTCATTTTACCCACACGTGCTTACGGCCATGGGTCCTTAGCCAGGAGTCAGGCCAAGAGACTGGCTCCTTTTTCACTTTTTTTTTTTTAATATATTTTTTTGACATTTATTTTGAGAGATGGAGAGAGGCAGAGCATGAGCAGGGGAGGGGCAGAGAGAGAGGGAGACACAGCATCCAAAGCAGGCTCCAGGTTCTGAGCTGTCAGCACAGAGCCTGATGTGGGGCTCGAACCCATGAACTTGTGAGATCATGACCTGAGCCGAAGTCATATGCTTAACTGACTGAGCCACCCAGGTGCCCTGCTCCTTCACTTGTAATTCTGGTTAATCAGTCATCCTATTATCCCCAGTGATTGGGAGGTCAGGCTTCTCATTGTCATCTTCGCCTTCTGGCTTTTAAAATTCATCCAAACAGTAGTAAATAGAGCAGTTTTATTTAGGTCCCTTTAATATTAGAGGACCCTTCCATCAGTTGGCCCAACCTGTGATAATGTTATATTAAGGCCTTTGTGTTGACCCATCAGTGCCCAATTTATTCATTTCTTAATAACAGTTTAGAGACTCCACTCTGTTGAGAGAGTCCCTTGGCCATCTTCTTTATCTTTCCCCATTTTCTTGTGAACTGCCTTTTTTTAATTTTTAAAATTTTTTTAGCATTCTTAAGACCTGTAAGGGGAAGCTGAGCTATTAAATCTGATATAGCTTCTCAAAGTGTTCCCTGATTCTACAGCAGTGAGGTTACATGAGGACTGTGTCAAGGGGCTTCTTAATACCAACGTTTTTTCATGATCTTGGTAACGATTAAAGTGGTGAACATCCCAGTCATAAAGCCAATCCAGAATGGCTTGCTATTTGGCATTTAATGGAGGGGCAGACCTCCTGAGCCTTGCATCAAGAGCCTGCTTAGGCTTCTCTCTCTCTCCCTCTGCCCCTTTTCCCAATTTACACTTTCTCTCTTTTTCTAAAATTAAAAAAAAGTAAAGGAGGGGCAGGATAATTATCCTTTTTGTGTCAACAAACTTTATAGTAGCCTGTGTTCTGTCTACCAGGCTGGCTGTCCCCTTGGGAGCAGGCCACTGTGTGTTCGTATCACGTCAAGTATCTGTAATTGTTTAGTGTTCACTACTAAGCTGTGGGTATAGCATTAATCCAGACATGCTCCTCTGTTCTGTGGTAGTTAGAACCAAGGAGCCAATTGATTTTAGTTAAGTTCTTCAGGAAGCTGGCAATATTGACCCACAAAATGAGAACGCTCCTTCATTGTGTACCCCCTGGTTTCAGTTTTAGTAGTTTCTTGGTTTTGCTCCCCACCCCTTGCCACCTGATTTACCTTTGGTGGCCAAAGGTCATAGAGGTGCTTTCTATTGTTTCAGCACAATTTTTCCATTTGGTAGTGACCATGAGGTTAGTGGTTGTAGCATGGACTGCCTGAGACTCAGACTTGATGTAATGCCAAGATCTGTTCCAAAGCTGTCCTTTAGTTTCATTTTAGTTATCATAGCTAACAGCAATCCAGGGATTGTACATATATCCTGTTTCTCATTATTTTGCATTCTTTTTTAGAGAGAGAGTGGGGGAGAGGAGCAGTGGGAGAGAAAGAGAGAGAGAGAGAGAGAGAGAGAGAGAGAGAGAGAGAGAGAGAGAGAGAGAATCCCAAGCAGACTCCATGCTCAGCCTGGAGCCCCACACGGGGGCTCAATCCCATAACCTGATCATGATCTGAGCCAGAATCAAGAGTCAGATGCTTAATCAACTGAGCCACCCAGGCATCCCTATTTTGCATTTTTTATGTATCCAGTGAACCAACTCCTTAGGAGTTAGAGCCATCATTTCTAAATTCCATGGGAAGCCTACCTCCACCAATGATCAGAATGCAGCTGCTGTCTATACCATGGATGACTCTTGCCATCAGATATCAAAGGTTTGTCCTCACTGCTCCTTCATCCTTTTCCCAAGCAGTACTTTTGCCACAACCTAGTGAGTTAGAGTCATTTTAGTGAATCCCACTTCTGACACCTCTTACTTCTGTGTTGAGTCTCCAGGTCCACCATCAGACTTGTTTTTCGAGAAGGACTCACAGGACTGAGTAGTTACACTCATGGTGGTTTATTACATTGAACAGATACAGAGTAAAATTAGGAAAGGGAAAAAGTGCATAAAGTGGAGTCTGGAGGAAACCAGGTATAAGCTTCTAAGTGTCCTCCAAATGTCTAATTCCCCCAGCAGCAATGTGTGACAATATGTGCAAAGTGCTGCCATCCAGGGATGTTTACTCCACCTGAGTGTCCAAACTTTTTACTGAATGTCAGTTTGTAGGCATAGGGAACCTTTGTGGCCGACCTCAGGTACGGCCTGAGGTCCATGCCTCCAGAAGGAGAGCAAGTGTTCCCCACAAATGACATTGTCATTATGAACTATGTGGGTAAGCTTACAGTGTTGCAAGGCCTCGGGCATGCAAAAACATTCTTATACAGAAGATCTACAAAGGCTCAGTTCCCAGGAGCTACCCATGGCTAGTCATGAAAATGGGTCTTTCCTGGACATATGCAGGGTTTAAGCAACCCAGGCTTGTGGAGTTAACCCTTTTATGCACACCTTGTTATTGTTTATTGACAGCCACACATGTTGGTTAGGGTTTAGGAGCTGAGGTAAATAGATCTGATAGATCTTTTCTCTTTGTTTCAGGGAGCACTACACGAGCAGGGAAGAGGGGGAGGTTATGGGGGAGAGAATCTCAAGCAAGCTCCAACACAGGGCTTGATACCTTGACCCTGGGATGATGTCCTGAGCCAAAATCAAGAGTTTGGTGCTTAACTGACTAAGCCACCCAGGTGCCTCTAAATAGACCTTTAATGTAAGGATTTACGTTAGTATGATTAGAGTTGGCTTTGTTTAACAGTTGTTGTAGTAAAAGATACCAGAGGCTTCAAATTTCCCTATTGCCCTTATTTTTGTTTTCTTGACTTTGGGCTTAAGTATTCCTCTCAGAGAAAGTCTGTGTCTTCCAACTCTTTGAGCTAGAAATCATTGTTACTATACTGGAGCCCTGTTGGTGTGGTGGTAAGGAATACGGAAGGAGCGTTCTATAATCTTCCCATTAAATTTTAATTCTGTAGTGAACCTGTGTCTTGGGCTGTGGGGTGTTTTTCTCCATCCCCTCTTCCCTCCCCTGCCTGCAGCATTCCTAATCTGTTTCCTTGGAGCCCTCACCCTTTTGACAATATTTTCCCCCACTTAGGGAACCTGGAGGGGGCTAGAATGGGAGAAACTCTCCTTTCAAAGCTGAGATAAGGATCAGCAAAGTGTGCTTTCCTGGAGAGTAAGCCTTGGTTCTGGAGAAGTCCTTCACTGTGAGACTCTGGTTCAGTTCCTGGTGATAAGGTGCACGAGTGCAGGAACCCCCTGATGCTGTGCCCCCTAGAGTTTCTCCCCTACACTAGTGTACACGCTGTCTCCAGCAGTTCACTAATATTACCATTTAAGTGTTGCTACCAGTTTATGGCTCTGATGGCTTCTGTTCCAGGTAAGCAGACCTTGGCAATGTCTCTTGATGTACCTGTCTTTCCATGTTTCAGGGTGGTGGTTTGCCCACACCTCTGTGTAAAGCTAAACTTACATCTCAGTACAAGAACATATTTCCCTGATTCTCAGAAGATATGTAGTCATTCTCTAATCCATTTGTTCATCTTTAAATATTTATTGATTACCTGCTATACCATGCATGGTACTGGGCTTTGGGGGAACAGAATTGACAGAACTACTCCTCACTGATTGTTCAGACTTATGGGGGTTAGGTAGACATTCTCAAAACAATAATAATAATAATAATAATAATAACAACAACAACAACAACAACAATTATTATTATTTATCTTAGAGAGCATGTGTGAGCGAGGGAGAGGGGCAGAGAGAGGGAGAGAGAGAATCTTAAGCAGGTTCCATGCTCCGCACAGAGCCTGATGCAGGGCTCCATCCCACAATCCTGGGGTCATGACCTGAGCCAAAATCAAGAGTCGGACAGACACTCAACCAACTGAGCCACCTAAGTGCCCCTCTAAATAATAATTATTATATTATTCTCTAAATGGTTTTGTAGGTAAATATGTAATTATAAACTGTGATGAGTGCCATGAAGTGTAAATACAGGGTGTCGAGAGTGTGGATCTGGGGAACTCATCTGGAGTGTCAGGAAATCTTCCCTAGGGAAGTGAAGTTGAGGTAAAGACAGAGGGGCGTTAATGAGAAGTGGGATGGGAGGAGCATTCCAGGGAGCAGGGGCACCCTGTGCAAAGGACCCAAGAAAAGACTGCAGGTTAACTCTGGGTATTCTTACATAATAGCAGGGAAATGTGTCATAGTCTTTAGACATAGCTAAATACACTTTGGGGGCATAAACAGCTCCCCTTTGAGCATCTGGAAGGTTCCTTATCTGGAGCAATTTACTATAATGGATAGCCGAATGTTATTTTTGTCATCTGCTCTCATTTTATTTTCTAGTGTTTGGTATTTTAGCTATGATGCATTCCCAGAAATTACCTGAGTGAAGATGTTCTTCTTAGGGAAGTGGTGTTTAATTGGATAACACATGTACCTGGGGGAAATGCCAACAGAGCACTGTGTTGGAGAGCTTGGAAGTCTTGGCCCCCGTTTGCTATTGATGGGGGTTGGGAAGGAGATAGAACATGTGTCCAGCAGTCGCCAGGAGGGATGACCGAATGAGAAATAAAAAATTCAGAACCCTCTGAAAGCATTACAGACCATTATGGGAATTGAAATTAGAAACATTGTGTGCATTTTTAATATCCTGCTAGGAAAAAGACCTTAGCCATATTAATGTTTAATGCACGGCCTGTAATAGAGAGCTGAACAGTTCTCCCTGGCTCCGTTTGTTCCAGACTTGTCCAGAAAAAAAGAAGTTGGGTTCTATTTTAGGCCTGTATTTGAGAACTGGATTCTGCCATGGAATGAGAGCCCTTGAGGTCTGAGTTGCTTTTTCTCTCCTACATGACTAGGTATATTGATAGAAGAAAAATGGTTTGCTCTGGGTTATCTGCCTCTCACCCCCTTTGTGTATATGTTATGTGCAGTTTTCAGGGGCTGTACACAGTGTGGCAATTATAAATTCTTTTGCCAGTTTTCTTTCCATATTTTCATAGAATCAGCTATAGACTTTCTTTAAGGTAGCTCTGTTAGGGACAGAAAAAAGGAATGGAATACACATTAGCCTTTTTTTTTTTTTTCTTCACTTTTAGCATTTATTTGAGCAGTAATACAGCCAGGATTTTAGTGTGCTCCTTCATTAGAGTTATCCTCTGTCACTAGGCAGATTTATTTGGACAGTGGCATATTGGGAGAGTCAAGAGAACAGAGAGGAGTATTGTATCACTAATATTGTTTAGAATTGCCAGTGCATATTGGCAATAAAAACCAGAATGACTTTCGGTCACTTTTGTTATTGTTTCAAAACTATCTAGACCAGTGCTGTCTGATAGAATTTTTTGTGATGTATGAAGTATTCTGTGTCCGCATTGTTTGGTGCATTAGCCATTAGCCACTTGTGTTTGATGAGCACTATGAGTGTGGCTAGTGTGATTGTGGAACTTTAATTTTTTTAAGTTTAAATTTAAATAGCCACATGTGGCCAGTGGTTACCGTATTGGACAGTGCAGGGCTGAGCAGTGCCGCACCTTGTTGCCTGAACCTGGGGTGGATTACTCCCATTCTACCCCTGGCCCCCACTGCTTGGAGAATCTTACACTTGGTAAAACATCAAGCCAGCTTGTGGACTGCCAACCACCCACTACTACCATGGTGTCAGTGCCATGAATAGAGGCAGAAGACTGAAGAGGTTGTGCCTGTGTCAGAAATTACCACCTTGCTTGCAACTTAAGGTGTGGTGGTGAATGTATAAAAGAACATACTTCTATTGAGTGCTTACTGTATACCAAAGATGTGTGAGCCAGACCCAAACTGTATTCTCTTCTGTAGTTTATTCTTCAGTTAGTGTACACATTGGCTAATGCAAGGACTGAATGGAGATTTTCCTCTTTCATGTGTAATTAAATACTAACATGATATCTGAGACAGGGAGTGTGCAGATTGGATGTTTGTCAGTGATGGAGATAATGAAATGGTTTCTAACTTCTTAGAGGAAAGTCTCTGGCATGTAGATGTTAATATACATATTTTTAAGTTTATTTACTTATTTTGAGAGAGAGAGAGCATGGGGGAGGGGCAGAAAGAGAGGGAGAGAGGGAATCCCAAGCAGGATCTGTGCTGTCAGCATGGAGCCCAACGCGGGGCTCGAACTCACAAAGAGTGAGATCATGACCTGAACCCAAACTGGGAGTTGGATGCTTAACCAGCTGAGCCACTTAAGCATCCCTGGCTACTGATTTTTTTTTTTTTTTTAAGATTTTATTTTGAGAGAGAGAGACAGTGAGCGCACGTTCATAGGGTAAGGACAGAGGGAGCCAGAGAGAATCTCTAGCATACTCTACACCCAGCACAAGAGTTGATGTGGGGCTTGATTTCACGACTGTGAGATCATGACCAGAGCTGAAACCAAGAGTTGGACTCCCAACCGACTAAGCTGCCCAGTAGCCCTGGATGTTAATATTTTTATCAGCTATAAACTGTTTTGATCTTTGCTTCCTTTAGCTATTTCTCAGTGGGAGTGCCTTTCATCTGGGGCACTTGGGGCAGGCTAGTGGAAGAAGAAGAGAGGTCATCTCCTCTGCCTTTATCACAAAGTCAGTTTCTTCAGGGCTAGAACAAGACCCCACTGGTAGGTAGGATCATATAGAGTAGAATACAGATGCTCTGCCAGCCAAGATTTAGTCATCTCTGAGGTTAGTAGCTCAAAGGGATGTGCTAGAGGGGGGGATCAGCCAGATTGGAGTTGGAAGGAGCCCTGCCAACATGCCTGAAATGGAGAGGCGTGGCTCTGAGCCTTGGCTCTTGGTGGTAGGCACCATAGGCCTAGAAGGTATGTTTACTTTCCACCTCTCACAGTCTTTCTACCTCACAGGATAGAGCTGCACATGAACTAACCGATACTGTCAATACTCTTCCTTCTTGAAATGTCTTATACCTTGAACTCTTTTAATTTGATATATTCTACTTATATATTTGAACATTTTCTGGAAACATGACATGGATATTGATTCATCTTTTCTGCTATTAATTGGCACCTGAGTAACCATGACTCAAATTTCTTGATAACTGGTATATTTGGTAACAAAATTGTTACTTGCTTTTTTTTTTTTTTTTTTTTTTTTTGACCTTTTCCTACTCTTTCTTGTGGTGGTTGGTGGCAGGTAGGAAGGGAGGTGACGTTTGTTCTCATGACTCACTGATGTCAATGAAGAGAAAGTGATCAGTGACTAATGTTGTTTCCCACCAGCTTTTGTTGTAGTCCCAAACTTGTGTCTTCAGCATGAGTCATGCTTATTTGATTCATTTAGTTTCTCCTGTAGTTCCTTAACTAAGCATCTTGAAAGTAGCAGCCTTAATATCCACCATGTGTGCAGGGCCAGCATGTTCACAGAGAATCAGACTTGAGCGGGAGTAAAGCCTAGAGCAGAGATGGGAAGCATCACCAGGGAATGTTGGTGTTCTTTGGGAAATCAGGAGAGGTTAGACCTGAGTCCAGCAAGGGGGTAGTCGTAGCCATGGAAATTTAAAGTCATGAAAATCAAATAAAGTAGAAAATCCTCCTTAGTCCCACTGGCCACATTTCAAGGCTCAGTAGCCACATGTCTCTAGTGGCTACTGGACAGCCAGGTATAGGATATTTCCATCACAGAGAAAGTATTGGATAGTGCTGTGGTAGCCATTTTTTGGAATGCGCTTTATTTGTCCAGTCAGCAGATAGTGCTGAATATCTTATCCTTGTCAGACCCTGTTCTGAGCACAGGGACACTGTGAGGAAAAAGAAAGGCAAGGCCTGGCCCTCATGGAGCTACTGTTTCAGTGAGGAGCAAGGTGCAAGAAGCTCAACCAGAAATTCCCACGTAATAAATATCAGTACTTCTGTGCCCACCACTCCCTGGGGACACAATGATGATTCTGGGGATCCTATCCCTCTCTCTCCTTGGCAGGGAAGAAAGATAATTAAGCAGTGTTTTTATGAAAGAGGAAAATGATTAGTACAAAGAAGTTGAGCCCAGTGTGTGCCTTGCAGTTAATCTCTTAACCTCTCTGAGTCTCATTTTCTTCCATTTTAATAGTGGGGTTTTTCGTACTTGTCCTATGGAGCAGTGGTGAGGGTTAAAAGAAAAAAGATCTCTGTAAAACCTAGTGCTCAGCACTCAGCATTAAATAAATTGAAGCTATTATTACTCTAGTCTTTTCCATCATAAAAATGGTTTAGAAGCTTAAAAAGCAACTTCAGCAGAGGCAGGGGGAAGGGAGGCCTATTCCAGGAACAGGAGCAGTGGGGTCAGATGGAGCTGGCCTCGAACTGTCCATGAGAAATGACTGCACCACCTAGCAAGAACACTTTCCAATGAAATCCCTGTTGAAAATGGGACACTTGGCATATTCTGACCATGTTTTTATGGATGTTGTTTTGATATTTGTATCCAGGCTCCATTGAACTCTGTGTAAAGAGCACAACTCCACTCATGAATCTTTCCTAGATTTCTCCAGAAATGAGAAAAATGTAGGCATTACTTCTGGTCCCAGGACATTTCTTCACCAGTCAGAACTGCGTGTCTTTGAGCAAATCATGTCACTTGTCCAGGACAGTCTCATCGTGAGTGAAAGTGGGGATGACATGATCTTGTCATGATGAGGAAAGATGACACCTGTGGTTTTCATGTCTTTCTTCTTAGATTTTGTTAGGTCTTCCCCTGCCCCTTTAGGTCATGCTGCCTGAATGTGCCCACCCTCGATTTGGGAGCCCTGTTGGGGTAATTGAAATGTGCATTAGTGAGGAAATTTATGAGACTGAATAACATGTTCCAGCGGTCTAGAAAGTTACTGTGCTCTTAGGTGCACTATATTTTTTTATTGCTTTTTATTTAAAAAATTTAAAACTAGAGAAAAGATAGTTTATTTATTTATTTTTAGGTTCTTATTTAAATTCCAGTTAGTTAACATACAGTGTTATATTAGTTTCAGGTGTACAACATAATGATTCAACACTTCCATACATCATATGGTGCTCATCATGACAAGCGCACTCCTTAATCCCCATCCCCTATTTTACCCAGCCCCCCAGTCCCCCGCTCTGGTAATCATCAGTTCTCTATAGTTAAGGGTGTTTCTTGGTTTGTCTCTCTCTCTCTTTTTTTTCCGTTCGCTCTTTTTTTTTTTTTAATTTCTTAAATTCCAGGGCCGCCTGGGTGGCTCAGTCGGTTAAGCGTCCAACTTCAGCTCAGGTCATGATCTCACGATCTGTGAGTTTGAGCCCCACGTTTGGCTCTGTGCTGTCAGTTCAGAGCCTGGAGCCTTCTTTGGATTCTGTGTCTCCCTCTCTCTCTGCCCCTCCCCCACTCATGCTCTGTCTCTCAAAATATGAATAAACGCTAAAAAAAAAGTTTTAACTTTCTTAAATTCCACATATGAGTGAAATCTTTCTCTCATTTATTTCGCTAAACATAATACTCTCTAGCTCCATCCATGTCATTGCAAATGGCAAGATTTCATTCTTTGTTATGTCTGAATAATATTCCATTGTGTGAACACATGCATACATGTGTGTATACCACATCTTCTTTATCTGTTCATCAATTGATGGACACTTGGACTGCTTCCATATCTTAGCTACTGTAAAAAATGCTGCTATAAACATCAGAGGGTATGTATCTCTTTGAATTAGGGTTTTTGTATTCTTTGGGTAAATACCCAGTAGTGCAAATGCTGGATCATAGGGTAGTTTTATTTTAATTTTTTGAGGAATCTCCATACTGTTTTTTACAGCGATTACACCAGTTTGCATTCCCACCAACAGTGCACGAATGTTCCTTTTTCTCCACATCCTCACCAACACTTGTTGTTTCTTGTGTTTTTGATTTTAGCCATTCTAAGAGGTGTGAGGTGCTATCTCATTTTAGTTTTGATTTGCATTTTCCTGATAGTAAGTGATCATGAGCATCCTTTTATGTGTTTGTTGGCCATATGGATCTCATCTTTGGAGAAATGTCTGTTCATGTCTTCTGCCCATTTTTTAATTGGATTATTTGTTTTTTTAGTGTTGAGTTGTATTGGTTCTTTATATATTTTGGATACTAACCCTGTATTGGATATGTCATTTGCAAATATCCTCTCCCATTACATAGGTTCCCTTGATTTTGTTTTGTTGATTGTTTCATTTGCTGTGCAGAAGCTTTTTAATTTGATGTAGTGCCAGTAGTTTATTTTTGCTTTTGTTTCCCTTGCCTTAGGAGACACTTCTAAAAAAAAGTTGCTATGGTCAGTGTCAGAGAGGTTACTGCCTGTGTTATTTTCTAAGATTTTTTTTTATTTGAGAGAGAGAAAGAGAAAGAGAAAGAGAAAGAGAAAGAGAAAGAGAAAGAGAAAGAGAACCTTAAGCAGGCTCCATGCTCAGTGTAGAGCCTGACATGGGCTGTATCCCACGACCCTGTGATCATAGGTCAAAATCAAGAGTTGGATGCTCAACTGACTGAACTGCCCAGGCACCCCTCTTCTAGGATTTTTATGGTTTCAGGTCTCACATTTAGGTCTTTAATCCAGTTTGAATTTGTTTTTGTGTATGGTGTAAGTAGTCCAGTTTCTTTCTTTTAAATGTTGTTTTCCAATTTTACCAGCATCATTTGTTAAAGAGAATGTTTTTCTACTGTTGGATATTCTTTCCCTGCTTTGTTGAAGATTAACCGACCATATAGTTGCGGGTTTATTTCTGCGGTTTCTGTTCTGTTCTCTTCATCTAGGTGTCTGTTTTTGTTTTTTTTTTTTAATTTTTTTTTAATATATATATATATTTTTTTTTTTTTTGAGAAAGACAGAGAGTGAGTAGGGGAGGGGCAGAGAGAGAAGGAGACACAGAATCCAAAGCAGGTCCAGGTTCTGAGCTGTCAGCACAGAGCCCGACATGGGGCTTGAACCCACAAACCGTGAGATCATGACCTGACCGAAGTCAGATGCTTAACTGACTGAGCCACCTAGGCGCCCCTAGGTGTCTGTTTTTGTGCCATTGCCACATTGTTTTTATTACCACAGCTTTGTAATCTAACTTGAAGTCCGGAATTGTGATGCCTCCAGCTTTGCTTTTCTTTTTCAAGATTGTTGTGGATATTCAGAGTCTTTTGTGGTTCCATTCAAATTTTAGAATTGTTTGTTCTAGTTCTGTGAAAAATGTTGGTATTTTTCATAAGGATTGCATTAAATGTGTAGATTGCTTTGGGTAATATAGACATTTTAACAATACTTGTTCTTCCAATCCATGGGCATGGAATGTCTTTCGATTTCTTTGTGTCATCTTCATTTTCTTTCATCAGTATTTTATAGTTTTCAGTGTAAAGGTCTTTCATCTCTTTGGTTAGGTTTATTCCTAGGTATCTTATTATTTTGGGTGCAATTGTAAGTGGGATTGTGTGTGTATATATATATATATATACACACATACATATATATATGTTGTGTATTATATATATATATATATACATATATAGGTTATATATATATGTATATATATACATATATATACACACACACACACACACACACATATATATATGTATTGGTTTCCATACAACCCCCAGTGTTCATCACAACAGGTGCCCTACTCAATGCCCATCACCCATTTTCCCCTCTCCCCCACCCCCCATCAACCCTCAGTTTGTTCTCAGTTTTTAAGAGTCTCTTATGGGTTGCCTCGCTCCCTCTCTGTAACCTTCCCCCCTCCCTTCCCCTCCCTCATGGTTCTCTGCTAAATTTCTCAGGATCCACAATGAGTGAAAACATATGGTATCTGTCTTTTTCTGTATGACTTATTTCACTTAGCATAGTACCCTCCAGTTCCATCCATGTTGCTACAAATGGCCATATTTCATTCTTTCTCATTGCCAAGTAGTATTCCATTGTGTATATAAACCACATCTTCTTTATCCATTCATCAGTTGATGGACATTTAGGCTCTTTCCATAATTTGGCTATTGTTGAAAGTGCTGCTATAAACATTGGGGTACAAGTGCCCCTATGCATCAACACTCCTGTATCCCTTGGGTAAATTCCTAGCAGTGCTATTCCTGGGTCATAGGGTAGATCTATTTTTAATTTTTTGAGGAACCTCCACACTGTTTTCCAGAGCGGCTGTACCAGTTTGCATTCCCACCAACAGTGCAAGAGGGTTCCTGTTTCTCCACATCCTCGCCAGCGTCTATAGTCTCCTGATTTGTTCATTTTAGCCACTCAGACTGGCATGGTATCTCAGTGTGGTTTTGATTTGTATTTCCCTGATGAGGAGTGATGTTGAGTATTTTTCATGTGTCTCTTGGCCATGTGGATGTCTTCTTTAGAAAAGTGTCTATTCATGTCTTCTGCCCATTTCTTCACTGGATTATTTGTTTTTTGGGTGTGGAGTTTGGTGAGTTTTTTATAGATTTTGGATACTAGCCTGTTGTCCAATATGCCATTTGCAAATATCTTTACCCATTCCGTTGGTTGCCTTTTAATTTTGTTGATTGTTTCCTTTGCAGTGCAGAAACTCTTTATCTTGATGAGGTCCCAATAGTTCATTTTTGCTTTTAATTCCCTTGCCTTTGGGGATGTGTCAAGCAAGAAATTGCTGCGGCTGAGGTCAAAGAGGTTTTTTCCTGCTTTCTCCTCTAGGGTTTTGATGGTTTCCTGTCTCACATTCAGGCCCTTCATCCATTTTCAGTTTATTTTTGTGAATGGTGTGAGAAAGTGGTCTAGTTTCATTCTTCTGCATGTTGCTGTCCAGTTCTCCCAGCACCATTTGCTAAAGAGACTTTTTTCCATTGGATACTATTTTCTGATTTGTCAAATATTAGTTGGCTGTACATTTGTGGGTCCAATTCTGGATTCTTTATTCTATTCCATTGGTCTGTGTGTCTGTTTTTGTGCCAAGACCATACTGTCTTGATGATTACAGCTTTGTAGTGGAGGCTAAAGCCTGAGATTGTGATGCCTCCTGCTTTGGTTTTGTTTTTCAACATTACTTTGGCTATTTGGGGTCTTTTGTGGTTCCATACAAATTTTAGGATTGTTTGTTCTAGCTTCGAGAAGAATGCTGGTGCAATTTTGATTGGGATTTTTTTCATTGTGTAGATTGCTTTGGGTAGTATTGACATGTTAACAATATTTGTTCTTCCAATCCATGAGCATGGAATGTTTTTCCATTTTTTTGTGTATCTTCTTCAATTTCCTTCATAAGTTTTCTATAGTTTTCAGCATACAGATCTTTTACATCTTTGGTTAGGTTTATTCCTAGGTATTTTATGATTCTTGGTGCAGTTGTGAATGGGATTAGATTCTTTATTTGTCTTTCTGTTGCTTCATTATTAGTGTATAAGAATGCAACTGATTTCTGTACATTGACTTTGTATCCTGAAACTTTGCTGAATTCATGTATCAGTTCTGGCAGACTTTTGGTAGAGTCTGTTGGGTTTTCCGTGTAAAGTATCACGTTGTCTGCAAATAGTGAAAGTTTGACTTCATCTTTGCCAATTTTGATGCCTTTGATTTTATTTTGTTGTCTGATTGCTGCTGCTGGACTTCCAACACTATGTTAAACAACAGCAGTGAGAGTGGACATCCCTGTCATGTTCCTGATCTCAGGGGGAAAGCTCTCAGTTTTTCCCCATTGAGGATGATATTAGCTGTGGGCTTTTCATAAATGGCTTTTATGATGTTTAAGTATGTTCCTTCTATCCTGACTTTCTCGAGGGTTTTTATTAAGAAAGGATGCTGACTTTTGTCAAATGCTTTTTCTGCATCGATTGACAGGATCATATGGTTCTTATCTTTTCTTTTATTGATGTAATGTATCACATTGATTGATTTGCGAATATTGAACCAGCCCTACAGCCCAGGAATGAATCCCACTTGATCATGGTGAATAATTGTTTTTATATACTGTTGAATTTGAACTGCTGGTATCTTTTGAGAATTTTTGCATCCATGTTCATCAGGGATATTGGCCTGTAGTTCTCTTTTTTTTGCTGGGTCTCTGTCTGGTTTGGGAATCAGAGTAATGCTGGCTTCATAGAATGAGTCTGGAAGTTTTCCTTCCCTTTTCATTTTTTGGAACAGCTTGAGAAGGATAGGTCTTATCTCTGCTTTAAATGTCTGGTGGAATTCCCCAGGGAAGCCATCTGCTCCAGGACTCTTATTTTTGGGGAGATTTTTGATAACTGATTCAATTTCTTCACTAGTTATGCGTCTGTTGAAATTTTCTGTTTCTTCCCATTTGAATTTTGGTAGTGTGTGGGGGTTTAGGAATTTGTCCACTTCTTCCAGGTTGTCCATTTTGTTGGCATATAATTTTTCATAGTATTTCCTGGTAATTGCTTGTACTTCTGAGGGATTGGTTGTAATAATTCCATTTTCATTTATGATTTTATCTATTTGGGTCCTCTCTCTTTTCTTTTTGAGAAACCTGGCTAAAAGTTTATCAATTTTGTTTATTTTTTCAAAAAAAACAACTCTTGGTTTCATGGATCTGCTCTACAGTTTTTTTGGATTCTGTATTGTTTATTTCTGCTCTGATCTTTATTATTTCTCTTCTTCTCCTGGGTTTGGGGTTTCTTTTCTGTTCTGCTTCTAGTTCCTTTAGGTGTGCTGTTAGATTTTGTATTTCGGATATTTCTTCTTTCTTGAGGTAGGCCTGGATTGCAATGTATTTTCCTCTTAGGACTGCCTTCACTGCATCCCAAAGCGTTTGGATTGTTGCATTTTCATTTTCATTTGTTTCCATATATTTTTATATTTCTCTCTAATTGCCTGGTTGACCCATTTATTCTTTAGTAGTCTTTAACCTTCATGCTTTTGGAGGTTTTCCAGACTTTTTCCTCTCATTGATTTCAAGTTTCATAGCATTGTGGTCTGAAAGTGTGCATGGTATGATCTCAATTCTTTTATATTTATTAAGGGCTATTTTGTGACCCAATATGTGATCTGTCTTGGAGAATGTTCCATGTGCACTTGAGAAGAAAGTATATTCTGTTGCTTTGGGATCCAGAGTTCTAAATATATCTGTCAAGTCCATCTGGTCCAATGTATCATTCAGGGCCCTTGTTTCTTTACTGATTCTCTGTCTAGGTGATCTATCCATTGTTGTAAGTGGAGTATTAAAGTCCCCTGCAGTTACCACATTCTTATCAATAAGGTTGCTTATGTTTGTGAGTAATTGTTTTATGTAGTTGGGTGCTTTCGAATTAGGTGCATAGACATTTATAATTGTTAGCTCTTCCTGACGGATAGACCCTGTAATTATTATATAATGCCCTTCTTCATCTCTTGTTACAGCCTTTAATTTAAAGTCTAGTCTGTCTGATATAAGTATGGCTACTCCAGCTTTCTTTTGACTTCCAGTAGCATGATAGATAGTTCTCCATCCCCTCACTTTCAATCTGAAGGTGTCCTCAGGTCTAAAATGAGTCTGTTGTAGACAGCAAATAGATAGGTCTTGTTTTTGTTTTATCTATTCTGATACCCTATGTCTTTTTATTGGAGTATTTAGTCCATTTACATTCAGTGTTATTATTGAAAGATATGGGTTTAGAGTCATTGTGTTGTCTGTAGGTTTCATGCTTGTAGTGATGTCTCTGGTACTTGTGCTCCTTGCAACAAAGAGTCCTCACAGAGTCCACCTTAGGATCTCTTGTAGGGCTGGTTTAGTGGTGATGAATTCCTTCAGTTTTTGTTTGTTTGGGAAAACTTTTATCTCTCCTTCTATTCTGAATGACAGACTTGCTGGATAAAGGATTCTTGGCTGCATATTTTTTCTGTTCATCACATTGAAGATTTCCTGCCATTCCTTTCTGGCCTGCCACTAGTCTTCAGTAGATAGGTCTGCCACTAGTCTTATGGGTCTCCCTTTATAAGTTATGGCCTGTTTATCCCTAGCTGCTTTCAGAATTCTCTCTTTATCCTTGTATTTTGCCAGTTTCACTATGATATGTCGTGCAGAAGATCGATTCAAGTTGCATCTGAAGGGAGTTCTCTGTGCCTCTTGGATTTCAATGCTTGTTTCTTTCCCCAGATCAGGGAAGTTCTCAGCTATGATTTGTTCAAGTACACCTTTAGCCCCTTTCTCTCTCTTCTTCTTCTGGAATCTGATACAGATATTGTTCCATTTGATTGCATCACTTAGTTCTCTAATTCTCCCCTCATACTCCTGGATTTTTTTTATCTCTCTTTTTCTCAGCTTCCTCTTCTTCCGTAATTTTATCTTCTAATTCACCTATTCTCTGCCTCCTCAATCCATGCTATGGCCGCCTGCATTTTATTTTGCACCTCATTTATAGCACTTTTTAGTTCCTCATGACTTTTTTAGTCCCTTGGTCTCTGTAGCAATAGATTCTCTGCTGTCCTCTATGCTTTTTTCAAGGCCAGCAATTAATTTAATGACTATTTTTCTATATTCTGTCACCCTAATGTCTTTTAATTGAAGGATTTAGTCTGTTTACGTTCAAAGAAATTATTGAGAGATGTGTATTTACTGCCATTTTATTATTTGTTTTATGGTTGTTTCTAAAGATTTTCTCTAATCCTTTTTTGTTTTCCTTTCATGTTTTGCTGATTTACTTTAGTGATGTATTTGGATTTATTTCTCTTTATTCTTTGCACGTTTATTAGTAGTTTTTGACATATGGTTACTATTAGGTTTGTATATAACCTAATAGTTGATGGTTGCTTAAGTTTGATCCATTCTTTTCTCCTCT
Source organism: Panthera tigris (assembly GCF_018350195.1). NCBI lineage: Eukaryota > Metazoa > Chordata > Mammalia > Carnivora > Felidae > Panthera > Panthera tigris. The sequence continues at coordinate 43,478,569 of NC_056662.1, forward strand.
CCTTCCCATGTTTTAGGTATATATTATTATATTTCATATCCTTTTTTTGTGGTGAGTTTCTTGACTAATTTTTTCAAAAATATTCATTTTTACTGCTTTTGTGGTTTCTGTCTTTAAACTGTCACTTTTGGTCTCTCCTTTCCACTCAAAGAGTCCTCTTTAATATTTCTTGCAGGGCTGGTTTAGTGGTCACAGACTCCTTCAGTTTTTCTTTGTCTGGGAAACTCTTTATCTCTCCTTCTATTCTGAGTGATAGCCTTTCTGGATAGAGTATTCTTGGCGGCAGATTTTCCCAGTCATGCCATTTATCATGCTACTTTTCTGGGCCTGCCAAGTTTCTGTTTAAAATTTTCTAGCCTTATGTAGTTTCCCTTATATGTTACTGTCTTCTTTTGTCTTGCTGCTTTTAAGATCTTTTTTTTTTTTTTTTTTAGTGTTATATTTTGCAAATATGTCTTGGTGTGGTTCTGCTTTTGTTGATTTTTAGGGGAGTTCTCTGTGCCTCCTAGATATAAATTTCTATTTTCCTCTTGCAATTAGGGAGTTTTCAGCTGTTATTTCTTCGAATACATTTTCTGTTCTCCTTTTTTTTTCTTCTTCTTCTTCTTCTCGGACTCATATAATAGGAGTGTTATTATGTTTGACGGAGTCACTGAGTTCTCTAAATCTATTTTCATTTTGTGTAATTCTTTTTCCCCTCTTTTGTTCAGCTTGATTACTTTCTATTACTCTGTCTTCTAGGTCACTGATTTGTTGCTCTGTTTTCCTACATCTTACTATTTATTCCATCAAACGTACTTCTTATTTCATCTATTGAGACCTTTATCTCTGCTATGTTATTCCTTATCTCAGTGTTCAGGGTCTCATTCATGTCTTCCACTCTTTTCTCAAGTCCAGTGCTTATGATCATTGCTTTAAATCCTCTATCAGGTATGTTACTTCTATCTGTTTTGTTTAGATCTCTGGCCGTGGCCTTGTCCTGTTCTTTCATTTGGTATAAATTTCTCTGTCTCCTCATTTTGTCTGCCTCTCTGTGTTAAGAAATTCAGCTATGTCTTCTGCTCTTGAAAGTAGTGACTTTAGGGCACCTGGGTGGCTCAGTTGGTTAAGCGTCCGACTTCGGCTCAGGTCATGATCTCACGGTCTGTGAGTTCGAGCCCCGCGTTGGGCTCTGTGCTGACAGCTCAGAGCCTGGAGCCTGTTTCAGATTCTGTGTCTCCCTCTCTCTCTGCCCCTCCCCTGTTCACACTCTGTCTCTCTCTGTCTCAAAAATAAATAAATGTTAAAAAAAAAAAAAAAAAAAAAAGAACATAGTGACCTTATGAAGAAGAGGTCCTGGAGTGCCCTGCAGTGCAGTGTCCCCTGTTCACCAGAACCTGGCACTTCTGGAGAGTATCCTATGTGTGTTGCTTATGCCCTGCTATTGTGTCTCAGTCACTTTTCCTTTCAGTGAAGTCATCTGTGCTGACTCTCTGCCTATTGTGGGCTGTACTTGTTTTCTGTGGTGTTGGTGGGACCCATGAAGTCCAGCTCTGAGGAGCGGGGTGATGGTGTTAGCAAAATTTGTGCTGGGCTGTTAAACCTATTTTGGAGCCTCCAAAATGCTGCTATGGCTGGGGCTGTGCACCAGGATGGCCTGGGGCATGAGATTGGGTGTAGCGTGTGAAAATGGATGGCTGGGCGTGGCTGGTCCTGGTGCATGATGGTTGCTGGAGATGTGTGGGTGGGTGTGATGTGGCAGCTGGGTGGGATGCACATGCAACTTTAACAGAATTTGCCCTGAGCCAAGGCTATAAGGGTCTCTGCAGCCCTACCTCTTGCAGGTGACTCTTTGTTTATGCTGGAGGTGGGGGGGGGGGTAGGGAAATGGCACCTGCGAGCTCCCTTATTTTTGGAGAAGTTCTCCCACCATACTCTGAAATCAGTGTGAACAGATCTTCCTCCTGTTTGCCCCTGAGCATTGTGTAAACTGCTGTTTTTATGTTGCCTGTCTGCATAGGCTGCTTGTCTCTTTAAGAGCAGCGACCCAGCTATCACTCTTACTCTCAGCTCACCCAGTGCTGAGTCAGCTGACTTTTAAAGCTCTAGGCTCCAAGTTCCACTATTTTTACAAACTCATGGAATTCAGCCCCTCTGGTTTTTAAAGCCAAATGTTATGGAGACTAGTCTTCCCCGTGTAAACTTCCTGATGCGAGAGCCCATTTCTCTGTCCTGTCTGGGTGCACAGGTCCTTCCCTTCTGCGGGAAGCCTCCATCTGCCTTTCTTTCCTTCCTAACCTTCCAGATGCAGCTTCTTCTCTGTATTTAGTTGTGGAATTTGTTCTGTCAGTGTTTGGATCCCTCTCTGGTTTTGTGGATTTGGATGTGGATGATATCTAGTTGTAAACATGGGGCCGATGAGCTCAAGGTCCTCTTACTCTGCTATTTTCCCAAGCTCCAATTGAGAAATTCCAGTTTACTACAAAACGTGCATGACACTCTCTTATCTGGCCTTAGAAGCCTCAGGAAGAGACTGACTGAGAGACATATGTCATGTTGGACCCTCCCATTTTAATGCAGACTCTTTTGAGTAAATTTCTAAGAAGTTGAAACAATTTTGGGTAACAGAGGAAAAGACATTGTCTCCAAGTTGGATGGGAAGATGATCTGGCTAAACAACCTGTTAATACACGATGACCAAGACTGGAGGCTTGATTTGTTACTGAAGGCTCATATTATCTTTCCAGCCCTTCTCTCCCAGTTAGCTGTACTGAGATGTAATTGACATATAACATTGTAGCAGTTTAAGGTATACAACATAATAATTTCATATATGCATAGCATATTTGTGAGAGGACTTATGTTTGAAATAATTTCAGACCTAATGTTGCAAAAATGGAACCAGTTCCCATATACCCTTTGCCCAGTTTCCCCAGCTGTTAACACCTCACTTCTCTATAGTGGTGATCAAAACCAGCAACTTACCTAATATCATTAACTAATCTATCAACCTTCCTCAGTTGTCCGTTGTCCCTCTTATGTCCTTGTTTTGGTCCCAGATCCACCTTAGAATCCCACGTTGCATTCAGGGATTGTGTCTCCTTAGTCTCGTCTGATCTGGGACAGTTCCTCAGTCCTTGTCTTTCATGATCTTAACACTTCTGAAGAGCATTGGCCAGGTATTATGTAGAATGGCCCACAGTTTAGGGCTTATTTGATATTTTGTCATGATTCAGCTTTTGTGTTTGGCAGGAACACCACAGAATTGATAGGTCCTTTTTGTGCATCACATTAGGGGTACTGGGTATCAATATGTCTTATTACTGGTGATGTTGACTCTGATCAGTCATTTGATCAAGGTGGTATCTTCTAGGTTTCTCCACTGTAGAGTAACTGTTCCTTTATTTATTTTTGAGAAGCATATTTCTCAGGCTTTTTAAAAAAAACACAGTTGCTTTTAAAAAATGGCTCATCTTTTGACCATCCCCAGTAATCTCTGCTGGCATATTAAAAAAAAAAGGTTAGCATGCCCTTGGTTAGAAAAGTCAAACAATATAAAACCATAAAAAAAGAAAATTCTCTTACTTACGTATTTCTCTAGAAAAATTTTCCTGTATACACAGTGGTGACCTTTTTTGACCCAGTTTCAACAGAGTGGTGGAGCTGAGAATCGGCTGTAGGAGCCTGGTATGTGAATGGAGGTTCCAGAAAGCCTGATGGGGAAGAGAAGGCTTAGAGCAAAGCACAGGGAGGAAGGAAGGCTTTCACAGGACAGATTGTGTGGAGAATGGCTATAAAATTACTTCCAGTACAAAGCACTGTACAGATTAAAGGTAGCACTAAAGTAGTGCGTAATGTTATGAAGTGAAAAGCTACCTATGTTTTCCCACAGTGTTTTCTGGAGCATTCCTAACAAAGGTCAGTACATCAGTAAAGCACAAGTTGATTGTTTTTTTTTATTCATTATGAAGTAACTCAGGGGATGCTGGGTTTTCCCATCAGGGATTATGAGCCCCAGAGAGTTGCTGTCATGGGGAATGCTGGCAGGTTTTCTGTCCCCTACCTGGTGCCTCCCACAAGAACACAACTTTTTCTGTATGTGAGGTCCCTGGGCCACAGAGAGAATGTGTCGCCTAACAGACTTGGCTGAATGAATTCCTGATAAATGAGATGTACCAACAGGTACCCTAGTAAAGGGAACATATAGCAAATGTCTTTAAAAACATTACAAATGGCCTTCTTTAAATAGGCTAGCTCCTAATAATTCATTGTGCCATTTGCTAGACCCTGGCAATATTCTTTGAACTTTTTAGGCCTTTTCAATAATAGAGTTTTTGCCCTTAAGACTTTATACTTTTCCTTTATTATGTATAATCTGCAGGCAGGTTGGAGTAATAGATCAGGGGACATATCTCCAGGGCACTTGGTTCTGCTGCCCTGTGTGAACTGAATTCACTCAAGGAATCCCTCTGGCCTTGGAGTGTCCAGCACAGTTAGGATGGAATCAAATGGCTCACTTAGGAATTATCATTTGCCTTGTCCCAGTGCTGGAGACGTAGTAGGCTAACTTTCAGTAAATATTTACTGAGTGAGTGATGTTCTGTGTGTATACTTTGGCTTCTGCTTTTAAAGAATAATTTATAAGTCTTTCTGACTGCTGATTTGTACATCTATCAGATAAAATGTAGAAAGTAAATTGATGATTCTGAATAGGAACAGAACTCATTTCTGGTTGATTTAAAGTATCATTTAGAGTTGCTTGTTTTGCACAGAGCTAATGTAGTGCAATGTGCCCGATGTCCATTTTAAGGTCCTGTTAAGGTAACCTTATCATTGTTGATAGGAGAAATTTACCTATAATCACTTTAATCTGTTGGCATAATAAGCATTTAGGGGTCCTCTTATTCACTTCCATATCAGGGGTTTTTAGAATACGCATCTATTTGTCCTTCAAAAGAGACCAAAGGTGAAGCAGAAGTGGTAAAAGTAGAGATCCTTCATTGGTCCCTGGAGCCAAGAGAGGGAAGAGAGGATAATCTTTTCAAAGAAAGGTTTTGGTTTCCATTCCAAAGCCTGTAAGTCTCCCCACCTGTGTATGATGCCGCCTTTCTCCTCATTCCCTTCCTCTCTGTAACAGGCTCTCCTTCCTTAATTTTTCTTTCCTTGGCAATGCAGCCCTTCAGTTGGGTGCCATTAGTTACCTCCCTGTTTTAAATTCCCCTTTTCCCACTTCATAGCCTGGGCAAGTATTGAGTCCAGCATGACTTGGGAAGGTTGGTGGGTTTAGCAAGTGGTGTGCAATAAAGATCCAAGTCCAAGGCAGACTGGAGGAGCCACGCTGGGGTAATAAGCACCAGAGGTCCCAGATGGCAATCAGCTGCAGTGGCACGCCTGCCCTGCAGTGTCAGTACTTGAGGCAGGGTGCCACAGTAAGCAGGGCCATCACAAAAGATGGAGATCAGATGGAGATCAGATTGCAAAGCTACCCCTACTTCTGTTGCAGGACGAATCATGTCTGGAGTAGGCAAAAAGGGGAATTGTTTACACATATTTTTTATTTTTTTCAAGTTTATTTATTTTGGGAGAGAGAGAAAGCACAAGTCAAGGAGGGACAGAGAAAGAGAGAATGAGCAGGCTCCACATGGTCAACACAGAGCCTGACATGGGACTTGAACCCATGAACCATGAGGTCATGACCTGAGCCTAAGTGGGATGCTTAACTGACTGAGCCCCCCAGGTACCCTATACACATTTTTAAAAGAATTGGCAAACTAATGTGCTTCTTAGCACATATCTTTGCCATATTCCTCCCTGTCAGCCTTGGTTCCTTTCCTGTGGGACCAGTTTTCCTCCCTGAGCACCCTGACCTGGCCCCGGCTGAGTGGCCTCCGGGCCTGCTGCTGCTCACAGACAGTCCCAGGCCCCTGTACCTGCACCCTGGGTCCCCTCCTTTCTTCATCATTCTTGGGTTGCTTTTTTGTTTGTGCTGAAGTCCATCTTCAAGTAGTTATTTCCTAGGAAGAAATGACTTCTTTAGAAATCTGAAATGTTGGGGCGCCTGGGTGGTTCATTTGGTTAAGCGTCCGACTTCGGCCCAGGTCGTCATGATCTCACGGTCCCTGGGTTCAAGCCCCACCTCCGACTCTGTGCTGATAGCTCAGAGCCTGGAGCCTGCTTTGGATTTTCTCTCTCTCTCTCTCTCTCTCTCTCTCTCTCTCTCTCTCTTTCTCTCTCTCCCTTTCCCACTCATGCTCTGTCTCTCAAAAAATAAATAAACATTAAAAAAAATCTGAAATATCTATATCGTTCCTTACACTTGATTGTTAGCTTGGATGGATGTAAGATTTAAGCTCAAAATTGTTTTCTCTAGAATTCCCAGTCGTTAGGTGATTATGCAATGATGTTTGCAGACCACGTTCTCATTGCTTGCTTCGTTGGTAGCCTTTCTTTTTTATTTCTGGGATCCTGTTTTTGTTCTCTGGTGTCCTGAAATTTCACAAAGATTGTTCAGTTTTCATCTTGTTTAATGATAATCTAGGATTTTCTAAATCTGAATATTCTTGCCTTTCTTTAGCTCTGGGAAGTTGTTTCTTCCTCCTCCCCCCTGCCTCCTCCTCCTTGTTCTTCTTCTTCTTATTATCACTATTACTGTTTTATCCCCTCCATTTATTTTTCTGTTCTCTTCCCTGGAAAGCTTAGAGATCAATTGATAGTCTTCCTAGATTGGTCCATTGCCTTAAATTTTCTCAATATTTTCTTATTCTTTTTCTGTTTTTTTTTTTTTCTCTGTTAGACAATTATTGAACTTTGTTTTTATCTTTTTAAAGTTTATTTTATTAAAAGTATTTATGTATTTATGTATGTGTTTGTTTGTTTATTTATTTATTTATTTATTTTGAGAGAATGTGATTGGGGGAGGGGCAGAGAGAGAGGGAGAGAGAGAGGGAGAATCCCAAGCAGGCTCTGTGCTGACAGCACAGAGCCTGATGCAGGGCCTATCTCACAAACCCTGAGATCCTGACCTGAACCAAAATCAAGAGTTGGAAGCTCAACTGACTGAGCCACCCAGGCACCCCTATTTATTTTATTTAAATTTTTTAAAAATGTTTGTTTATTTTTGAGAGAGAGAGAGAGAATATCCCAAGCAGCTAATGTGGGGCTTGAACTCATGAACTGTGAGATCATGACCTGAGCCGAAATCAAGAGTCAGACGCTTAACTGACTGAGCCACCCAGGTGTCCCAGAAGTTTATTTATTTTTCAGTAATCTCTATACCCAGCATGGAGCTTGAATTCATGACCCCCAGATCAAGAGTTGTATGCTTTTCCAACTAAGCCAGCCAGGTGACCCTGAATTTTTAATGTTCAGTCATATTTCAGATAGCCAGGAACTCTTTTTTTGTTGTTCTAATGCTTGCTAGTTTTTGTTTTTGTTTTGTTTGCTTATTTTGTTTCTAGGGATATTCTATCTCTCTGATACTCTTTGAAGAGGCTAATTGGAATTTTAAAACATTTATTTGTATTTGCTGAATTAGATCTTGGAGTCAGTTCTGTTTATTTTGCTTGATCCTTCTCTTTTGAGGAATGGATGCTCCCTCAAATATCTGGATGTTTTGGTTGTGTGTCCATACTTAAGAGTGCTGAGTGAAGTAGATTAATACAGGTGGTTGGTGAGTAGTTTCAAAGGTAGGTCATTTTGGTCTTCAGTGGGCCTCTCCCCTGAACAGGAGGGCAGCTGGATGCTCACCTTGTGTGCACATGTGGGAAAGAACCTCAGAAAAACAGTGTAGGTGCTTTGATTGACTCTGATTTTGAAGGGGGATGTGCAAAGAGTGAAAAAGGGTACCTAACCAAGGGCAAGTGTGAGACAGTAGCCTAGTCTGGGAATACCTGTAAGTCTAAGGTTACAGGTATTCTAAGAACAGTGCTGGTGTTGTTTGTTTGTGTTTGTTTTTTAAAGCTATTTCTACTATAATTGTTCTTAATCATTTTGCACCCCAAGGACATCGGGTAATTATCTGGAGACATTTTTGGTTGTCACAGCTGGGGAAAGGAGATGTGCTACTTGGCTTCTAGTGAGTGGAGGCCAGGGATGCTACTAACCAGCCCAGAATTCACAGGATAGCCCTCACATCAAAGAATTCTCTGGCTCCAAATGTCAGTAGTGCTGAGGTCAAGAAATGCTACTGCAGAGGAGGATCTCAGGGCAGGGTGAAGGATGTCAGGAAGCATGTCTCGTAGGGTGTCAGTTTCTGTTTTGCTTGTCCATGCTGCCAAGGGGAGACACTTGGGTAAGTTAACGTTTCCATCCCAGAGAATTTGTAAAAAAAAGATGTCTAGACATTGTCCAGTGCAGTGTTACTAGCCACAAGTGGTTATTTAAATGAACTAAAATAAAAACTTTAATAGAGTTGCATTAGCCACATTTCTTGTGCTCAACAGCCACTTGTGGCTATTGCACTAGAGAGTACAGTGATAGAACATTTCCATCATCATAGATAATTCTCTTTTACAGAGCTGGTCTAGACAGTATTGGGAATGTTTCAAGGAATTTGAAGACTAGAAGGGGCGCTGTTTGTTACAAAATTTAGTTTTGTATTTCAAGGTACCAGGGGATAAGGGGAGTTAGAAAGAGGTTACAATTGGCACAAATTCTCGTTTTAACAGACTGATTAATCAGAGTTTATCAGTGTCCTCACACGTAGACAGATATCTGTACTACACTCCCCACACCACCCCAGAAGCCTACTCACAGACCCATAGCAACCCCTGCCTACAGCCTGTACCATTTCTGCACTGTTGGTTCATAGCTCCTATATGAAGAGGGATGGAACTCAAGTAGATGGAAGGTGAGGGCAGCTTTAGATTCATGAAGTTCTCCAGGAAGGTTCAGGACAAAGATGTTCGGTGCCGAGTCCAAGGGTGCTGTAGAGATTATAATCCCAGCCACATTTGAGCCCATGATGTCTTGTTGGATTGGATGTTCTTCTAGGGGGTCTAATGTCATATTCAGGCATCTTTTACCAAGTGGGTGTCTGTGAGATAGTGCTGACCCTGAAAGGGTTAATGACTCTCTTCAAGGTGAACTGGTGTCTGTCTCTTCACAAGAAGGCCTCCTTGAGGCATCTTGTGTTAGTCCCATTGGAGACTGATCCACTGTTGACGGTGGATCTTAGAGCTGTTTTTTTCTCCCTGGATAGGTAGATTTTGCCACTGGAAATCTTAAAAATACATGATAACATACATGCGTGTATGCCTGCAGGCACACATGTCTTAATGCTGTCTCCTCTCTAGCCAGGAGAAGAGTAGAGCAAAGGTCTATAGCAGATCACAAGTTGCATTCAGGTGCCAGTAGAATATCAGATTTGGAGTCAGGGTGAGCACCCCAGACAAAGGAAGTGAATGCAAGACCTTCTCAAACTGCCAGTAACTAATCAGTGATAGTAGAGGAAATGAACATTCACTGGAAAGAATACATTTATTTTTGCAAGTGCTACTTTGCTGGGGGATACATGTGAGAAGGAGTGTAGCTTATCGATAAGATAGCTTATTGTGGAAGGTGAGAGTTCCATATTTTCCTGAAAAGATGCTCACGAATCTGAACACTTTAATAACATGATGAGCTCAAACACAGATGTCTCAGTGGAAAGGAGGAGATGGACGGAAGTGATTTAGCTCTGTCATGGTGGTCGCCATGAGTTAGGAGATCTACTTCATGTGAGAATGACCAAATCAAAGACGAGGGAACTCCATGAGCCCCCACTTCCCTTCACCTGTGTAGAGACATATGTCTGCTACAGGTGTACTTTTTCTTCCTGGAGAAGGCAGTGATACTCTGCTCCTTTACAGACTTTGAAAGAACTTAAAAGAATTGAGTGTGGAGATGTTAGAGACAAAATGCCAAAGGACAGAAGCAGTATTGGAATCTTAAATACGTTCTGAAATGGAAATTTGATCTTGTAGCCCAGTTCATTCTCAGTGTGTTTGCTGGTGTTTGAGCCAGTGTCCTTTAAAAGGCACAACCTTTTGAATTCTTCTTTTGCACTGTTTTTGCCCTGACTGTCTGCTGGTAGAGCCACAACTGATCAAACTTTGAGCTAAGACTGTACTAGAAAAGGGGACTGGCTTAATGTTTGTAGTTTTCTTCAGTTCTCTCTCTCTCTCTCTTTTTTTTTCCCCTTAGATTTGGATAAAGAGGCTAAAGATTAAATGAGCTGTTATCAGCAGTTGGGGTTTGATGGTAGAGATTTAACAGCTGTTGACCAACCAGAGCTTTCGGAACTCTTTCCCTGCATCAGGGGCCTTGAAGGCCGGGGTGGTTGTGCTTATAGGTTGTGCTGTTTATGCTGGCCATGCCCTGTGTTCATGGGGGTAGATTTGCCTTCCTGCATGGGAGTTTATTAGGGGGCATTGCTCTTCTTTAGTACCTGGAAAGGTCTCTTCATGAAGGACACCATTGCAATCGCAAGTAAAAAAAGAAAAATTAAAAGATAAAATCTCTTTGCTACTGCTTTCGATTTTCTCCTTGTGGTGTTGTGGAATAGAATCTTTTTCCTTTGATTTCCAAACAGGTATCTTGTCAAGTGGGTGGGATTGCTCTTGGTTTGGGCAGTTCAGGAGGTCATGGTTGACTTTGGAAAAGGAAAAAGAATATTGGAACTTCTTTACCAGTGGAGGATCCACTACCTTTAAAAATGAGACTTGACGCTTTGACAGTGATGTGGGAAGTTGCCTCCAAGGAGCTAGATTAATAGCTAATCTGTTGAAAAAATAACACAGAGAATGACCTTTTCGTTCTGTTCTCTGAGGCAGATCAAGTGGAGTGCATTTGTAGGCAGAAAAACATTTTGTGTGAATTATACCCAAGGAAGCAGTGTGACTCAGTGCTCTGTAATTAGCCCTGTCCTGGTGTTTAAGCTTCTGAAAGGTAGCACTGCCTTTGTAATTGAGTTCTTTTTAATCTCTGTAGTGGTACATTTACATATTTTAATTGAATGTTTCAGCATTCCTCAGGTGAAGCATTTTTGAGTGTTGCCATCATACCCATCAGGTGTGCCCCATCGAGAGTGCTGTGCCCAAGGCGGCTGAACAGCAATGTGAGCCCAGGGCCAAGAAAGGGCCTGATTTTAGATGGCTTCCTGCACATTGTGTTTTTCTTGTGTGGCTTGCCATTTTTCACCTGGTGTTCATCTCCTTTAAGCAGTTAATATCTTCATGAGAGAGGTGCAGAATCCTGATAACTCCAATCTTCTTAGCTTCCTCAGATATTATCAGGATTTCAGTTTGTTCAGAAAGAGAGCTTTCTTGGATAAAGCACATGGTAATTGATTATGGGAAACCAGAGACCTACTTGGTCGCAGCTCAAGTTCTTCAGTTTAAACAACCTCTTTAGTGTTTAAAACCACACATAGTTGTTGTCTAAGTAAAATGCTTCTGAATGCATTAGGATAGATTATTTCTTGAGCACTCTATGTCTGGGACTAATCTTGTTCTTTCATACATGTACCTGGTCTTACAAAATAGAAGCTGTGGTGGTCAGTGTCTTGGGGACATGCCAACTCCTTAGGCCAAAGAGTACTGTGTAATATAATGGAGCCCTGGTTGCCTGAAAGGGTTAATGACTCTCTTCAAGGTGAACTGGTGGCTGTCTCTTCACAAGAAGGCCTCCTCGAAACATCATGTGTTAGTCCCATTGGAGACTGATCCACTGTTGACGGTGGATCTTAGATCTGGTTCTTTTCTCCCTGGACAGGTAGATTTTGCCACTGGAAATCTTAAAATACATGATAACATACATGTGTGTATGCATGCATGTACACATATCTTAATGCTGTCTCTTCTCTAGCCGGGAGAAGGGTAGAGAGAGCAAAGGTCTACAGCTTCTTAGAGCTCCTTCCCCTGGCCCTCCCCATGACCTGCTGATCCTCAGGAACTTGGTGTCCAGCCCGGCCAGAGGCAGGACAGAACTTTCCTGTAGGGCCCAGGCTCCAGCCCCCAATACCTGGCCACTGGCCCACAGGCCTTCTAGGACAGAGGTCTTGTGAGTGTGTCTATGTGAGAATTGTGGTGCAAGGAACACCTTTACAGACCTAGCTGTGCAGCTAACCTTCTAATGAATGGGCAGGGCTTGGAGGATTGTGGGCCATGCACATAAAGGGTGGTCAGGAGCTTGGGGAGGATGGGACTTTCTGTCTGTCTCTTGAAGTGTGGCTAGTCCTAACTGAAATGTGTTGTAGGTATAAAGTATATACTGGATTTCAAGAAGTTAATAAAAAGCAAAGGTATAATATCTCATTAATAATTTTTATGTTGATTACATAATATGTATTGTAATTAATTTCACTTTTTCTTTTAATTTCTTTTTTTATTATTTATTATTATTATTTTTTATTTTAGAGAGAGTGTGAGAGGGGGAGAGGGGCAGAGGGAGGGAGGGAGGGAGAGAGGGAGAGAGAGAGAGAGAGAGAGAGAGAGAGAGAGAAAGAGAGAGAAAGAGAAAGAATCTCAAGCAGGCTCCATGCTTAGTATGGAGCCCAACTCGGGACTCCATCCCACAACCTTGGGACTGTGACCTGAGCTGAAATCAAGAGTTGGGACACTCAACTGACTGAGCCACCTAGGCTCCCCATTCTTTTACTTTCTTAATGTGCCTACTAGAAAATTTAAAATTATATTGGTGCCTCTTATTTGTGGCTTGTGTTATGTTTCTGTTGTACAGCACTGATTTTAAGGCCTGTAGTGTCTAATTGCTATCAAGGACAGTCTGGTGAACAAAGTACATCTTGACACAATGGTATGTGCTGGCTTTTGGTCTTTAACAAAAGGGTGTCATCTGTAGCGACTCTTAATGAGAAGATTACAATAAAAGCAAGGAATGTGTGTTTCTGTGTATGTGTGCCTGCATGTAGATATAGTCATATATGGATGCATGTAAATTGCCTAGGACTTTGAGAATAAAATGACTAAAACCTTAATTGTAAACTGTGACCTTTCTTCTCTCCACAACTCTTTCTCTACATCTCATTAGGGTATGTTGTGGGAAAATCATATGAAAATTAATTATGTAGTAAAATGTTTCAATCTCAAGAGAGCAAGAAAGTGCATTTACTGTTGAAGTAAAGTTTCTTTGAATAAAAATGTTTTTATATACAAGGAGGTGATTTTACTGATCACTGGCTTATTGGTTTATTTTTTTTTTAACATTTATTTGTTTTTGAGAGACAGCACAAGGGAGAGGGGCAGAGAGAGAGGGAGACACAGAATCCAAAGCAGGCTCCAGGCTTTGAGCTGTCAGCACAGAATCCGGCACGGGGCTCAAACCCACAAACCATGAGATCAAGACCTGAGCTAAAGTCAGACACTTAACTGACTGAGACACCCAGGTGCTCTGGTTATTCATTTTAAAAAGAGGAATGTAGTTTCAGAATTTTTTATCAAATGAAATTAATTGTTCATTTGAAATGATTCTTCGTGTCCCCTCTTTGTTCCACTTGATACTGTTCTGCTGCCGTTCAGGTAAATAGGATGTATCCGTCAGCTACCTAGAGAATGCGAGTTCAGAGGGAAAAACAGTTTTTCATATTAATGGTCAAATTATAATTTTTGAAAAGTTGAGACCTAATTCTCCTACAAATGTACAGTAAGTAGGTGTGAAGGATTACTTAACTCCTGAGTGAGGTAGCCGGTTGGATGGCAGTGGAGTCGGCAGAGGCAACAAGAGAGAGGTGGGAATGAGCAGTTAGCTACAGAACGTTAGAGTAAGGGCACTAAGGTAAATACGAATTGGTGAATGGCCATCAAACCATAATCTTGGGAATGTCTCTGTTTCTACAGAAGTCATTTACAGGTCCTCCCTCAGTCTTTTAATATCTAACTTCACAGGGTCAGTAGTGACCAGTAAGTCACACAAAGCTACATGCCCTGAGAGTGAGGTCGGTCTTGCTAAACCATGCTGCACAACAACATTGAAGGACAGCCCAGTTATCTTTCGGTTCCATTTCCAAATTCTGGCTAGTTTTTTCCTCTTTCCCAGTAGAACAGGCTTATTTGATCTTTAGTGTTCATGATCCCCCTGAGGCCTTTTCTACTCTTGTAAACTCTAAAGGGTACTTAATGATGTTTCAGGATCACGTGGGCCTGCAGTTATGCTTTCCCACCCTCCCGGTCCTCTTCCCCTGCCCCGTGTCCCCACTCATGCCAGACCAGCTTACGGTCTAAGTCTCACTGACTGGGCCCGAATGCCCAAGGAGAGTTAAGTGGAGGGATGGATTGTTTAGTTAGAGAGGTGCTTCTCTCACTGTGGGGAAGTGTAGGTGTGTTGCTGTTGTTTTTGTTAGTGTTTTTGTTTGTTTTTAATGTCCAGTCTCTTGGGGACCAATATAAAAATGCACAGCAACATCAAATTGCTGCAAAAACTTCTGAGCACTCTCACTGTTTGTACTTACATCCTCACAGAACTGCACAGTTTAGGGCAGGCAGTGGTCTGTTGCCTTTCCTTTGAATAGTGTTGTCTTAGAGGGCAGTCTCTTCCAGCAGCATTGTCAAGATAGAGATGCGGTCCCCCCTCATCTGCAACAGCAGTGGCCCTACGAGTGGCTGTGAGATATGTAGCCCACCACCCCCCCCCACCTCCTGGGTCTCCATCAATCCTGCCAGCTGTTCAAAGTACATACGTCATGTAAGTCAAAGTGAAGGGTTTGCAGTGCACATATGGCTTCAAGACAAGCCCCCCCCTTCTTCCCTCCACTGAATTGGCACAGCCAAACAAACCCCTTGTAAATAGAAATTCTGGAGCCATTCCTGCTTGCTACCTCTAGGAAAAATGTGCTTTCTTTTAGACTACTGGTTGAGACTTTCAGTCTTCACATGCTTTGAAAGAAAGACTTAGGAATGTACAGAGTATGTTATTTCCTAGCCTCTCTCTCACAGAATAAGACACTTACGGAAAGAAATATACACAATAAAGAAAATCCCCATTTGCTCAGAGAAATTTTTGGTCTTTCGGGAAGAGGCTAGCTAGTTTTACTTTCACAGGCATCATCAAACTTCCCTTATTCATTATATACAAATGAACTTCTATTTATAAGTTACTTAAAAAGCAGATCAGAGAAACCCCCTGCTATCTTGTAAGTTTGGAAAGACATTTTCCTTCCTTGACAGTCTGTTTCTTTAGCCTCATCATGTTCCAGGGAGCTTCTGTAAGTGATGTGACTGGCTTTTCTCTTGGTGTTTGATGCCTGCTCAGGTCTGTAGGGTGGGCGGTTGTTTTCCTGGATCCAGTGGGCCTGTTCCTGTCCAGACTTGATAGAACCAGGGAGCATTGTCACGGAGGTCACAACACCTCCATGGCTTCTCTGCTCAATTTAGAACAATTGTCCACCAAATGGGTTTCTGTACCTACATTCTTTGATAGCACTGGTTATTCTTACTTGATGGTTGAATGTGGTCTTCCTGTTGCCCTTTGGCTGTTGAATTTCTCTGGTAAGGGAAGAGCACATGTCTCCTTGGAGATGGACTGATGTACATTATGACTCCCATCGGGTCTGTGGAGGTCTAGGCATAGCTTATATTCTTATTTCCACAGCTTTCTACAGTTTGTGCAGTACCCACCTAACTGTCGCTTACCAAAGGTTTGTTGTGCCCAGACGAGACCCTATTTTAAGACAGTATTTTGAAGACTGGTTCTAATTTTATTTAGGGGATTTGATTAGGTAAGGTGAATGCTCAGGCTGTGTACTTATGGGCCATGGGCAGTACAGACATAATTAATAGAATAAGTGTGGTGACCTGAGTATTGGAGACTCAGGCTTACAGACTGGGAGCCCACACAGGTGTGTTTGGCCAGTCAGTATGTATACCTTTAAAGAAAACTTGTTGCTATTGTTATAAAAAGTTCCAAGTTTTCAGTCCCCCTCCCCCGTCCAAGAATCTGGCTTCCATGGATATCCTGATGGCAGTGGGTTGTTGGCCCTTGAGTCACAGCTGCCTCTTTTTGCAAGATGCCCTTGGTCTTGTCACATTTGCCCTCTTTGTGTGTGGCTTTACTTTCCTCATCTCCCTGAGGCATTAATTTTGGTTCCCCTGATTTCATATGCCTTTGCTGATAATTTTGGGGATGTTAATTGGTAGTGAACTCTTGTCTGAGCACGGATCAGTTTCCAAGGTCATCATGTAAGGAGGAAATTGGGTATGGTCTCAGTGACCCATGGTTTTGTATAGATGGGCCTCCACAGTAGAGAGCATATTTCTGTAAATCTGTTTGGTATGCACTGGTGAACATGGTGAAGTCCATAAGAGTGTGACTAATGGTGACATCAGTGGGCTGCCGTTCTTCTTCGTTGTCATCATTGTGTTTGGATAAACATGGTTAATCATTTTCCTTACTCTCCCGTGGTCATTGTTTCTCTATGACCCTCTATTCCTTCTTGTCTTCCTGGAAGGTGTTGAAGGAGCCTTATCACCCATCTGCCTGGCCCCTAAAGGTCAAATCTCTGCCCAAGACCTGTGAGTTCTAGCCACAGGTCTCCTCAGATGGATGGGTGGTCCCTTGTTGCCATTGCTACGGGCAGATTCTCACCAAAGGTGATGGTTGGCAGGAAGTCTTGGCCTATGGGAATCTGAATTCCTTTCTTTTTTTCTGAGTGCCAGGTAGTTGAATTCTTGTAAATTAAATGTATCTATGATATAATTGATGATACTGGTGTAGACTTGGCATAAAAAAAAATCTTAAAAGTTTCCCTGGGGAACCTTACTGTCAAACAAAGGGAATGGAAGCAGCTGGTAAGGACTTACTAAGCCACCTTACACGCAGAAGTTAGGGACTAGGAAGGGATGGGGCATTTTCACTTGTGACTGTTCTTTTTTTGCTTTATTTATTTATTTATTTATTCATTCATTCATTCATTCATTTATTTAAATGCCTGGAAAACTGTAGAAAATGGGCAATCTGGAAAGTTTGGGCCTTCATTTTGATCTTATTTTTGATTCTGGGATACATTAGGCTCAATCACTTCTTGTGGTTATATTTGAGGATTAGGTCACTTTAAGAAGTACAGTATGCTCGCTTCCATTATGAATAGGGCTACCCTAATATACTGTCCAAACTTGGGGCACTTTTGAGAAGAAAGAGGACAGTAGGTATGAACTTTGATTGTTCTGGGCAAACCATAATGTGTGTTCACCATGCTTATGAAGATCAGTTTGAGTTAGTCATCTAAATTCAGCAAATGTGTGTGGTTTTTTTGTTTTTGTTTGTTTAGTTTTTTTTATTGAGAACAATTTTGATAGAACTCAGATTAGGTACTCATAATCTTTCTGTAATAGGAACTCATAATATAATAGAAATAATAACAATTATAGAAATATGTATTATAATACAGTAGAGAAATTTAAAAAACTATGTAAATTGTCTTATGAAACAAATCTATACCAAGGTCATTTCACAAAAAATGGAGTTTTTGATAAGCCGTGCATTATACTCTCAGAATCTTATTAAATTATTTTGAGAAATTTTTTTATGGACAGTATTTAGAGGTAAATAGTGACAGTGGTTCATCTTGTGGAGAATTCATGTGTAAAGCAAGCTACTTGTTTGAAATTACCTCAGAGATTCATAGATATCACTCAAATCTTTAATAATCAGCTTATTTTTACAGGATGGGTATTTCTAATAAAATTTTATCTCATGATATAGAATTTTGTTCTGTAAGATAAGCTTGATAAAATATGAAAGGAAAAATTTGCACCTCCATTATATTAAATTGTTCCAGTGTGAGAAACAGCCGAGTAATTAAGACTTGTCTAAGCTTAGAAAGCTGTAGGGAAAGATTCACTGCACTATTTCTCAAACAGCAGCCCTTAAATGAAGGGGGCCAGCAGTGACAAATGCCACTGATAGGACTGCACACTGATGTGCTTTCTGAACCCAGATGATAGTCCCATTGAAGCCCTGTGCCTTCCTGTGCAGAGTCAGGAAGGGGCTCCATGCATTGAGAGTAATGGCTTATGTTTTCTCTGCATTCCCTTGTGTGGCCATTTGTGGGTTGGGCAGATTTTTTGTATTCCTATAAATTCCTATATTTTTGTATTCCTATACAAAACATTCCTGTATATTTTGTATTCCTATATTTTTGTATTCCTATAAATATTCTTGAGCTTTTAGTTGAGTTGCTTGGAATCAGTTTGATTCTCTTGGGTCTTGCTTTTATGATTTCTTGAGTCCAGAGCATTGCTCATTCTAGGGCCAGTTGTTCCTCAGTACTGAGGCAAGACCTTTCCGAGCACCCTACCTACTGCCCTGTGTATTAGGAGGTTCTTCCGCCTGGTGGGTAGGAAGAGGCACTGTTCTCAGCCCTATGTGAGCACCAGATACTGTAACCTCTAATGCTTTTGAGCAGTTCTTTCCAGCCCTTGAGAAGTCTCCTTACCCACAGGCACTGCCTGGTGCCCTGTCGAGTGTTCAGTCTCTGTCGATCTCCAAGGCTGTCCATGCAGCTGTCTCTGGTCCAGTGCTCTGCCCCAAGTGCTTTAGCTGCATTGGCCTCCAGGATTCTTAATTCCATCTTCTCCATTCAGGAAGGCTTCAGGCTCTGCCTCAGTTCCCTTCTCTGTACTGCAGCCTGGAAAGTCTCAAGGTTGTTGGCTGGTGCTGCTACAGGATTCTCCTTGTTTATTTCCTGTGTCATCATCACTGACCTTTGCTGCCTTAGGTCCAGTGTCGTGAAAACAGTGGTTTCTTACAGTAGTCTGTTCTTTCTTCATTTCCTTTTTTTTTTTCTTCAGGTGGAAAGGTATATCTATTTCCTGTTGCTCTGTCTTTGAAAGAAGCAGAAGTCTCAGGATGATTTTTTTTTTTTTAAGTCTTGATTCACTATAACCTTTTTTCCTCTTACGAACTGTTCTGGCTCACAGTCCTTTCTCTAAGTCAAAGGTGGTGTCTGGGTTGCCTTGAAGTCCCTCCTTCTCTGTGCTGCTTATTTAGGTTCATACCTTCTGTAAGAACAAGCCCAGGTCCGGCTTCCTCCCGCAAATCTTTTTTCACTGGCTCCAGTTTGCATGGCTTCCCTGTCTTCAAGAACTCAGAGATGTTAGCAGCCAGTGGTGTGCCTTCCTGCAGTACTTCATCTTTATCTGTACAGTGATTAGATCTTGCCTTTCCAGGGGTCCTTGTTTATATTTTCTCATGTCTCTCGTATTGAGGAATAAGCCCAGAAAACAGTAGCAGCTACTTGTTCATGGGAATACTTGCCTTTGTGGCCAAAGAATGCACAGAGAATGTCATTTTGAGAAATATTCTGTGCATGTGGGTTTGGGACGCAGTAATGGCTCTCCCCGCACAGTCAGATGTCAACACGACCATCCTTACTGTTACAGCAGCCTCTCTCAGTCTGCCTCAGGCGGCCTTTTATTTACCATGTGAGTGTTGGGTCACAAGTCAGCAAGGTCACCTGAGGGACCTTATGAAAACCAAACCTTAACAATCGATACAAACACGGTCAGATTAGGTCATTCCCCTTTCACAGGCCTTTTAATAAAGCAGCAGTGGGCTCACTGCATCTGCGTAGGTCCCCAGTGGAAATAAAGCCCCCAAATGCACACATGCAAGATCTGTAAGCATACCGGGTGTTTTTCTCTTGTGGCTCTATCTCAGTTTAAAGTGGTCATGGTCTTAACACTGACTCACATGGAACCTATTTTCCCAGTAGCTGTGCCGACGCTGGAGTCTTCTTTCTTCAGTCCACACAAGGCATTTCGTGTGCAGACCCCCCTCCTTGCCACCCTACATGAGGTACCAATTCCAGCACAGGGGTCTGGCACAGCTCTCGAGGTTTGACTGTCACTAGATCTCCTTGTAATGCGATTATCGTTTTAATGTGTTCTCTGTCCTTCCCCTGCCTGGGGATTTCCATTTCCCCAGCACTCCTTCTGTTCCTGGTGCCTTGGCCGGAAGGGGCTGCTGGAGAGCTGCTCTCAGGGCTTGTCAAAGCCTCTGCTGCCCCTCCGTGGCCTCCTGCCGAGGTTGGCCCACAGGGCATCCTTTGCAGAAGTCACTCTTTGAAAGATGCCTCTTCTTCCAACTGCTCTTTCTTCCTGGTGCACGTCCCCTTGGCATTTTAGGAGCTGTTTCACGTAGTGCCTGGCTTTGTGTGTACCTAAAGACAATAGAAAAAGCTTTAATTTTAAACAGGTATTTTCTTCCCTAAACCTTTTTGCCCTTTCAGAGATGTCCTCTTGTTAAAATCTTCCTGGAGTCCCTGTGTGTGGTTGAGGACTCGACTCTCCAGTTTCCTTGGATGAGCTAGCCCAGTAGGAGCATATCCTGCTTCCTCTAAGGACATTATGTTCTGCTTAAGGGCTGGGGCAAGGACCCGACAGGATCACGATGTTGTGAGTGTGGTTGGTTGAGATTCTCAGTATTTCTGAAGTGGGTCCTTGGTGCAGTAGTAAAGATTTGGAGGATCCTCAGCCTGGGTTCATGTCCCCATCTTTATCTGACCACATCACTCATCACTCCTTAGTTGGAGCATGAGGCTGCTGCTTCTGCATTGCTCATCCCTGATCATTTTTTCACATTTACTTCTCTCTGTTCCTTCATGCTTTGCCTCTGGACTGAGAATTCTTCCTGCTAATCTGGGCTCCATCCATTCTTGAGGGCCCTGCCTTAGACTGTCCTCAGCAGTGCCTGGTGTTCTCTTGAGGGTCTGCCTTCCTTGGCTTTGCATCTCTTTCTGGACCTGGCACGACTATGGATAGAGTGGGTTGTCATTAGATGTGTTCATCGTCTTGATGTGGGTGAGCCCTAGTTCACGCCCAGGAAGCCTGACCTCAGGCCTCTACTCTCTTGTTCTCTAGAAATGTGAACCTGGGAAGGCACGGAGTTCTCTGACCTTCTTTTCTCCTGCCTATCAAATGAGGATGATAGTGAGGCCTACTCAGCCCCTAGGTCATTGTGAGGCTCCAAAGAAAGGATGGGAGATGAGGGGGTCTCAGGTGAACACAGAGTGTTCTCATATCAAGTCACTTAACCTCTCAGGCTCCACTTTTCTGACCTGTGAAATCAGAAGACTGTCCTAGATATATATATTTGAACCAAATCGCTTGTTTGATTTTCCCATTTCTCATTACTTGTAGGTTTGTTTATGTATTTACTGTTGACCTGAGTCCCATGTCACTAGGCTTCATGTGTTACTGCCTTACCACGTGAGTTGTATGGAAGCTGTTTTTGCTGACATGAATCCCCCTGTTCTGTGTGGATGACTTCTGCTATAGGGATAATTATTTTCACTTCAAGTTTTTTTCTGCTTGAAATTAGCTTTGGAACTTTTCCTTGACCCTGTGGTTCCAGGTAGACTAATTAGGATAAGCAGGTTTTTTCCCTTGGTTCAATTCAGTGATTCTTGGCCTACAACAGGCTGATTAAGCACAGATGCCGGGTGATGGGTTCAATGAGTTCTGCTTCCTTCGGTGCTGCCCTGAACCAAGGTGGAGGCCAGCCTGGTCAGCAGTTATCCTCTAGGTTGGGCCCAGTGAGGCCATCCTGTAGGAGGACTCAGGCCCCTTTGCTTGGTGTCCTGCTCAGCTAGGAGCAGTTAAGAGTATTATATGTGATTCATCATCTAAGCCTGGAGAAGTTTTAAAAATTTTCCCTCAGAGCAAAACTTATTTCTTATTTCAACTAGAAGATTTGTTAAAATAGGCTGTACGTTCAGCACCTCAAAGGGAGACTGGACTGCTGACACTCCTGCCCCTTCAGCCAAACCCCCGTGCATGATACGAACCAGTGTCTAGTGTACAGGGCTTTTAAGAAGTCTCTGGTTCCAGTGTCCAGGCCAATCCTGGATCCCAGGCTCCGAGGATCTTCCTGTCCCTAGTTGCATGCTCAGTCACAGTGTGAAGATCAGTCCTGACCTTGGACCTCAGGGGTGGATGAGGTGAGACTCTGCCTTCACCTCATCTCCAGCTCTGATAGTCGGTGTTGGCCCTGTGCCCTGGTACTTACCTGAGTACTGCCAGACACCTTTTCCCCTTCCCCCATTCCCTCTGGAGCCTGAATACAGCACAGCCTGTCCCTGAGGTCAAACCCTGAGAGACCTTCTTGTGGAAGAATGCCTGTCCCCCAGACCGTTCCCTTTACCTAGGCCTTGCTTGTCCACAGCATGAGGCATGCTGCACTGGCCTTCTCACCCGCCCCAGAAGTTGGGGCGCTCATCTGCATATCTGCTTCATTTTAGGGTGTGGCTCTTCCCACGCCACCTGTCTCCTGGCCCTGGGCTAGGCTACAGCATCAGTAGGTAGAGAACATGAGAGGAGAACACCAAACTAAACCCAAGTCACAGAGTCAGACATTTTGGAACTTCTGTTTGGGTGTGGGAAGGGATTGACACTATTGTTTAAAATGAGACTCTGGGATTTTCTGTGGATATAAGCTATAAAATGAAGACTAATCAAAAGTTGGCAAAGCTGTTTTTGCTTTCTTTCCTCATTACAAATTCTTTGGACTCTGAAAATTTCCCCAAATTTCTAAAGGTTAGTGTATCAGGTTCTAATTCACAGGCTTTATGTTCTGTGCAAACAGCAGGGGTTCATTACTTTCACCGCTTTTTCCTTGGGAGGATTTTGGTGTTGAATCTCTGGTGAATGGATATTCTAGGTGTATTTGGAATCCGTCATTGGTGCTGACTCTTGTCTGACCTAGTTTACGTCATGTTTGAAATGCAAATCGAGTAATTTGAAGTTGGACATACTATTATAAGAGATTTTGATAAGGAAAGGCCAGTCCTGCCATGCTTTTCAACTATTTTTCAGGCATTTGGCATTTAATAAAACCCAGCACATTTCAGTGGTACCTTCTCCCTCCATTGTGTTTTTTCCAGTAAATGTAATCCATGTGATTCTTTTGATTCCTTTGATACCCCAGAAGAATTTAGATTCCCCTCTCTCTCTTAAAAAAAAAATTATGTTTCCCCACTTTCCAGAAAGGAGAAACAATGTTTTAAGACTAAAAGGGAACCTGAGCTTTAAAATGTTTCCAGATTCTGGTTTGTGGCATGTGGGGCCTGACTGGTTGGGCAGCCTTGTCACATCATCCTGGCTCTTCCACATAGAGGCCAGACAGTGACACATAAACTTCTCAGACATCTGCCTGGCAAGCCCCGCATCTTAGGAGGAGGCCCATGGACTCATCCAAGGTCTGCTTTCTGACTCCTAAAAGGAGTAGACCTAAACTGTCTGAGACATTTGGGGCCTTCTCTATTCTGAAAGGAGATTTTACAGTCTTTTAAAATAGCATAACAGGCCAACTTATGATTTTATAAATTTTGATTTAGGTAAAAGGGTAATTCATTTTTTGGTAACGAAACCAGTTTATCTCCTTTTGGGTTTGTGATTGCCAAGAGGTCCTGTTACTTTAATCTTTCTGACTATCCCCTTGGAAAGTTTAGAGCTTAAGCTAAATGTAATCAGTGAGGCCTTTTACTTAACTAGCTACTCTGTGTTTATTCAAACTTCCTCTACAGAGCGTTGTCAGTGGAAGGGGAGAAATTAGTATGCCATTCTCCTTTAAGCTGGAAAAAAATATGATACTTTCTAGTCCAGGATTAAAAATTTAGAAGGTGAAAAGAGCTAGGAGAATGTAGACAAAAGAGAAGATCTGTCTGTGTTTCTAAGAAACTTGTCTATAAGCCTCTTGGGAAAACAGCCAAAGAAAACTGAATGGAAAGAAGCAACAAGGGAAGGGGTTCAGTTTAGGATTAGAGTTAGGTTTTCTTAACCAGTCTTTATTAGTTTCTCCGAGTGGATTTTGAATTTATTTCTTTAAAAATATTCAATGAGCTTTGAAGATTCAGGTAACATTAATAAAGAGATTTATTTTGGATGAAAAGTTGGAAATCTATGCTTATTCATGGAATGAAGCTTAGATTGTTCAAAATTAGAAATGTAGAACAAAGCCATTAGGATACCAATAATCAATGCAATGTTATATTTGTATTTAATATTTAATTTTGATAATGTGTAATATACGATAATGCATGCTACATAGATTATATTAGGTTGAACTATATGACCTTGCTGCTCTTTGACCATATGTTACCACCAATACTGCAATTTTATATGACTCAATCTAATATAATGTTAAGTGTAAATTCAGAAAATTCTCAAAAAGAAGTTGAAGAGGAAAGATACCAGCTTGGTAGCTAGACCTCTCCAAGTTAAGGCAAACTTCTCGCACATTCCCTTTGGCCCACATAGGAACCCAGAGTTAGGCAGGATGGTGGTGGGGACTCTCTCTTCTTCACGTTGGCTAGAGGCCAGACCAGATGCATGACTTGGGTCCCTGTCTGCCGTGAGCAGAGAGCTATAAGCCTTTATCATTGCTTGCGGAGCATGTCTCCTGTTTTCATTTTTTTATGTAACTTTCTGTATATATGAATATTTTCAATACCTGTGTATTTCTCCACATCTCTTGTTGCCCTAACCTAGTTTCTAACATTGCCTTAGGCAGAGTTACTTATTTATGCACATCTAAAGACACATCCTAGACCAGTTTCACAAATGATTCCTTAAAATGTGGCTTCTGAGGGATTTGCTGCTAAAAATCTTCCGTCAGCTTGAGTGGCTGGAACATTTAGATGAAATGGGTGTGGTAGAACATCACGTTATGACGAACTGTTGGGACAGAAGTTATGAAAGCAGGTGTTATTTTGTGCATAAGAGCATAGCATCTTATGGATTGAGTTGTTTTTCCAAAACAAGCTGCCGGAGACTGAAGCTGTATACCAAGACTTAAGCCTCCAAGGGGAACATGTGAGGGACAGGGAAAACTGCTATTTCCCTGCCGAAAGTGTCCCTTATGTCATAACAAGGGTGCTAGCATTCCAACAACTGGCCCTTGCTAATGACTTATGATGCTTATTATTTTTTTAATGTTTATTTATTCATTTTGAGAGAGAGAGAGAGAGAGAGAGAGAGAGCGGGCAGGGGAGGAGCAGAGACAGAGGGAGACAGAGAATCCCAAGCAGGCTCTTCACAGTCACCTGGGTCTGAGATGTGAGGCTCCAACTTGTGACCTGTGAGATCATGACCTGAGCTGAAACCAAGAGTCAGACACTCAACTGACTGAGCCACCCAGATGCCCCAGTGACGCTTATTTTTATATAAAGATGTAACAAAGCATTTAAATCATTTTGTCCGAATAACTAGTTTTGTCAGAGAGTGGGACATTTTATGAAGTCGTGATCTGTTGACATTCCAGAATTCTGATTCTTGAAGAGTCTGGTCTTATTACTGTTGATTAAAATAGAGCCACACTTTATTCAAAGGCTGAGAGGGCATGGAGTGCAGCTTTTTAAAGATTTCTTGTACAACAAACAGGTGACAATTTTCTTTTAGATATTAGACTTCAAAGTATAATAACATCAAACTGTAAGTAACATTATAGTCTTCTCTGATTTGCATGGAGAGCCTGTCTGGTTTGTAAAGTGTTAGATCCAATGGTTCACATGCCACACTCAGGTTTTACCAGTAATCATTTCTGTATGGTTTAGCAGGGAGGAAAATGGCCAATAGATTTTTCGCCATTGCGTGTTAAGAACTTTTTTTAACAACACCAATGCAGATCAGACATGAAACATTTGTTTAAACCAGATCACTTCATCTGCACCTGTCTGCAGAAAATCTTTAAGCCAGCAGACCTCTTCCTGAGAAATATAAGATAAACTTGGCCCTTTCTCCCCCGAATTACCTAAAATTTTCAGGAAATATTTGTTTAATTTATTCCGTTTTAATCATTTCTCTTCATCCTTATTGTATTTTTAGTGTTTTATCAGCAGATTCTCATTTCTACTCCCAAATGGTTATTTTTAAAAGTTTATTCACATGTTAGGTGTGATTTTAATTATTTCCTGTACTGTATTTTTTCTTTCTTTCTTTCTTTCTTTCTTTCTTTCTTTCTTTCTTTCTTTCAATTTATTTTACTTTATTTTATTTATTTATTTTTATTTTTATCATTTTTTTAAATTTTATTTCTAAGGACACATTAATTTAGTTATTATATACAACAACCTTTTTATTTTTTTTATTTTTATTTATTTATTTATTTATTTATTTATTTATTTATTTATTTTTTAACATTTTATTTATTTTTCAGACAGGGAGAGACAGAGCATGAACAGGGGAGGGTCAGAGAGAGAGGGAGACACAGACTGAAACAGGCTCCAGGCTCTGAGCTGTCAGCACAGAGCCCGACGCGGGGCTCGAACTCACTTACCATGAGATCATGACCTGAGCCGAAGTCGGACGCTTAACCGACCGAGCCACCCAGGCGCCCCATACAACAACCTTTTTAAACAAACTTTCCAATAGCTTAAAATATGTAGACTGTAGATTATTTTGGGTTTTCCGTGTAGATAGTCATACCAGCTGAGAATAATGATAATTTTTACTTTTGGCACTATAATCTCTCTTCTTTTTATTTCCTTTTCTTATCTTAGCATACTACTTAATATTTCAGTACAGTGCTGAACAGAATTGGTGAGAGCAAACTCCCTTGTCTTTCCCTAATTTTAATGGGAATATTTCTCTTGTTTCACCATTGAGGTGGTGATTGCTATAGGGTTGTTTTGTTTTAATAGATATTCTTTTTCGGATTTAAGGAAGTCCTTTTCTGTTCCCACTTTCTTAATATGTGTGAATGTTGAATTTTATCAAATAGTGTTCATCAATTTAAGGCAGCCACATGGGTCCTCCCCCCTCAGAACCTGTCAATGCAGTGGAGTAATTTTCTTATCTAGTCTTAAACTGACCTTGCATTTCTTGACAAAAGCCTGTTTGGGTCATGATATATCACCATTTGGTAGGTTTGGCTTAATATTTTACATAGGGCTTTTGTATCTGTGTTTGTGAGTGAACTTGGCTTATCATTTTCCTTTTTTTTTTTTTTTTGGCTGTATTATTATCTGGTTTGTAATTGAGTTAATATTATTTTCTTAGAATTAATTAGTTGGGTGTGTTCTTTCTTTTTCTCTCTTCTCTGTTACTGTAGAAGCTTGTATCTGATTACCATGATCTGTTCCTTAAATGTTGGTAGAAAATATCTATAAAACTGTCTGGACTGTGGTTTTTTGTTTGTTTGTTTGTTTGTTTTTTTTTGTGGGAGGTGTTTTTTGCCTCCACTTTCAAAGCCATACTTGGTTCCTTTTGGGTTTAAAAACCTTCTGCAGGGGCGCCTGGGTGGCTCAGTTGGTTGGGTGTCTGACTTTGGCTCAGGTCATGATCTCGTGGTCCGTGATTTCAAGCCCCCATCGGGCTCTGGGATGACAGCTCAGAGCCTGGAGCCTGTTTCGGATTCTGTGTCTCCCTCTCTGTCTGACCCTCCCCTGCTCGTGCTCTGTCTCTCTCTGTCTCAAAAATAAATAAATGTTAAAAAAAAGATTAAAAAAAAAAAACTTCTACAGACTCTGAAGGTCATTTGGGATGGTGGTGGAGACAGACAGGAAGCTGCAGGGGTTAGGCAGGCAGTAATGGTCCTTCTTCAGCTCCAGCCCTGGGCTCTGTCCTAAAAGAGGGACAGGTGGTCACATCAGCATCTGTGCATCATGGGAGACGAGGAGACACCATTCTCTTCAGGTAGCTCTCTAGAATTGAGTTGGAGCCATCCTGGGGCTCCTTGAGGGTCTTGGCATTTTTTTCATCTGACCCACATCTGTTAGCCAGGCTCCAAATGACAAGCAAGTCTGCTCTGGCCACCCATTATTTTTATTTTTATTTTTATTTAATTTTTTAAATGTTTATTTTTGAGAGAGAGAGAGAGAGAGAGAGAGAGAGAGAGAAAGAAAGAGAATCCCAAGCAGGCCCCACACAGTCAGTGCAGAGCCCGATGCAGGGCTCAAACCCACGAAACAAGAGATCGTGACCTGAGCCAAAATCGAGAGTCAGACACTTAACTGACTGAGCCACCCAGACACCACAGGCCACCCCTTCTTTTTTTTTTTTTTTACATTTTAATTAATTAATTAATTAATTTTTTAAATTTACATCCAAATTAGCATATAGTGCAACAATGATTTCAGGAATAGATTCCTTAATGCCCCTTACCTATTTAGCTCATCCCCTCTCCCACAACCCCTCCAGTAACCTTCTGTTTGTTCTCCATATTTAAGAGTCTCTTATGTTTTGTCCCCCTCCCTGTTTTTATATTATTTTTGCTTCCCTTATGTTCATCTGTTTTGTGTCTTAAAGTCCTCATATGAGTGAAGTCATAGGATATTTGTCTTTCTCTGACTAATTTTGCTCAGCATAATACCCTCCAGTTCCATCCACATAGTTGCAAATGGCAAGTTTTCATTCTTTTTGATTGCCGAGTAATACTCCATTGTATATATATATGCCACATCTTCTGTATCCATTCGTCCATTGATGGACATTTGGGCTCTTTCCATATTTAGGTCACCCATTCTTTTAAAAAAAAATTTTTTTTTTTAACGTTTATTCATCTTTGAGACAGAGAGAGACAGAGCATGAACGGGGGGGTGGGGGGGCAGCGAGAGAGGGAGACACAGAATCTGAAACAGGCTCCAGGCTCTGAGCGGTCAGCACAGAGTCTGACGCGGGGCTCGAACTCACAGACCGTGAGATCATGACCTGAGCCGAAGTCGGACGCTTAACCGACCAAGCCACCCAGGCGCCCCAAGGCCACCCATTCTTAAACACACACATGTTGTCCAGTTCAGACCTCATTCACACCTCCTTTTGTTTCCCTGTACCCTTTCCTTTGGCACAGTCACATGTTCTTACAGCTCTAGTGGACACATTCACACTATAGTCTGTGAGAATGGGGTCCCCTGGAGGTAGGCCCTGCCCCGCCTGCGCAGTCCCAGCCACTCTGCATCCCTTGGAATCCTAACATATCTGGGACATTTGCTTAGAATCCAGTGGTGGAAAGGCATAGGGATGATGTGGTGAGGTGCGGCATGGCGTATGGAATTGGGCACATGCATTTTAAGTGAAGGTGAGTGGGATGGTCATGTAGGAGGGGATGGGAAGATTTTACAGGTGTGTTTAAGATACCCACCATATTTGATCATTTTTCTTGACTGTATGCGTGATTAGAGATTTACAGTTTTATGTTGGGTTCATCTGGCCTAGATGAAATGTACTTTTTATTGACTCATTATCCATCTACATGAATTTTGTTAACTTGTGTGAAACAATCTAGCTGTGTTATTGGGGACCATGCTTGTTCATCATAGCACACTCTGAAGGCTGCACTGTTGAGAGCAGAATAAGAGACATCATATAGGTAGGTCGACCTGCTGAGTCTGCAAAGTATGCTTTCAGAGAATGGGCTGTTGTAGTGTAGAAATGTAGATGGTAGATTGGTGCTTTGCAAAATCATCATTCAGATAAAGCAGATTTCAGGCATGCCTGAAATTTGTATGTAAAGTTCCCTTGAAATCTAAAAATTCTGTTCTAGTTGGCTGAAACACAGAAACAACATAAAATAAATGGTGGAGATTTAATTAAGTTAATGAAATCAGTTTTTTTATGTGTCTGGCATGTGGAAGGAGTCACATCGCTTTAGACCCAGTCTTCTCAATTTTGACACCATTTCCATTTTAGGCCAGATAATTCTTTATTGTTGGGGGCTGCCCCATGCATTGCAGGATGTTTAGCAGCATCCCTGGCCTCTGCCCACTGGATGCCAGCAGTTCCTCCACTCAGCTGTGACAAGCAAAAATGTCTCCAGACACTGACAAATGTTAGTCCCTTCCCCAGGGGAAGGCCTGGAGAGGCAGGAGGAATGCTAAGTCCCCTCCAGGTGAGAAGCACTGTTTTAGATGCTTTGCTGTTCATGTGCTCACCTTGGGTGCTTTGCTGTTTTGTACTTGCTACTTTGCTGTGTCGTGAGGCACAGACTAGTGATAGCAATAGTTGTATGTTGGAAAACTTAGCCAGCTTCATTTATACTGCTTATCTAAAGCATTCACCAAAACAGACATGTTCCAAAGGATTCAGTGTTCCCAAGATTTTAATTTGTGGAATAGAGTCTGTTACCAGGTTGATCACAAGAAGAAATGATCATCATATTCCAAACATTATTTTCTGTAGTTAGCTCTGATACTCAGCACATGGTTTGGGTTTCATATTGCATTATACTTGGTTTTATGTATATACTTCTGCATGGTGATACGCATGTGTAATTGTGTAATGTGCAGTGTATAATAAAGACTGAATTATTTAGTAACACAAGAGATTGTTACAGGTGAATTTGCATTCATCACATGCATATTGGTTCCAGTTCTTTTGTAGAGTAAAAGCATTTAACTTATTGCTTCCTACACTTAACGGTTCTATGAGTTTGTATATTTTGGCTATAGGCATAAAAAATGTTTAGGTGGTTTAAATGATAGAAGCATTTATTGTATCACATAACAAAATGTTTAGTGGTCAGGCTTCATTAATACAATGACTCAAGTAATGTCCTCCAGGTCCAGGTTCCTTTCATTTTCCACTTACCTTTCTAAGTACATTGCCTTCATTGACTTTTTTTTTTTTTTTTTTTTTTTTTAAAAAACATGGGGGCTTGAACCATTGACTCTGAGATCAAGACCTGAGCTTAGATCAAGAGTCTGATGCTTAGCCGACTGAGCCATCCAGGCTCCCCCGCCTTTATTCACCTAAGTGTACTTCCATGTGTTGCATGCAGACAGACAGTAATGTCCAAAGGCAGAAAAAGGATCATCTCCATCTCATGTCCCTTTTTAAGACCTTCCCCAAAGCCTCTAGCAAACTTTCCTTCATGTGTGTTGGCCAGAATTCTGTTGCATACTTTTGTCTCAGTCAATACCTGTCAAGATATAGGGGGTACATAGGCCATATTGGCTTAAAGTGGGACCCCTGAGAAAAGTGGGTGGGCAGGAAAGGAGAGTGCCTCCTGCCGAGGTATGTCGGGAGTGGTGCCTCTGAGCACCATGTCCTAATTCAAGAAATACAGCTAGGTTGTGGGGTTCCTGTTCTACAGAAGAGTGATGTTCTTTCTTGCCTTAATAAACAAAGTTTTCATATTTTTCTATTTTTGTATGAGCTCTTGATTATAAACATTAAAGTTACGTGGGAGTATAAATGCCAATTTTAGGTACAGCGTGGAGAATCCCACAAACAAGGACAAGATAGCAGCAGTGAGTAACAAAGTAGGGAAGTGATTAAGACAGTGGTTGCAGATGTTCATAGGAAGTAAAGAATATCCCACATTAGCACAGGTTAGAACAATTATTACCTGAAGGGTGGCATCAGCCTTTGAAGTTCAGAGTCTATACATGTTGACATAGGTTTAAAAGTGGCTTATGTTGTCATGGGGAAGACCAGCCTTGGGTACTCATCTGAACTACATAGAAAAAGGAAGTGGAGGTTCCTCAAAAAATTAAAAATAGACCTACCCTATGACCCAGGAATAGCACTGCTAGGAATTTACCCAAGGGATACAGGAGTGCTGATGCATAGGGGCACTTGTAGCCCAATGTTTATAGCAGCACTTTCAACAATAGCCAGATTATCGAAAGAGCCTAAATGTCCATCAACTGATGAATGGATAAAGAAGTTGTGGTTTATATACACAATGGAATACTATGTGGCAATGAGAAAGAATGAAATATGGCCTTTTGTAACAACACAGATGGAACTGGAGAGTGTTATGAAATAAGTCATACAGAGAAAGATACCATATGTTTTCACTCTTATGTAGATCCTGAGAAACTTAACAGAAGACCATGGGGGAGGGGAAGGAAAAAAAAAGTTAGAGAGGAAGAGTGCCAAACCATAAGAGACTCTTTAAAACTGAGAATAAACTGAGGGTAGGTGGGAGGTGAGAGGGAGGGGAGGATGGGTGATGGGCATTGAGGGGGGGCACCTGTTGGGATGAGCACTGGGTGTTGTATGGAAACCAACTTGACAATAAATTTCATATTAAAAAAAAAAAAAGGAAGTGGAAAAGAGAGACAGAGGCTTCATGTGTAACTTTTTAATGCCAAGTGACCCTTCTTGCTAGCAAATTGGACCCCAGCAATAGCTTGGAATTTTGTCCAGAGTCCTTTCTCTTAAGGAGAAGCAAGGGAAAGAGGAAGAGAGGGAGGTAGACAGGTGGGTATGTGCTTTTGTTTCTTTAAGGACACTTTTAGCCCAAGCAAGGGGCATGTAGAGGATGGTCTAGCCTCAAGCATGTTGACTTCATCCAGATGGTTCCAGTTTAGGGATGTGGAACTCGGGGGTTCTTTTTTCCAGGAGACTCTCACATTGGAAAATTTGGGGAAGGAAATGCCATGCAGATTTAAACATGATCAGTGTTTGGGATGTGATGCTCCTCTTCATTTACCTGACTCTCACTGCCTGGTGCCAGCTTCTGGTCCATGTCTGCTGGGGGCATGTGAAGAGACAGGGCTGTGCTCAAGAAGATAAAAATTAAAGCACCAGGCAGCAAACCGTGCTTAAGTCCAGGAAGCCTCACAATGTTCAGAAATCTGTAGTAAGAATCATGTACCTAAAAGGAATGGATATGTAGGCCTGCAAGTGCTCAGGAAAGAAAAAGCTAGGAAACAGAGGTTGGGGTGGTGGTCCAAGACTTGTATTCCCTGACCTTTTGTGTTTTGTCTGTGATTTGTCCTCAGCCTTATTTGAGAATTCCATGGCCGTAAACCTCAGTTCTTCCACCATAATTGCTGATTGTTTTTAATAAATTGGCTCCTACTATGTGATATTAGATTTCAAAATTCCACTGGTAAATATTATTATCAAAACAGACAATAATGTGAATATCACCCTACAGCTCAGTCATGGTTTGTATATTATGTTTCTAACCTAGAATGTGATTTGGGATCTGAATGTGCACTAAATTGTATATATTTTTTCATTTTCCCCCAAATTGTCCTCAAAAGAAGAGCCCTCCCTTCCTCTGGCAAGACTTAAAGTATTTGAAAATATTATTTTAGTTTCAGATAAATCGGGATCTATTTCATTTTTTGTGTAAGATTTCCAAAGAAGGAGATCTGTAAGCATTAGCGACCTGTTGTACGCCCTCCCAGAGTAAGCTAGTTCTTAAATAATAGAAATTGGACTAGCATGCCCCCTCCTTTTTTTTTAGTAATGGAACGGATGATAAATGGATTTATATTTTTATTTGTAGTTTATGAGAAAATAGTTATGAACCTATTCTTCAGCCTCTGTTGGGAAGTCAGAAATTTGGCGTAATTTGGTTCTATCAGGCCCAGTTCTGTTGGCTCTAGTTCTCTGACCTGACAAGTTCATCATGCCTTGGTAGGAGCCACTTTTTGATGACATTTTCTGTAAGACACTGTAGTCATCTCGAGTGAGGTGCCATGATAGTCTCACTTTGAACTCTCTGAGGTGCTTCTAGGTTGGCTCAGGTTATACCTCAACTCCTTAGACCTCAGCTCCTAGTCACAGTGTGTTTTCAGTTGACTCACATCTCTCTCTGGGTGACAACAGTCCATGTCATTATCATACTACATCAGCATTTTCTCAGACTCGGCCTCCCAGTTATACTGTGCTTTGGCGGAAACCTCTAAGGCATGGTCAACACTTACTCTCATTCCCACATCTTGGTCTGTGTCTGGTGTGGTGTTTGTCCCTTGGAATTCAGGTGGACCTTCCTAGGTGGTCGGAGGCAGACGTCAAGGAGCCCTGAATGCCTTCCTCACTCCCCTCTACTCTCAGACTCTTTCCAGGCAGATGGGTGCTGTGGTTGGTTCTAGAGAACTGGCATCTCTGTGTGCTGCTGCCTCCATCTGGATGGTTTTGTTTTAGTGGAGGAGGTCGTTTGGTGCCAAAACATTGGATTGTCCTCAAGTTCACTTGTTCAAGGTCCTCACGGGTTCAGGGATGTTTCTGAATTTATGGGTGTGGGGTGGGAAGGCCTCTGGCAGAGCCAGTCTATGAATAACTGATAGAACCTGAAATTTAGACATTTATCTTGCTGGCCTGACCTTTCTGGTGACAGCGGAGGCATTTTCTTTTCATGCTTCATCAAACTCATTCTTCATCTATTGGTACAGAAATGTTCCTGATCTTGATCTAATCACTGAAAGCCACGCAATTTGTTTGTCCTCCTGTGAGTCCATATTTACATTAATTCTCATTGTGAAATTGCATTGTAAACTGATCTAACACCCTAAGTACCATCAATGAAGGGGGGGGCGGTGCATGCCAATCCACAATCTTACAGGGTGCTGACATAATTCAGCCAGTTATCAGTGTACGCATCAGCTGCTGGCACTAAAATTTAGGTGCTTTGTGCATGGATGTGAAGAGAGTGACACCTTAGAGATGTTTCTGAGGGATGTTCTGTTGGATGATTGGGAATTCACCTTCAGGAAGGTGGTTTCAGTAGAGATAGTTGCCTCTTTGCCTGCTGAGGAGGATCCAGATTTAGCCCTGTGGCTTTGGTATGATTTACTGCCATCTGTTGCACTTTTGCTCCCAGTCCAGACTAAGGAGATGGGGACACAGTGTTTTCTTAAGAAGTTAATTGCCAGTGGAGGGGTAGGGAGAAGGAACTTGGGAGTGACTTTCCCAGAGAAGGGAAATGTTGGAGACTGAAATTGGAAAATTACTATCTTCATATTCCAGGAGGCTGTTCGTTGGCCTTGTGAGCTGAGAACCCGTGAGGATGGTATCTGGCTTCTGTGTGCTGGAGCCTGTGGTGGTGGGGAGTGGGTAGGGGGATGGTGTGGCCCTTCCTTAGGTGTGCTGGGACAGGGTGGTGGTATCGGGCCCCGTGTTTGACTGCATGCACATAGGCCTGGTCGGAGCTAACTGTGAGCTCTAGAGCTGCAGGCCAGACTGGATGCTCTCTGAGCCCCTGGAACGTGGGGGGCTACACTCCTCGGGGAACCTGGAGGAGGGTTCTCGGTCAAGCTCCCAGAGAAGACCAAGATGCTGAAGCTGAGGCTTTGAAGATCATTAGGAGCGGGGTAGCATGAGAGTCCAAGCATGGACATAGGCCTGGGCAGGAAACAGGGTGATAGGGTGGGGTTGGGAGAGTTTAGAAATCCTAGAGCATGAAAGACAAGGTGAAAGTGGGAAACGAAGCAGTTTGAGGCCAGTTCATGGAGAACTTTCTGTAAAGCACTGAGGAGCATTGACTTGGTCCTTTGGAAATGGAGCACCTTGGAAAGGATCTAAATGGGGAGTGACTTTATTTTTTCAACAGTTTTATTGAGATAATATTCATACATAGTTCACCCACTTAAAGTGTACAATTCAGTGACTTTTAGTATGTTCAGTATGTTCCCACAATGGATTTTGGAACACTCCCATCACCACAAAACTCAGTGCCCCTTAGCTGTCACTCCCTATTCCCTCCGTCTCCAACCTCAGGCAAACAGCACATTTACTTTTTGCGTCTACAGATTTGCCTGCTTTGGACAATTCATGTAAGTGGAATCATGCAATATATGGCCTTCAGTGCCTGTTTTTTTTTTTTTCCACTTAGCATAATGTTTTCAGTGTTCAGCCATATTGTAGGATGTATCACTAGTTTAGTCCTTTTATTTCCAAATCATACTCTGTTGGATGGCCATACCAAATTTTATCCGTTCATCAGGTGATGGACATTTGTGTTGCCTCCACTTGCTGGGTATCATGAATAATGCTGCTAGCGAGTGCTATTTGCAGGCTATTGAACTGTCATTTTGACTACATCTCTTGCTGAGTACAGAAAAGGTGTGAAGGGGACAAGATGAGGCAGGGAATATCGCTAGGTAGTTACAGAAGTCTCTAAGTCTTTTCCACAATTCTTTAGGTGTGGAATCTTGGGTTTTAGCTAAAATCCATGCAGAAACAGAGTGTAGAAAACAGATTAAAGGGAGCTACCCTTGACAGTGGTGTGGAGGCCTAGAATCCCTTGCCTTCAGCATCTCCCTTCTGTGGGGCTGATAGTGGTGGCGGTGGTGGTAGTTGCTTTTTGAAAAGTTACAAAAGTTGGTCATATTGGTCAAAGAGGGGTTCCCATGGGCAGTGTGACTGGCTGGAGGAGAAGGAAGAAGCCAAGAGCCAAGAGAAATGAAATGGAGAGTTTGGGAGAATCAGAGCCTAGGTGCTGATGGCTGAGAGTGGCATACCGAGTTTTACTCTTCTGAAGGTGAGAATTCTGGGTAGGGGGTAGCTATTGGAATAAGGAGCCCTGGGAACTACGAGGTTGGGAAGCTGGGTGGACCTTGATTAGAAATAGTGTTGCCCAGGGTGATAGTGAGGCCTGGGCCAGAGACTGTGATGGGGGCTCTGTCTGGAGGTCAGAAGAAGAAGGATAGAAGGTGGTGTGGCCCCAGCTTATAAACTCCGCACTTCCTGGGGTGGAGTGAATACATTGGGGACAGCCTGGGGAGGAAGGGAAACAGGGAGAGGCAGGCCTCCTAGTGGGTGGTGGGCAGGAGGGTAAGGTGGAGTGGAAGTTCTGCCCTGGGGGGCCTTCGGAGGAAGCATAATCCACACGGGACAGGTGGCCTAAGGTAAGGCAGAGGGGAGGCTACTGTAGAAGAGGGGCCTGTGTATACCATGGAATGGAGTTCCTGGATGAGAGATGTGGCCGCAGGAAAGAAAGCCAGAGCTTCGAACAGAGTGTGTGTTTATGTATTTACAAGGGGTGGAGGGGGAGAGGCCTGGAGGGGTTTCGATTTGGTGAAAGTCATTGACTCAGAGTCTCATGAGCCCCTAGTAGCCCCCTGCCTCCCTGTCTGGCATAGACCACTTAGTGAGTAGTAGCAACCCCTCAACTATAAGGCTGGTGGGATAAACTGGCTGAAAGGTCCCAGGGAGGTGTGGGAAGATGGAAGGCAGTCAGAGTGGGGTGGATGGCTTTTGGTCAGTGGGGGTGGGAGTCACTTCTTCCCTCCACAACCTCCATTAGCCCCTCTCCAAATTGGCTCACTGCGATCTAATTGAAGACGGTGCTCCTCTACATCCTCAGATTAAGATAAGCCCTTTAGCCCGGTGTGTCTCAAAGTTAAGGTGCACATGAACCCCCGGAGGGTCTGTTCCAACACAGACTCTGATACTGCAGGTCTGGGTGGGACCAGAGAGTCTGTCTTTCCTTCTAACTCCCAGGAAATGCTTGGAGCATCTTGGAGCGGCTGGGGAAGCTGGGTGGACCCATCTCCAAACAGGTTGTTGCCACTCAGCCTCTTTTCTTTTGGTGTCTGGATGTGGGAATTTAGAAAGTAGAGGGAAGCAGAATAACCAAAGGTTGTCTTTTTAGGACCTTACCGGCATAAGAAGCTTGACAACAGCACCTGATTAGGATGCAATAGGTCTTCCTCCTAGTGCAGAGTGGGGCTGATGCGTTAGGAGAAGCACCTATACTGTTCCCTGGGTCTGTTTAGTAATATATGTATTTTGAGGCAGGGGAATCAAAACAGTAGGACTGCTATATGAGCAATGCTTCTATTCTCTGATTTCATTGTTAGCAAATTTCCTCTCAGGAGGGGATACTCCTGATAGCATCCTGAAAAATGAGTTGTGCCCAGTTACAAGTTTATCTTGAAGCGGGGTGGAGCAGCTTTCATTTGTACTGAAACTATAGCTGATGCTTAGTACAAATGTTTTCTCCCACACAGATGGCATTCATGAGCATTTTAGTGATGGCTTGCTAACATTTCTTTATAGAGGTAAATAGTAATGATAGCAATCATCAGATTTCAGAGAAAGTTTGCCTACTACAGTTCTGGCTTCTAGTGGGTTTTCTGCATGTGGACGCTGAGACTAAGTAAGCAAGCCCCGCCACGTTGCAGGGGCATTCGGAGCTGAAGTTGCAGTTGAATCCTTGGGAGTGTCGGAATAATACTATTGAAGAGCACTTCCTTTTCTCTGATAGGCTGTATCCTTGAGAACTGTAAGTTTGTGACCAGGAGTTTTTTTCCTCTGTAGATACTCTCTTTGGAGCCAAGTCAGATTGTTGGAACTGTTTGGGCAAAGGAGTGACTAAAGATGAAGTGTCATCACTCTTGTGTTCTAAAAAAATTATTACACAATATTTGATAGCTGGAAGAGAATGTATATAAAACACATGTGTGTACATTGAGATGAACACCCAAGGATCTGCCTCCTAGCTTAAGAGTAGAGCATGTGCCCTACGCAGGGGGCCTTCCTGTTTCCATCCTTCACCACTGTCTCCCACCTCACCTGCCCGGCTATGACCACTGTACCACATCCTGTGGCAGTCAGCTCTGTTCCTCTCTTTCAAAATGGCTTTAAGCACATGTGTATCACTAAGTGGCAGTGTGTGGCTTTCTTGTTTAAGGATAAAGAGATGAGAATTGTAGCTTCAGATGACTGCAGTCACAGACTTTTTTATAGCAACACCTCAAATCAGGTGAATCAGTTTGTACAGAATGTCCCATACTTTATTTAAAGAATCCCTTTTATAGTAGAGTTTTAGGTTGCCCCACAGTTTTAACTATTGTAAAAACCAGTGCAGTGAACGTATTTTTGCATGTTATCTTTGTGTACTAAGCCACTTGTTTTCCACAAGATAGATCTGAAGAGGTGGAATTACTGGGTCATACTGTGCTTATTAGTGCTTTGAAATGGGCATTGCCAACTTTTGCCCCAAAGGCCCAAATTTACAGTCTCCATCACCAATAATATATAATGTTCTTTTCCAAAAACCCTTTCAAAGGCTGAGTATTATCATTGTTTAATCCTTGGCAACTTGATGAATAATCATATATTGTATCTTACTGTTTTTATTTGCGTCAACTTAATTGCTAGTGAAGTTGGACATCTTTTTCATAAACTTATTACGTGTTTGCATTTCTTCACATTTAAAAAAATGTGAGTCTGGATTTTTGGATCCTGATAAGTTTGATTAATTTCTCATTTGCATTTTTTAATTCACTAGCTAGTTCTGGAACTTATATAACTCACTTTATTGGTTACATTACTTAACACAGTTTCCATTATTACTCTCTCAAGAGGCTCCAATTCTATGAGTAATTTATTTACACCTTTTTTTTCTTTTAAGGATAGGAATGGCTGTAATACTTTCTGAATACTTGCATGTTTGCAGACATCCTGGTCAATAGGGAATATTTGGGTCACTGTCTTTTACCCTCAGACCCTGCAGGCATTGTCCTGATGCTTGGTTGGTTTTCTTCTTTCCCTTTGTCCACTCGTCTTTCATCATGCAGTCAGTCTTTCATTGCTCCAACACGCTGTTTGTTAGTTGTTCCTGTGTCCTGATTCCCTGGTGGCATTTAGTGGCATGGAAGAGAAGATTGTGCCCTCTGGATTTCTTTTAAATTTCTCTGATGGTTGGTTCTCCTAGGACATGCTTGAGCCTTTCCATAGCTGAGGTTGTCCTCTGGTGATGGCTTTGCTTATTGTTTTTTCTGTATTTTCTCTGATCTCTTCTTTTACAAATTTTGTCCTACAGCTGACTTCTCAGTTTCTGCTTTTTCTTACTGTCTCTTCCTCTCGATATTGGAAGGATTACATGACTTGATTTTCCTGAATCATTAACTTTTTTTTTGTGGTATTGGATCTGTTACTATAGCCACTATATGAGTTTTCTTTCTTAAACAAATTTTAAATTGTTTATTAAAGTAATTATGTGCGTACACTCAGATCAATGGAACAGAATAGAGAACCCAGAAATGGACCCACAAACGTATGGCCAACTAATCTTTGACAAAGCAGGAAAGAATATCCAATGGAATAAAGACAGTCTCTTCAGCAAGTGGGGCTGGGAAAACTGGACAGCGGCATGCAGAAGAATGAACCTGGACGACTTTCTTACACCAGACACAAAAATAAACTCAAAATGGATGCAAGACCTCAATGTAAGACAGGAAACCATCAAAATCCTTAAGGAGAAAGCAGGCAAAAACCTCTTTGATCTTGCCTGCAGCAACTTCTTACTCAGCACGTCTCCAGAAGCAAGGGAAACAAAAGCAAAAATGAACTACTTGGACCTCATCAAAATAAAAAGCTTCTGCACAGCGAAGGAAACAATCAGCAAAACTAAAAGGCAACCGACAGAATGGGAGAAGATATTTGGAAACGACATAGCAGATAAAGAGTTAGTATCCAAAATCTATAAAGAACTTATCAAACTCAACACCCAAAAAATAAATAATCCAGTGAAGAAATGGGCAAAAGACATGAAAAGACACTTCTCCAAAGAAGACATCCAGATGGCCAACTGACACATGAATAAATCTTCAACATCATCATCATCAGGGAAATACAAATCAAAACCACAATGAGATACCACCTCACACCTGTCAGATGGCTAACATTAACAACTCAGGAAACAACAGATGTTGGCAGGGATGCAGAGAAAGAGGATCTCTTTTGCATTGTTGGTGGGAATGTCAGCTGGTGTAGCCACTCTGGAAAACAGTATGGAGGTTCCTCAAAAAACTAAAAATTGAACCATCCTATGACCCAGCAATTGTACTGCTAGGTATTTATCCATGGGATACAGGTGTGCTGTTTTGAAGGGACATATGCACCCCAATGTTTATAGCAGCACTATCAACAATAGCCAAAGCATGGAAAGAGCCCAAATATCCATCAGTGGATGAATGGATAAAGAAGATGTGGTATATATATATACAATGGAGTATTACTTAGCAATCAAAAAGGATGAAATCTTGCCATTTGCTACTATGTGGATGGAACTAGAGGGTATTAGGCTAACTAAAATTAGACAAATATCATATGACTTCACTCATATGAGGCCTTTAAGAGACAAAACACGGGCGCCTGGGTGGCTCAGTCGGTTGAGCGTCCAACTTCGGCTTGGGTCATGATCTCACAGTTCGTGGGTTCGAGCCCTGCATGGGGCTCTGTGCTGGCAGCTCAGAGCCTGGAGCCTGCTTCGGATTCTGTGTCTCTCTCTCTTTTCCCCTCCCCTGCTCATGCTCTGTCTCTCTCCCAAAAATAAATAAACATTTTTTAAAAAAATTTAAAAAGACAAAACAAATGAACATAAGGGAAGGGAAACAAAAATAATATAAAAACAGGGAGGGGGACAAAACATAAGAGACTCTTAAATATGGAGAATAAACAGGGGGTTACTGGAGGGGTTGTGGGAGGG
Source organism: Panthera tigris (assembly GCF_018350195.1). Lineage (NCBI taxonomy): Eukaryota > Metazoa > Chordata > Mammalia > Carnivora > Felidae > Panthera > Panthera tigris. The sequence goes on from NC_056662.1 coordinate 43,519,648, forward strand.
GGAATGGGCTAAATGGGTAAGGGGCATTAAGGAATCTACTCCTGGGAGTCCGGAAGATGGCGGCGTAGGAGGACGCTGGGCTCACCGCACGTCCTGCTGATCACTTAGATTCCACCTACACCTGCCTAAAGAACCCAGAAAACCGCCAGAGGATTAGCAGAACGGAGTCTCCGGAGCCAAGCGCAGACGAGAGGCCCATGGAAGAGGGTAGGAAGGGCGGCGAGGCGGTGCGCGCTCCACGGACTGGCGGGAGGGAGCCGGGGCGGAGGGGCAGCTCGCCGGCCAAGCGGAGCTCCCGAGTCTGGCTGGCAAAAGCGGAGGGGCCGGACGGACTGTGTTCCCACAGCAAGCGCAACTTAGCGTCTGGGAGGTCATAAGTTAACAGCTCTGCTCAGAAAGCGGGAAGGCTGGAGGACAAAGGGAGGGAGAGCTGCTGAGCCCCCGGACCGCAGAGCTCAGTTTGGCGGGGAACAAAGGCGCTCGCCAGCGCCATCTCCCCCGCCCATCCCCCAGCCAAAATCCCAAAGGAAACCAGTTCCTGCCAGGGAACTTGCTCCCTCCGCGCAAACACCCAACTCTGTGCTTCTGCGGAGCCAAACCTCCGGCAGCGGATCTGACTCCCTCCCGCTGCCACAGGGCCCCTCCTGAAGTGGATCACCTAAGGAGAAGCGAGCTAAGCCTGCCCCTCCTGCCCCCGTGCACCTTGCCTGCCCACCCCAGCTAATACGCCACATCCCCAGCACCACAAGCCTGGCAGTGTGCAAGTAGCCCAGACGGGCCACGCCACCCCACAATGAATCCCGCCCCTAGGAGAGGGGAAGAGAAGGCACACACCAGTCTGACTGTGGCCCCAGCGGTGGGCTGGGGGCAGACATCAGGTCGGACTGCGGCCCCGCCCACCAACTCCAGTTATACACCACAGCACGGGGGAAGTGCCCTGCAGGTCCTCACGACTCCAGGGACTATCCAAAATGACCAAACGGAAGAATTCCCCTCAGAAGAATCTCCAGGAAATAACAACAGCTAATGAACTGATCAAAAAGGATTTAAATAATATAACAGAAAGTGAATTTAGAATAATAGTCATAAAATTAATCGCTGGGCTTGAAAACAGTATACAGGACAGCAGAGAATCTCTTGCCACAGAGATCAAGGGACTAAGGACCAGTCACAAGGAGCTGAAAAACGCTTTAAACGAAATGCAAAACAAAATGGAAACCACGACAGCTCGGCTTGAAGAGGCAGAGGAGAGAATAGGCGAACTAGAAGATAAAGTTATGGAGAAAGAGGAAGCTGAAAGAAAGAGAGATAAAAAAATCCAGGAGTATGAGGGGAAAATTAGAGAACTAAGTGATACACTAAAAAGAAATAATATACGCATAATTGGTATCCCAGAGGAGGAAGAGAGAGGGAAAGGTGCTGAAGGGGTACTGGAAGAAATAATAGCTGAGAACTTCCCTGAACTGGGGAAGGAAAAAGGCATGGAAATCCAAGAGGCACAGAGAACTCCCTTCAGACGTAACTTGAATCGATCTTCTGCACGACATATCATAGTGAAACTGGCAAAATACAAGGATAAAGAGAAAATTCTGAAAGCAGCAAGGGATAAACGTGCCCTCACATATAAAGGGAGACCTATAAGACTCGTGACTGATCTCTCCTTTGAAACTTGGCAGGCCAGAAAGGCTTGGCACGATATCTACAGTGTGCTAAACAGAAAAAATATGCAGCCGAGAATCCTTTATCCAGCAAGTCTGTCATTTAGAATAGAAGGAGAGATAAAGGTCTTCCCAAACAAACAAAAACTGAAGGAATTTGTCACCACGAAACCAGCCCTACAAGAGATCCTAAGGGGGATCCTGTGAGACAAAGTACCAGAGACATCACTACAAGCATAAATCATACAGACATCACAATGACTCTAAACCCGTATCTTTCTATAATAACACTGAATGTAAATGGATTAAATGCACCAACTAAAAGACATAGGGTATCAGAATGGATACAAAAACAAGACCCATCTATTTGCTGTCTACAAGAGACTCATTTTAGATCTGGGGACACCTTTAGATTGAGAGTGAGGGGATGGAGAACTATTTATCATGCTACTGGAAGCCAAAAGAAAGCTGGAGTAGCCATACTTATATCAGACAAACTAGACTTTAAATTAAAGGCTGTAACAAGAGATGAAGAAGGGCATTATATAATAATCACAGGGTCTATCCATCAGGAAGAGCTAACTATTATAAATGTCTATGCGCCGAATACCGGAGCCCACAGATATATAAAACAATTACTCATAAACATAAGCAACCTTATTGATAAGAATGTGGTCATTGCAGGGGACTTTAACACCCCACTTACAGAAATGGATAGATCATCTAGACACACAGTCAATAAAGAAACAAGGGCCCTGAATGATACATTGGATCAGATGGACTTGACAGATATATTTAGAACTCTGCATCCCAAAGCAACAGAATATACTTTCTTCTCGAGTGCACATGGAACATTCTCCAAGATAGATCATATACTGGGTCACAAAACAGCCCTTCATAAGTTTACAAGAATTGAAATTATACCATGCATACTTTCAGACCACAATGCTATGAAGCTTGAAATCAACCACAGGAAAAAGTCTGGAAAACCTCCAAAAGCATGGAGGTTAAAGAACACCCTACTAACGAATGAGTGGGTCAACCAGGCAAGTAGAGAAGAAATTAAAAAATATATGGAAACAAACGAAAATGAAAATACAACAATCCAAACGCTTTGGGACGCAGCGAAGGCAGTCCTGAGAGGAAAATACATTGCAATCCAGGCCTATCTCAAGAAACAAGAAAAATCCCAAATACAAAATCTAACAGCACACCTAAAGGAAATAGAAGCAGAACAGCAAAGGCAGCCTAAACCCAGCAGAAGAAGAGAAATCATAAAGATCAGAGCAGAAATAAACAATATAGAATCTAAAAAAACGGTAGAGCAGATCAACGAAACCAAGAGTTGGTTTTTTGAAAAAATAAACAAAATTGACAAACCTCTAGCCAGGCTTCTCAAAAAGAAAAGGGAGATGACCCAAATAGATAAAATCATGAATGAAAATGGAATTATTACAACCAATCCCTCAGAGATACAAACAATTATCAGGGAATACTATGAAAAATTATATGCCAACAAATTGGACAACCTGGAAGAAATGGACAAATTCCTAAACACCCACACTCTTCCAAAACTCAATCAGGAGGAAATAGAAAGCTTGAACAGACCCATAACCAGCGAAGAAATTGAATCGGTTATCAAAAATCTCCCAACAAATAAGAGTCCAGGACCAGATGGCTTCCCAGGGGAGTTCTACCAGACATTTAAAGCAGAGATAATACCTATCCTTCTCAAGCTATTCCAAGAAATAGAAAGGGAAGGAAAACTTCCAGACTCATTCTATGAAGCCAGTATTACTTTGATTCCTAAACCAGACAGAGACCCAGTAAAAAAAGAGAACTACAGGCCAATATCTCTGATGAATATGGATGCAAAAATTCTCAATAAGATACTAGCAAATCGAATTCAACAGCATATAAAAAGAATTATTCACCATGATCAAGTGGGATTCATTCCTGGGATGCAGGGCTGGTTCAACATTCGCAAATCGATCAACGTGATACATCACATTAACAAAAAAAAAGAGAAGAACCATATGATCCTGTCAATCGATGCAGAAAAGGCCTTTGACAAAATCCAACACCCTTTTTTAATAAAAACCCTTGAGAAAGTCGGGATAGAAGGAACATACTTAAAGATCATAAAGGCCATTTATGAAAAGCCCACAGCTAACATCATCCTCAACGGGGAAAAACTGAGAGCTTTTTCCCTGAGATCAGGAACACGACAGGGATGCCCACTCTCACCGCTGTTGTTTAACATAGTGCTGGAAGTTCTAGCATCAGCAATCAGACAACAAAAGGAAATCAAAGGCATCAAAATTGGCAAAGATGAAGTCAAGCTTTCGCTTTTTGCAGATGACATGATATTATACATGGAAAATCCGATAGACTCCACCAAAAGTCTGCTAGAACTGATACATGAATTCAGCAAAGTTGCAGGATACAAAATCAATGTGCAGAAATCAGTTGCATTCTTATACACTAACAATGAAGCAACAGAAAGACAAATGAAGAAACTGATCCCATTCACAATTGCACCAAGAAGCATAAAATACCTAGGAATAAATCTAACCAAAGATGTAAAAGATCTGTATGCAGAACTCTATAGAAAGCTTATGCAGGTAATTGAAGAAGATATAAAGAAATGGAAAGACATTCCGTGCTCATGGATTGGAAGAATAAATATTGTCAAAATGTCAATACTACCCAAAGCTATCTACACATTCAATGCAATCCCAATCAAAATTGCACCAGCATTCTTCTCGAAACTAGAACAAGCAATCCTAAAATTCATATGGAACCACAAAAGGCCCCGAATAGCCAAAGTAATTTTGAAGAAGAAGACCAAAGCAGGAGGCATCACAATCCCAGACTTTAGCCTCTACTACAAAGCTGTCATCATCAAGACAGCATGGTATTGGCACAAAAACAGACACATAGACCAATGGAATAGAATAGAAACCCCAGAACTAGACCCACAAACGTATGGCCAACTCATCTTTGACAAAGCAGGAAAGAACATCCAATGGAAAAAAGACAGTCTCTTTAACAAATGGTGCTGGGAGAACTGGACAGCAACATGCAGAAGGTTGAAACTAGACCACTTTCTCACACCATTCACAAAAATAAACTCAAAATGGATAAAGGACCTGAATGTGAGACAGGAAACCATCAAAACCTTAGAGGAGAAAGCAGGAAAAGACCTCTCTGACCTCAGCCGTAGCAATCTCTTACTCGGCACATCCCCAAAGGCAAGGGAATTAAAAGCAAAAGTGAATTACTGGGACCTTATAAAGATAAAAAGCTTCTGCACAGCAAAGGAAACAACCAACAAAACTAAAAGGCAATCAATGGAATGGGAAAAGATATTTGCAAATGACACATCGGACAAAGGGCTAGTATCCAAAATCTATAAAGAGCTCATCAAACTCCACACCCGAAAAACAAATAACCCAGTGAAGAAATGGGCAGAAAACATGAATAGACACTTCTCGAAAGAAGACATCCGGATGGCCAACAGGCACATGAAAAGATGCTCAACGTCGCTTCTCATCAGGGAAATACAAATCAAAACCACACTCAGATATCACCTCACGCCAGTCAGAGTGGCCAAAATGAAGAAATCAGGGGACTATAGATGCTGGAGAGGATGTGGAGAAACAGGAACCCTCTTGCACTGTTGGTGGGAATGCAAATTGGTGCAGCCGCTCTGGAAAGCAGTGTGGAGGTTCCTCAGAAAATTAAAAATAGACCTACCCTATGACCCAGCAATAGCACTGCTAGGAATTTATCCAAGGGATACAGGAGTACTGATGCATAGGGGCACTTGTACCCCAATGTTTATAGCAGCACTCTCAACAATAGCCAAATTATGGAAAGAGCCTAAATGTCCATCAACTGATGAATGGATAAAGAAATTGTGGTTTATATACACAATGGAATACTACGTGGCAATGAGAAAAAATGAAATATGGCCTTTTGTAGCAACATGGATGGAACTGGAGAGTGTTATGCTAAGTGAAATAAGCCATACAGAGAAAGACAGATACCATATGGTTTCACTCTTATGTGGATCCTGAGAAACGTAACAGAAATCCATGGGGGAGGGGAAGGAAAAAAAAAAAAAAAAAGAGGTTAGAGTGGGAGAGAGCCAAAGCATAAGAGACTGTTAAAAACTGAGAACAAACTGAGGGTTGATGGGGGGTGGGAGGGAGGGCAGGGTGGGTGATGGGTATTGAGGAGGGCACCTTTTGGGATGAGCACTGGGTGTTGTATGGAAACCAATTTGACAGTAAATTTCATATATTAAAAAAAAAAAAAAAAAAAAAGGAATCTACTCCTGAAGTCGTTGTTGCACTATATGCTAACTAACTTGGATGTAAAATAAAATAAATAAAATAATTATGTGCATAATTAAAAATCAGGTAATAACTCCCTTTGCCTGCTTTTCCTCATCCACCCAAATGAGCAGCTTTAGCATATTTTAAGCGATTTCCTTTGGTACTTTCTTCTCTATCCCTAAATAATAACCTTTTACTGTTTCTTAATATATTAAAGTCTGGCATTATTTCATGCTACTTAGCACTGTTCACCTCCTACCCTCTCCATCTCTCTAGTATTATATAATTATTAATTTATTTATTCTTTTATATTTTTAGGTTTATTTCTTTATTTTTGAGAGAGAGAGAGAGACAGAGAGAATCCCAAGCCGGCTCTACTCTGTCAGCACAGAGCTCATTGGAGGGCTTGAATCCACGAACCCTGAGATCACAACCTGAGCTGAAACCAATAGTCTGACAGTTAACCAACTCAGCCACCCAGGAACCCCTGATAACATTATTTTTAATTAAATTAATAAATTGTGTTTACACTGTCATGACTCTGTAACTGTTAGTTACCACAGAGTCAAACTGTATTTTAGGATTTTTTTTTTCTTTTCAGCCTTTTGCTTTTCTGGGAGTATGAACTTGTCTTTCTCTTCTTGAAATTTTACTGAAAGTACTGTATTTACTCCTTCTCCCAAACTGCTGTTTGCCAGGCATCCCCTCTCTGAGAACTCACCTCTGAAACCCTCACCCTGCTCCCCATGGATGGGTCACTCGCCAGGCTGCCAAGCCCTCATCTTGCCTAAGCCTGGCCATGATTTCTCTCCCAGAGAATGTCCACTGTTTCTTTGGGTCCAATGTCTTCCTCTTTTCTGGATTATTGTTATTTTGTACAGTAATTCTTCATTGTTCCCAATCTGCTTCATTGGCATTTGTACAACATATAGACCAAGTGGGGCAGAGAAAATGTCCCACTCCCCCTTTTTAAAGACTTGCAAATTGAAGAAACATTTTGAATCATTTAAAGAACACTATTGATTTGAAATGCTTGTGAACAGTTTTCTGTTACCAATTATGCCCTGGAATAGCAAGACTGAAATTGCTTTAGTGTCTCCTTAAACTTTGCTACAGTTCATGATTATGAACCAGACATGTGCCAACAGCGTGATAGATGTTGACTTCATTCTAAAGTAGATGTTGACCAAAGAGTTGCCTGTTATTTCTGCCCTCACATAGCTTATGGCCTAAAAAACAATAAATGCACATAGGCACGGAGGAGGAAAGAACCCATTTGCTTGGTGTGTGGAGTGGAAGACGGCCAGCCTCTGGACTCCCAAATGCTGTGGGTTGTTCCTTCCCTTATGGTGGAGGAGAAGTGCTTACTTCTTTTCCGTAACTCTTGAAATTTTAAAATTAGCCCCCATCGAAGGAAAAGCCCAGGTCACTGATATAATGAAGAGTTGAGGATTGTTAGAAGTGCAGTGATAACCCTGTTCTCCAGTAGAGTTAGGCAATGGAGTGCAACATAATAAAAACCCTGGCTACTAGAATATGGAGTGTGCCATGTAGATGGGTGATCAGTGTTCACAACATCAGTATATGTAATAAAATGTCACAGGATTACACTCCTGACTTGCTCAGTTGTCCCTTCACGTGTCTGCATCATTTAGGGCTGTGAGTGGGGTTGGAATCCTAAGCATTGCCACTGCCTTCCAGTGTCCAAGTGTGTAAACCAGTGTAGGATACTGGTTAGTAGGGGGCCAGGTAACAAGTTACACATAGCGAATTATCACGTTAAAACACGGCTTATTTTGAAGAATTGAAATGTTTCAGGTTTGGGTCTTCCTAGAGTAAGAGGATTTAGATGAAGGTAGTTAATTTGCTTCCAGGAAGCATAGTGAGACAGGACAGAGAAAAGCCTATTAAGGCTGTGTTGATGATCCCTGGGACCCTCTGGGGGACTATGTAGAACATATTTCAGAGTTGGCATGATGGGTGAGGAAGCTGAGGTTTTGAACCCTTCAAGTCTCATTTCTTGGTGACTGAGCTCACTCCTAGTGGTGTTGACTTCCTGATTATTCTGGCCTGCCCTGCACCCAGGCCTCACCCCTGCCCATGGCCAGGGGGTGTCCTGAGGCAGAGAGTTGTAGGTCGGAAGTCATGGGCTTGCAGGCCGTCCCGCTGACACTGGAGTGACCTCTGGACTGGGGGACACGGCGGGCCCTGGTAGCATCTGCTGCGGGGGACTAACTTGGAGATCTGAGGGCAGCTGCACCGATAGAGAAACACATGCCTGGGCTGACCTTGAAGCTCTTGGTACATCCCACAATGGCCTAAAATAAGCCCCACTGGGGCCTAAAGTGTGTGCCTGCGTGGTGAGAGAGTACACCGAAGGGGACTTAGTGAGGTAGAAATAATAGGAAAGACCACTGAACACCCCCATCCTCAACCCTCCGTCATTTTTGCATGCCTAAGAGGGTTTTTGTAAACAATGGGGAATTAGAAAATAAAATTAGCTTGCATGATTTCAGATGGGAACAGATGCCTGCCTGCTTGCTTTTTATTTTTTTAATTCCCACAAAAACCTCAAGCAGAGTTAATAATGTATGAAAATTAGGTACCATGTGTGTACTTTGCTTCGTAATGTTTTTATTAAGCAGCCCGTTGATTTAAAAATAACACGACAGTTGACATAATGGCAGACGCTGTGGTGTATATGGAAACATCCTCTTCGAATGTTCTGTCAGGTTTTCCATTACAGAAGGAATTTTTTTTTTTAAAAAGCTTTCAGAATTATCACATAATACGAAATTAGATCAAATTACAATTTGATAAAACAAATTGCCCAAATACAAATTCCAGTTCCTTTTTTGAAAATGACCTGGTCAATTAGAGACAGTCTGTAGAAGTTTTACAGATTGTTTAAAATGCCACAGTAGATTCACACTTCTTTCTTCTCAAATTTTACCCATATCATTTGCTGGTTGGAATTTGCCTTCTCTTCTTTCCCCTTCTCACCCTCTGCCACTCTCGCCTGTAAGCAGTATAAAGAAACAAGGAGAAGCTGAGGGATTTCCAGTCCCTGTTCTGAAGGCAAAGCGAGTCTATACCAAGTTGATCTGCAGTGTTGGACTAGTAGGTGAAGTATCCCCTCCCAGAGTGCCATTCCCTGAAGAATCCACTTCTAAAGGTGTCCCAGTCCATTCTGGAAGGGTAGCCGACGGCTCCAATCACTGTGCTAGCCCCTATGGGCTCTACTGCATCTCCACGGTAGTAATGCAAGGTTGCCTCCCGGTTTATGTGGTCTAGGAAAGCACATTGAGGCACAGGGAAGTCCAGTAATTCAGCCTAACCCTCAGGAGGTTCACTGCTGATTGAATATTTCTGTATTCTACAGTGCTTTACTTATACATTACCTTGGAATTATTAGTCAACAAAGCTTATATCTAGTGTCAGCTTGTTTTGTTTATCTGCAGGGTGAGTGAAGATCACACAGGCAGTTTAAATGACTTGACAGAGTCAGGACATTTTTTAGTAGCAGTGGGAGTTGCTGGACACTTAGGAAAGAGCATTGTGGAAAGTTCTAAAACTATTGAAATGAGTTAAGGGGGCTGATTGGTTTGGGGCATTTTGTCCTTTAACTCATGTCCTTACTTCTAAGGGAGCCTGGCTGGGCATGTCCTTCCTTTGCAGCATCCTGTGATGACCCAGTTGTGCCTCCTGACACCGGCAGGGCCACAGGTGTGGGCCAGCGCCCTCAGAATAATAATACCTTGTGGTATTTTAGAAAGTGATTGCAGAGGAGACATTTGATCTTTATAACTTGCACCATAAGACTTTCTTGGAATCTTTGCAAGGGGTTGGTTGGAACAGAACTTTTCCATCTACACTACGGTCTATAAAAATCATAGTAACTGACTTCATGGGGCTTGAGTTTTTCTTTTGTTATTTTCTTCACTCTCTAATTAGATTTTGCTCATATGTGGGACAGAATAGCCTGGCAGGAAATAACGAGCATTAAAATAACTCAAAGATGGGGCCATGGGGGCCGGCTCAGCATTGCGCTAGCAAGAATAGAGACCAGGTTTGCTGCCCTGGACCTGTGGCTAACCCCGGGAGCTCCTGTCCTGGTGAACATTTGCTCCTAAAAGGGGCAAGTCGACTGGAGGCTTGGCCAGGAGTCCAGAGACCTGGTGCTCTTCCTAGCCTGGGAGATGACTGGATGTGGTCTTGGGTTTGCTCTCTCTTGACTGACTTTGACTCTGTAGTGCCCAAAAGCAATCTGGGAATCATATCTCCCCTTGACTTCTTGGAATGCTAAAGGTGGCAAACTGGTTGTCATAATCTAAGGGGTCATTTATTTCCCGAGCATGAAGAAAGACTTCAAGAACAGAAATTAAATTTTCAGCTTATGTCCATGGGGCCTTGGAGGAAAGAGATGCTCTCTTCTGTCTAGTGTAGGCTCAAAAAGAAGAAAGGGGAATATGTGAAGTGGTCTTCATGGCCCGTGTGGGAACTTGTGAGGACATCTATAAGAAGCTGTAGTTTTTCACCAGTAGTACCCCAAACCACGTTGGAAGCAAGTTTAAGACACCATCACTCTAAGAGTGATCCTTCCATCAAGAATTCTTGGGCACCTGTTTTGTTCTGAAATGATTTGCAAAGAAGTCGGTTTTCTAGGGCCCCTTCAAACCTGCATCTGGCACCTAGCGGCCTGGCAGGCTTGGATGTTCCCCAGAGAAGCAGGCAGAAGTGACAGCAACAACAGATGTGGATCAGCTCTGCTTACACCCTTCCAGCCCACGTGGGTGTCCCTCACCTGAGCTTCTCCTGGAGTGGGTGGAGTCTAGGGGAGCCTGGAGTCCCACTGCCCACACAGCACTGAGCTCTCAGATTTTCTCATCAGGGTACTCCTGGCAGCTCATTAGTGTCCAAAGAAGCCTGAAGTTACCCACTCGTTTTGTGTTTTATGACATTGTCACACTGGAAGATTCCACAGTGCGAAATGATCAGTCTTTGAAGATCCCTCCAAAGTGCTGTTTTGTGTGTGAAAGGACAGAGCAGGTAAGAATGATCCCTGTGTGTTTGGTGCTTTCCACATGTCAGCTCGTATGCCCGTGCCACAGTGTCCTCACTTGTGCCCTGGGCAGGCCGACTGGGCGGATAACCATGTAGCATTTACAGAAAAGCGAATGGAGGTGTGGAGGATAAGTGGCTTGCTCAGAAGCGCCTCCTTTTCGCTTTCCAGTAAGCTGCTACCTGCATAAGAGACAGCTGTCTGCCCCAGAAGCCAGACTCACTGGTAGGGCTGACACTCAGTATGTGCTGCTGGGCGGGGGCCTCACACTGTTTCCTTCCCCCCGGATGCTGGGAAAGAGCTGTTCAGGCACAGAGGTAACATGAGCAACAGTTTGAGTGTCCCTTCTCTCTGGGGCTGTCACCTGGTCACTCTTCAAACAACAGGTCCTGTTCATTCATTTCTGCACTCACTCATCCAGGGTTTTGTGTGCCACACCATGCAAGTCACATTACTGTGGCTGTCTTAGCTAGGGGGGAACTTGGGGGAACATTTGTTCCTAGGGCTCCCACATACCAGCAGCACCCCAGCCTGCCGTTTGCTCTGTCTGGTCTGTCCCCCAAGTCTCTGGTGATGGTTCCCACCAGCAGTGTGTTGACTCACCTGCCATTCCCGGATGGTGACACTTTGGTTTCTGCCGGTGGGGCACTCTCACCAGAATTCACCTCTCACTCTTTCTTGTATTTTCCTGGGTTGTCCCTGCCCCACCTTGGCCTCTTGCTCTTCATCCTCTCCTTCTCTTCTGTCCTCTCTGCCTGTCGTTTTCTGCTCGGGTGGTCTGCACTGCCTATGCTTTCCACCTTCATGTGTCTGAAGAATCTTCATTGTTCTTGAAGAATCAATATACAGAGGATGCTGCTGGGCTCTGGAGTTCATGTGGCTTCTAGCCCTCCTACAGGACACTGACCCGACCCTACCCTCAGCCATGGCTTCCATTGGCCCTCGCTGACCTGCTTTTGCCAGTTCCTTCCTGACCTCCCTGAACTTGGGGCTTGCCCCTCCTTGAGACCCACCACTCTCTGGCTACTCTGTGTTCCTTGCTGCGATTCTCCGATACTGACTGCTTGCTTTGGTCACCCCTCCTGCTCATAGCTGGGTCTCGAGAGCCCCTGTCCTGCCTGCATTCTCTTGATGCTGGCAGCAGACTGTTTCCTGCTCTGTATCTGTCATGTATCAGTGAATGGGCCTGGGGTTAGATTCCTCTCTCTCAGCCTGGTCTGCCTCTCCCACTGCTGTTGACAGGCCACACAGGGTGACATGGTCTTTTCCTGAGGACCAGTGCCAGGGATATCAGAGAACTAACTCTAGACCTTGTTGCTTTGAGCAGTTTTGCAATGGTGGCAGCTCTCAGAATGAGGAAGGGGTGTCTAGAAGTATGCAGAAGCCTCTGTAGAGCTGTGGCAGGGCCGAGCTGGGGGTGCCACTATCCTATAGGTGAGGTCATCCAGCTCCTTCCTCTTTAAGCCATACTCAGGTAGGTTTATAGCTCTAGCAGCTGAAAGCAGAGTGTCTCATAAAATGCCCACTGAACTAAATGAGAATATGGGTGTTCAGTAGGTTATGTAACTTGCGTAAGTTTTCACAACATGCAAGTGGCTGAGATGGGACCAGACTCTAGGCCTACAGTCACCAAACTCCACATTGCTTTCAGGGAGCCACATGCCTTCTCTTGCTTAATTGGTGAACTTCATTTAAGGTGTATATTGAGGGGTGTCCGGGTGGCTCAGTTGGTTAAACATCCTATTTGAGCTCAGGTCATGATCTCACGGTTTGAGTTCGAGCCCTGCATTGGGTTCTGCGCTGACAATGTGTAGAACCTGCTTGGGATTCCCTCCCCTTCTCTTCCCTTCCCTCCCTTTCTCTTCCCTTCCCCTTCCCTTCCCTCTCTGCCCCTCCCCAACTTGTGCTTTCTTTCTCTCAAAATAAATAAATAACTTAAAAAAAAAAGACCGGGGGCGCCTGGGTGGCTCACCAGCCATGAGTTCGAGCCCCACATCGGGCTCTGTGCTGCCAGCTCAGAGCCTGGAGCCTGCTTCAGATTCTGTGTCTCCCCCTGTCTCTGTCCCTCCCCTGCTCACTCTCTGTCTCTCAAAAATGAATAAACATTAAAAAAAAAAAAGAGACACATATATTGAGCACTGGCTTAGGAGTCCTGCCCCATTCTAGGTTTGAGGGACACAGAGGCAAACCAAGCAGGCCCCCTGACTTCCTGGGGCTGACTGTCCACCAGGTATATGGTTGGTGATGTCCACTCATGACAAGCCAGTGTTCTAAGCACTTGATATGTATGAAGAGTAATATTATAATCCCCATTTTAAAGCAGAGAAAGCTGGGGGTGCTGTCAATCCTTGGCACTCTGCCTGTAGCATACAGCAGGCCAGTCTGTGATCCTTCTTTGCTTTTATCTTCTTTGCTAGAAAATACACAGGGACCTCAAGGCCATCTCTGTGCCAAATTAAAGAGAAACTCGTCCAAATGCAGGTCTAGCTCCTTGGTGGTTTAGCAACAAGCTGCTGCAGGTTTTGCCTGTACATTTCTGTCTTGATGGTTGAAGAATTCAGAAAGCTCAAACACAATAACTCAACATTAATCAGCTTGGAACAAGGCTGGTTGATAAACCTGTGTTTATTAGGGAGAGAAACCTTTCTCTGCACCCCTCCTGCCCCCACAGGCCCCTCAGGTCCTGTTGGCTTTGATCTCCATTATTATGCCCATGAGATAGGAGGGTCAGAGATTGTCACTTCTGAAGTGGCAAGTTGCTGGGGTCAGCAGGGAGGGAGGAAGAAGCTGGGAAGACCTGTAGTGCCAGCAACTGATAGTGCTTTGCTTTGCTTTGCTTTTCTTCTCTTCTCTTCTCTTTTCAATTCTCTTCTCTTCTCTTCTCTCTTCTCTCTTCTCTTCTCTTCTCCTCTCCTCTCCTCTCCTCTCCTCTCCTCTCCTCTCCTCTCCTCTCCTCTCCTCTCCCCTCCCCTCCCCTCCCCTCCCCTCCCCTCCCCTCCCCTCCCCTCCCCTCCCCTCCCCTCCCCTCTCCCCTCCCCTCCCCTCCCCTCCCCTCCCCTCCCCTCCCCTCCCCTCCCCTCCCCTCCCCTTTTCAAGTTTGTTTATTTAGAGAGAGAGCAAGCAAGCAGTGGGGAGAAACAGAGAGATTGGGAGAAAGAGAATCCCAAGCAGGCTCTGTGCTGCCATCCCAGAGCCCAGTGTTGGGCTTGATCCTATGAACTGCAAGATCATGACCTGAGCAGAAAACCAAGAGTCAGATGCTTAACAGACTGAGCCATCCAGGAGCCCTGACAGTGGTTTCTCTGTGGGACATTGATGATAATACCACTGTTATGGGTTGTTCAGAGCAAGTGGGATCACACAGGTGGATGTGCCAAGTGGAGGTTCCTAACAGGTGGCTCATATCTGCCTCATTGACATTACATTTGTCCAGATGCTTAAAAAGAAATGTGAATGTCCTTAGGTGGGGCTTGTCCTCTCCAGTGTGGCTGCAGTCTCCACCATGCCCTGTTGTCTCATGCTTTGTTACTTCCCTCTTTTGCTACCTGCCTGGTCCTTCAAGGTATGTAGGTTTGCAAGCCCTACGTTAGTATCTGTGTTCAACTAGTTTATTCTTGCATTTTGCTATTTGAGCATGGAAATCTTAACTACAAAGAAAATCCTTTATTTTCTCAGTGGATTTAATCATGAGTTGGGGTGTTTGGGATCTAGATATTCCCATCCCCCCTGCTTCATCCCCCAACCCCCAGCTTGCCAAGATCTACCATGAGAGGTACAGGCTGGCCATAGGACAGTTATCTGGCCCCTGGCAGTGTCTGTGTGCCCAGGGGAAGGTTGGATTTCTCCCCGTGAAACTAAGGCCTATGTGGTTTGGACAGTGTTTCCTTTGCATTATGGACACCCTCATCAGTTAATTAAAAAACAAGCAAACAAACAAAAACCCGAAAGTACTCCATTTCAGTGTTTGTGGATCATGTGTTCACAGGGCCTGTACTGGTTTACATTCTCCTTGACATGCATCTCCCTGTGAATTTGAAAGCTGTTGACATTCTACATAATTCCATATGCATTACCAATTTCTTTTCTGCTTTTTCTTTCTTTCTCATTTGTTTTCTTAAAAAAAAAAAATCCAACTGCTTTCTTGCCTTGAGATGCAAATTCCAAGTTTTGTCTGCCTTGGATTCCAAGTTTTCTGAGAAAAGGCTTCAATTTATTAGGTTAGTTCACAGTGTTCTCACAGAGAACTTTGAGGCATGGAACCATATGTGGTTGGGTTGTATTTAGATAAATAATGTAAGAGAATCAGCATCACATCATTTATAGAAACTCGGGCTATGCTTGTCATTTAAATAATTATCACACATGATTTACAAGTGTGGTCTGTGGTGGGAGGGGACAGGGTTGGGGTGAAAGGTCAAACTGATGTTTCCACAGTCTCACACTCTTTTGATGGCACCTCTGAGTCAGTGCAGCATCAGATAGGTACTGCAGGTACCCAAGGAACCTCGGAGAAACCTCCTTTAATTGGGAATGATTCCCTGTCACTCTCCCAGAGGCTGGTTTCTCACCAGCATTTAAGAGCAGAAAGTGAAGAACAGGTTGGGACAAACAGGCTTTTGCATGAGATTGAACCTTAGCAGTGGGGGGAGGCTTGGTGTGGTTAAGTCATTGGTGATGTTCACATTTTCTGTATTTATACCTCTAAAGAGGGGAAACATAATGGGGAGAGTCTCTTTTTAAAATAAAAATCATGCTTTCTTAGTGTCTAACTTGGAACATGTTCATGGTTTTCTATGTGTATGTGTATAATTTGTCTATAGATACGCATATATTATACATACATGTATAAACACATACATAGACACTGATGTAAATGTAAGCTGCTGGCAGCAGAAGGCAACTTATCACAGTTCACTGCAGAACACTGATTTCCAGATGTTTGGATTTCATGAACTAGGAATATAAAAAGATAAAAAAGAAATTGGGGGGGGGGGGACGTCCAGCATAGAGTGCCAACTCTGTGTTTTCTAAGATCACTAACAAATTTTTTTTGGTGATGGCTGTTAGCTAGACTTATCGTGGTGATCAGTTTGCAGTATATACAAATCAAATCATGTGTACACCTGAAACTCTTGTAATATTATATGTCAATTATATATAGCACAATGAAAAGTTTTTTTAATTGTCATAAAATACACATAAAATTTACCATCCTAGCTATTTTTAAATATACAATTCAATAATGGTAAGTACATTCACATTGTGCAATCCAAGATCATTTTGCCAAAAAAAAAAAGGAGCAAGACAGAAGGACACCCATCTACTATCCTCATCATTTCATAAAGAAAAGGAGCATTTTAATTCCAAAAGAGGAATGGGGATGGAAGGCTGTCACCTTAGATACAGGAAATTCCTCCTTTATCTGTGGTAAAATAGTACAGAGAAAAATGCCACCAAGTACATGGTTCAGTAGCTGATACTTTCACAGCAAGGCTTTGTTGATGAAGGAAGTTATGTGTTGGTTTACATCCCGGTGCAAGCATTTTACTGGTGGGATGGTCTAAGTGCTGGTAGCAAGCAGTTCACATACTAGCACTGGTCAGCAGCCCTGTTCTATACCTGGTGTGTTTTTATAAAAGTAAAAGTTGACAGTTATGGTGTGAACCCATGTATATTCATTCCACTGTGATCGCATTCTCTCCTCTGTCTCCCCATAGTTAACTATTGTACTGAAATTGGTTTGTATTCACCTAGTTCATACCATATCTGCATAAGCCCATTAGCAATATATAGTGTTGTTTTGTGTAAATGGAATCCTGCTGTATATAGCCTTTGAAACTTAATTTGGTTTGCATAACATGATTTTAAAGACTTACCCATTTTGATATATGTAGATCTGCGTTATGGTATTGCTTTATTTGAGCATATATACCACATTACATTTATCTATCCTTATGTCAGTTGACATTTAGGCTGTTTGGGTTTTTGCTGATACAAACAGTAGTGCATTGCTCATTTCTGTGAGCCTTTCCTGTGCACACGAATGAGAATTTTTCCAGAGGAGTTACCTGGGAGGAGAGTTGATGGGTCAAAGGTAAAGTGATGTCTTCATTCACAAAATCTACTTAGCATGTTAACCAACCTCATTGTTTACTAGAGCTTTTCAGGTAAATGGGAAGTGGGAAAGATAGTGTTTTAAGTCAACCATTAATAAATGTGATTTTCTAGACCAAATTGAGAGCAGCTGATTATTGATTGATCTTAAGGTTTTGCTCAGTCTGTCTGTAATCAAGAGATGATATGGCAGGTTGCTTGTAGGGAGTTTTCTTTGTGTGTTTGGATGTGGGACGTGGACCGGCAGGGAGAAGAAGCCAGCCCTTCATTTAGTTTCCCTCTTTCCATGTGAACTATGAAATGTTTGCAGTCTTTGTCTGGGAGGCAGATGAAACTGGGTGTTGCTGTCTCTCGGGCTTTGTTACAGATGGCTTTTTTGGTCTAAGAAAATCCTGTGGGCTCACACTTGGCCAATGTGCTCTGACAAGTTTCTCAGCAGGCCTTTCTGGAGTGGACTTGCTGTTGCTCAGGGTGTCAGATGATCTAAGTTTCTTTCAACTGTCTAGTCTGTGGTTTCCACTGGAGAAGTGGACCCTGGTTCCTCCGGAGTCGGGTGCCAGAGGCATGTCCCCCAGCCGGCCTGAAGGAAGTCTGAGAGGGCTCCCTGTGGCCAGTGTCCGTGTGTAGCCACCACGTGGCCTACTAGGAACACTTGCGGTTTTGGCTGTGGATAAGTTCAGTCTCAAGGAATAAATTGAGAATTGAGACGATGTCTAAATGTACTTAATGTACTTTATTCGGAGCCTTCTCTGTTATCTTCAGCAAATAGTGGAGTGTTTTGCTCAGTCTTTAGAAAACAGTAAGTGGGAAGACTATGTGCTTAGAAAAAGCTGGAGAAACATCAGAGGAAAAAAACCGGATAAAAGACTTTTATTTATAGAGCTCTTCTCATCTCAGCCTATCAGAGAAGCCTGTTAGCTGACCATTTTCAAATAGCACATGGCAAGATGAGTTATGGGTGGGGAAAGTTCGGAGAGATCACACACGTGACTAATCTGTGTCAACGACTCAGGTGCCTGACTGACTAACGTACGTGTTGCTGGCCACTTGGCACATCTGAACCGTCACGGCACACAGGCTTATCAGACAGAAGCACTTTCATCGGTTGCTACGTGGGAAGTAATCGGTGTTTTGGATATACAGGCACACGTTTACGTTTGTAAAACAAATCTTTTTACTTTTTATAATCAGCTGTCAAAGCTTGAAAAACAGCAGCAGAGGAAAGAAAAGACCAGAGCCAAGGGGCCTTCCGAATCAAGCAAAGAAAGAAACGCCCCCCGAAAAGAAGACCGCAGTGCCAGCAGCGGGGCAGAGGGCGACGTGTCTTCTGAGCGGGAGCCGTAGACTTAAGGATGGAACTCAGGTAGGAGCCTCCCCTCCCTGCATAGCTCCATCTTCTGACATTTTGGGCAAATGGTAACAAATTGAGGACAGAATGGCTTTTGAGGCAGAATTCACTTTATGGACATTCATCCATAGCTTCCTGAAATCTGCCGCCTTCCTGGATGGAGAGAAAAGTTGAGGTGCGGGGTCGGGTTGGGGGTACCCATGAGCCTGGAGTGTTCTCCTTCCTCACTTGCCTTTGTCGGCTAACAACTGCCGCTACTGTGAGCATTTCCAGAGTGTTCGCAGATGTGTGATCCGGACCTGGAGCCTCACCCAAACCGTTCCTGGCCATTGCGCCCTCCTCTCCATTGCTGCTCTCGGCAGCTCCAGCGGGAACCACAGTCACCTGCAGCCACCTCCTCTCATAGCTGCCCACCCCATCCTTCAGTTTGCTCTGCCTGTCACAGCACCTTGTCACCTCCACACCCAGGAGTGCCTCTCAGCTCACTGTAGTAGTAGTCTCCCTCTCTGCCTGAAGGTCAGAGGCATCTAAACCTTGACCTGGCTGTCTGATGGCCCTTTGCTCAAGTTTGTTCCCCCAGTGAGCATGTTATTGAGAGCCTCATACTTGCCGGAGTTTACAAGTTCAGGGAGAAGCAAAGGAATAATTGTAGCATGGTTTCTTGTGGGGGTGGTGGGAATGTGAGGCTCCGCGGAAGGGAGGATGTGTGGAAATGGGCAAACGAGGGGCGAGGTGGGAGCTGCCACAGCCAAGAGAAAAGCAGATGCAAACACTGTTTGGTGTGGGGAAGGACAGAGAGTTTTGGAACAGAGGTAGAGAAGAGTGGCTAGAACACTGCGTGCAAGTGGGCAGTGGGGTATCCAGGGAGCTTCTGTAAAATCAGACAAATAGGATTATGGGTCATAAGGGTCTGGTGTGCAGTTGGGAAATTTGGGTTTCATCCTGAGGTGGCAGGGAACCTCTGAAGGTTCAAGGATACAAATGACATGATCACGTGCAAAGTTTAAGGAGATGACTCCAGCAGCCATGGGGAGTGAGGCTGGAACCATCAGGCCAGTTAGTAGGTAGTAGCAGAAATCAAGAGAGGAGCAAGGTCTGGCCATACATTTCAGAGCTTTCAGCTTATACATAGTCTGTGGTTCAAACCATGTCAGCATATGGGTTCATCCTGGAGATGCTGAATGGTGAGAGAGGAGAACATTCTTAAGATGGTTTTCTGCCTTCTCTTTCCTTCTGAAAGGGAAGTCTGTTTGTGAAATGACCTTTAGGATGCACACTACTAGACACTGAGATATATTAGAGAGTCTGTAGTGATAATTGGGTGTTGTGGAATTGGCTTGCAAACATAAACAGACCAAAGGAACAGAACAGAGAGCTCAGGAAGGTTATGTTGTTGATCCACTGATGTTTTTTTTTTCAATGTTTATTTAATTTTGAGAGAGAGAGATAAAGCGCGAGCAGGGGAGGGGCAGAGAGGAAGAGAGGGAGACAGAATCTGAAGCAGGCTCCAGGCTTTGAGCTGTCAGCACAGAACCTGATGCGGGGCTTGAATTCATGAGCCATGAGATCATGACCTGAGCCGAAGTTGGACGCTCAACTGACTGAGCTGCCCAGGAGCCCTGATTCACTGACAGTTTTAAGGGGAGGGAGACACTGGATAATAAATCCTGTAATGTCCTCTTGACTTTTCCCCTAATCACTCTGTTTCCTTCCAAGTAACTACGGGAGCAACAGAGCCATGGTCACTTGTCTTGGCTGATTTTTCTCACACTAATGGGAAAGCAAAGCAGGAATCAGAGGGAAGTTTTTTTCACACTCTGCTTCATTTGTCACAGTCACAAGCTCCCCCTTTTCTTGGCCTTGACCTAACGACATGGGTTTTTATTCATGAACTGACACAGTTGGTGTGAGTTAGGGAGTCTTCTGAAGCTTGCTATGTGGTGTCTAAATAATTCACAAATACACAGTAATATTTTATGTGGCATTTATATCCTATAAAACTTCCATTCCCACCCCCTTAAAATTTCTGTGATGATTTGCTCATATTAGCTGTGAGTTTTGTCATCACAAATATTGCTAGTGCTTCTGACTTACAGTCTGTTCACTAACCCTAAATTTCTGAGGGGTGAATTGCACCACGCAAAGACAGTGCGCAGAGTGCCTTTTTAAGTTACTTTTACAGTTATGCTCATTAAGTGGGTCCAGCGGTCACACAGGATCTCACTGAGTTCTTATTTCCATCCTGCCAATTTCTGTGTGACATTAAGTTATGTAATCTTTGCTTTCTTGGTTTTCTTTATTAACTAAGAGAGTCAAACTCATTCCTTTCACTAGTGGTGTTGTGAATGTCAGGCGGGTAAAGCCATAATGCCTGGTGACAGTCCTAGCAGGCTGGGGTGGGAGGGGCAAGTTGAAGGGGACTCTCCCTATGTTTCTGTGGCACCTCCCTTGCCCCCTGGCGATTGTGTTGGAGAGAGCATCCCAGCATCCACTCCTGACCCCTGGATGAAGGATGAAGAACTGGCTAATCTGATGGGCAGGGGATGACATTCATTATAGTGGGTGGTTCCTTGGTTCAGAAGCAAAATCCAGACCCAATATATTCTATTTCTGCTCCTTGAACTGAGGGCAGCTGCCCAGCCTACATGGCTTTTTATTCTTATGGCCCTACTCTGACACAGCACCATGTCTTTTCCATGTAGTTTTAAGATTATAAATAATAGCTTTTTCCTCAATGAGTATTGGGACCTTACAGTAAATTTTTAAAAATTGAATTTTCAGACTCCCATGATGAACTCAATGCATAGAAAAGTAATAAATATATAATCACTCCTCTCCCAGTAACCAAGCACAGCTTATCAACCTAAATGGACGCGCGCGCACATGTGTGTGCACACACACACACTCAGATGTGCCTTGGACCTTGTATTTTCAAAATGGCTTTAAAAAATTCTTATGCCACCTAGTTGCATCTTTTCTTGATTATATTATCAACCTGCTCATATATTTTATAAATTTAATGTCTTGATTTTTGATGTAACTGTGTCTGTTCAGTACTACAAATCTTTGTTTTGTTTATTGAGGGGTGTTGTTGAATTCTACTCTTTATAACAGTGCAAAACATAACTTTCTATTTGAGTTAGATTTTGGCCTTAGAATAATCCCAGTAGAAAGGTATCCTGGACATTAGTTTCCTGTACCCAGTGGGTAGCTTGGGAGTGATTTTGCCATCTCTATGGGCAAGAAAAACACCTGAATGCCTCATGTGTAGAGAAAGAGACAGTAACTGTGTGTCACAGAACATGCTAGAGGACACATTCACAAAAGAAAACAAGGGAAGAGGTGAAAGTGGGCATCTCTTTCCAACATCTCCCAGAGTTTAAGAGGTGAAATTTCTTATAGACTGGTAGGTATCTATTTTTGCTTTTCTAAAATTGATGGAAAAGTTAAAAACTGTAACCATATTTATTCTCAAGGTATTGCTGATTGGGTAGTGTAGAACTTGGGGTAAATCCTACTACAGTTGACTCTTGAACAACACGGTTTGACCTGTGTGGGTCTCCTTATGCATGTTTTTTTTTTGTTTTTTTCCATATATTGGAAACATTTTTGGAGATTTACAACAATTTGCAAAAGCTTGCAGACAAACTGTGTAGCCTTAGAAATATAAAGAAATTAAGAAAATGTTAGGAATGTCATGAATGCATAAAAAAATCTATGTAAGTACCAGTCTATTTTACCAGTTACTACCATAAAATATACATACATCTATTATAAAAAGTTAAAATTTATCAAAATTTATACACACCAACACTTATGTGGCACCATTTGCAGTGGAGAGAAATGCAAACAAGTGAAAATGCATAACTGCATAAATTAGCTATAGTACGTGCTATATACTACTATAATAATTTCCTAGCCACTGTTGCTATTACCGTGAGCTCAGGTGTTGTGAGTATCCACTTAAAATATCACGTGACGCTAATCATCTCTGCGCAAACAGTTTGTCCCTGCCGTAAGTTATGTATTGTAGTAAAATGTGATACCTTGTGATTCTTGCGTACTTTTCATCGTGTTTATTAGTACAATACCCTAAACCTTGAATAACACCATGGGACTCATCCAGAGTGCCACTAGTGATGCTCGAAGTGCTCCCAAGAAGCAGAGAAAAGTCATAACACCACAAGAAAAAGTTGAATTGCTTAATATGTCTCATGGATTTAGGTCTGAAGCTTCAGTGCCCACCATCTCAAGATAATGAATCCAGCATCAGGAACATTGTAAAAAAAAAAAAAAAAAAAAAAAAAAAAATTTGCGTAGCCATTGCTGTAGCAATGCCAGCAGGCCTGAAAGCCTTGCACTTTTTATGAAATATCCTTTTATCTCATATTGGTAATGCAGCTTTTATGTTGGTACAGGATTGCTATAAGAAAGACATACCGGCGCACCTGGGTGACTCAGGTGGTTAAACATCCGACTTGGCCCAGGTCATGATCTCACAGTTCTTGAGTTTCCAGCCCCGCATTGGGCTCCATGCTGACGGCATGGAGCCTGCTTGGTATTCTCTCTCTTTACCCCTCCCCCTGCTCTCTCAAAAAATAAATAAACTTAAAAAAAAGAAAGGCATACCTATAGACTCTTAAGATGATTTGAGAAAAAGTGAAATCATTATGTGACAACTTAAAGCAAAAGCAAAGAGAAAGATCTAAAGCTGGAGAATTTAATGCCAGCAAAGGATGGTTTTTATAATTTTAGAAAAATGTTTGGCTTTACAAATATCAAGATAATAGGAGAAGCAGCATCTGCCGATCAAGAGGCAGCAGATGAGTTCCCAGATGCCACTGAGAAGATCATTGAAGAGAAAGGATATCTGTCTGAACAAGTTTTTAATGCAGACAAAAGTACCCTATTCTGGAAGAAAATGTCCCGAAGGACATTTATTAGTAAGGAAGAGAAGCAAGTATCAGGATTTAAGACAGGAAGGGAGAGGCTAACTGCTGTTTTGTGTAAATGCAGT
Organism: Panthera tigris; assembly: GCF_018350195.1. Taxonomy (NCBI): domain Eukaryota; kingdom Metazoa; phylum Chordata; class Mammalia; order Carnivora; family Felidae; genus Panthera; species Panthera tigris. The sequence continues at coordinate 43,543,190 of NC_056662.1, forward strand.
TGGGTTTATGATCAGGACTTCCCTAATCTATAAAGTTGCTAACCCCCCAAGCCTTGAAGGGGAATAAACACACACCAGCTGCTATCTTTTTGCTTGTATAACAAGAAGGCCTGGACAATGAGAACTCTTTTTCTGGATTGGTTCTATTGATGATTTGTTCCTGAAGTACGGGAGTACCTTGCCAGGAAGGGACTGCCTTTTAAAGATTTTTTTGGTATTGGACAATGTCCCTGGCCACCCAGAACCCCGTGAGTCCAACACTGCAGGTATCAAATTGGTCTGTGGCCTCCAAACACATGATCTCTAATTCAGGCTGTAGATCAGGGAGTCATGAGGACATTGAGGGCTCATCACACACGGGACTCCATGGAAAACATTGTTAGTGCTATGGAAGAGAACTCTGATAGAACATCAAGAAGGTCTGGAAAGATTACTCCATTGAAGATGCCACTGTTGTTCTAGAAAATTCTGTGAAAGCCATCAAGCCTGAAACGATAAATTCCTGTTGGAGAAAACTCTGTCCAGATATTGTACATGACTTCACAGGATTTATAACAAAACCAACCAAGGAAATCATGAAAGAGACTATCGATATGGTTTTAAAAAAGGTGAGTTGGGGGGGAGGGTGGTAGAAAGGTTTCATGATATGGATCTTGGAGAAATTCAAGAACTAGTAGGCACCACAGAGGAATTAACAGAAGACGACTTGAGAGAGATGAATGCTTCCGAAACAGTTTCAGATGATGAGCAAGAAGGCATAGAAGCAGCAGTGCCAGAAAACAAATTGTTCGTCTGGCAGAAGGGTTCCAGTTATTCATGACTACTTTTGACTTCTTTTATGATTGGACACTGAAACTAAAGCAAAGGTGGAAGAATGATTGGTGCCATATAGAAACATTTGAAAACAGAAAAGAAAAAGCAAACAAGTCAGACAGAAATGACAATGTTTGGTATTTCCATAAAGTTACACCGAGCGTGCCTGCCTCATCCGCCTCCCCTCCTACCTTCTCCACTTCCTCTGCTTTCCCGCCCCTGGGACAGCAAGACCAGCCCTCCTTCCTCCTCCTCTGCCAACTCAGCGTGAAGACAGTGAGGACAGAGAGCTTTATGATGATCCACTTCCGCTTAATGAATAGAAAGTCATCATCATGCCATCCGTACAGTTAATAAACTTAGGGTTGTCTATGTGTGTGTCCTTGTGTGAAAACCGATTAATTGTATGAGACATTTTTTGTCATCATCTTCATTGTCTACGTATTCATCATGTAGAACGTTGTGTGCAAGACCTGTGTGGAGGTGGAGAACCTGTCCTTACAGAGGCGTAAGGTGAGTGATAGTTGATATGAAATTGAAAATGTGTTTGTTCTCTTACTGTTTTACAACTTTTCTTTCAAAGAATTGCTATACAGTATGCCCCTCTCTCTTATGATTGGAGAAACTGCATATTGGCCTATTGTCACAGTGGTAAAGTGGTCTTGACAGTACTGTATTATGAATATGACCGTAAAACTATATGCCACAAAAATTTCATAACCATTCATTCATTAGTGTGTAGGCTAGCCTACCATAAAGCAATCCTGTTGCTACTACTTCATTATTAATGCATGAATCATTACACCTGTAAATAAATATGAATTTCTTTTTCACATTATCTTCTCATTTTTGAGTCTAGCATTAGTAATACGTATAAAGTGTATAGTGTTTTGTATCATGTAGGATGATGATGTAAGTACTGACAATGCATCTTGTTAACAGATGAAAACTGGTGATAATAAACTCAGTACAGGACTATAAATGTATTTTTTCTTCATGATTTTTTAAATAACATTGTCTTTTTTCTTGGTTTACTGTAAGAATACAGTGTATAATATGTATAACATACAGAAAATGTGTTGTTTATGTCATCAATAAGGTTTTGGCCAGCAGTACGCTATTAGTAGTTAAGTTTTTGGGGAATCAAAAGTTATATGGACTTTTACTGTGTAGGGGTTGGCATCTCTAACCTCCATATTGTTCAAGGGTCAAAAAGAACTAACCAGAGAGGGGATGCAGTAGTGGGGGAAGCAAACTCAAGGGCACAGTGTTTTGAAAACAGTAGATGTGTTTTCCTTTTCCCTGTAAATCAAGCTCACTGCAGCTGTCATCATCATGGCCCTAGGGATGAGGCAGGGAGAGGGTGAGTGCAGAAGAATGATGTAGAGGGGCCCTGTCTGGTAGGAGGGAAGGTGAAGGAGAGCTTCAGTTTAGGAGACACAGTGGGAGAGAGAAAAGGGACATATGGAGGAGAAGCCCAAGGCCGCACTTGGTGTTCTGGCTCCAGGCTAGAGTCCTTGGGGTGGTGGTTAGGTTGATGGGAGAGCTGGAGGCCTGCGGTCCTGGTGCTCTGGTCCCTGGTGGGAATTCTGGAAGGAGACTGCTGTGTAGGATGGCTGCAGGTCTCTACGAGACTGCTGCAGCTGAGTAGAAGGGGCAGCAAGAAGTGGTTAGGCATCAGGATGCAGCAGGAGCTAGTAGAGGGTCTCACCTGCCTTGTGAGGTGTGCAGAAGAGAGGTTTGTGGGGGTTCATTGGGCTGGCCATAGGTCCTATTAGAAGGGGTGAGGTGAGCCTGCCCCAGAGGCCGAGAGAGGCCAATGTGCCCAGAAAGCCAGGAGGGTCATGACCTCAGCTCTTCATAGCACTGAGTCTTTGCAGGTCTCAGCCACGATCTCCATGTGGTTCCCAGGGTAAGGCGTGAGGGGTCTGTAGTGCTAGTGAGAGCTGAATTGAGGTCAGGTCAGACAGGGGTGGGGGCTCTGGCCCCTGAGCAATCAGGTGCTGCTCAGTGGTGTGCCCCAGGGCTCAGCATCAGGTGCTGAACCACACCAGCCACCGAGGCACAAAGGCCACTTGAGGACTCAGCTGTTCCAACACCCAGGTGAGCAGAATTACTGTGCGTTCAAGATTTCCCCTGCTGCTACTCAGCGGGATGGAGACTTGTGAGGACATTTAGATGGGCCCATGAAAATACAGAAGCCGTGTTTTCTTTGCATATTTAGCATATTTAGCACTGTAGCACTGTCTGGGTTTTTGACTGAGTTCATGAGGAAAACCATTTGCTTATTGGCAGTTTAAGGTGGATGTCCAGTTGGAATTCAAACCAGAGATGACAGCAGAGGCCGGGTGGCTGGTGCTGACATCCAGGTATGGACAGATGTGAGGAATCCTCTGAGGCACCTCTGCTGCAGCCAGCCAAGGATCAGGGAGGAGCTGGGGCACCCACCCCCTCTCCTGCACCTTTCTGGGATTATAGACATGTACTCAGATTTGAAGACCTTAAAGGGGGCCAGGAGTAAATGACAGATGGTCTTCCAGTTATGTATTTGGGGTTTTTGTTGCCCATGGGCTTTTGTTGCCCCATCTGCTGAAATTTGTCATCCCAGTAGACCCCCAAAATCACCACCGAATATTCAGATATCTGTAAGAGCTGAATTAAGTAGTGACAGACAGAAGGTGACCTTGGCATTGACTGTGCTCCACAGAAAAACAGCAAGCCCCACCCCTGCCTCTGTGAGGGGAGCTGCAGTTTTCATTTGCTTTTCTTTACAAACAGGAAGAGCCCTAGGGAGCTTCACAGGACCTAAGGGAGCAGCTTGGAGCTTCCAAGGCATGAGAGAGAAAGAAAAGGCAGAAGAAAGTGGAGTGAGAAGTTGCATGAGCTTGGGCATATTTTTCTTTGAAAATGAGAAACCTTTAGAGGATACTCCCAGGGTGTTGACATTTCTGTCACATTGCAGATGTTTCTTATTTTATCAAATGAACATGGAAGTGCTAAAGTGCACCTCTGTTTTTGTCCTCTGCCTCATTCCTTCAGGCTCACTCACCTTGCTGGGAGGTCTCAAGGTTTTCTGTGAGGCTGCACCTCCCATTTCCCCCTGTGCTAGCTATGGCAGCCTCTCTGTGGGACCATGTGCTCTCTGCCTTTGATTGCAAGGTCAAGTATTGCCTCATTTGCATATTTATTTGGCTGCTGTCATTAGGGTGTGAGAGGAGCGTGCTCCTGAGCAGCACCCCACATTTCTGTCCTCAAATGTCAACATACTTGAAACCAAGCAAGGAAAGTGTTTTGGAAACTGCCATCTGTTTGCTTTTTCAACTTGACCTTTGTCTGAATAATAAGACATATCTGGCTGAGCACATTTCTTCCTAATGAGCTAGAGCAGGGTGTGTGTGTGTGTGTGTGTGTGTGTGTGTGTGTGTTGTGTGTTGTGTGTGTGTGTTCTGTTAAAGGATAGTCATGTTTTCACTGTGTTTTTCCCCTGTAGAAGGTAGAATCTCTTTCATTTCCACAGCTTTCATTTTGCTTCCTGTGTCAACGTGTGGTGGTGTTTCATGTATAAAACTAACTATGCCTCTGACATGCTGTTTCTATTTTTTTTTTTTAATTAAAAAATTTGTAGTGGTTGCCCTAAAATTTGCAGTACACATTTTTTTTAACTTGTTTTATTTTTTTATTTTTTTTTTAAATTTACATCCAAGTTAGTTAGCATATAGTGCAACAATGATTTCAGAAGTAGATTCCTTAGTGCCCCTTACCCATCCCCCCTCCCACAACCCCTCCCGTAACCCTCAGTTTGTTCTCCATATTTATGAGTCTCTTCTGTTTTGTCCCCCTCCCTGTTTTTATATTATTTTTGTTTCCCTTCCCTTTTGTTCATCTGTTTTGTCTCTTAAAGTCTTCATATGAGTGAAGTCACATGATTTTTGTCTTTCTCTGACTAATTTCACTTAGCATGATACCCTCCAGTTCCATGCATGTAGTTGCAAATGACAAGATTTCATTCTTTTTGATTGCTGAGTAATACTCCATTGTATATATATACCACATCTTCTTTATCCATTCACCCATCGATGGATATTTGGGCTCTTTCCATACTTTGGCTATTGTTGATAGTGCTGCTATAAACATAGGGGTGCATGTGTCCCTTTGAAACAGCACACCTGTATCCCTTGGATAAATGCCTACTAGTGCAATTTCTGGGTCGTACGGTAGTTCTATTTTTAGTTTTTTGAGGAACCTCCATACTGTTTTCCAGAGTGGCTGCACCAGCTTGCATTCCCATGCAGTTTTAACCTAAGTCCACCTTCAGATGACCTGTACAGCTTCACGTGTATCACATGTTATCACATGCTAATAACAGTGTCCCCACTTCCTCCCTCCCCCGTACCCCTTTCCCTCAGCTTCTTTCAGGGATTTCTCTCTCTCTCTCTCTCTCTCTCTTTATTTTTTCCCAGTTTGGGATGTTCTTAGCCATTATTATGTCAAACACTCTGCTCTGTTCTCTCTCTCTTCCTGATATTCCAATTATATGTATATCGTACCTTTTGTAATTGCCCCATGTCCTGGTTGGTCAATTCCCTTTTTCCTCCATTCTTTTTTTTTTTTTTTGAAATTTATTTATATTGAGAGTGTGTGTGTGTGTGTGTGTGTGTGTACGTGCACACAAGTGAGCAGGAGAGGGGCAGAGAAAGAGAATCCCAAGTAGATTCCATGCTATCAGTGCAGAGCCTGACATGGGGCTTGACCCCATGAAACAAAATCAAGAGTTAGATGCTTAACCAACTGAGGCACTCATGCCCCCCCACCTCCTTTTCCAATTCCGTTCTTTTCTCTCTTTGCATTTCAGTAGTTTGGAAGTTTATATTGACCTATTTTCAAGCCCACTGATTCTTCCTTTGGCTATGTCCAGTCTACTGATGAGCCCATCAAAGGCATTCTTCTTCTCTGTTATGGTGTTTTTTATTTTTAGCATTTCTATCTCTCTGCTGTATTATCCATCTGTTCTTGTATATTGTCTACTTTGTCCATTAGAGCCCTTAACATATTAATCATAGTTGTTTTTCTTTGATAATTCCAACATCTGTATTACATCTGAGTCTCACTCTGATGACTGCTTTGACTTTTCTGAGCTTCTTGAACTGGTAAATGTTTGTCTTTCAATACGTTTGGGAAATTTTAAGCAGTCTTTTGTCAGAGATTATTTTCTGCCCGTTCTCTTTCTTCTAACCTAGAGGAGGTTACTGTTTCCAAACCTTAGTGTTATTCTGGCCATTGCTATACATGAGGCTGAACTGCTTCCTCACTGATGCACAGTAGGCACATTATGTTTCTTTACCAGCAGTAGAATTGGATTTTCTGCATACCTAGCTTCCACCTCAGTTTCATTTATTAGAAAATAAATTGGCAAGAAGCTGGCCACAGTTAGTGATTCTGTTTTTTGCTGAAGTGTTGAGCTAAGCTTACAGATAACGTAGAAATATGCCATCTGATGCAGTAGGTACTACCTATGTATGGATACTTAAGTGTAAATTAATTAAAATTAAGCAAAATTTAAAATTCATTTCCTTAGTCACAGTAGCCACATTTTAAGTGCCCAGTAGCCACATCTGGCTAGCGGTTGCTATCTTGGATGGTGCTGAGGTAGAACAACCCTGTCATTGCAGAAAGTTCAGTTGGACAAGTGAAAATTCTGAATCACTGCCAGTTCTGTAAGACAGGCATGATTAAATACGTACAAATATATGTGAGAAATAGGGTAGAAGTTAAGCCCAAATTAAAAACTAATTTCTTTTGGGAGTTTCTTCCTTTAGTACACCACACCAAGGTTTCCTGTCTTAATGGGGAAATCAGATCACTGGCCCCTTATACACATCACCAGGTCAGGACCATCAGCCTCGAGTAAAGGAAGAGATTCTTCACCTTGACAGTTCAGTGCAGGCTCACTGGAATCACAATAAATGCTAGGTCAGAGTGAATCCTTCTCTGATAACGTGGACTTCTCAGCAACCCATGTTTTCTCATAGAACAGCCTTTCTTTTCTAGGTAAGTGAATTCAGATTGGATTCCTAGCTGTGGCCTGAAATAAATATATAAAATCTGGGTTCTTTTGACAGTGGTTTGGAGAGCAGGTCTGTGGTCTGTGTATCTTAACTCAAGCACTTACATCTGTGGTTGCTCGAATGGCCTACAGCCAGAAGCAGATCGGCTGGAAATCAGCATCTTTGAGAGACTCGAACAGGCTGTTGAGGAATTCCTTGCTTCTGGTGCTGGATTATCCCCCACTGCCCCCAATGTTTGCAGGCAATAAAAGAGAACCATTCCAGAAGCTTCTTTCCACAAGGCTATGAAATTATGGTGCTGTTATCTCAGGTGCTTACTACTGCCTGTTGCCTCCAGCCTGCGGGTCATGTCTGCCCTGAGATAGCTCACCTGACTCACAGGGAGTAGATGCCATCCTCTGTTGAGCTCTCATATGGAGGCACCTTACCCTTCCTCCAGGGTTTCTAAATTTTGACACCCTCTTGTGCAGAATTGTGTTTGTCAGTTTGCACATGACTTCCACTCAGTGCTTCTGATGTGGCAGGTGGACCTCACAGCTCCTCCCCACCTCCCTTTTCATATGTCTAGCTGTGTGAGTGTTATGATCTCCAGCCACTCCCACTTGACAGCCAGCAACCTGGCCTCTAGGTTTTTCCTTGGTCATGTTTAAGAAAATGAGAAGGAGCATTTGTTAAAAGTGAGATCGAAAGTAAAAGTGGCATCTATTTGACCAATCCATGTATTGTGAGGGGCAGGGGGCAGTGTCTTTCAGGTGGGACAGTGTCTACTGCTTGGCCAGAAGGCTCTTGCATGCAGTTTGGGAGCTCGTCACTCATAATATTAATGTTGATGTTATGATTAGGTGCACCTGTTGGGTATTCCAGTATTGGAACAGTTAATTCTTGAAGGAATTCTTAGTTCAAATCCTTCAGGGTCAGTGCTTAATGTAGTCCCTAGGCCTAAGTGGTTTACTGTAAACTTTGAGAACCCCTGGCATGAAACCTCTCAGGATCCCTTCTAGTTCTGTGATTCTCTGGTAGGGAACTAGAAGTTCTAAATTGTCTTCCTCGTAAAATTTCTTTTGAAAGCCATTTTGTATTATAGAACTAATGCTCATTCATCACAGAAAATTTTTTAAAATGCCAGAATGCTCAAAGAAAATAAAAGTCACCCGCCATCTCATCAAAGATAATCATTATTAACATAATGCTTTTATAACAATTTCTCTAATCAGATAATTCTGTATCTTTCTCTAATTTTACGTACTTAAAGATAGACTGTATATATAATGCCACTGCTTTCATCATCTAATGGAATATTGTGAACATTATCATTATGTAAACCTTATCATTTCCATCTGCACATCAAACATTGGAAGCATAAATTTATTATCTCAAAGCTTTAAAACATCTAGGATATTTATCTGAAGTAATTGTAAAAGAATAATATATTAAAGCAGGGTCCCAAAGCTCATTTTAAGTTCAAAACAAAGGTTTTAATCTGCACCAAGATGAAGTTCCCCAAGGGTCAATGTGAGATCCAGTTTCAGGATTTCAGTTATTACTATTGCAGATGAGGAAAGAGGCTTTAATACACCCAGGTGCCTATGTTTGGGTTACTATCTTGATTAAAATATAGGAGCAAATGGACTGCTTTTCTTGACTTAAAAATACAACTAAATATGGTCCCCAGGAATTATATTGTATAATCCCTATTCCTTTGTGGTCTTTGAGATCTCTTAGAAATAGTGCAACACTATGGTGGGTTTTAGAGCGTGAGGGTAGGCCTTGGGGGAAATTTTAGTTCCTTGTGTGGGTCTAGAGAACTGAAGAACATAGCTGAAGTTATAATTAGCCTTTCTGGTGTGGGCCCATGGGCCTCCATGTCAAGCTGGGCACAGGAATGGAAGGCTGTTAATTCTATTGAGGCATCTGCTCATAATACAACCCTTTGTTAAGAATGTGACCTGTGCTGAGTGTACCCAGAAGCATATTCACAGATGTGGTATCACTGTGCAACCCACTATTACCAGAATCTTCTGCTTTTACCAAAGTTCATCCAATTAGATTTTAGATCTGAGAGAATAGAAACTGCTGTGTTAAGTTTGGGGTTTAGACTCTTGGTTGACAATTGCCTGCTTCATAGATCTTGGCAAGACCAGCTGGTTTTTGTTGTAGCCTCAGAATTACAGAAGAAAACTTGAGGCACTTGGAGATTTTATACTGAAGAGCCTACCATTATCCTTTGAGCAGCATTAAAAATATCCCAAAAGCAAGTGTTTAGCTTATTCCCTGTCTCTGTGCTTTATTTAGGTTCCTCTCTGCCTCCCTCATTATTAAAAGTTTTTGGAAATAAGGTTTTGTATCTTTTTTCAAAGAATTTGTCCATTTCATCTGTGTCGTCTAATTTGTGGGAATTACACCATGGTATGTCCTTTTTTATCCTTTTAATGTCTATAAAACATGTAGTGATGTTGCCTCTTTGATTCCTGATATTCATAATTTATGCCTTCTTTTTTCTTGGTAAGTCTGGCAAGAGGTTTATCAGGTTTATTGATCTTTCCATGTATTTTTTGTTTTTGCTTGAAATTTCATTAGTTTCTATTCTACTCCTTATTGCCTTGGGTTTACTCTTTTATTCTTTTAGTTTCTTATGGTGGAAACTCAGATTATTGATGTGACATCTTCTTTTCTAAGGTAGCCATTGAATGCTATGAATTTCCCTCTAAGTGCTGCTTTAGGGAGTATCACAGATTGTGATATGTTGCATTTTCATTCACAGTCACGTTTTAACCTATTTTCTAATTTGCCTTGTGATTTCTCTTTGATCAAAGGCCATTTAGAAGTGAGTTAATTCCCAGGTATTTAGTGTCTTTCTGAGCTCTAAGAATGAGGTTCTAATAAATTGGAGACTTTGATGAGGTGTTTGGATTTATATGTGACAGCTTGGCAGATTTTTCGTAGTAAAGTGAAACTCTGTCACGGTGTTGTCATTGTATGGACTGAAAGGGTATCTTCAGCTATTTTTTTAATGCTTGGTAATATTTTTAAAATAGGATTTGAAGGCACCTTTTCCTGTAATGTGTCTTATCTTTGTTCTTTTTAGTGCATTATCATCGGGTGGAACTGGATCCTGAAAAATTCATGGAAGATGCTAAGTACCTACACTGCTTTAAGAATTTGGAACTGAATCATGAAAAGGAAGACAGAAAGAAGAAATAGGGAACCTGAGTAGCCCTGCAAAAACAAAGCAGAATGAAACCAAACACCACCACCAAAGGAACGTTACCATTCTCTGTTGTTGCTGTGGTCTGACGGAAAGGTGGGTGCCGGCAGTGCAGGGGAGCACACCCCGTGCGTATTGCAACAGGACAGACACCCATGCTCCCCCCACAGAAAGACTTTGCTGGTTCCTGTGAGTTCTTGGCTTGCTTTTGGAACAGGCTGGTCCAGCGTTATTTGTCACCGAGTCCTCCTTTCACACTGTGGTGTATTTCTGCGTGTCCATGATGGGTCGCAACTGCAATTCATGCTGTCCATGCTCTTCCCAACACCGCCTTAGCCAGAGCCCGTGTTAAGGTGTACAGAGAACAGACTTTAGTGATAATGTATTGTGTAAGACCTTTGCATCTTGTAAATTTTCTCATTTTTCTAAAAAGAAATAATAAAATTCCAAACCTCAACAAACCACTTTATTATTAAACAAATCCTGCTGTGTTTCTGCTTAATGATTTTATCTGTAGAAATACAATGTGTCTGACCCCACTCTGTGCATATTAGTTTTAAATAACCCTGTTGCAAGAGGCGTTCCCTGAGTGGCCCACACAGGCCTCTGATTCCATGGTGAGAGCCTATCAGTGGCAGTTTGTAGTTGATGACATTTTACTCCAACATGGGAAGGGAAAAGAATGGCCAAATGATGGAGACTAAGTGTGGCTGCAATCTCTCATTTATCCAGCATTGGGAGGTGGAGAAAGGCCACAGCATGTTGGACCACACAGATGCCCCTTTTCCAGGAGCTGAATGGTTGTCCATATATCCAACCAGTATTCTCACAGTTCTGTGAAGAAGGAACTGTATTCTGCCAAAGAGTTTCTTAGCTAATTTTACTGTTATTAGTGGCACAGCTGTACTGGTCGTTTTTAGACATTATATGATGTTAGCAGTTACATATATATTATTATATGGAATATATATTTATATGACATCTATAGTATTTTAGTGCTTATACAGAGTTATCCTCTTTTGAAATACTTCTTGCCCAACTGTAAAGGAGACATTTTTATTTGGCATTTTTGTAATGCTGAAATTCTATCTGTGACCTTTATAACTGAGCCTGTCTAATCTGACCCAGTTGTCTACTTCAAAGAAAAACATAGTTAGAAAATGTGAGGAAAAGAAAGCTCAAATTACACCTCTAATATGCATTCAAGTACAAGGATATGGAATTGGAAAGGGGTTTGCCAGACTGCCTTTCTCTGAACCAATACAGGTGGTCTGGGATAATCCATGATAGCAATAAACTCTGGATTTGAAATCATTACATTCCAGATGCAAATCCCTGGTCAGGGATGGGATGCCCAGTTGGATGGGCAGTGAGGTCCAAGAAGCTCTCCTGTTTGAATTATCTACATAGGCTTTTACAGAATGAATTAAAATTCACTTTAAAGATACTCCAAACTACAGTTTTGTAAACTTGGCTTAGGGTCATGGACTTGCTGAACACATTTGTCAGACATTTCTCTGCCACAACATTTTATCACCACCAATTAATGCTTGCTGAACAGCTGCAACCTGTCCTTGTGCTAATGGGGAATGAGGATGACATAGAATAGCTAATGTACTTGACGTCTGGACGGTGGGAAAATGATAAAGACCCTTGGAGCCCACAGTTCAGTTCCTGGATCTCATTTTAAAGGGACATAGACAAATTGGGGCATAAGCAGAGTCATGTGGGTCGTTTGCTGAAAACCATAAAGGAAGAAGGACTGAAGGGGAGAAACCAAACTCTGAATATTTGAAAGATACGAACAAGATACTTGGGTCGGGAGCAAAATAGGAGTAATAAGTATAAGTTGCATTAACATAGATGCTGGCTTGATATAAGGTAACGCTTTCCAACATGATTCAAAAGTAGATGTCGATGTCAGGACGGTTCAGCATTTGGGCAGAAGTTCTGAGCCTACTTACATGTGGCGAGAATTTTAATTAAAAAATCTTTCCTCCCTGATAGTATGTAGTGATTGTCAGAACCTGTAGGTAGCACTGGATTGGAGGAAGGTTTTCCCTCATCCTGAAGTCCACTTTAAGCTCCTAGAAACAGAAGCAGCAGCATGTACACTAAAGACTGGCTCCATAGGGTCTAACCACAGGCCAAGGTTGTGCAAAACAACAACAACAAAAACACCCGAAAGCTCAGGATGAATCCCCATGAAACCCACAGCTGCATCCAAAAAGAAGTTAATTCTGCCTTCCCCCTCCCCTTCGCTCTGTTTCTGAAGGTCATTTCTTTTTTTTTTTTTTTTTTTTTTTGTGTGTGTGTGTGTGTTTTTTTTTTTTTTTTTTTTTTTATTTATTTTGGGGACAGAGAGAGACAGAGCATGAACGGGGGAGGGGCAGAGAGAGAGGGAGACACAGAATCGGAAACAGGCCCCAGGCTCCGAGCCATCAGCCCAGAGCCCGACGCGGGGCTCGAACTCAACGGACCGCGAGATCGTGACCTGGCTGAAGTCGGACGCTTAACCGACTGCGCCACCCAGGCGCCCCCTGAAGGTCATTTCTAACCCTTACTGTGGAACTCATGGCTAAAATTAGATTTGGGGTCCAGTTCCTCTTGTGGAGTATAAAACTCAGTCTTTACACCCTCCTAACATCTCCTCCTGTTTTCTGCTTATTTTTAAGCTTGCTTTTTATGGTCCATTAACACATCATTTGAATGGGGATGGGAGAGGAGAATCGTCCCTTGTATGGCTTCTCTGAGAAGGCTTGGCAGACTGCAGGCCTGTACTTTAAACAGAACACTGTCTGATAACACTGGGTAGCAGGGTCCGTTTCATCTTGCCTTTCATGGCTTACTTTATAGGAGACCAAGCTCTTGGGAGACACACAGCATAGACCAAAGAAAGGCATGTCCTGGGGCTGGACATAGCGTCCCCTCATGGTTGGTGGTCCTTAGGAAGGCATTTTCTCTACCAAGTTGCATCCTGCAGAGATGGGTGCACACTGGCAGATGGAGAAAGCGCTATTACATTGAGTTGATCATAGGGAACAAACATTCCGCAAACACACTGTTTCCTCTGACATGCTGCCGTTTTAGTCACTCCCAAACCAGGGAGGTGACCTTTTCTGTCCAACTGGTTTATCAGAGTTCTTGCCCTTTTTCAGCCAGGCACTGACAGAATTCTTGATTTGCAATTCATTACTGATTTGGCTCTTTTAGGAGTAGAGTTAACCTCATTTTAGAAGTCCTGGAATAATATCAGAGGTAGAGCCTCCCATTGATCATATGCAGGAAGAAGATGGAAAATCACGATTTTGAGGCAGGTCTGCCTCTCACTGCTGCTGCTGCTAATGTCTTTGTCCTCTTCTGGGGTGCCAACACATGCATTAAATTTGTAGAGGTCTGGAAAACAAAACCTTAAATTCCCATCACCAAAGTATCTATTAGTGATGGTATTTTAGATTTATTAAACAATTTTTGATAACATAGTTCATATATGTAGTGGCCCTTGAAATAACTCTGCTTGTTTTTGAATCTTCCCCAAGATTTGGTGCATGAGAGGCTCCGTCATCAAGCAGGAAACGTGCTGAGGTGTCTGTTGAAAGAGATTCCGCCGTCATCCTATAGCAGGGGGTGGGCTCAGACCAGGCCTGGGTCTAAGGTGGCCATCTCCCAAAGGGAGCTGAGGTCTGGGGGATGGGGTGGAGTTGGCCAACTGAAAGGGGCACGCCATGGAGGAGGGCAAACCATCAGGTGCAGCAGAGGGGGGCTCAAGCAGGCCGGTGGGGCTGGATTCAGGGAGACAGGAGGCATGTGGAGGGACATGGACAGACACAGGTGGGGAGCAGGGACAGGACCCGCAGAGGTCTGGTGAGTTGTGATTATGTACTTAGGCTTCATCCGTCTCCCTCTTTCTCCAGGCTGACTTGTTCTAGTTCCTCTGTAGTTTCTCACGTGGCACAGCTTTGACAGTGACCTGCCTGGAGGACTGGGTGCAGCTCTGCTGGTGTGGGGTGACCCAGGCCACTGGACAGTAGTGTGGAGGTCTCAACAGGCCAAGGGGTGGCCCAGACTTGGAGTTGCATCCTGGCTGTGCAGTGGACGTGCCCCATGATCTCGGCACAGCGTACATGTTCTTTCAGCTCTCTGAACTTCATCCTCTTCCCGTGTGTCTGGGGCATGGTTAGGGTTAAATAAGATGTACACAAGGCGTTGGGCATGGTGCCTTATGGCGGCACACACTTGGGATGCCGGCACACACTTGGGATGCCGGGCCACATCCCTGTGATAATGCATCTCATTGTGACTGAAGCTGCTTTCTTTCAGTGGCTTGCATCATGTCTCTGGCTCTCACCAAACCTTCAAGTAACTAAAATCTTGCTGTTGTTGTTGTTGTTGTTGTTTTTAAATTTTTTTAAGTTTATTTATTTTGAGAGAGAGAGAGAGAGAGCACATGCAAGTGAGGGAGGGGCAGAGAGAAGGAGAGACAGAATCCCAAGCAGGCTCTGCACCATCAGCACAGAGCCCAGTGAGGGGCTTGAACTCACAAGCTGTGAGATCATGACCTAAGCCAAGATCAAGAGTTGGATGCTTAATCAACTGCACCATCCAGGTGCCCCAATCCCATTTTTTTTTTTTTAATTTTTGTTTTTGCTTTTGTTTTTTTAACTAAATTCCTGTAGCCACTGTCTGGCCTGTGAGGAACCCACATGAAGAACTGAATTCTGTTCCTATTGGGCTAGGCTGTGGAAATATTTCAAATGGTATGCTGGCTATTTCTCCCAGCTTTGTGTCATCTTCAGACCTATTTTCTGTGTTTTTGTCCAAGTCTAGGCTAACCCCAATGCACGGGATAGAGTTGGCCCTTCATTAGAAACCTTCTTTCAGGTCAGTAGCTGCATTATTTATATTCCCATTCAACCCCCTTTCCTCCATCCCATGTCACCCTTTTCTGCGGAAATCATGCTACACTGTTTTCACAGTATTTTGGTGGTTAACCCAGTAATCCTGTCAGAAAAAATATTAGTACCATACAGCACGTTACTTGTGAACTCGTGCTGGCTTCTAGCGTTCCCTGTGTTCTTTACCACAGGCTCACAGACCATCTGCTTCATCATTCATTCTAGAATGTTTTCAGGAATCTGCATCTCACTGGCCTGTGTGCTGTGCCTGGAATCTGTCTTTTGAAACTGGGATTTTTGACATTTTTGGTCTTCTCTCCCCTCTTTTCTTTTCAGAAGACTATTTTTCAGAGTTACAAGTAGTACGTCTGTTCCATGATCAATTCTGTAGGTAATTTCAGGACTTCTGAAACTTCAGTTCACTCAGAGACCCTAGTAAGTCTGTCTCTTCCCCCACCATGGGCTTCAAGTCCCCTTTTATGATATTTCTTTTTCTTTTTGAAGTTTGAAACATTTGCCATACAGTACTAGATAAAATCACTACCTTAACTTGAGCATGTGTTTGGGACTGAAAGCTATTCTGAGTCCTTTATGTATATCAACACTTGAAATCCCCACAGCCCTTTTGTTGTTCCCATTTTGCAGCTGAGGCAACTGAGACTTAGAGAAGTGAGCTGTCAAGAGCTGCGAAGGGCTTGAGATCTTGCCCTGTTGACACAGTAGCCAGCTGGCCTGCCACACAAAGTCTCCTGGGTGCCGGCAGCACACAGGAGGCCCCAGTCCAAGACAGGGCTGAGCTTTGTTGCTCACAGCACTAGTGGGAGCTCGTGTCAGCATTTGTGCCAACTCCCTGCACCCCAGCTTCCATAGATGACACCGAGGAGGGCCAGGTGAGGCCTCACACACAGCGGGTTATGCTACAGAAGAACCCAGAAAACCCAAATCTTTTATGATGCCTGACCTTTGCTCTGGAGAGAGATACACTGTCTCTCTTCCAAGGCTGTTTGCTACTTAAATATCCTCAGAAATATAGTCAAGCAAAGATAGTCAACACCTGTGCTCACAAGATGTATAGAGACACCAGAGACCATGAGTGTCGTCACCCCATCAGTCACCCCGTCACCCAGATCAGTCCGTGAGCAGGTAGTGGAGTCAGGGTTCAGAGCCAGGCTGGCAGACCCTAATGGACGGCCACTGCCATGACAACATGAAGGTGCCCTCCTGACACACCGTTCTCATCACCTGACATCGTTCTCATCCCTCCTTTCCTTACCACTCATTTCATCCATGCCGCGTCACTTCGCGATGTCTGTGTCCAGAACCCCTCTCTGCTCTTCCCTGAGGCTGACCATGTGTGCTTACTTCCAGCTTCCTGTCAAGTTCGGACCAGGGGAGGCATCAGCAGATGCTCTGAGGACTGAGAGAATGAAGGCTTGGTGTGGGTTTCCTGGCTCCTTCCCTCCATGAAGGCCAAGGCCGCAACCCTTCCAGGCAGCCATCTCCCACAGCTCCCCCTGCCTTCCCCATGCCACAGCCTGCTGCCGTGGCCCAGCTGCCCTGTCTCAGGGTTTCCTTCTCTGTGAAATGTGCAGCCCCCTCAACTGTGCCTGCGTGCTGAGATTGAAGCCACAGGGCTGTTGCCAGCTCAGGGTTAATTTCTTTGAAAAATTGTGGGGATTTTTCTTTCCTAGTCCTTCCTATGTCACGTACATTGTGTAATGGTTTTACCTGAGCCCCCTTTCCCCTTTTGCTTTGAAGTCCCCAGTCAAGGTCCTGCATTTCAAGTGTTCGCTGCCCTGGTGTTGCAGACCAGAGAAGGCCTGGACCTTCTTCCTCTTCTAAAACTCACCTTATTTTTATTTATTTTTTTAATGTTTATTTTTAAGAGAGAGAGAGTGTGAGTGGGTGAGGGGCAGAGAGAGAGGGAGACACAGAATCCGAAACAGGCTCCAGGCTCCAAGCTGTCAACACAGAGCTCAACATGGGGCTAAAACTCATGAACTGTGAAATCATGACCTGAGCAAAGTCAGATGCTTAACCAACTGAGCCACCCAGGTGCCCCTAAAACTCACTTAAAGGAAGAGATGGTAACACCCCATGTGTCCCTAGGTCTCTTGGTTTCTACCCAAATATCAGAACTTTTAGACTTGCACTGTCCAATTTAGTAGCCCCCTAGTTACATGTCACTAAATTAATTAAAATTAAATAAATTTAGGGGTGTCTGGGTGGCTCAGTCTGAGCATCTGACTCTTGATTTCGGCTCAGTCCCACGTGGGGCTCTCTGCTGAGCGTGGAGCCTGCTTAAGATTCTGTCTCTCCCTCTGCCCCACTCATGTGCTCTCTCTCTTTCTAAAATTAAAAATATAATAAAATAAAAATGCCACATTTTATTTATCCATGTATTCATCAACAGACACGTAGCTTGTTTTCATATCTTAACTTTTGTGAATTATGCTGCAATGAATATGGGAATGTTGGTGTCTCTTTAAGATGCTGATTTTGTTTCCATCGCTTATATACCCAGAAGTATGATTGATGGATCATGTGGTAGTTTTATTTTTAATGTTTTGAGGAGCCTCCATACTGTTTTCTGTAATGGCTGCACCAATTTACATCCCCATGGACAGTGAACAAGGGTTCCCTTTTCTCCACATCCTCACCAGCACTTGCTATCTCTTGTCTTTTTGATATTAGCTACCCTCACAGTGATATCTCATTGTAGTTTTGATTTGCATTTCTCTGATGACTAGTGATGTTGAGCCTCTTTTCATGTGCCTGTTGGCCATTTGTATATTTTCTTTAGAGAAATGTCCATTCAGCTCCCCTGCCCATAAATCAGGTTGTTAGTATTGTTATCATCATCATCATTATCCTCATCATCATTTTTGCTATTTTTTTTGACATGTATAAAGTTCTTTATGTTTTGGATTTAACTGCTTATCACATATATAGTTTACAAACATTTTCTTCTATAAGTTTGCCGTTTCATTTTGGTAACTGTTTCTTTTGCTGTGCAGAATCTTTATAGTCACTGATTTAGTCCCACTTGTTTTTGTTTTTGTTGTTTGTGATTTTGGAGAAATCATTGCCAAGGTCAAGAAAGTTTTTTTCCTATGTTTTATGCTAGGAGTTGTTTTTCTTTTTAATTTTTTTTGATGTTTATTTATTTTTGAGAGAGAGAAAGAGAGAGCATGAATGGGGGAGGGGCAGAGAGAAAGAGGGAGACACACAGTCCAAAGCAGGCTCCAGGCTCTGTGCTGACAGCTTAGAGCCCAAAGTAGGGCTCAAACTCATGAACTGTGAGATCATGACCT
The DNA here is from genome assembly GCF_018350195.1 of Panthera tigris. Taxonomy (NCBI): domain Eukaryota; kingdom Metazoa; phylum Chordata; class Mammalia; order Carnivora; family Felidae; genus Panthera; species Panthera tigris. The sequence goes on from NC_056662.1 coordinate 43,561,482, forward strand.
GAGCCAAAGTCAGATGCTCAACCGACTGATCTACCCAGGTGCCCCTTATGCTAGGAGTTGTATGACTCAGATCTTAGACTCAGATCTTCATTCCACTTTGAGTTACTTCTGCGAGTAGTGTAAGATAGGGGTTCACTTTCATTCTTTGGCTTGTGGCTGTCCAGTTTTCCTAGCACCATTTATTGAAGAGACTATCATTTTCCCTTTGTGTGTTCTTGGCACACTTGTCAAATATTAGTTGACTTATGTAGGTTTGTATCTGGGCTTTCTGTTCTTTTGATCTCCATGTCTGTTTTCATGCCAGTACCATACTGTTTTGATTACCATAGCTTTGTAATACAGTTTGAAATCAGGATGTGTGATGCTTCAGCTGTTTTCTTTCTTCAGATTAGTTTGGCTGTTTGGGGTTTTTGGTGGTTCCATATGAATTTTAGGATTGTTTTTTCTATTTCTGTGGAAAATGCCAATTAAATTTTGATAGAGATTGCATTAAATCTGTAGATCAATTTGAATAATATGGATATTTTAATAATATTAATTTCTCCAATCCATGAGCATGGAATATCTATTAATTTATTTGTGTCTTCCTCAATTTCTTTTATCAGTGTCTTATATTTTTCCATGTATAGGTTAAATTTATTCCTAAGTATTTTCTATTTTTGATGCTGTTGTAAATGGGGTTATTTTCTTAATTTCTCTTTCAAATAATTTGTTGTTAGTGTATTGAAGTACAAATGGGGGTGCCAGGGTAGCTCAGTCGGTAGAGTGTCCAACTCTTAATTTTGGCCCAGGCCATGATCCCAGGGTTGTGGGATTGAGCCCTGCATTCTACATGCTGAGTGTGAAGACTGCTTAAGAGTCAGTCAATATCTCTTTCTCTCTACCCCCCCCCCCACTTCTGCCACTTTCCCCTTCTCACACACTCTCTCAAAATAAAAAAAGAAATGCAAATTATTTTTATATACTGATTTTGCATGCTGCAACTTAACTGAATTTGTTTATTCTAACAGTTTCTTGGTAGAGTTTCCATATATATATATATATATATATATATATATATATATATATGATCATGTCATCTGCAAACAGATAATTTTACCTCTTCCTTTCCAGTTTGGATATCTTTTATTTCTTTTTCTTGCCTATTTTTTTCTGGCTAGGACTTCAAGGACTGTGTTGAATAGAAATGGGAATAGTGGGCATGTTTGTCTTGTTCCTGATTGGTTTTGACCATTGAGTCTAATTTTAGCTATGAGCTTGTATATTTGGGCTTTATTATGTTGAAGTACATTTCTTATTTACGTGATTTATTGAGTTTTTATCATGAAAGGATGTTAAGTTTTGTCAAATTCTTTTCTACACCTATTGAGGTGATTATATGACTTTATCCCTCATTCTGTTAATGTATCACTGATTTGCATATGTTGTAACTATCCTTGAATCCCAGGGATAAATCCAACTCGATCATGGGTATTATCCTTGTAATGTGTTGATGAATTCCATTTGCTAGTATATCGTTGAGTATTTTTGTGTCTATATTCATCAGGGATATTGGCTTATAATTTTCTTGTAGTGTCCTTGTCTGGCTCTGGTATCAGGGTAATGCTAGCCTCATAGTATGAGTTTGGAAGTGTTCCCTCCTCTTCAGTTTTTGGAAGAGTACAAGAAGGATTGTTAAATCTTCTTTAAATGTTTGGTAGAGTACAGGGGCACCTGGGTGGCTCAGTTGATTAAGCGTCTGACTTTGGCTCAGGTCATGATCTCGCGGTTAGTGAGTTCAAGCCCCACATTGGGCTCGCTAATGCTGTCAGCACAGAGCCTGCTTCAGATCCTCTGTTCCTCTCTCTCTGCTCCTCCCTACTTTCACTCTCTCAAAAATAAATAAAACATTTTAAAAATGTTTGGTAGAGTTCACCCATAAAGCCATCAGGTCCTTGGCCTTTTATTTTTGTGGAGGTTTTTAACTACTGATTCAGTCTCCTTACTAGTAATTGGTTTATTCAAATTTTATATTTCTTCATGATTCAGTCTGGGTAGAAAAAGAACAAACTAAGTTCAAAGCAGAAAAAAAAGGAAATAACAAAGATCAGAGCAGAAATAAATGAAATAGAGACTGGAAAAACAATAGAAAAGATCAATGAAACTAAAAGCTATTTTTTTGAAAAGATAAACAATATTGACAAATCATTAAACAAACCAAAAAACAAAAAAAGAGGACTCAAATAAGTAAAATCAGAAATGAGAGACCTTGCAGTTGATACCACAGAAATACAAAGGATTGTAAGAGATAACTATGAACAATTGCATCCCAACAAACTGCATAACCAGGCCAGGTGCTGACAGCCTCCCATATGCCTTCCGAGGGCAGAGCTGAACACCAGGTTTGTGTGATATCTCCTGATCCTGCAGAGTTGGCCAACTTTCTGTGCATGATCCCTGGCTGTCTACAGAGGCTTGTACTTGTTGCTGCCCTTGGTAACTACACAGGGAGCTGTCCGTGGAGGACGGGTTATGTGAGTGAGGTGTGCAGAACATTGGGGTGCCAGTGGGCCAGTTGGGGGGATCTACAGGTGAAGCATCTCTATTGGCCTATGGGTGAGGTAGTTAGTAGGATCCACATCTCTTTGATGCTTTTGCAGACATGACCCCTGTGCTGAACAGTTCTGTGCTAGAACCAGAGAAGAATCATCACCATTATGTAAATGAGGTCACCAAGAGGAAACTGACTTGCTTGAGAGCAAAGAAATAGTGATGCAGCCATGGCTTGAACCTAGGGATCCTGTTGGGACTCACTACTTTTTCATTTGTTCATTCACTCAGCAGTCTGTCAACTACTGTACTAGCTGCTGGGCACATGCAGACAAATGTAACTGAGCCCTGACCCCAGGATGCACAATCTGCTGAGAAGACAGACAGGCAGATGGAGACCAGAGCACGGTGATGAGTGCTTCAGTACATTGAGCAACAAAGGCCTCTGAGGATGGCTGAGCAAGCATTCCAGAACATCTGGGGAAGTGACATTTGAGGGGGATTTCCAGGGAAGGTTGGTTGGTGGTCTGGGTGGTATCCTGAGGGCAGCACCAGCACTCTAAGCTCTGAACCATTTGGTGTGGTATTGAGAAGAAATGGGCTTTGGTCTCAGGGTCTTGTCTCTTCTTGGGCCAGGCACAGAGGCAGGCTTTGCCTTATTTGTGGTATAATGAATGGGTGCTCCTCACCCCCAGAGGCTCTGTATGGGATATGGGAAAAGCCACTGGTGGCCTAGGGGGTGGCATTTGAAGCAGATTGAGCAGAAAGAACAATATGCATTGGTCAGAAGCCCCAAGTCTGGCTTCTCATCCTATGCAGTTTCTCAGCCTTTTTACCTCTGAGTCTCTTTCTTGTCTGTAAGGTGGCTGTGCCTCTTGCATGTGAGACTCAAGGCTGTTATGTCAGGGGACAGGTACAGCAAGATGGCAGCTGCTCCACTGATGGTTGGCAGCAGAAGAGAGGACAGGGTTGGGAGTAGGGGGCTTTTGCCTGCTTTCCCTGCAAACTCTGGGCCCTAGACTTGGGTTCTGAAAGTTATGGGCTGGGATCAGATCAGGGAGCAAGAGGGCATAAGAGAAGCCTGCTGGGTCTCTGCGGGCATCCTGCTGACTTCAATTTTTGGGTTACTCTTTGGCATACATCGATGCAAGTATTGCTGCTCAAAAGGAAAACAGAAATTCCACACTGATAACTGACAGCAAAGCAATGTTCTTTCCACGTCTCTCCCTACTTCCTCAAGATGGGATGTATCCAAATAAGGACAGGGAAAGAAGAGGCCCTCCCTGCCCAGGGGGTAGTCCCAGAGAGAACCAAACCAAGCTGTGCTTTGATTGAGAACAAGGCCTCAGGCATAATTGTGTTCAACCCCGGCAACCATTCACCTTTGAATAGAGTGGGGTTGGTTCCCCCCGACATACCTTATTCCAGATGCCCTTCCTTCCCAAGATGGCAGTTACGCATTTTAGTTAGATCACCTCTCTGAAAAGCAGTGTATATTAACAAAAAGTAAATACACTATATTTTGGCATTTTGGGGCCAGTGATACGGAGAGACTAAAAATATGAAGGAAAAAAAATCCCTGGATTTCCAGGAATGTAGAATTGCAACCTATTATTTTATTATGTGGTTTAAAGGATTACTTTTTAAGCCTTTTATTTGGAAATAATTTAAACTTATGGAAAAGTTGCAAGAATAGTGCAAAGAATAGTGCAAAGAACCCATATATCCTTTATCCAAATTTGCTTACTGCTAACATTTTGCCCCATTTGCTTTATCATTTCTCCCTGCCCAAATACATAAACATACACATTACCTAAATATATACATATAGATATACACAACCTCAGTTTAATGTTCTTTAATGTACTTATTCTAATTTTGTTGAATGACCCATTAATGTCCTCTGTTGCTACATTTTACCTTTCAGTACTGGATTCAGTCTAGGATCAGGCTGCCTTTCTGTAGCTTCTTTTTCTTCCAGACTAGCAGAGCACTACCCCACTGTGGCATAGTTTCCTCATCTGTAAGATATGGGAGCCAGAGTGGCTGACATCTGAGTTCTGTGATTATCTGATGGCCTGGGGTGTCCAGCACAGTGTTCTACGTAATAAGGTGTTCTTTAGATGTTTAATGGAAGTCCGCTTTCCAGAAGGATTAGGACTAGTTTTCTATTTGAGGGAGCATTTGTGTCTCCTCCCTCTTTAAAACAGGACTGCTGGCATTGGAAACAAATCTAAAGGTTCTAGTCTGGTCTCTAAGAGATCACAAAGGTAACTGTCTAAAGTAACAATGGTAAAAATGTATTTGGTCATCACAGCATATGGATAAGTGAAAGGAACAATAGCAATGTCACCAAACATGTTGGGGGCAGGCGGGGGGGGGGGGAGAAAAATCTGTTACAGCGTACCTGAACTACAAGAGGAACAGAATAGTGTTTTTTGATGGTGAACTTAGATTGGTAAAAATGTACATTTTATTACTTGCTTTCTTACTTAACTAGATTGCTGGTTTGTTATAAAAGGATATAACTCAGAAACAACATAGGGGCAGGCATGGAGAGGTGCATAGGGCAGGCAGGCATGGAGAAAGGACACAGAGCTCTCATGTCCCCCTGGCCCCCACACTGCCACAAGTTCACCAGTCAGAAAACTCTCTGAAATGTGTATTTTAACCTATAGGGCAACTACTATATGTTTTCTATAAGAAAACTATTTTCAAAATAAAGACTGATAGGTTAGAAATAAAGGGATAGAGAGGGATGGACCATGCTAATAATAATCAAGAGAAAGCTAGAGCAGCTATATTAATTTCAGACAGAGAACGCATCAGAACAAGGAAAATGATTAACAAGGATAAAGAGGGGTACTACATCATAATAAATGGGTCAGTTCTCCAGAAAGACATAACAATGTATGTACCTAACAACAGATCATCAAAATATGTCAGGCAAAAATTGATAGAGCTAAAAAGAGAAATAGACAAATCCACTATTGTAGTTGGAGACTTCAATATCCCCCTGTCAGTAATTGATAGATCAAGCAGGCAGAAAATCAATAAGGATAGAGTTGACTTGAACAGCACTATCAATCAACTTGATCTAATTGACATTTATAGAACACTCCATCTACCAACAGCAGAGTACACATTTTTCTTAAGCTCACCAAGATAGACCACATTCTGGGTCATGAAACACTAACAACTTTAAAAGATTAGCAACCATACACAATCATTTGCCAGACCACAATGGCATTAGACTAGAAACCAGTAACAAAAATATTTAGGAAATCCCCAAATATTTGGATATTAAACTACATACTTCTTTAAATTTTTTTTAAATGTTTATTCAATTTTTGAGAGAGAGAGACAGAGACAGAGACAGAGCATGAGTGGGGGAGGGGGTAGCAGAGAGAAAGAGGGAGACACAGAATCTGAAGCAGGCTCCAGGCTCTGAACCTATGCAGTGCTCTAACTCACTGACTGCGAGATTATGACCTGGGCTGAAGTCAGACACCCAGCTGACTGAGCCACCCAGGTGCCCCTAAACTCTACATACTTCTAAAGAATTCATTGGTCAAAGAAGAGTCTTAACAGAAGTTTAAAAATGTTTTTAATTAAATGAAAATGAACATACAGCTTCTTAAAATTTGTGGGATGAAGCAAAAGCAGTGCTTAGAGGGAAATTTATAGCATTAAAATTCATATAATAGAATAGAAGAAAGAGCTGAAATTAATGGCCTAAGCTTCCATCCTAAGAAAGTAAAGAAGGAAGAGTAATTAAAAACTAAGGCAAGTGGAAGGAAAGAAATTAAATATCTATTCAGCCCCTCGCCCCCAAAGTTACTAGACTGGAGGAATAAGTGTGATAATAATAGTAACAATGGCATCAACAGTGATGATGTACCAGCTGCTCTTCAAAGCAGTTCTCATATACTCACACATTTAATACTTACAATAACCCTAGGAGGTGGGTAAGTCCTATGAGGAATCCCCATTTCACAGATGAGACAACTGAGGCATAGGAGCCAGTTAATAACTTGCCCAAGGACACATGGCTACTAAGAGGAAGAGAGAGGATTTGAATGAGGCAGCCTGGTTCCAGAAGAGGCAGAACCACTCAGTTCCTGTTCTGTGTCTGTCTTCTCCAGAAGAACAATGACCGGTCTTCTAGAACAATTTATGTAGGTAGACCAGGAATATGTCAAGTATATAAGGGCAGACCAAAGATGCCATCATGGGGTGTACAGATGAGTTATGACCCTAGGGAAGCTGTTATTAATGTTTGAGAACTCATGGAGGGTAGGAATGCTCCGGGAGGTTTGTGGTGGATAAATTCTCCATAAGAATTTGCTGAATGCCATAAGGCTGGGCTCCAGACAGTACATTTATCAATGTCTTGGATGAAGTCAAGCTCATCAAATGGCAGATTCCACAGAGTTGAAAGGAGAGCCTCAAGTGATGCCAACATGTAGAGCTCACTTTGAGTTAAATACAATTACATGATATTTGGGTAACAGAAAACTTGCAAAATATAGAGTAGGCAGGACCTGAGTGAAGAACAGTTTTTGTGAAAATGAATTTGGGGCTTAGCAAACCACAAGCTACCAATGGGTTGGAAGTGCGATGTAGCTGCCAAAACATCTGGTTCTGTCTCTAGCTGCACTGAAAGGGATGTGGTGTTTGTGCTGGAGGCTCTTAAGTTGGACAGCACATCAGAATCATTTAAAAATTGTGGATGCCTGGGCCCTACTTCCACAGATGCTGACTCAATAGGTCTGGACTGAGAATGTTTAAAAGCTCTCAAGGTGTTTGGAATGGCAGGTGGGATTGAGAACTACTGGTCTCATGGGTCTAATAATTGTTTGTTGCCTAACGATGGTTCTGGAAATGGAGTCAAGGTTGTTCTGAGCATCAAAGTGGGGAAAGTCTGAGGAGTCAGGCCTTCCAGGGTCAGTCTGGTTCATGGCAGAGGCCAGAGGCCACACAGGCATTAGCAGTCTGTGGCCAAAGATGCCTCTCAAAGCTGTTACTTCACTTAGTTTTGGGCTGTCAGAGCATCTTAATCTTGGTCAACTCCACAAGGTAGAGGGACCTTCCTTCTGGGTTTTTCCAGCTTTCATCAGAGATGTCAAGAGACTGCAGGCTTGGGCTTAATTGTGGTTAGAAAGTATCTCAAGGGGAGTCTGGCACACAGAAAGTCCTCCCCTCCAGAGATGTTGGAGCCCTGTCTGCCTTTCCTTTTGTTTGCTGTCCAGGTGTGAGGCATGCACTGTAGCAATGCAGCCTTTCAAGTGGTGTGGTAGTGAGCTTCAGTGATGGCCCTCCAGTTTCATCACCTCCTGGCTTCCAGGCTCTTGTGTAGTCCCCTCTTTCATTGAATCAGAATTGGCCCCTGTGAGCAGTAGAACACAGCAAAATTAACGATAGGGGCTACAGGGGTAGGTCAGAAAAGACCTGGCAGCTCCAACCTTGTTTTCTTAGATTGCTTGCTTTGGAGGAATCCAGGCACCATGTTACAAGGACACTCAAGCAGCCCATGGAGATCTCCACAAGGAGAGGAATTGACTCTGACACTAACTTGCCAGTCATGTGAAGGAACCACTTTGGAAGTAGATCCTTCTACCCCCAGTTGAGCCTTCAGATGACTGCAGCATCAGCTAGCAACTTGCTGAAGTGTCACCAGAACCACACACCTCATACCTTCTTATTACATGAAACAAACAAACAAACAAACAAACAAACAAACAAACTACTAATTTGTCTAAGCCAAGTGTTGGAAAACTACAGCCCATGGGCTGGCTGCCTGTTTTTGTAAGTAGTCTTATGGGAACACAGCCACATGCATTTTTAAAAATGTATTGTCCATGACTGCTTTTACATCGCAATGGCAGAGATGAGTACTTGTGACAGAGACTCTGTCCCATAGACTGAAAGATTTACTATTTTTCTGGCCCTTTGAGAAAAAGTTTGCCAATCCTTTGAGCCGTTGCTTCTTTTTCTTTCTTCTCTCCAGCAGCTGAAGATAATACCTAAGTGATAAATTGTCCAATCTGCAGGACATTTCTTTTTAAAGAACCAGGAGGCTCAATGATGTGGAAGCTCATGGAGAATCTTGTCAGAAAGACTATCTGGCTTTCTAAACTCTACATCGACCAAAGGTTTAGCATCAGTCAGGAATTAGAATCCATCTTAACTGATGTAAGAGACTTTAATGAAAGGACTTACTACAGAGGTGAGAGAGGGTCAAGAGAGAAACACAGGATATTGGGGCACCCAGAAACCTGTGACAGTGGGATTACTTCCTGCAGATCTCTATGAGAAGATGAAGGAAGTGGTTTTACCAGATGCTATTTGGTACCCTTGTATCCTACTGATACATTAGGATCAAGCAATTATGGTTCAAACTACTCCCAAGAATTCAGACCCAATTTGAACTGGCTGGAACAGTTACCCAGAGGAGGCAGCCTCTGGGATCCCTCTTTGCTGTAAGTCTACTGGGTAATTGAGCAGAGTAGTTTGTGGCCTCATTGGTCTGTACAGTTATTGCCTCTTTACTTGATTTTTCACTGATAAACTGATTTTTCTATCTTACCGCATATGCCCAAACCATGTTTTAGTTTTCTTGTTTTACCAGATTTTTTTAAGCCATGAGTATTATCTGTAATTAAAGGGGAAACCTGTGAGTTCTTGTGGCATTTTTCACCCTAAGAGAGGCTCACAATGTTCAAACTCTTTCCCAAGTACAAAGTAGTCTCTTCTGTAGAGATTTTTGAATTTTATGTTTGCTGGGTCAAACTAAAAGAGGCCTTGAAAAACAGAAGCATACAGGGTCTCCTCTCATTGCCCTCCCAAGTGGGTCAAAGCCAAACCCTCAAAGTGATCTCACCTCGTAATTTGAAAACATTGCCAAGCTGAATCTTATTTTGGGGGTATCAGTGGTCTTACCAGGGAGTGCATGCTAGAGCGAGATAGCCATCTTACTTTTTTAGGCGCTGACACTCAAGTTCAACCCCCCACCACAGTTCAGATGTTTAGCTGAGAGGCTAGATTCCTTCCCCTAAGATGCCCCCAGGGACTCTGCCTGTATCACAAGAGGAATTTCAGAATACCACTCTGTTATATACATGCTTTTTTGTACTATAACTTGCCACACCAGTTACAATTGCTGTTTAACAAATTACCCACAAAATTAGCCGCTGAAACAACCATTTTATTATACTTAATGAATTCAGGCAGAGCCTGCCAGGGATGACTCGGCTCTGCTTCACAATGTCTAAGGTCTTACCTGGGAAGATTTCAGTGCTGGTGGTGGGGGTTGGAATCATCCAAAGGCTCCTTTGCTCTCATGTCTGGTGCCTGAGATGGAAAGACTTAAAGTTTAGGACTGGAGCATTCACCGCAGCTTCTCCATGTGGCTGGGCTTCCTCACAAAATGGTGGCTTGACATGGTTGACCTTCTTCAGGGCAGGGCAGACTCCCAGTGCTGGTGTTCCAGTGCACAAGGCAGAAGCTGCATGGCCTTTTTTGGGATCCAGTCTTGGAAGTCACACAGCATCATTTCTGCTTTTCTTTATTGCTCCAAGCAGTCACAAGCCCATCTAGACTCAAAGGAAGGAGAAATACTCTCCTACTCTCTCTCCATGAAGGGAGAATCATAAATTTTAGAGCCATGTTTTAAAACTGCTGTGTTTGCAAATGAGGGAGCAGTTTCAGTGGAAAGAGACATAAAGTTAAATGTAGCATTTTCTCATCAGGAGATTGGAGAAACCCCATGCAGATACCTGTACAGGCCAGGTTGAGTGAATTTTTTAACTGGACTGCAGAGGCCAGAACTTTAAACTCCAAATAATGGATGTGTGGCAGTGAGGGTGGTGATGCAGTGGAGTGTTATTAAAGAACTGTGGGTTGGCCATTTCTGTGCCTTCTTTCTCTCCTAACATTTGAGATCCATTGCAACCCTGACAGGAGAAACTTAGGAAATCATATAACTGCCCTGTTGGGGTAGAGTAGAAGGATGAGCTAAGGAAGGACAAGGTTCTGAATAAGGTGTGGCCATTTTCTGGTTTCTAAAAGAGATGGGGCTGCTATCGGGCTGAGCAGACCATGGAGCCAGGAGCAGGAAAAGACAGTGGTCAAAGGAGGCTAAAGAGAACTTAGAATGGATTGGAAGAGAAATCCAGATCTATCAATAGCTAGTAAGTAGTTATAAAGGGAAACTTTGGCTTTGGGGGCAGGAAGGAAGAGGAATGAATTTAATGGAGGGCATGGCTAACAGTCATGTGAGGAAGAGATTTAGAGACCCTCAGTACAGTCTCATGAACAGTGGGGCTAAGGTGTTGCTCTTGGTTTGGAGGAAGCAAAATAGAAATTTCAAGGCTGACCATGTGACCAGCATGGACATTAGACATTTTCCAGGTACTCTAATGGAGGAAGCTCATTATAAATATATACCAATAAGGTCATGCTTTTGCCATGGAACATCCCCAGGAGAATTGGCCTCCCATACACTGGCAGAAGCCCTTATAATGGTGTGATTGGCAATTGTTTGCACATATGCTAATATTCTGAGAATATTAGGACCCAGTGGCTTCTTGATGTTGCATGATTAGCTGGCCCTTAAGTTTGTTTAGGGCTTTTGCATTCATTATCTCATCTACTCTTTAAAGTTTGTGAAGTAGGCAAGGAAGGTATTATTAGGCCCATTTGGGGGATGAAGAAACTGGAGTTGGCTTCTCCAAGCCAGGCGGCAGCAGGGCCAGGCCTAAAATCCAAGTCTCATGCCTCCTGGTATTGCCAGGGCCTCTGGCCTCTGCCCCATCACCTCCCATGCTGAGCCAGGAGCTCAGTTGTTTTGTCAGCTGGCCGGCCCCCTCTTCCAGGAGCACATGCGAGCAGTCAAGTCTGACTGCTTCTTATATAGTTAGAGTCCATTTCACCTTCAGTCTTCCTTCCCTACACATACATACACCCACTTTTAGCCTGGTACATGATGTTTCTGTTATAGTTACCAGAGTGTTTCAAAAGCTGCAGGGCCCTGTGCTCCTTTTCTTTCCGCATTGATCAGTTGTCTACTGCTGTGTAATAAACCACTTGAAACCCTGGTGACTTAATACCATTTATTTCTCACCTTTCTGTGGGTCATCAGTCTGGGCAGTTCTTCTGCTGATCTCACTTGGGCTCATGTATGTGGCAGAGATCATCTGATGACAAGGCCAGGCCTCAAGAGCCTGAGATACCCTCACTCTCTGGAGGTTAGCAGGACACTTTGGTTCTCCTCCAAGTGGCCTGTAATCCTTCAGTAGGCTGGTCTGGGCTTCCTCACAACATGGTGGTCTCAGGGTTCCAAGAAGGTGAAAGTGGAAGCTGTGAGGCCCTGTAAGGCCCAGCCTCATGAATCTACGCAACTTCACATCCACCAAGTGCTATTGATCAAAACAAGTCATAAAAACAACCCCAATTCCAGAGGGATAGAGAAATAGACCCCAAGGATGGAGTCTTGATGGGAGGGGCAGCAGTGTCCCATTGCAAAGGGGCACAGACTCACTGGCCACCATTATCATAATGATCAACTACACTCCATGATCTGCTAAATAAGGATTAACCAAAACATGCCCCTAACAGGAAAAAAGCAAGCCTCTCTCTGCTACTGCACTTGCCTATCAGCAGCTAGGGTTCTTTGGTGGCAAACAAGAGAAACAGACTCTAGTTAACTTAAGCAGAACAGTCATGTAGTAAGAAGCCATCAGGAGTCTCCCAGACTCAACTGAAGAGTTTTACAATGAGACCTCAAAAGTGAGAGGAAGAGAGCAGCTCTGGGGAGGTGGAGGGGCAGTCTCTGAAGCAGGGATTGATGGACAGCCTTTGTAGGGAACCACCACTGGAATAACTTAGTTCCAGCTGATTTTTTTTTTCTGGTCTTTGTGTCGTTTGGCTCAAGATTCAGATTCCTTGGGGAGCTGACTCGGGACATGTTCACACTGCTTGGGTGGGTAGTTGTAGCTGGGCAAGTTGATGGATTGGATCACCTGGAATGGGGGAGGTGGGTGTCCCAGCAGAACAGCCAGGAACTGTGAAAAGTGGGAGAGGGCCTAGGCAGGCAGAAGTGTCAGCTGCCTATTGATTCCTGACCAGTTCCTGTGGGTGCTTATTTGGATCTATTGGGCCTGACAGTCACTTCTCTATGAGCAATATCATTCTGTCTCAATGCCTCTTCTTCCCCCTCCCCATCCTTCCCCCAAGAATGAAAAGTTAAGCTTTTTTTCCTTCTCCATGCAAAATGTAATCTTAGATTAACTTTTGTCCCACTGGACCTAACTTCTTAAAGGCAAGTGTTCCCCAATGTTCTATCGTTCACTCTCCTTTGTTCTCAGTGTCCTTTCTGAACTGTTTTACTCCCCATCTCCCTGCAGGCGACTCCTTGATCTCCCATTAAGCCGTCGCTACTTCCCACGTTCAATTTCCTGTGGGAATCCTCCACCCAAATCCATTGGCCTCAGCCTGCTCTCCCTCCAGAATATGTTATGACAGATACCACACGGTGGCTTGCTCAGCACCCACTGCAATCCCTTTATGCATGCCTCTCTGTACTGGAGAGTCTGGAAAGATAAAAATGATGTTTCTCAAACTCCCGTGCAGCTAGGGAGCCATGTTTGATTGGCTTCCACCAACAGGCCCTTCCGCGTGAGGCATGAGAGGCATAAGTGGGTGATGTGAGTGATGGGGCTCTATGGAAGCTGAATGCATGGCCATGCGGGTGCCACATCTTGTGTCCAAGGCATTTGGTTCTTCTAGGGCAGCACCGGAGCTTCTTCTGTGGGTGGTGGCAGCATCAGGGTTTCTGCTAGGGAAGTTTGTATGCATCTCCTGGCTATATGTCACTTGGTGCTTGGCATTGGAAATGTGTGATACCTAATGGACTAAGCCTTTTCTGCTTGTTAGAGTGGATTCTGTTGTCTGCAACTAAGACCCCTGCCTGATACAAACACTCCCTGTCTCCCTCAGTGCTGTTCTATGTTAATAGACATTGAACAACAGGCTCTTTGGGGGAAAATTTGCACTTCCACCAGCAGTGTGTGAGTGTCTCAGCTGCTCTTTCTCCTTGCCAGCACCTGCTTTTGTCAGCACTTGATTGATGTTGGTAAAAGAAACTGTGTAATTTTTAAAAATGTTCCAATATCATAATATGACTTTGAATAGGAGGTAAGATCACACACACACACACACACACACACACACACACACCTTACATTACAGTAAAAAAAAAAAAAAAGCATGTGTCTTATTAACACTGACTGGGTCTTGTGAATATAACTTCTTTCTTTTAGCAGCCTATATAGTACAGATCAAGAATTTAGGCAAATCTGCAAGCTATTGTTTGACTTAAACTAGAAATACATGTCTGAATTTGTAAACATAGCTTCCCTAACTGTTCCTGTCTTCTCTCCAGGTGGGTGGATGGCCTGGGGACAGAGCTGCCTCATCATCGGTGCAGGGCACGTTTCTTCACACCCTGAATTGTCCTTTTTTTTTTTTTAACTTTATTAATTTTGAGAGAGAGAGCACACAGGAGGGGCAGAGAGAGAGAGAGAGAGAGAGAGAGAGAGAATCCTAAGCAGGCTCTGCACTGTAAGTGCTGAGCCTGATGTGGGGCTTGAACCCACAAAGCATAAGATCATGACCTGAGCAGAGATCAAGGGTTGGATGCCCAACTGACTGAACCACCCAGGCACCCCCTGAATTTGTCCTTTGAATGGGGGAGGAAACTATGAATAAAATGGCTCACGTACAGAAGTTGAGTGTCTGGACCAGTCTGTAATTTAGCCATTATTTTCTTTTTTCTTTTTTTCAATATATGAAGTTTATTGTCAAACTGGTTTCCATACAACACCCAGTGCTCATCCCAAAAGGTGCCCTCCTCAATACCCATCACCCACCCTCCCCTCCCTCCCACCCCCCATCAACCCTCAGTTTGTTGTCAGTTTTTAAGAGTCTCTTACGCTTTTAGCCATTATTTTCATGTTGAATTGGGAGGCACATTTAAAGACAAGAGGCATATGGTTAGTGGCTAATCAATGGCCTTGATAGAATTCTTAGCATTTCAGGAGGCTGTGCTCGTTTGAAACTAATGCTGGCTTCCTCTGTTAATTCTGTTCTGTTCCCCCCACCCCTTCCCCAAGCTTCCTCCCTGATTCCTAAAGTCTGTTGCAGAGCTGGGTGAGAGGATTTCCACCTGCATGCCAACCATGACCCAAATCTTGCTGAAGTTGGAATCTGACCACAGGACCCCAACTTTAGTTTTTCGTCTGAGGGGGATTTTCTCATTTCACCTTCCAAGGCAATGTTCAAACACATGATCCTTGACATCCAGAGAAATCCTTGCCTATTAGTGTCAGGCTCTTTTTTATGGAGAGACTAGGGCACCGTGTTGTGTTGTGTTGATGGGTGTGTGTGTTGGGGGGAAGATAGAGAGCAAGGTGGGTGGGGAGGGAGGTGGCAGAGGGGTGGTGAGTTCACCCATTACAGAGAACCAAATAAATTATTTCTGCGTAGTCCATCAGTTCAAATTTTCCTGTTGTCTTTTCTTTCCTCCTTGGTGCTGATGACTGGACTCTTTGGGATCCAGTGACCGAAGAAGGACAGGCATGTGGTGAACTTGCTCACGTTGAAGCATCTCATACCCTTTGCCCCTTTGAAAGTAGATACAGGAATTGCATTCCTTATCTTGTGCTCCACTTTTGAAACTTCCAGAAATAGGAATTTTGCTGTCAGTCCTCCGTGCAGGGAATCCCTTCCCTTCACAATAAGAAAGAAACTAAAACAGCACACAGTGGGGCCTGTAAAGTGTGGTGTTCTTGTAAAATATCAAACCCAACCTTTTGTCTGGTTTTAACTAACAAGCCACACTGTAGGTATGTCTATAACTCATTCCTGAATTCCATGACTGCTGTATTATTGTCTGTTTTTTCATGTATGTAGGTGACTCTGAGGTGACAGATTTGATTTCTCTTTGATTCCCCTCCCCACCCAAGATCTGACCCAGTGTATCAGTTAGCTTTTGCTATGTAACAAGCCACCCCAAAACTTAGTGGCATCGAATAACACATATTTTAATAGACTGTATTTTTTAGAGCAGTTGTAGGTTCACAGAAAAATTACATGGAAGGCACAAAGATTTTTCATGCACTCCTACCCACCCCCTCATGCACAGCCTCCCCCAGTGTCAATATCCCCCACCAAAGTGGTACATTTGTTGCAATTGATAAACCTACACTGAGACGTCATTACCATTTAAAGGCTATAATTTACCTTAGAGTTTACTCTGGGTGTACATTCTGAGAGTTTGGAAAAATGTATATTGACCTGTGTTCACCATTATAATATCATACAGAGTAGTTTCACTGCCTTAAAATTCCACATTCCATCTATTCATCCCTCCCTTGCACCCCCTCACCCCTGTCGACTGCTGGTTTTTTCACTGTGTCCATAGTTTTACCTTTTTCAGAATGTCACATAGTTAGGATCATTCATTTCACCTTTTCAGGTTGGCTTCTTTCACTTAGTAATATGAATTTTAAATTCCCTTGATACCTTTTCATGGCTTGATAGCTCATTTCTTTTTATCCCTGAGTAGTATTTTATTGTCTAATGTACCAGTTTATTTGTCCACTCACCTACTGAAGGACATCTTGGTTGTTTCCAAGTTTTAAAATTATGAATAAAGCTGCTATAAACATCCATGTGTAGGTTTTTGTGTGGACATAATGATGAATGAATACCAGGGAGCATGACTGCTGGGTCATATGGTAAGTTTTGAAAGAAACTGCCAAACTTTCATCCAAAGTAGCTATACTATTTTGCATTTCCACCATCAATGATGAGAGTTCCCGTTCCTCCACATCGTTGCCAGCATTTGGTGTTGTCAGTGTTTGGGATTTTGGTCATTTTATTAAGTGTGTAGTGGTGACACATATTTTTAATTTTTTAAAATGTTTATTTACTTTTGAGAGAGGAAGAGAGAGCGTAGTGGAGGAGGGGCAGAGAGAGAGGGAGACACAGAATCTGAGGCAGGCTCCAGGCTCTGAGCAGTCAGCACAGAGCCCGATGCGGGGCTCAAACTTACAAACAACAAGATAATGACCTGAGTCGAAGTTGGATGCTTAACCCAATGAGCCACCCAGGTGCCCCACATAGATTCTGTGGGTTGTCTAGGTGGCTTTTCTCAGATGGCAGCTCAGCTGGGACTGGATAGTCTAGGGTGTTCTCACTTTTACTTCTGGGGCCTTGGCCAGAATGGTGGGGGGGACCTTGTTTCATGTGGTTTCTCATCCTCCAGCAGGCTATCCCAGGCTTCTTCACATGGTGGAAAGCATTCTAACAGCAAGAGAGGGCGTGTCCAATTGTGCAACACTTTTGAAGGCTCTACTTATGTTTGGTACATCCCATTGTCTAAAGCAGGTCACATGGCCAGGTCCAGACTGTAGAGATGGAGAAATGAACTCCACTTCTTGCTTAGAGGAGGAAACTATTGTGACCACACTTTCCCATTCACAGCAGTTGGTGAACGTGATGTCTAACTCAGGAAAGGGATAATCTCTGACGTTCCTTTAAACCACTCTCAATCCCCACCCCAGGGGGGCACCCAGAAAAGCAGTTATGCGGGGAAATATTATAGAAAAGATATTAGGTAATCTCATTCTTCTTTTCTCATTACCCAGTTGGTATTATTCCAAAGGGGCAGTGATCTTTTCCTCAGACCCTAGCATTAAGAACTCACAGCCTCTGGTCCTAATGTCCCGTACAAGAAAAGCAACACATTTATTCTTGTCTTCATTTCTTAACTGCCGAGAAAGAGGTTGCTGAGGTTTAAGGGCTGATAATTAATTATGCCTCTTCCCCTTCCATCTTTGGAATCAGTTGAGAAATAGATGCAAGCATGGGAATTGGAGGTCAGAATGGCACCTCTTTGCTGGCAGCGCTGGACCAGAGAATGTGGTTGGGACTACGGCCAGACAGGCCTTCCTGCTTCTTCCCCTCAGGACAGAACTGGGCTGTCCATGGAGGGGAGCCTGGGTCTGCAGAGCAATCCACCAGCCCGGCCAGACAAAAGGAGAATTGTTGCCTCTCACTTTCAGGTCATGGCAGTCAAGACAGAAGGATCAGAGCAGGACTCAGGAACGGGGAGATAAAGGGCCACCCAAGCTGTGGGTGGCTATGGCTCCTCCTCCCTCCTCACCAGCAGTTGGGAGCAGACAGAAGGTTAGGTGGAAGCTTTCCCCAATACTTTCCATTTTGACTTTTTTGCAATTTTCTCAATGCATATATTTCTTAAACTTCTTTTTGAAGCATAATGTACATATAGAGAAGAGCACACATCATAAGTGTGTGGCTCAATACGTTTTCACAAATTGAAAACACTCATGTAACCAGCACCATATCAAGACTCAGAAAATTATCAGCTCCCTTCTGGCACGTGGGTGGCTCAGTCAGTTGAGTGTCTGACTCTTGATTTTGGCTCAGGTCATGATCCCAGGGTTGTGGGATCGAGCCCCATTCTGGGCTCTGTGTTGGGTATGGAGCCTGCTTAAGATTCTCTCTCTGTCTCTGTCTCTCTCTCTCTTCTCTCTCTCTTCTCTCTCTCTCCCTCCCTCCCCCCTGCCCTTCCCCCTCCTCATGCTCTCTCTCTCTAAAAAAAAAAAAAAAAAAAAAAAAAAAGGAAAAGAAAAAGAAAAAGAAAATTACCAGCTCCCTAGAAGCTCTATGGAGTCTTTTTTGTTCTGGCTTGTTTTGCTCACAATTATGATTGTGAGCTTCACCATGCTGTGTATAGATTTATATTGTTAATTTTCATTGCTGTGTAGTATCCTACTCTGTGAATACCGTGTAATTTACTTCCCTTCTACTGTTGATGGGCATATGTGTAGTTGCCAGCTTTGGCTTATTTGAAACGTTCTAATATATGCCTTTTGTGAAAATATGCAGTTATTTCAGGTTGATGTATCCCTAGAAATATCCCCTGGGGCCCAGTGATTCTACTTCTAGAATTACAGTCAACAAAAATGCCTAGCAGTTTTAGAAACTGAAACTGTTTTCCAAAGTGGAACTGTTTGGCACCCCCGCTGGCAACATTATGAGAGTTCTGGTTGCCCCCCTCCTTGCCTCCTTATACTGTGGAAAAGACAGAAGTTCCTGTTCTATACATGAAGGTGAAATACCAGGATAGGGAGGAAATGAGTCCACCTATAAAAGAAGAATGAAAGGTGAAGAATTTTACAAAGAATTTTAAAAATGTGTCAATCCATCTTATTTTTTGATGCATTTCAAACTAAGTTGCAGACAATTAACAGATGGGGTCTTTTTTAGGTGCCAAACACCCCCCTATAAGCAAGAGAGTGATTTGTGATCTAACTTTAGACACTCAAAATGCTCTCAAAGTCTCACCCAGCTCTATGGAGGAAGGGTTTGCAGACAAAATGTTCCCTCCACAGAAATTGTGATAAAACACCAATTAGTGACTGCAGCCACGAAGTGGGAGTGTTTAACCTTTCAGGCGTGCCAACAGTGTGCTCCTTAATTCGAAAATAGGGTACAAAGTGTTAGCAAGTGAAGAATAGTAATCATTCATCACTAAACTTGACATATCTCCTTTGCAGCAGAGGCAAAAGAAGGAATCCTCTGCGCTCCACTTATTCTGGCTTTCGTCTAACTTCTCTGAGAAAGGGCCTGATGCTCTAATGAGGGGTAGCAGACACAGAAAATATCCAGAGATCAGGAGAAAACAGGCTGACAGCTTTCCCCTCGAGAAGCCTACCTTCCTTCCAAGCTCCTCAGTGTACTTTATATGCATTACCCAGCGGCAAGTCTTATTATTCCTTTTTGCAAACGTAGAAAAGTGGTGCAGGAAGGCTAAAAAGGCTCACTGGAGGCTACAAGGGAAGCCAAATGTTCAGCTCAAAATAGAAACCGAGAGCTCTGGGAAACTCAGGCAGCCTGAGAGGGTCCTTTAATCTCTGGACCCTTCCGTGTCTTTTTAGACAATAAGCCTTTCCTTGAAAGAGCTTTTATTCCCCCAATGACAGGGCTGCCAAATCTCCCTCCAGGATGTTGTAAAAAGGTGACATTTAACAGTGGAAATTGAAACTGTAATTGACTTCTTTTAAAACAGAAAAACAAGTGCCCTGTATTCCTTCTCGTGGCCAGATGTTTGTAATTGTCCCCTTGGGATTCTACCTTGAGGGAAGCTGAAGAGGCAACATACAACAGTTCACTTGAATTAATAGAGTTACACTCTTAAGGTTTGTTTTTACTGCATGGACGGAAACCCCATCCAAGCAGATGGAGGTTTCAGGAAGAGGGTTCTAGCTCATGTTGCCTAGCCCTTGGGACCAAAGAAGCCCCAGAATCTCTTGCAGTGATAAGTAAAGAGCTGGAAGTGAACCCTTCATTTCCATATGTGGGTGTATGGGGGCCCAGGATTGTTTAGATTAATTGTGTTACTTGCTCTAACCTAGTGAAATTTTGGCAGAGATCATGTGAGCAAAGTCTTAAAATGTACTTCTACAGGAAGTCTTGCCTTGTATTTCTGTCATCATCATCATGAGAAGAACATGCCTCAGGGAGCTTGCTGGTCAAAGAGGATGAGAGACATATGGAGCCTGGAGCCTAGTCCAACTGAGCCTAGCCTAGACCAGCCAATCTCTAGCTTCTCTGCAAACATGTAAGCAAGAGACAATTGCTTATTGCTGTGAGCCCCTGAATTTTGTGGTGTTTTG
This sequence comes from Panthera tigris, assembly GCF_018350195.1. NCBI lineage: Eukaryota > Metazoa > Chordata > Mammalia > Carnivora > Felidae > Panthera > Panthera tigris. Next base: position 43,581,776 of record NC_056662.1, read on the forward strand.
TTATGTGGTGCATTATGTTATAGCTGACTGATACAGGCCCATTGAAAGGGGGATAGGGAGAGAGAGATTCTTAGTGGGCTGTAGACACAATTTGCAAAAGCGCTCAGCTTGGGGTAGTCATTACAGCAAGCACCTCATAACTGTGAGAGGAGCTGAATTCAGTGCGGTGACTGTATTTCATATATCTGAGGAAGAATGGAGTGAATCACACTGTGCTCTGAATGGCAGGCCTGCCTGTTGATATTTTCTTCTTAATTGTAACTTTTATAAATCCTTCTCTAATGGCTTCATTCCCATCTCTTCCCCAGTCAGTATGTTGACATCTCCTTATGACTCGATCTTGAGCTGAACCATGAATACCTATGTAAAAACCACTTAGATTCTACAATTAGCATTTTGCAGTATTTGCTTTGTTGCATGTCTGTCTGTCCATCCTTTGTAATGCCCCTGATTTCAAATCCGAGAGACCACCAAGGAGCTGATACTGATGCAAACACATGAGGGTTTATTTGCAAGCTCGAGCTTGGGCCCAAGTATACCCGACACAGCGGAGCAGGGACTTGGACCCCTAGGTTAAGAGGCGTAGCAGTTTTATAGGGGCCAGTAGCCAATGAGATTGTAACACACACAGAAAGTTGCATAGTCATGTCAGTCCACACGCAGGTGGCCAGTTGAATTACAATTTACCCTATAGTAACTGTTTGAACTAGCCTATCACTCTGGTCAGAATTGGCGTGCAAGTTTGGCGGGAAAAAGGTGGGGTTTAAGAATTGGCGCGCAAGTTTGGCGAGCAAAAGGCGGGGTTTACATTCTTTGGCGGTTAGGGGTTCCACATTCCTATATGAGCCGGTTTCCAGTAAGGGTGTGCTCAGCGGCTTGACTAGGGTGGGAGAGTGTCTTAAGCAATAAGTAGGTCATGTGGGGGTTATACATGAGATGGTGGGTGTAGCACAAAATGGAGTTAGTCTTGCTCTGCTTGTCCAGGGGTAGGGGATTTTTGTTAAATTCCTTGGGTCCCACACCTTCTTTCCCTCTGTCAATCCATCTTATTTTTTATGCATTTTGAAATAAGTTGCAGATATCAGTATACATCACCCTGATGGTGAATTTTGACAAAGGCATATATCCATCACCACTGAAAGACTATTCTGATTTTGACTTTTTTCTATTATAGATAAGTGTTACCTTGGTTTAGTGTATAAATGGAATTATACACTATGTAGTCTTTTGTGTCCAGCTTCTATTTGGCGTGTTGTTGTATCAGTAAGGGTCCTCATTTTAAAATGAATAATTAGGGGCGCCTGGGTGGCTCAGTCGGTTAAGCGGCTGACTTCGGCTCACGTCATAATCTTTCCGTCCGTGAGTTCGAGCCCTGCGTCGGGCTCTGTGCTGACAGCTCAGAGCCTGGAGCCTGTTTTGGATTCTGTGTCTCCCTTTCTCTGACCCTCCCCTGTTCATGGTCTGTCTCTCCCTGTCTCAAAAATAAATAAAAAACATTAAAAAATTTTTTTAAATGAATAATTAGACAAGATCTTTGAGGGTTCTCTTTACCTTAAGGTTTTGGGCTTCTGTGATGTCTGTACAATTATAGTAACCACTGTTGAGTGATACACTTGAACCAAACATCCTTCTGAAACAGACATCTCTCCTGCTTGTCTGTTCCAGATCTAGTCCTTTGGTTTCACTCTCTCTCCCCACCCACCTCTCTTTAGGGTTGATAAATCTTTCAAAACTGCTGAGGGAATTTATTGAGATTTGTCCCACGGGCACAGTGCTTTTGATTTACTGAGTTGAGTAAAATGTAGGGGCTGACTGAGCTCTTTGGATTAATTGCATCTGACTTTTCCCTAAGGGGTCATCAGCAGTTTATCCTTCGTAGGACTCACAACAGTGTGTCCAAACTGTGGGTTAGTGGGAATGATTGAAAGCCTTGGCAAGTTGTCTTTCTTACTTTGCTCGGCTCTGGTTGGGCAACCAGAATCCATGGAAGTGAGTGGTAAAAAAATGAAAGAAAATAAGAATAAAGTGACAGTCTTCTTCCACAGTAGCTAAAAGCCAGTGCCTTATCCCTCAGACTTGGCTTGAGGATTTAACTAATTTAACTACAAATTAAAGCCACACTCAGTGTGGCGGGCTCCTGGCTTTGCTCCGGGTCAATTTAGCTAAGCTGGAACTACGTTTCCCAGAATTCCATTCCCTGCAGACTTCCGGGATTAGCGCGGACCGCTTTGCGACTTCGCGAGCTTGGGAAGACGGAAGTGACGCAACGCTGGGGTCTTTAAGTCTTTGAAAGGCTGGTGCTGGTGCGGCTCGGGTGCTGTAGCAGGTCTTGGGATTGGGTTAGATCCCTGGCTCACCGGTGGGCGGGGGACAGCGGGCGGTCGCCGCGTTCCTGCAGCCCTTTCGACAGCTGAGCGGCGGTAGGCCAGCAGCAACTGCCATCAGCTTCCCTGACTTGTGGGCCAGGCTGCCTGTTGCGCGGCTTGCCGGGCGCCACCGAAGCAACAGCTGTGCCTAAGCGGTGCAGCCAGCTCCCTCCCACAAATGTACCACACGGCCCGTATTCTGTGTTACTCTTGACGCTCCTGCCTCTCTGATTGAATCCCGAGTGATTTCCCGCCACAGAGCATGTGCAGCGTTCACTGCTAGTTCTCTCTTTTCCTCCCTAACACCCAGGTTTGGTTCCAGGATTTCACACTCCTCCACGCAGCTAGGAGATTCAGGGAAAGCTGGATGAGCGCAGCTTCAGAGGTGACTTGGTGAACCTAAGCCAGTGTTGCTAAGGGTAATGGACCCAGTCCTAGCCTGCGGGATGGGGGAGAAGTCACTGAAGGACTTCTAGAGAATAAGCCATTTGGATAAAAGAGAGAAATATGGGAGGAAATGGCTTTGTGTTGTTCTACTAGATGTTGCCCCAAAGTGTTGCTTCCACAAGGCACATGCTATGGGAAGATGGAAGGAAGGACGTTGGCCCTTGAAAGCTCATTGAGCTGCTCAAGAAACCAAACCTGAAATAGCCAGCTTATCCCTAGTTGTCTAGGGCTTTCCCAGGTTCAGCGCTGGAGGTCCTGTGTCCCAAGAAGCCCTTCAGTCCTGAGTATGCGCCATGGGGATCACTCTCCCCCTGCCTCAAGACTTCAATGTGAGATAATAATTCCCTTTACTGTTTAAGCCCTGTGAGTTGTGGCTGGTTTTGGTGCGTGTAGCTGAAAGCATTCTGAACGGTTACAGGGCAGTAGAAGAATGTGCCTTTTGTTTCTGAGAGCAGTTATAAAAGAGACACTGTAAACCCTGTTTTGTGTAAAGGCAACATCATTAGAAAAGCGCCACTGATCTTAGACACTACTTGTGTGTCAGTTTCGTTTATTCAAAATCAGTGTTACTAATTTATGGGCAGGCATAACTTAATACATTTTACCTAATTAGAAAAAAATTACCATTTGGACATGCCTATGATATATTACAAGATAAATATAACTTCTATTTTAGGTATTTACATGTCTTTGGTCTTTTATGTAGCTTCCTCTTAAAATAGGAGTGCCCTTAAAGCCAATGAAGTGATGCCTTTTGGGTAGGGAGGGAGGGGGTGATCTCTGTTCTTTATGATTAAAATTCTTAAATAAGTTATAGCAGCACTTTCAACAATAGCCAAATTATGGAAAGAGCCTAAATGTCCATCAACTGACGAATGGATATGTTGCATCCACACGACTCCTGAAACAGAATGCTACGGGCACCAGTGACAGTCACAACAAAGTTTATTACAATGAGAGGCAAGGCCGACCGATCGGGACCAACACTCTTGATAAGAGTGCGGCCCCGAACAGCCGGGGGACAGAGTTTTTATAACCAATCACATCGTTTTATCATCACCTGGGAACAAAACAAAGAAACAGGTTCCAGATGAGTTAACAGTTGCCTAATGAGGTGTTTACTTTAGACTTTCTGCCTCTAAGTTGCAACCAGTGGATCTCCTTGACCCTGCCTCTGATGCTCTTTTCTTTGAACTTTTGTTTCCTTAATTGGTGAAGCCTAATTTACAAGGGTATGAGGCGTAGTTTACCAGAGCAAAGCAAGGCTGTTATCTCTTAACCTTCAGTGTCAACACAAAGCTGTTATTTTTCAAGCTAAGCATTAGCCCTACACTACAATTTAACCCTTACAGATAAAGAAGATGTGGTTTGTATATACAATGGAATACTACTTGGCAATGAGAAAGAATGAAATCTGGCCATTTGTAGCAACGTGGATGGAACTGGAGAGTGTTATGCTAAGTGAAATAAGTCAGTCAGAGAAAGACAGGTACCATATGTTTTCATTCATATGTGGATCCTGAGAAACTTAACAGAAGACCAGTGGGGAGGGGAAGGGGGGAATAAACGTTACAGAGAGGGAAGGAGGCAAACTATAAGAGACTCTTAAATACTGAGAACAAACTGAGGGTTGATGGGGGGTGGGGGAGAGGGGAAAGTGGGTGATGGGCATTGAGGAGGGACCTGTTGGGAGGAGCACTGGGTGTTGTATGGAAACAAATTTGACAGTAAATTACATATAAAAAAAGGGATAACAAACTTTCAGTTATAAAATAACACCTTGGGATGAAAAGCACAGGGTACAGAACATACTCAATAATACTATAGTAACTTTGTATGGTGACAGGTGGCAATTACCCTTACCATGGTAAGCACTGCATAACATGCAGAATTGTTGAAGCACTATGTTGTATACCTGAAACTAACATGACCTTGCACATCAACTACACTTAAATAAAAGAGAATTTGAAGTCCTAATACAATGAAATAAAATAAAATAAAATAAAATTCTTAAATAAGTTACTGGGACTTTAAGAATATATTTGTAGGTGAGTTTGGTGTCGTTTAGTTGATTTTTCCCCCCAGAAATAAAGGCTTCTAGGGCTTGACACTGTCCTCCTGTGGGTGTGGAAGATTAATTGCATCATTGATCTTTACCCTTTCCTGTGTCTACACCTGTCCTAGCATGGGCTGCTGTAACAAAAATACCATATTGGATGGCTTATACCTAACAGGAACTTATTTTTCACTGTTCTGGAGGCTAGAGGTCCCAAGACCAGGATGCCAGCATGGAGGGGTTCTGATAAGAGCCCTCTTCTGTGTTGCAGACTGCCAACTTCTCATTGTAGCCTCATATGGTGGAGAGCAGAGAAGGAAGCAAGCTAAGCAAGTTTTGTGTGACTGTAATGATAAGGTACACTAATCCCGTTTATGAGGGCCCACCCTCATGCCTCATCTAATCCTCACTGCTTCTTAATACTAACAAATTATGGTGGTAAAATTTGATTTTATGAATTCTTGGGGTACACAAACACTGAGTCCATAATAACACCCTTTGCCATGTAGGCTGTGCCCTCCCACTGTGACTGGGTTTATCCTGGTGTTGTTCTTTGTCCAATAGGTGCCAGCAGAGGCTGGAAAAGTACTCACATAGTTGGGATTGTTCATGCACTGCCTCCAGTATGACAATGTGCCTAGGTTAGCCTGTTAGGGAACGAGCGTCACATGGCATGACCACACCAACTGAAAGACAAACTGCCAAATGTGAGTGAGCCCAGAGGAGACAGAAGAATCACCTAGCTGAGCCCAGCCTAAATTACTGGCCCATTAACTCATGAGCGAAAGAAATGGTTATTGCTTTAAGCCAGGGAGTTTGGGGGTGTTTTATTACACAGCTTTATTGCAGTAATGGATAACTAAAGCCATCTTTTATCCATCAGGGACAGTTTGGAGGAGCTGAATGTGTTGGCTTTACAGACAGTCATACCTTGTAGAATTTAACTCAGAAGTTGCCCAGTAATTACTCACTTGGGCGTGCTTATGTTCTATTCAAAGATAAATATAACAGTACCATTAAAAAAAAACCAGTACCATTTTAAGTATAGATCTATATCTATATCTGGTATCTATATCTATATAGATATAGATCTATCTTTAGGTCTTTAAAGATCTATCTTGAGCTTTGTCCAAAAATGGGATGCCTTCACATGGACCAGATCCCACTAATGGGAGCTGGTCTCTGTTCCACATGTATAATAGTCTCAAGGGAGTTATTGGGGATTTTTATATGAGTCTGGTGTAATTCAGCAATTAAATTCAGGGACAGCATCCACTAATTTCCTTATGGTGGTTAAGACAGTATTGGGTTTGTTTCCTAGAGTGCTGATGCAAAATCATATTTGACTATTTAAATTTGAATTCATTGTAACTAAATAAAATTAATCTGGTTCTTCAGTAATACTGGCCATATATCAAGTGCTCAACACCCACAGATGGATAGCGGCTACTGCTTTGGAGAGCACAGATACAGAACATTTTCATTATCTCAGAAAATTTTATTGGGCAAGTGCGGTCTCAGTGCTTCTGTTCACATTTCTTATTTACAACATCTTTTCTGTCTAAGCTTCTAGTTTCTGCTGACTGCTTGATTCTGACAGCCCCTCAATCTGTACCCTTTGGGAAAAATGAATTATTGTTTTCTAGATATTTGATAAAACTGAAGCTAGCCTGTTTTGACATTTACAATGTTAAATGTTCTCTTAGTTTACAGGTTACAAAACTAACTGACAGAAGGAGTATCCATGCAGTGAGACTTGGCGGGGGTAGTGAGGGCAGCTGAGAGAATCCCTCAGTTTGAGTTGTAAAATCCCCGAAAAAACTTGAAGGGTAAAGAGAAGAAATTGAGTGTGGGGTGCCTGAGTGTTTCAGTGGGTTGAGCATCCGACTTTGGCTCAGGTCTCAAGCTCGTGGTTAGTGAGTTTGAATCCTGTGTCAGACTCCGTGCTGACAGCTTGGAGCCTGGAGCCTGCTTTGGATTCTCTGTGTGTGTGTCTTTCTCTGCCCCTCCCCTGCTTGCTCTCTCTCTCTCTCTCTCTCTCTCTCTCTCTCTCAAAACTAAATATTTAAATTTTTTTTTAAAAGAAGAAAATGAAGCACAAAGAGAGACTATTGGGCAAAATTGTGTTGCATTGGTCAGGTGCCCCTGAACTTGCCCTCCCCACACCCACTGCAGCTGAGCTAGCTTTGCTAGAGGACAGAGCCCACAGCTGGTCTCTACTCTGCTTTCCTCAAGAAGGGATTTCCTCCCAAAGCAACTTTTTTTAATGTTTATTTTTTTTTTGAGAGAGAGAGAGAGACAGAGACAGAGACAGAGACAGAGAGAGAAAGTGTGTGTATGTGTGTGGGTGTGTGTGCGTGCGCTCACGTGCACATGCCCATGCAAGTGGGGGAAGGGTAGAGAGAGAAGAGAGAGAGAATCCCATGCAGGAAGGCTCCACGCTGGCAGTGGCAGAGCCTGATGCAGGGCTTGATCTCACGGTTCATGAGATCATGACCTGAGTCAGACGCTTAACCAACTGAGCCACCCAGATGCCCCCATCCCCTCCAAAGCAACTTCTCCCTGGATCACTTCTGGCCTCTCTTCACCCTTTTACTCACTTGAATGAGAGGACTTTTTTTTTTTTACTTGGTTTTATTTTATTTTTATTTTGAAACAATCTCAATTATAGAAAATTTGCAAGTGTTCTAATTTCCTGAATTATTGTTTTAATATTTTTAATTTTAATTCCAGTATAGTTATCATATGGGGTTATATTAGTTTCAGGTGTATAATATAGTGATTCAACAGTTTTATATGTTACTCAGTGCTCATCATGGTAAGTGTACTCTTTATTCCTCATTACCTATTTCCCCCATCCCCTCACCACCTCCCCTCTGCTAACCGTCAGTTTGTTCTCTTTAGTTAAGAGTCTGTTTCTTGGTTTGTCTTTCTTTCTCTCCTTTCTCATCTGTTTTGTTTCTTAAATTGCACATATGGGTGAAATCATATGGTATTTGTCTTTCTCTGATTGACTTATTTCACTTAGCATTCTCCAATTCCAACCATGTTTTGCAAACAGCAAGATTTCATTTTTTTATGGGTGAATAATATACCTTTGTATATATATATATATATATTCCACAACTCCTTTATCCATTCACCTATTAATGGACACTTGGGTTACTTCCATAATTTGGCTATTATAAATAATGCTGCCTTCAGCATAGGGGTGCGTATGTACCTTTGAATTAATGTTTTTATATTTTGGGGGTAAGTATCCAGTAGAATGCTTACTAGATCATAGAGTAGTTCTATTTTTAACTTTTTGAGGAAAATCCATATGTTTTCCATAGTGGCTGTACCAGTTAGCATTCCCACCAACAATGCACGAGGATTACTTTTTCTCCACATCCTACCAATACTTGTTGTTTCTAGTGTTTTTTGTTTTTATTTTAGCCCTTCTGACAGGTGTGAGGTGGTATCTCATCATGGTTTGATTTGCATGTCCCTGACGATGAGCGATATTGAGCATCTTTTCATGTATCTGTTGGCCATCTGTATGTGTTCTTTGGAAAATGTCTGTTCATATCTTCTGCCCATTTTTAAATTGGATTATTCATTTTTTGGGTGTTGAGTTGTTTCAGTTCTTTATATATTTTAGACACTAACCCTTTATCAGATATGTCATTTGCAAATACCTTCTTGCCTTTTATAGTTGATGGTTTGTTGATAGTTTCCTTCGCTGTGGTAGAAGCTTTTAATTTTGATGAAGTCCCAATAGTTTATTTATGCTTTTATTTCCCTTGCCTCAAGAACATATCTAGGAAAGTGTTGCTACAGCCAATGTTAGAGAGATTGCTGCTCTATTTTATAGTACTTGTGGTTTCAAGTCTCACATTTAGGTCTTTAATCCATTTTGAGTTTATTTTTGCATTTGATGTAAGAAAGTGGTCCATTTGCATGTATCTCTGCAGTTTTCCAAACACCATTTGTTGAAGAGACTATATTTTGCCATTGGATATTCTTCCTTGCTTTGTTGAAGAGTAATTGACCATATAATTGTGGGTTTGTTTCCAGGTTTTCTATTCTGTTCCATTAATTTATGAGTCTATTTTTGTGACAGTACCATACTGTTTTGATTACTACATCTTTGTAATATAACTTGAAGTCTGGAATTGTGATGCCTCCAGCTTTGCTTTTCTTTTTTAAGTTTGCTTTGGATATTCCATCTTTTGTGGATGCATACAAATTTTAGGATTGTTTGTTCCAGTTCTGTGAAAAATGCTGTTGATATTTTGGTAGTGATTGCATTAAATGTGTAGTTGCTTTAGGTAGTATAGACATTTTAAAAATATTTGTTCTTCCAATCCATGGGCATGGATTGTCTTTCTACTTCTTTTTATCATATTGGTTTTTTTAAATCAGTGTTTTATAGTTTTCAGAGTACAGGTTTTTCATCTCTTTCATTAATTTTATTCCTAGGTATTCTGTTATTTTGGGTACCAGTGTAAATGGGATTGTTTTCTTAATTTCTCTTTCTGCTGCTTCAGTATTATTGTATAAAAATTCAACAGATTTCTGTATATTGATTTTGTATCCTGCAACTACCAAATTCACTGATCAGTTTTAGCCATTTTTTTGTGTGTGGAATCTTTCAGGTTTTCTATATATAGTATCATGTCATCTGTAAGTAGTGAAAGTTTTATTCCTTCCTTACCAATGTGGATACCTTTTATTTCTTTTTGTTGTCTGATTGATATGGCTAGGACTTTCAGTGCTATGTTGAATAGAAGTGGTGGTGTGGGAGTGGACATCCTTGTCTTGTTCCTGACCATAGGGGGAAAGCTCTCAGTTTTTCCCCATTGAGTATAATGTTCACTGTAGGTTTTTCATATAAGGCCTTTATTATGTTGAGGTATGTTCCCTGTAAAACTGCTTTGTTGAGGGTTGTTCTCATGATGTTTGGGATGATTCTTTTTGGGTGTTAAACCTGGGAAGTATAAACTAAGCTCCTCCACGTCCAGAACTTTCCCTTGGTAGGCCCCTCACTATAATCCCCAGGCATTAGCCTCCCAGGAGTGGGGCTGATAGGTAGTTGGATAGCTCTTGGCTGTAGTGAAAAATGCTTCTGTGAACATGGATGTACCAATATCTGTACAGGTGCCTGCCCTTACTTATTTTGGGTATGTTCCCAGAAGTATATGATATACTGGAGCATATAGTAATTCTATGGTTAATTTTCTGAGGAGCCACCATGCTGTTTTCTATAGTGCTGCGCCATTCTTCATTCCAGCCAGCAGTGTACAAGGGTTCAGATTTCTCCATATCCTAACCAACATTTGTTTTCTATCTGTGTGTATTCTTAACAGTGCCTAGCCCAGTGCTTTCCATAGTAGATGCTCAACAAATATGTTGAGTGGATGGATATGATGGCAAACTTTAGGATCCTTGAATACTCACATTATCCAAATTCTTGTAGGATTTTGATGAAATTTAGTGAAGAAAAGATCTCAGGAATTCTGGGACATTTCCTCAGAACACCTGACCTTTACAAAGAGGTCATCCTGATGATAATGATGACAGTGAGTTGTGGGGAGCCCTTCCTGCCTGAAGTGAGCTGCCTCCCCTTTTTCTTTAAAAATTTTTTTAAATGTTTATTTCTGAGAGAGAGGGAGAGAGACCAAGCACAAGCGGGAGAGGGGCAGAGAGAGAGAGAGACACAGATACTAAAGCAGACTCCAGGCTCTGAGCTGTCAGCACAGAGCCCGATGCGGAGCTTGAACCCCTGAACTGCACGATCATGACCTGAGCCAAAGTCGGACGCTTAACCAACTCAGCCACCCAGGCGCCCCAATGCCTCTCCTTTTTCAACGCTGACTAATTTGTTGCCAGATGAAGATGTGGATCCAAGGTTATGAATCTCTCCATGCATATGAAAAAAGTCACAAATCTGCATCTTAAAATGTGGATTCTCTCTTTTTTTATATGTCAGTAGCTGTGGCAGATTGCATTGTTGGTCCTAACTTTTCTCCTCTCCCTGCCTCTTGCCCCATCATGGTGTCTTCATGGGTAGGGTGTGCTCCCCCAACCTTAGACTTTGCTCCTGGCTCTGAGAGTTGCTTTTGCTGCTAGTCTAGGGCAGGAGTGGCATTGAGCCAGGGCCGAGCCTGGGCCTTTCTGCTTGCAGCTCTTGTATTTCTGCCATTACCACAGGAGGGACATGCCTGGCTGGCCCATTGATTGCAGAGAGGTGAGAGACACATGTGTCCTAGAAGAACAACTTCATCCTCAGCCGAGGGCAGCACACCCCAGCCACCCAAAAGACGTGTGAGAAGTAGCTGTTTAATGTTAAAAACTGAGTTTGTTTGTTTGCCACATAATATAGCAAGAGTTAATTGATATAAGACTTAATTAAAAAGTTTAAATTATGCAACGTAGTGCAATAATAGCAACTGATAGATATAGGAACTAATTAAATAAAAAAGGATCCACTGTTCCAGAGGGCTTGTGCCCTCTGCATTAGACAGAGCTCATACCAGTAGCAACATGCCTCTTTTTGTTTTTAAAGCCAGGTTTGTTGAAGTATAGTTTACATATTTAAATGTATCCCTTTTAGTGTACAGTTCTGCATTTTGTTTTTTTTTATTATATTTTATTTTATTTTATTTTTAAACGTTTATTTTTGAGACAGAGAGAGACAGAGCATGAACGGGGGAGGGTCAGAGAGAGGGAGACACAGAATCCGAAATAGGCTCCAGGCTCTGAGCTGTCAGCACAGAGCCTGATGCGGGGCTCGAACTCACGGACCGCGAGATCATGACCTGAGCCGAAGTCAGCCGCTTAACTGACTGAGCCACCCAGGCGCCCCTACAGTTCTGCATTTTGACAAATACATACAATTGTGTAACTACCACCACCATCAAGAAAAGTTCCATCACTGCACTCCACGCCCACCAAAAAAAAAATTCTCTCTGGCCATTTGTAGACAAATTCACTTTTTACCCCTAACCCACCGCTCATTTTTCTGTTTGTTTGTTTTTACAGTTTTGCCATTTTTAGAGAGTCATATGAATAGAATGATATAGTATGTCATCCTTTCAATCTGTCTTCTTTCTCTCAGCATAAGGCCTCTGAGGTTCATGTGTGCTGTAGAGTAAATCAAGAGATCATTCCCTTTTGTTGCTGAATAGTATTCCATTCTATGATTATGCCAATTTTCGTATCCAAGAGGAAGGACATAAGAAAATATTTGGATTATCTCCTCTGTTTTGCTTTTATGGACAGTGCTTTTGGGAACATTTGTTATGTGTCTTTTTGTAGACACGTTTTCATTTTTACTGCATAAATACCCAAGAGGAGAACCTATGGGTTGTGTGATGAGTGTATGTTTGACTTTGACCACCCTACCAAGCAGTCTTCCACAACTGCAGCAACCTTGTGCACTCCCACCCGCCATACACAGGAGCTCCAGTTGCTCCACAGCCTTGCCAACACTTGCCATTGTCAGTCTTTCCAATATTAGCGATTTTAGTAGACGGGAAGAAATCTCTCATTATAGTTTTAATTTGCATGTCCTCAGGGACTCATGATGTTGAGCACCTTTCCATGTGTATATTGGCCATTCATACTGGAATTCCTTTTTTAAGTTTATTTTTTTTTTTATCGAGAGAGAGAGAGAGAGAGCGCGCTAGGGAGGGGCAGAGTAAGAGGGAGAGAGAATCCCATGCAGCTCCCCATGAACCATGAGATGAGCCAAAACCAAGAGTCAGACACTTAACTGACTGAGCCACCCAGGTGCCCGCATACTGAAATTTCTTTAATGGTAGAAATACTTAGTTGTAAAAGATAGGAACTCATGAAGGGGACAGATATGGGCTTGGAACTATGTTCCCCTCTGACATGCTGAGGCAGGAGTGGACCTGTGTGAATAATTCAGAAGGAACAACCCTGTCCTGAGGAAAAGCAGTTATGGATGGGGTGGGTGGCAATGGGGCCAGTTCACTGTTGATGGCTCACAGCAATATTACTGAGGAATTGCTCACCTCTTCATTTAAAATTCTCTATGCAAATGTCCATACCAGGTGGCTTCAAGGTGAAGTCTTGGTTTTGGAGGCCACTGGGTTTTATTTAACTGCTCCATGTTGATAATACCAGCTCATGCATCATGTACCAAAGAAAATATACCAAACCTTTTTTTTTTATTTTCTGCATTCCTCCCAGAGAGAACAAAGCTATCAGCAACTCCATTTAATATAGTTTCACTTGCATATAAAAGCAGCATGGCTAGGAAAGGACATAGACACCCACTTGGTGGAGCTCCCAATGGCCAAACATGGGACAGTGTGAGCAAGAAAATAAATAATGATAGTAATAGATTATGACCCACAGAATAAAACAAATATTACAGGTCCATACTGAGATAAAAATATAGTTGAACAAATAAAGAAATGGGGGAGATGGGACAGCAATTCTTACAGCAGAATTTCAATTGTTAAATCCAAGGGGAGTGATGGAGATGGAAAATGGCCATTTGGCACACATCACACTGATGGACCACTGATGGATGCAAAGAGGAGACGGTTGAAGTATGATCTGAAACGGGATATTGGCAAAGTCTTAGTATCTCCTTATAAGTTACTTATTACAAGGGAGAAACAGTAACTGCAGTGGAGAAAACTGGTGGACATCACCTTGACCAAGTGATCAAGGTCAGTGTCACCAGTAATGGGACACAGCAATACCATGTAGCTCCTGATATGATGCACTGAGAAGGACACAAGATCATCTCTGTGGTACTTTGGCCCAAAATGCATAACCTCAACCTGATCATTAAAAAACATTAGACCCCAATGAGGGACATTTTACAGAATAACTGGCCAGTATTCAAAAGTCTCAAGGTCATTATAGACAAAGACTGAAGAACTCCCAGACTGGAAGGCACTAGGAAGACATAAAAACTAAATTCAGTGCAGGACCCTGGACAAGAAGGTGGATTGTGGACCAGAAAATAGATATTAGGGGGACAATTGGCAAAATTTGAGTATGGTCTGTAGATTAGTTAATAGTATTGTATCTACATTTCTTTCCTGGTTTAGATCATAGTACTGTGCTATGTAAAATATTAACATTTGATTAATATTTGGGGAAATGGGATGCAGGTGATACAGAAAATCTGTACTGTTTTTAGAAACTTTTTCTAAGTCTGACATTATTTACAAATAAACATATACTTGGGTTGTAGAGTCATTCTACCTCTGTTTAAACCTGGCTACCCTACTAACTAGTTGTCTGACTTTGGACAAGTCATTTCATTCCTTGCCTCAGTTTCCCTATCTATAAAATGGGAATAAATATAGTACCTACCTCAGAGGGTTGTAATGAAGATTAAAAATGTTAGTACATGTGCCATGCCTACAACAGTGCCTTCACACAGTAAGGGCTGTATTATTACATGCAATTATTGTGTGAGGTCAGCAGCATCTTCTATTGATCTTAGGGATATTCCTTTCTCCCCCCTCTCTCACTGTGCCTATGAAACTTTCTGATGCAAGTCCTGGTGCTGATTCTTTCTCTGACCAGCCATTTTTCTCTAAAAGCATTTCCCCTTCCGTCAGCAGCCAGGTAATGCCAAATCCAACATCAGGATCTGTGCATTAAGGATTATCCACTTTTGAAGGAATCAAAATAACTGCTCTCTGAGTTAAGATTGCTACCAGAGATGCCTGCATTGGAAAGACAGAGCTCACATCACCGAAGAACCTTCTGGGGTCCCTTTCTCTTATTCCTAACATGGGGTCCAGAATTTTCCAGACTTGTGAGACTAACAGCCCTGATTGGTTTGAGGGAGTGGTGGTGTGGATATGCCTCACAATTACCTATCTGAGACTTCACCCCATGTCACATTTTAGTATCTGTTTGACCAATAAGACTGCAGCACACACACTGGCCTCATTCCTTGCTTGGGCCTTACCTTTGATGTCACAATCTGACTTATAGATATTAATCTGGCCACAGCTGCTCACAAACCAGACGGCAAGGTCAAGAGGAGCAGCACAGTAAGATGTGGAAGAGAATTGACCATCAACCCAAAATCAAAGCAGGGGATGGACCTCAGGCAGCCCAGCTCAAAGAACTGGGTGCAGCTCAGGAACCTGCCATGTCACACGCTCTAGAGCTGTCAGAATTCCAGAGCTTTCCTGTGTTTGAAGACATTAGCCATCACATCAAAGAAGAGGGGGCCCAACTGGTAAAGAAAGTCAATGCCATCTTTCAGCTGGACATCACCAAAGATGGGAAGACCATTCTGCAGTGGACCATCGATCTGAAGAATGGTTCTGGGGACATGTATCCAGGACCTGCCAGGCTCCCAGCAGACACTATCTTCACAATCCCAGAACCCATCTTTATGGAGTTGGTTTTGGGCAAAATGAACCCTCAGAAGGCTTTCCTTGCCGGCAAGTTCAAAGTGAGTGGCAAAGTTCTGCTTGGTCAGAAGCTGGAGAGGGTTTTCAAAGACTGGGCTAAATTTTAAGCATGTAAAATAACAAGGAAATGATCAGAACTTCTCTCCGATTATGTTGAGCAGAAATCATGCTTGAACTGAAGATTAAAGCAAAAGTATCCATTATTTTTACTCAAATGCTTCCTATTCAAGTTTGATTAATTTTCATGCTGATGTGTTCATTTTTAGTGAGGGTTCTAGAGCAGTAAAGAGTGTTGGAGTACATCACCTAAAATCTTTGTCTTTTTCTTTTTTTAGACTCATGTATGCTATAATGTGCTAGGGTGAAAGCCATACAGAAAAATGGGTGGTTTTGACAGTTGGATTTAGATGGTTTCACGATTGAGTTCCTGAGAAGTTTGTTTGTTTTTTTATGCTTTGGGGAAAGAAGTGCCAACTATCACTGTGTAGTTTTGCATGCCAGTTGGTAACTTGGTTCTTGGAGGAAATTTTAAGTTTGCAGAGCTCTGGGAGGGTGGGCTCCATAGCTGTGTGGGTGGAGCAAGGTCTAGAGGTCTTGGTGTATCATGACTTTGGATGCACTTAATTCCAAGAGAATCCAAGGGCTTGGAAGATGTTCTAGGCTGCTGGATCTTAAACTAGAGCCCATATCATACCACTTGCAAGACTGGTGACAGCCTGCTGGGGTCCACCTCAGGGTTTCAATGCCATAGGTCTGGGCTGGGGAGAATGTTCATTTCTAACAGGTTCGCAGGTGATGCTGATGGGATCACTGCTGGAGAACCTTTGCCTTAGTTCATGCTGCAGCTTTCAGGACTGACCAAAACCATTCTGTTCTAGACCGTTGAGATGTTGCCATTATTTAAAGGATCTCTTAGAATCTCCCCACACCCATGGGCCATTTCTGAAGTGTCAGAAGCTTGTGCACTGAGCATTTTACAAAACCAAAGGTCATCCTGGGAGATTTTCCCTCTGGGAGCCCTGTCCATACATTGGGAGGACTGGAATGAGCCAGCTGCTGCCTGATGTGACCTCTATGGGTGACATTTATTCCCATGTGGTCTGTGTATACCTTTACCATGCATACCTTTATACTGTGAAACCCACACGAAAGGGTCCTTAAAACAGTGTGCTCAAACATATGCCTACCAAATGATCCAGCTATTCTGTTCTTAGGTATTTTCCAAGGAGGAAAGAAAGCATGTGTGCAGGCACAAAAATGTGTACTTGAGTGTTCACAGCAACTGCATTTGCAATAGTCCCAGACCGTAAATAAGCCAAAAGTCCATCAATAGGTGAATGGATGAACAAATTGTGCTATGTTGTACCCTGGAATACTACTTGGATGTACAACAACATGGATGAATGTCAGAATATGCTGAGTAGAAGAAACCAGAGAAAACCAAGTATGGGCTATGTGGTTCTATTTATGTAACATATTAGAAAATGCAAACTGTGAGGACAGAAGATCAGTGGTTGCCAAGAGACAGGGATGGGGAGCAGGGGGGTTTGGGAGGGGCGACTGTAAATGGCTATGAGGAAACATGGGGATGATGGATAGGTTCATTATCTTGATTGTGATGATGGTTTCAGAGGTACATATATAGGTAAAACATCAAATTGTATACTTTGTATACACATAGGCAGTTTATTTTGTGTCAGTATAAACTCAGCAACACTGGACAACCTGCCATCCTTGTCCAAAGTGAAGGCTTTATAAAGAGTATTTAAAGCTCTGCCTTTCTCTCAGCACAAGTCCTCTGACCTCATCATGTGCCTTCCTTTCCAAGCCATTACTGATTTTGGTGGCTCTGTAGAGGCCTTCCTAAGTTCCCCTTGTCAGAAACAGGCAGAGTGAGGGCTTGTTGCTAACAAAATCTCATTCTCTCAGTGGGAAACAAAGAGGCCCTTTGTTTAGTCCGTGTTCAGCTCCGTGGTAAGGGACTGTTCAGGGTTTATGAGTGGGGATGTGGAGCACTCCCTGGTCTCTTTCCTCACCTCGTCATTAGGTAGATGATGTGTGTGGGGATCCTGCCAATGCCCCTGCCTAGGGGAGCAGTGGGCATCTCAGAGGCTTCTGACTGATTTTGAGTGCTGTTGTGACTACTCAGCTTGCCTGGTCCATGCACCTCCATTACAGCCATATTTAGGAGTTGTCAGGCATAGCCAGGCAGGTGTTTGGGATGCTGTGTTCAGATATGGCTTGCTCAAGCTCATTCCCTGAGTTGGTCCTAGCCTCTGGGGGCTGGCCTTGAGATGGGGGTTGCTCAGAGATGAGGTAGGAGGGGGAGAGGGGTGAGAGTCAGGGAAGGGTTGCAGAGGGTCATGACTAGGCTGCCATCTGACCAAAGGGAGGCCCATCACATAGACTGGACAGTGACCTACGACCCATTATGGCTTGGGTCAAAATGTGTCCCAAGCCAATTAGATCCCTTTCTCAGGGATTTGGAAGTGAGAAGCAGAAAGGCTGAGCTACAGGTGAGCAGTGGGAATGGAATCCATCTGAAAGGCTGGGATGTGGGGTATTGGGGGTAGGTGAAGAAGGCGCTGTGGGGGATGGGCAGCCACCATGGTACTAGGTGGAGTTGGAAGAGCCAAAGCCTTGAATAAGAAAAGTGATCTGGTTCACACCTGAGAGAAGAATCCATACCTTGGGAAACACAACAGCAAACCCCTTTTCAAATCGCACAGTGCTGGGATGCCATGTGGAATAGCTGGAGCAACTCAGATTTTAGAATGAGAAACGTGGTTTTGGGCTCTGGGTTACCACTTCACATCCAAGTAATAACAGGGAATTACTGAACCACCCTGTACCTCAGCTGCCTCATCTAGAAATGAGGCCACTAGGTCTTATGACATCAGGTTGTTGGGTAGCTCCTAGTAGGTCATGCTCAGTGTAGTCACTGGCCCAGGTGGGTTTTCCATGCTTATGTAAGTGAGTTCCATTATTTCTGGATGAGAGGGAAGAGGGGACTTTCCCTGGCTTCCTGCTGCCTCCCAAGAAAGTCCATATTGGGAGACTTTCTTTCTGCCTTTTCACCTACACTCAGTTGATGCCCCAGAAGGTCACATCTAGCTCAGAACACACATCTGTATGTTGCTTGGTCTGCACAAGTTTGGTTAGTACAGTGTTTTTAAAGATTGAATGAAGATATTTTATATAAAAATTAGATTTCTGGGTTCTCCTGAAAATTTGGATTATTTGGTCACACTGAGCCTGAACTCCTGCCAGACAACAGCTCAGGAAACAGAGAATGGGGTGGACTCTCCGGACAAGCCTGGGCCCCACGCTCCACACTGTCTTCTTGACTCCCAAGATGAATTTTGGTGGCCCTCTGCCCTTGAGCCTGGGCTGTCGTTTCCTCCAGCTGGGCCTGGTTTGCTGGGGCCCCTGGAGGTGTTTGCCTTCATGACTGCACCTCCCCACAATACATGGTCTTACTCTTCCCCCTAATGGAAATGCCTGGCGTTAGTTTTCTATTGCTGTGTGACAGATTACCATAATTTAGCAGCTTAAAACAGTGCCCATCTGTTATCTCACAGTCTCTGTGGGCCAGAAGTGTGGGTGGACTCAGCTGGGTTCTCTGCTCTGGTGTCATCTAACAAGGGCTAAAGTCAAGATGCTGGCCAGGCTGGGCTCTCATCTGGGGTAAAGTCAAGATGCTGGCCAGGCTGGGCTCTCATCTGGGGTTTGGGGGGAGAATCTGCTCCAAGCTCATCTGGGTGTGGCCTTATTCAGTTCCTTGTGGTTGTAGGACTGAGGCCAGTGTTTCCCTGCTGATTGTGAGTCAAGGATGCTCTGTCAGCTCCTGAAGGTCCCCCACATTCCTGGTCACATGGCTCCTCCATCTGCAAAGCCAATGGTGGTGTGGGAGGTCCTTCTTAGGCTTCAGACCTCTCTGACCTCTTCTGCCTTCATCTTCTGCCTCCTTTTAAAGGACTTGAGGGATTGTGTTGGGCCTACCCAGAAATCCAGGATAATCTCCCTATTTTTGTGTCAACTGATGAGTCACCTTAATTACATCTATGGATTCCCTTTTGCCATGTAAGGTGATGCTATGGACTGAATGATTATGCCTCCTTCCCCCAAGTTTATCTGAGCTCCCTCTTTTCTATCATGTGAGGATATAGCAAGAAGATGTCACCTACAAGCCAGGAGGAGAGAGTTCACCTGCCCCTGACCATGCTAGCGCCTGATCTCAGACTTCCAGCCCCCAGGACTGGAGGAATAAGTATCTGTTATCTGTTGTTAAAAACACCCAGTCCACAGTACTTTTGTTATGGCAGCTTGAGCTGACAGGCAGTATATTCATGGGCATGACATGCCATCACATCCACAGTCCTGGGGACTAGGGCATAGAATCATCCTGGGGCCATATTCTGCTCACTTCCCCCCACCCCTCCAAATCTACCATCTAAACCCTACCCACCCTTCCTCCAGGAAGCTGCCCCAACTCCACTGTCAGCTTCCTCTCCCGCAGTGCTTCTGACCCTCTTCTTTCCAGCCCACGTACTGTGGGTGCCTGACCTGTCTGGGCCATCCAGGCACCTTGGGTTGCTCAGCACAGTTTCATTTTACATTTCTGGCTTGATGTTCGGTTTGTGGCACTGCCTCCTTCAGAAGGGTCTCAGCGTGGATGATGGGAGATGTGGCTGGCCTGCACACCTCCCTGTGCTGGTACAGTGCTGAGGGTAGGGATCACTCAGGGCCTGGTTTCACTTTGTCTCATCCTTTCAATGCCTGCTACCCACTGTACATTCCCTAAATGTTTGTAGAATGAACAAACAAACTCCTTATTTTTTTTGAAAACTATGCACATGGAAAAAGAATTCAAATAGTGCAAAAGAATATGTGAAGAAAATTTGCTTCTTCATACTTTTCCTGACTCCTTTCTCCTAATTTTATGCCAAGAGGCACCTAGAGTTACCAGTTTCTTGTGTGCTCTCCCAGATAGGTACAAATCCCCCTAATGTACATGTGCCAATTTCCACTTTTTTGTTTTTACAGGAACAATAGCTGACCACAGAGACTGTTCTCCACCTTGCATTAAAAAAAAAATGTTTTATTTATTTTTGAGAGAGTGCAAGTGGAGGAGGGGCAGAGAGAGGGGGACAGAGGATCTGAAGTGGGCTCTGTGCTAACAGCCATGAGCCCTATTTTGGGGCTTGAACTCACGAACCGTGAGATCATGACTGGAGCTGAAGTCAATGCTCAACCAACTGAGCCACCCAGGTGACCCCCTCCATCCTGCATTTTAACTTATTCTAAACGGTTACACATAGATCCCTTCTTCAAAGAGTGCCCTCCTGAAGCATTAAGGGTTCCACTTGACTTACCCAACTGAAACTTGTCTCACATTTCCTTGTGTTCTTTAGGGAAAACCTGACAATAGGCAGCTTTCCTGGCGAAGGTTGCAAAGTGGACCCCTCTTCATTGGGAAACAATCCTCAGGGCAGGAATCTTGGGTTTAGAGAGGCTAAAGTATGCTGAGGTTCGGCTGGAGAAAGGAGTTAGGTCAGGGCTTGGGCTAAAAGAGCTTCCTTGGGGATCCACCTCCTTCAGCTCAGAAAAGACTTAGCCTACTCTGGGCCTGGAAGGGATGAGGCAAAAGACTCATGGCCCCCATGGCCCTCATGGAGGTTTCTCTGATTACCCATGCTGGGGTATAGTCCAGCCTGAGGTTCTGGAACCTGTGGCAACTGTTAGGGCTCCTACTGTTTTGCAGCTGATTTCCTAGCTCCACAGAGGGGAAATGGCAGTCTCAGCTCCCAAAGGTAGGTTTGTTCACATGTCTTTAGGCATGATATCCAGGAAAGCATCAGCAACAAGGGCAAGCTTTCTGTTCTGGAGAGTTTAAGTTAGGGCAGATTTTGGATTTTTAGCAGTGAGCTGCCAGATTTCATTTGTTCATAGGCTGATTAATCCAGTAATCTAATAAATATTTGCTGAGCACTTATCATTTGTTAGACACTAATGATATTATGTTGGTATTACACCAGTGATTTATGAGACCAGGATTCGTTCCCTTTGGTCAGACCCCATTATGATGGGTTTCTTCTTTACCATACTTGTTACTAAATACTCTGGAAATCACTGTTGGTTCTAGGTGCTAGGGGACAAGTGCTGAGCAAGCAGAGGTTCCTCTTCTCCTAGGCTTTCATTGTTGGACGAATTGTTGGATGGGGGCCATATGTGGGTGGTGGGGAAACAAACAGTAAACAAATAACCAAGCAAAATGATTTCAGAAGGTGAGCACAGTTGTCCCACAGTGGACACGGGTCCACTTACATGTAGATTTTTTTTTTTTGATAAATGCAGTACTGTACTTTGAATATATTTTCTTTTCCTTATGATTTTCTTAATAACATTTTCTTTTCTCTATTTCATTGTAAGAATACAGGATATATATAACCTACAAAATATGTGTTAATCAACTGTTTATGTTATTGGGAAGGCTTTCAGTCTGCAGTAGGCTATTAGTAGTTAAGTTTTGAGGGGGGTCAGAGATATACATAGATTTTTTTACTACATGGCGGGGGGTCAGTGCACCTAACCTTCACGTTGTTGAAGGGTTGACTGTATAACTGAAAAGGAGAAAAGTGGTAATGTAGCTACGGGGAGCTGGGTGGTCAAGGAAGGTCTCTCTGAGAAGGGGCTGCCTGAATTTGATGCCCTGGAAACAGACCACAGAGCAAAGATTTGACTGACAGCAGCTTACCTGGAAGGCAGTCCTGGGAAACACCTGTCACGGAATGGGGACTATGAGACTGGACAGGAAGGCAGGAGATTCCTGTTTGTAATTGAACCCATGGGGATGTTCAAGGAGATACACTTTAGAGAGAATCATCTCACCAAGGAAAGGCTGTGGAATTTTTAAACCAACTTCCATCAGCCTTTGGTGGATAGCTGCTCCTGGACCAGGGGCTGTTGGCTCCCAGGCAGAGTGAGCTCCAGGCACCTAAGAAAGCTCTCAAGCAGGTGGAAATCAACTGGAGTATACAGTGATAGTGAGACCCAAAAATGGACCGTAGTAGGTGCTGAGTTTGGCCACCCTAGCAGGACTCTAACTTGTTGAGGGAAAGAGCTTGGACTCTAGGATGAGACTGCGTGGGGCTGGGTCTTGCCCTTGCCACTTCCTAGCTGTGGCACCTTGGGCACATTGCTTTTATTCATTTACTTTTTTAAATACACTTTTTGTAGAGAAAAGCTTGCAAATCCTAGGTGTGCAGCTCAACAGATGTTCCCAAATGGAATAAACCCCCATAACCAGCACCTGGGTTGGGAAATAAGACAGATCAGTACCCAGGAACCCCCCTCTCATGCTGCCTCCTACTTACTTCCTCCTTGAGGGTACCCACTATTTTGACTTCTAACATTGTAGATTTTAGTATTGCCTCTTTTTGTATATATATAAATGGCTTCTTCCACCCAGCATTCTGTGTCTGAGAGTCATGTATACTGTCCAGTGTAGTTACGTTGTTCATTTCACAGTTGAGTGGTGTTTCATTGTATTCAGATTGTTTCCAGTTGATTCCAGGGCTATTTTGAATAGTGCTGCTGTGAGCCTTCCTGTAGGTCCATGTAACCAGAAGTCCTTCTCTGTCACTTAGTATCTGAGTTTGCAAAGACAGCCGTGGCATAGCATCTTGCATAAGTAGGTACTTCATGAATGTTTTGTGGCATGAATTGAGAGGCGGAGCAAGTCCAGAGGTAGAGAAATAGCTCATGTTGGGGTTGGGCATGGGATTTACTTGTTGTCTGACCTGCTCCATGGTCATGGACTTTGGACCCCACTTGCTGGGTTTTGAAGGGAAACTCTTCTAGCTGGAAAGAACTCTGCCCAGTGCCTGCACTGGCCTACCTCATGGAGTACCCACAAGCTGCTGCTGCTGAAGATCCTTTTTAACTTTGCTTTGTGGAAAAAAAGTTCTTCCAGAATTGTGACTTGGCTAATCACAAGAAACATCTGTGACCTCCTAAAAATATCTGCTTTATACCATTCTGTGGAGCACAATATTTATATAGCCCAGCAGTGTACTTAAGTTCATGTTTAGCCAACTCTGAAAAACAGCTGGGGGCTCCTGAAGTCCAGGACGAGATTTGCAGGTGGCCAGTGAACCCAGATGGGAAGGAGGCCCCTGAGGATGCTCCCACAGCTTGAGGAGGGAGGAGTGTGGAGTGATCTGGAGATGGGGGTGGGGTGAGGAGTTGAGGAAAATACCATGATGGAGGGCTGCTTGGCTCACTGGGGCAGCTGGAGTAGTCACTGGAGTAGTGACTATCTCCATGGTTCTGTCTGGCAGCCTCTGGAACATTTCCAGGTGAGGAAGGCTTTCCCTTAACTGATCAGAAAGTGCCTCATCCCTAAGTACCTTTTTTCATTGTTTTGTAGCTTGAGTGTACTAAGTGGGGGACTGGTAGATTTTTTCTGGAGATGTTCGCGCTTGTTTCCGGGGAATTACATATATTAGTCAGGATTTTAACCAATAAGGGGGTGGAGCTGTGTATGCTTTCTTTCTCCTCGAGGATAAAGAAAAGAGCATGGTTGAAGACATCTTTTTTAGACAAAAGGATCCCCTAGCTTTTCAAGTTTATTTGAGTCCCTGGTGGCCTGCAAAACAGGATTGGAACCTGTTACAGGCAAGTGATCTCAAAACTTCTCTGAAGGCTTGAGGACTCCATTCAAACATGGGTGTCTTCAGGAGTGCTTCCAAAGCACAAATGTTTTGGGGGGTGGGATTCAGAAGGGCCTCTGGGGGAGTTTGATGAGAAGTTGGGAGTTAGGAAGACAGTTCAAGGCTGGCACCTCTCCCTTTGACTATCTCCTTCATTGGGAATCCTGCTCTTTGCATAAGGAAAAGGCACAAACTGTTGATGTTGCCAACCCATAAGCATATATTCATACATTCAGTGATAATTACTGAGCACCTACTATGTAATGTGTCTGCTCGGCCTTGTACTGAGTGTAAAGGATGCAGTGGTGAGCAGTGCATGGACCCCTCCTCTCCTCAGGGAACTTCCAGTGTGATCCCTGGCTACACATTGTGGTGAGAGCTCATAAGAAAAAGCTGAGGGGGTTCTCGCAGCCTGCATGGGGGTCAGGACAGGCTTCCTGGGGAATGAGATCAGAGGAGTGAGTGGGAGGTAACTTCAGATGGGGCAGAGATGAGACCATTCCAGGCACAGGAAACAGCATGTACAAATGCCCTGTGGCTGGCAGAGCAAGATAAATTCCAGGAACAGAAGACCAGGCCTGTGGGGCTGGAGCATGGTGGTCAGTGATGGATATTGTCAGAAGGCTGGTCAGGCATGGGAGCCAGCCAGAGCATGGCCTTCTAGTCTGGTGATAGGACTTGTCCTCCTCACGGGATCTGAGTCTGAGAAATGCCTGCAAAGATGTGGACACAATGTTGGCTGGCCCTGTATAATGGAAGAGTAGGTTCAGATGGGGGATGTTACTCTCCAAATTGGGTCCAAAGACTCATAAAGCTGGGATTTCCAGAGGATACAGGTTTTGGTACCCCAGATTCCTCCAGGCTCTGTTGGTAAACCTCATGATGAAGGTGGTTCTGTGACATCACTGAAGGGACAGTGACCAAAGACCTAAATATAAGACTCTGCTCCAGGAAACTGAGGGTTTTGTATCAGTGTCTGTCCAGGCTGCAGCCTAATGTGTCAGTAAATAGGCTCGAGAGGAGAAACAGGGGCACCTGGGTGGGTTAGTTTGTTGAGTGTCTGACTTGTGATTTCAGCTCAGGTCATGATCTCAGGGTTGTGGGATCAGGCCCTTTGTGGAGCCTGCTTGGGATTCTCTCTCTCCCTCTCTCTCTGTCCCTCTCCCACTCTCCAAAAATAAAAATAAAAGATAAGATGTTAAAAAAAGAAGAGAAACAGCCAAGGGGAGAAAGAAAGCCGCCCATTCCCAATGGCACTATCTTTTCTCCTAAGTCTAAAGGAACCTTGAAGCCATGAATTTGTGGCAAGGCCATGGTGTGCAGCAGGCAGGCTGGGGACGTGAGGCAGTGGGAAGCTGTAAGAGGGTCAGAGAATGCCATGTCATCCTGGTTCTATGGCCAACCAGACGTGCGATGCCATCCTTCCATCCCCAGTGGGCCTGTTTCTCTTCAAGCCTGTGATGGGAGACACAACCCCAGCTGATCCCCATTTGCCTTGGACATTTATAATTCTTAAAAAAAAGAGAGAGTCAGTATTTGAAAGTTACCTGGGAAAGGAGATGTCAGGTCAGTGAAAAGAGTGAGGTGGCATCTTGGGCACATTTGTCTAGGTGCCAGTCACCTCAGTCCCTTGTCATCTCCACTGGGAGAGGTCCTGAAATTATTTGCATTTCTACTGGGAGGGTGAAGACCTGGCAAGGGCTAGGCCTCAAAAAGATGATGGCGCTTCCTCCCGCTTAACACATGTGATTAGAAATAAAAAATGTGCTAAACTATAAATCAAGCACAAAGATAGACCAAGGTCTGGGTTTTTCTCCATGATGACTAGTTTGATGTCTTTTGAAATGTTATTACATATAATTTTAGTTATTTTTAATGTGAATTTGAGAGACGTGATTCTGAAATCATTTAATATAAAGTTATAACAAAGTCTCACTTCATGATACAAACATAGAGTATCATTACATTAAAGTTGGTTGGGAATTGCAAAATTTGAAAGCTGTCAAGAAAGAATGGTTTGTAAGGTGCGTTTAAGATACTGCCCATGGCAGCAGGCTGCTTGAGCTGGTAAAGCGAAAACCCACCAACTTTTGTGAGGGTCTTGCCTTATGTGAGCTGGGATTTACACAAGGTCTTCAGGAGAGCATCTTTCCAATAAATACAAATGCCACATAGCAAATTATTTTTTGGGAAGCAGAGAAACCCCGAGTGCCTTTGAATTGCATGTGGCCGTGCTAGGGACTCACTCTGCCTGCTGGGTCATCTGGGTCATCTAGGGGAAGATAAATTGAGTGGCTTGGACAAGGGCACAAGATAAGGGTGGGGACAGGATTTGAAAATAGGGACGTTTGACTCTAAACACCTTATTGAGAGAGGTTTAGTGTCCTTAACCTCCTCCCATAGAATTGTTTAAAAAACAAAAATCAAAGTGCTAGATAGGACTTTGAAATTCACCTAATCCTGGGTTTACCTTTCAGAGTGGAATAAACTTAAATCCAGAGGACTGAAGAATGCAAGGCTATGGTTGTTGTAATCCCAGGGGTTTACTGGTCTTCCTGGGAATCTTTTAAAGGTGGACCTGAGCTCTATTCCAAGCAGGTTCCCAGCCTCACTTGTGTGACCACCAGGAGGAAACTTGCCCTCCATGAGCTCCAGCCTTGCCTTTCTCAGGGAATCAGATAAGTTGGATTAGGTGGACTCCCACATTCCTGCAAGTGCCAGAGTTCTCTAACTCTGATTCCAGATGCTTCTCGCTGAGCTATTTCCCCTGTCTCGTAGGAAAGACATTGTGGTGGTGGAAAGGGGCCGGTCCCATAAGGGATGGGGTTGTGTAGGTGAATCAGTAATGCATAGGTGATCATTTTTCTGAGAGAAGTTTATTTAATAAAGGTCAAATAAATTTTTCTTTCTTTTTTTCCCTTTTATTTAAAGAAATAGCCAGCGTCAGAGCTCAAGACAATGGACTAGTGACTGTGGAATTTTAATTGTTCGTCATTACAAAGAATCATCCAAAGATGCTGTCCCATTTTCATACTCTGCACACAGCACAAAATCCACTTGCACATACATGTGTATCCCATACCCTCTGGGACTCAAGCATCACGATGAGCAGGTTATCAGTGAGCTGGTTCAAGGCAGCCAGGTATGAGCAGGACTCAGGCAGTGGCTTTGATGGGACTCTCTGGACAAATCCACCCTGTAGTTTCATTCTGGAACGTCATTGACCAGCCTGGCTGACATATTAATTTGTCTCCTATTTACGATGTCTTCATCTTAGCCAGTGCTCTCACACACTATTAGTCATAAGGCTTTCTCACATTTCCTAAATATTCTTTCTGAAATGGGCCCCATGTCATTTTTGTGTGGCGGTGCACCATTTACTTAGAACCACAAAAGCCCTGTGTTACAGGCTATGTCAACATTCTGTGGCTTGACCGATGCTGAGTTATTCTCCTGGGTCTGCAGGCTGGCTGAGGGTCCTCTAATCTTGGCCAGGTGTGGCTGGGGTGACTTGACTGTGCTGCTTCGGTCCCTACCCCTTTTCCTCCTCCTCCAACCAGCAGCCTGGCCCTACCAGGTGTGTTTCACCCATGGTGATGGCAAGCCTGCTTGCACAAACCTGTTCCAATCTCATGGGCACATCACTGCACTAACATCCCACTGGCCAGAGCAAGTCACATGGCCATACCCAAAATCAGAAGGTAGGGAAGTGCATTCTGCAATCAGAAGTGGTGGTGGTGGGGCACCTGGGTGGCTCAGTCGGTTGAGCATCCGACTTGGGCTCAGGTCATGATCTGGCGGTTTGTGGGTTCGAACCCTGCGTCAGGGTCTGTGCTGACAGCTCAGAGCTTGGAGCCTGCTTCAGATTCTGTATCTCCCTCTGTCTCTGCCTTCCCCTGCTCTCTGTCTCTCTCTCTCTCACATGAACACAAGGGAAAGGAAGCAAAAATAATATAAAAACAGGGAGGGGGACAAAACATAAGAGAATCTTAAATGTGGAGAACAAACAGAGGGTTACTGGAGGGGTTGTGGGAGGGGGGATGGGCTAAATGGGTAAGGGGCATTAAGGAATCTACTCCTGAAATCATTGTTGCACTATATGGTAACTAATTTGGATGTAAATTAAAAAAAATTAAAATAAATAAATAAATAAATGGTAATAAATAAATAAATAAAACAAAAAAGTGTGGGAGGAGAGTGAAATATTGGGGCAATAATTGTTGTCAGTATCCACAGTTATAATGTACGGGTGGTGGTGGTTTTAAAACATGCCTCAAATTCTTACACACTCCTCCCATGAAGAGGTGGAATCTCGGTCCCCTACCTGTGAACCTGGGGGGCCCTTGTGATTGCCCTGTTGGTTATAAAGTGGCAGAAGTGATGCTGCATGGCTTCCTAGGCTTCTGCCAGGGTCTCATGGACACATTCAGCCCATGTGAGAGGTCCTGCCACCCCGAGGTCACTGCATGGAGATGCCACATGGGGATACAGAGAGACCTGCCTGAGGACCCCAGACCCCCAGCAAGGGGTCCTTGGAGATGAACGCAGTCATACCACATCTCTCTGCAAACTCATCAGAGACCCTGAGTGAGGACTGCCGGGCTGAGCCAGTTAGCCCTCATACTCTGAGCAAAGCAAATTCCTGTTTTAGCTGCTGTTTTGTGGTGGCTCATTATGCAGTATTAGATAACTGGAAAATCAAGGTTATAATTTCCAACAAGGAATGGAACTCTGGGTGAATCACAGCTCCCCTTCTTGCTGTGCTTGGATAAGCCCTGTGAGCCCTCTGTGCCTCAGTTTTTCCATCTGTGAAATGGCCATGTTTCCAGCCTCGTATGATTGTTGTCAGATTATATCAAACACCTAGCACAGGACTATGCCATGGCAGGTGTTAGTCAATGTTGGCCGAATAAATAATCGCTCACTGTTAAATTTAACAGTGAGTAATTTAACATTCTTAACGAATGTTGGAGGAAGGGAAAGTAAAAACTTGCTGGAAAGAGATTGGGGGCCACCAAACAGACAAATGGAATGAATGAAACAGAGCTATGATTTAGCCTAAGTTGCACATTATAGCTATCAGAGGTTTTGAGTGCATCATGTGTGCACGTGCGTGTGCATGCATATGCTGGAAGTCTTCCTTTAAAAAGGAAGCTGATAAAAGAGTAGATCTTAAAAGTTCTCATCACAAGAAAAAACTTTGTAACCAGGTGAGGTTCTGGGTGTCAAGTGAACTTATTGTGGTAATTGTTTTGCAATATATACATACTTCAAATTATCATGTTGTACACCTGAAACTAATACAACGTTATATGTCAATAACAGCTCAATAAAAATGGGGCCCCGGGGAAGGAAGCTGACGCCTTTCAAAGCCTTGATTGACACATGTGTGAAATGCATTTCTGAGGGCTGTCAAGGGAGTTCTTTTTTGTTTGCTGAGCCTTGTTTCATTAAGTTGTAGTGACATACAATATATAATTAGCTTGGAGTGATGCTTTAGTTTCAGGCAGGATGATGGAAGTGGAAACCAATGAGTCAGGGTTGTCTCCTTTCTCTAGATCCTATAGGCAGCCTGTTTGGGTTTCTCTCTAGTCTCAGTGACCAAAGGAATCTTCCCTTTTAAAACACTTTTTATTAAAACTAAGTTTTAAAACTTAAAAGAAACCCTTTAAGCATACATACACGAAGAAGGTCCATACATTGTAAGTGTACAGCCCAATGACTTTTCATAAAGTGAACATATGCAAGTAACCACACCCAGACTATTCCGAGCATCCTTATGCCACCTCCCAGTCCCTTCCTGGTCTCCCCACCAAGGGAAACAGCAATCACAACATAAAATAACATTGTTTAGTTTCTCCAGCTTTTGCTTTTTATTTATTTAATTTTATTTTTGCTTCTTATATAAACAGAATCATGCACTCTTTATGATTTATGCTTTTGGATTCTTTGGCTCAATGTGCTATCTGTGCCGTTCATGAGTTTCTTGTACATTCTTTGACTTGTCTGTCCTGTTTGTTGCACCATATTTCCTTTTGTGAATATACTGCAATGTGTTTATCCAATCTACTGTTGGTGGGTAGTTTCCGGATTTGCTTTCTGTCTATCTCCCTGGCATGCAGATTATTTAACATTTTCCGAAACACCTACAACATTTACTTGGAACCTGAAGGTGAGAAGGCACATTCTTTTGTAAATTCAAATCCATTCCCCCCAGGTTGTCCAGGCTGTCCATGTGTCTTCATTGGCTCACTTCACCAGATTTCAAGGAGTGGTGGGTAAGAACTCATTCCTCACTCCCCCAACCTTCCTTTCTGACTGCCAGTGCCTGAATCCCATTCTTAGAGGCTTTTCCCTTTGCCACTGCTAAAATGCAAGTATGCTAGGGAACACATGTTCTCTTGAGCCTTCCATGTCCTCTGTCTCCCAGGGAGAAGAAAGGAACAAAGCTTTTTCTGAGAATTGACTCAGACAAGGGATCCAGTGGTACTTGATATCTGAGGGAAGAGGTTTTTCATTTAAGAAGGAAGGGAGAGGGAAGTGACATAAAGTGAGGGTGGGGATGTGGACTAGGAACTCAATGTGGCTCATGGTTCTGCCTGCATCTGGCCCCCTTTTGAGCACTGTGATTGGGGTGAGAGATTAGATCTGGGATCTGGTGAAGCCCAGTATAAAACACCGTCTTTAACCCCACCTGGTCTTAAAGTGCATTTTTATTGCTGTCTCACCAATGAAGAAAAAGCATTGCCATGAATACTTGGGCATCCTGCTTTCTTATCATTCAGAATTTATCTTTAACTTATTGAAAGCACTCTTTCAGACTAAATTACATGAAGATTTTATCATATATTCCTCTTTGGTGAACATAAAAAAATACAAGCAAAACAAATTGGTGAACGTACTCTAGATTTCTTAACACTTACTTAATTGTTAAGTCCGACTAATCGGACTCACTTTTGACTGGTTCCCTCTCTCTCTCCAGAAGTATTGTCCTCAGTGTCCTCAAGAGATACATTGGTGTAGCAATTCTAGATGTAATCCATACAAGAACTAAAAGCCCTTGGCTTTGGGCTTATAATCTGGTTTTGTCATTATGGAAAGCTAGCTTGCTTTCAATTCCTGCTCTATGGGGGGCTGCTGAGCCCATATTTCACCTTCTTCCCACACCCACCAATTGGGTGCTCTGCTGTTGGCTGCCACCACCCTGCCAGGTTTGATACTGGTGCTCTTGACATTCAAGCACATGTAGGCCACAGTTATTAGACGACTACTTCCTAGAGGGAGTGTTTTTCAGGAACCTTTGATAATAGGATGCATCCCAGCTCAGGGTTGTTCAGATGGGGAACCAAGTCCGTCTTATTTATTTATTTACTTATTTATTTTTTTAATATATGAAATTTACTGTCAAATTGGTTTCCATACAACACCCAGTGCTCATCCCAAAAGGTGCCCTCCTCAATACCCATCACCCACCCTGCCCTCCCTCCCACCCCCCATCAACCCTCAGTTTGTTCTCAGTTTTTAACAGTCTCTTATGCTTTGGCTCTCTCCCACTCTAACCTCTTTTTTTTTTTTTCCTTCCCCTCCCCCATGGGTTTCTGTTATGTTTCTCAGGATCCACATAAGAGTGAAACCATATGGTATCTGTCTTTCTCTGTATGGCTTATTTCACTTAGCATCACACTCTCCAGTTCCATCCACGTTGCTACAAAAGGCCATATTTCATTTTTTCTCATTGCCACGTAGTATTCCATTGTGTATATAAACCACAATTTCTTTATCCATTCATCAGTTGATGGACATTTAGGCTCTTTCCATAATTTGGCTATTGTTGAGAGTGCTGCTATAAACATTGGGGTACAAGTGCCCCTATGCATCAGTACTCCTGTATCCCTTGGATAAATTCCTAGCAGTGCTATTGCTGGGTCATAGGGTAGGTCTATTTTTAATTTTCTGAGGAACCTCCACACTGTTTTCCAGAGCGGCTGCACCAATTTGCATTCCCACCAACAGTGCAAGAGGGTTCCCGTTTCTCCACATCCTCTCCAGCATCTATAGTCTCCTGATTTCTTCA
Source organism: Panthera tigris (assembly GCF_018350195.1). NCBI lineage: Eukaryota > Metazoa > Chordata > Mammalia > Carnivora > Felidae > Panthera > Panthera tigris. The sequence goes on from NC_056662.1 coordinate 43,613,839, forward strand.
TTTTGGCCACTCTGACTGGCGTGAGGTGATATCTGAGTGTGGTTTTGATTTGTATTTCCCTGATAAGGAGCGACGTCAGGTCCATTTTGAGTTTATTTTTGTGAATGGTGTGAGAAAGTGGTCTAGTTTCAACCTTCTGCATGTTGCTGTCCAGTTCTCCCAGCACCATTTGTTAAAGAGACTGTCTTTTTTCCATTGGATGTTCTTTCCTGCTTTGTCAAAGATGAGTTGGCCATACGTTTGTGGGTCTAGTTCTGGGGTTTCTATTCTATTCCATTGGTCTATGTGTCTGTTTTTATGCCAATACCATGCTGTCTTGATGATTACAGCTTTAGAGTAGAGGCTAAAGTCTGGGATTGTGATGCCTCCTGCTTTGGTCTTCTTCTTCAAAATTACTTTGGCTATTCGGGGCCTTTTGTGGTTCCATATGAATTTTAGGATTTCTTGTTCTAGTTTCGAGAAGAATGCTGGTGCAATTTTGATTGGGATTGCACTGAATGTGTAGATAGCTTTGGGTAGTATTGACATTTTGACAATATTTATTCTTCCAATCCATGAGCAGGGAATGTCTTTCCATTTCTTTATATCTTCTTCAATTACCTGCATAAGCTTTCTATAGTTTTCAGCATACAGATCTTTACATCTTTGGTTAGATTTATTCCTAGGTATTTTATGCTTCTTGGTGCAATTGTGAATGGGATCAGTTTCTTTATTTGTCTTTCTGTTGCTTCATTGTTAGTGTATAAGAATGCAACTGATTTCTGTACATTGATTTTGTATCCTGCAACTTTGCTGAATTCATGTATCAGTTCTAGCAGACTTTTGGTGGAGTCTATCGGATTTTCCATGTATAATATCATGTCATCTGCAAAAAGCGAAAGCTTGACTTCATCTTTGCCAATTTTGATGCCTTTGATTTCCTTTTGTTGTCTGATTGCTGATGCTAGAACTTCCAGCACTATGTTAAACAACAGCGGTGAGAGTGGGCATCCCTGTCGTGTTCCTGATCTCAGGGAAAAAGCTCTCAGTTTTTCCCCGTTGAGGATGATGTTAGCTGTGGGCTTTTCATAAATGGCTTTTATGATGTGTAAGTATGTTCCTTCTATCCTGACTTTCTCAAGGGTTTTTATTAAGAAAGGGTGCTGGATTTTGTCAAAGGCCTTTTCTGCATCGATTGACAGGATCATATGGTTCTTCTCTTTTTTTTTGTTAATGTGATGTATCACGTTGATCGATTTGCGAATGTTGAACCAGCCCTGCATCCCAGGAATGAATCCCACTTGATCATGGTGAATAATTCTTTTTATATGCTGTTGAATTCGATTTGCTAGTATCTTATTGAGAATTTTTGCATCCATATTCATCAGGGATATTGGCCTGTAGTTCTCTTTTTTTACTGGGTCTCTGTCTGGTTTAGGAATCAAAGTAATACTGGCTTCATAGAATGAGTCTGGAAGTTTTCCTTCCCTTTCTATTTCTTGGAATAGCTTGAGAAGGATAGGTATTATCTCTGCTTTAAATGTCTGGTAGAACTCCCCTGGGAAGCCATCTGGTCCTGGACTCTTATTTGTTGGGAGATTTTTGATAACCGATTCAATTTCTTCACTGGTTATGGGTCTGTTCAAGCTTTCTATTTCCTCCTGATTGAGTTTTGGAAGAGTGTGGGTGTTTAGGAATTTGTCCATTTCTTCCAGGTTGTCCAATTTGTTGGCATATAATTTTTCATAGTATTCCCTGATAATTGTTTGTATCTCTGAGGGCTTGGTTGTAATAATTCCATTTTCATTCATGATTTTATCTATTTGGGTCATCTCCCTTTTCTTTTTGAGAAGCCTGGCTAGAGGTTTGTCAATTTTGTTTATTTTTTCAAAAAACCAACTCTTGGTTTCGTTGATCTGCTCTACAGTTTTTTTAGATTCTATATTGTTTATTTCTGCTCTGATCTTTATTATTTCTCTTCTTCTGCTGGGTTTAGGCTGCCTTTGCTGTTCTGCTTCTATTTTCTTTAGGTGTGCTGTTAGGTTTTGTATTTGGGATTTTTCTTGTTTCTTGAGATAGGCCTGGATTGCAATGTATTTTCCTCTCCGGACTGCCTTCGCTGCGTCCCAAAGCGTTTGGATTGTTGTATTTTCATTTTCATTTGTTTCCGTATATTTTTAAATTTCTTCTCTAATTGCCTGGTTGACCCACTCATTCGTTAGTAGGGTGTTCTTTAACCTCCATGCTTTTGGAGGTTTTCCAGACTTTTTCCTGTGGTTGATTTCAAGCTTCATAGCATTGTGGTCTGAAAGTATGCATGGTATAATTTCAATTCTTGTAAACTTATGAAGGGCTGTTTTGTGACCCAGTATATGATCTATCTTGGAGAATGTTCCATGTGCACTCGAGAAGAAAGTATATTCTGTTGCTTTGGGATGCAGAGTTCTAAATATATCTGTCAAGTCCATCTGATCCAATGTATCATTCAGGGCCCTTGTTTCTTTATTGACCGTGTGTCTAGATGATCTATCCATTTCTGTAAGTGGGGTGTTAAAGTCCCCTGCAATGACCACATTCTTATCAATAAGGTTGCTTATGTTTATGAGTAATTGTTTTATATATCTGGGGACTCCAGTATTCGGCGCATAGACATTTATAATTGTTAGCTCTTCCTGATGGATAGACCCTGTAATTATTATATAATGCCCTTCTTCATCTCTTGTTACAGCCTTTAATTTAAAGTCTAGTTTGTCTGATATAAGTATGGCTACTCCAGCTTTCTTTTGGCTTCCAGTAGCATGATAAATAGTTCTCCAACCCCTCACTCTCAATCTAAAGGTGTCCTCAGATCTAAAATGAGTCTCTTGTAGACAGCAAATAGATGGGTCTTGTTTTTTTATCCATTCTGATACCCTATGTCTTTTGGTTGGCGCATTTAATCCATTTACATTCAGTGTTATTATAGAAAGATACGGGTTTAGAGTCATTGTGATGTCTGTATGTTTTATGCTTGTAGTGATGTCTCTGGTACTTTGTCTCACAGGATCCCCCTTAGGATCTCTTGTAGGGCTGGTTTAGTGGTGACAAATTCCTTCAGTTTTTGTTTGTTTGGGAAGACCTTTATCTCTCCTTCTATTCTAAATGACAGACTTGCTGGATAAAGGATTCTCAGCTGCATATTTTTTCTGTTTAGCACACTGAAGATATCGTGCCAAGCCTTTCTGGCCTGCCAAGTTTCAAAGGAGAGATCAGTCACGAGTCTTATAGGTCTCCCTTTATATGTGAGGGCAGTTTATCCCTCGCTGCTTTCAGAATTTTCTCTTTATCCTTGTATTTTGCCAGTTTCACTATGATATGTCGTGCAGAAGATCGATTCAAGTTACGTCTGAAGGGAGTTCTCTGTGCCTCTTGGATTTCCATGCCTTTTTCCTTCCCCAGTTCAGGGAAGTTCTCAGCTATAATTTCTTCAAGGAGCCCTTCAGCACCTTTCCCTCTCTCTTCCTCCTCTGGGATACCAATTATGCGTATATTATTTCTTTTTAGTGTATCACTTAGTTCTCTAATTTTTCCCTCATACTCCTGGATTTTTTTTATCTCTCTTTCTCTCAGCTTCCTCTTTTTCCATAACTTTATCTTCTAGTTCACCTATTCTCTCCTCTGCCTCTTCAATCCGAGCTGTCGTCATTTCCATTTTGTTTTGCATTTCGTTTAAAGCGCTTTTCAGCTCCTCGTGACTGTTCCTTAGTCCCTTGATCTCTGTGGCAAGAGATTCTCTGCTGTCCTGTATACTGTTTTCAAGCCCAGCGATTAATTTTATGACTATTATTCTAAATTCACTTTCTGTTATATTATTTAAATCCTTTTTGATCAGTTCATTAGCTGTTGTTATTTCCTGGAGATTCTTCTGAGGGGAATTCTTCCGTTTGGTCATTTTGGATAGTCCCTGGAGTGGTGAGGACCTGCAGGGCACTTCCCCTGTGCTGTGGTGTATAACTGGAGTTGGTGGGCGGGGCCGCAGTCCGACCCGATGTCTGCCCCCAGCCCACCGCTGGGGCCACAGTCAGACTGGTGTGTGCCTTCTCTTCCCCTCTCCTAGGGGCGGGATTCACTGTGGGGTGGCGTGGCCCGTCTGGGCTACTTGCACACTGCCAGGCTTGTGGTGCTGGGGATGTGGCGTATTAGCTGGGGTGGGCAGGCAAGGTGCACGGGGGCAGGAGGGGCAGGCTTAGCTCGCTTCTCCTTAGGTGATCCACTTCAGGAGGGGCCCTGTGGCAGCGGGAGGGAGTCAGATCTGCTGCCGGAGGTTTGGCTCCGCAGAGGCAGAGTTGGGTGTTTGCGCGGAGCAAGTTCCCTGGCAGGAACTGGTTCTCTTTGGGATTTTGGCTGGGGGATGGGCGGGGGAGATGGCGCTGGCGAGCGCCTTTGTTCCCTGCCAAGCTGAGCTCTGCCCTCCGGGGGCTCAGCAGCTCTCCCTCCCTTTGTCCTCCAGCCTTCCCGCTTTCTGAGCAGAGCTGTTAACTTATGACCTCCCAGACGCTAAGTCGCGCTTGCTGTCGGAACACAGTCTGTCCGGCCCCTCTGCTTTTGCCAGCCAGATACGGGAGCTCTGCTTGGCAGGGGAGCCACCCCTCCACCCCGGCTCCCTCCTGCCAGTCCGTGGAGCGTGCACCGCCTCGCCGCCCTTCCTACCCTCTTCCGTGGGCCTCTCGTCTGCGCTTGGCTCTGGAGACTCCGTTCTGCTAATCCTCTGGTGGTTTTCTGGGTTCTTTAGGCAGGTGTAGGTGGAATCTAAGTGATCAGCAGGTCGCGCGGTGAGCCCAGCGTCCTCCTACGCCTCCATCTTCCCTCCCCACCAAGTCCGTCTTAGAATCAGTGCCTCACCGTATCCCCATGGCTGCCTGTAGACTGGCTCCCCGACTCCCAGGACCCAGACCTTCCACAAGTCTGCTGCCTTGTCATGATCACAGCCTGTGTCTGCACACTTGACTTTTCTATGGCTCCTGAAGATATTGTCTGCAATAGATGTCGCTCCATTCCCCACACTCTTCCAAAACAAGCCTAGTAACACAGCTCAGTGATGTTTCTGGAGCAAAATGGAAAGGTAATGTCAGCCCTCAGACCCAGAGGAGCTGTGGGTGTGTTCATTATCTTTTTGTGAAACGAGTCAGCATCAGAGCAGCCCCTAGAGGGTTGGGGGGATGCTGCCTCCCACTCCCACTCCTGGCCTTCAACACACCGGCCCTCCTAGTAGGGTGAGCCACATTCTGCACTGATGAGGATGGAGGGCCAGCCAGGGAGAGGAGCTGGAGCACAGGCTTAATTTTCTGTTTGATTTTCCCAGCTTGCCTGGGGATATGCTTTAGGGCTAGCAGATGGATTTGCTCCATGAAAGAGTTGCCCCTGAGACTCCTATGAAAGAAGTTTGTATTGTTTGTTTTTTGGACAGAGGTTCATTCAGAAAGAGACTCATGCAATTCCCCAGGGGAACCTGACTCTTTATTTTGAATGGCTTGGGAGTCTGGAAATTCCATATTCGTCTCCCTGACTTGAAAGCTCACAAGTGAAAGAGTTTGGAGGGTGGACGGTGATGGCTTATTTTTCTTTGTAGAGTGACATAGTGGATGGCTCAGCAGCATCAATAGCCACAGACTGAGGGGCTCTGCCTAAGCTACATGTACATTTTAGGTAAATTTAATTTTTTAGCAAGTTTCCTGGAGATGGGTGGGAGAGATCTATTTGTACTAAGGAGATGTGCTGAGCTTGGAGAAGGAAACAATGCTTCAGGTCTGAATGAAAGGGAAACCATCTTGCAGAGATGAAGAGGAGGTTTTTTTCTGGAGCCCTGGAGGGAGGTGAAGTGAAAAGAGGAAAGTAGAGGGAGGTGGTGTGGGGCTGAGGGATGGCAGGAGACCCCACAGTGGGAGTCTGAATAGCTAATCTCAGTTCTCCCCCCCCCTCTGGTGTTATATTGCCACATCTTTGCCGTGGCCTCATGGATGGGGGGCTGAGTGTTGGCCCCACCTCTTGACTTTAGGTTTGTCCACTTAACTTGATTTGGTTGATGAGATGTTAACAGATATGACATGAATGGAAGCTTAAAATGCTCTTGGGCAGGGATTTTGCTGTGTTGCATTTCTCATTTTCACCATGGTAAAAACATGCCTTGGACATATGCAAGACCAAGGGCAATGAGGGTCATGTGGAACACACCTGTACCCAATCCACAATATGTGCCATGCCTACTTAAAGTCTACACTAAATCAGCCAAACCCCAGCCATTCCATTGATATGTGATCAGGGAATAAATTCTTATTGTATGCCACTGTGTTTTGGGAATGTTTGTTACACAACACGTTGTGGCAATAGCTGACTAATCCAAGTATCTGTTTTTTACTGTCTCAAAATTTTAGTAAAGTCAATGAACTCATGAAATGCTTGAGATAATTTTTTTTAATGGAAACCAGTGAGGGGTTGGGTTTGTGTATGAATTATAAGACAGTATTAAGAGAGAAAGAAGCATTTAGAAGAAACCTCTAGATGAAGAGAGGCCATAGGGAGAGCTTTGAAACCTCACACAGACATGGAAATTGGGGGTGAGAAAGTTTTATCAGCTTCTTGAGAGGCATAGACCACCCAGCTGACATCTAGTTTACGTCATAGAAGGAACATAAGCCAGGCACCAAAAATATGGATGTATTAGTTAGGGTTCTCCTGAGAAACAAAACCAACAAAATGTGTATGGAGACAGAGAGAGAGAGAGAGAGAGAGAGAGAGAGAGAGAGAGAGAGAGAGAATATTAAGGAATTGGCTCATGTGATTATGGAGCCTAGTGAGTCCAAAATCTGCAGTGGGCCAGGAGACTGGAAACTCAGAAAAGAGCTAATGTTGTAGTTCATGTCCAAAGATGACCTGCTGGCAACATCCCCACTTGCTTGCTTGGAGGATGTCAGTCTTTTGTTCTGTTCAGGCCTTCAACTTATTGGATGAGGCCCACCCACATAAAAAACCAATCTGCTTTACTCAAAGTACACCAATTTAAATGTTAATTGGATTAAATGTTAATCTTATCCAAAAACACTCTCACAGAAATGTCCAGAATAATGTTTGACCATATGTCTGGGCACTGTGGCCCAGCCAAGTTGACACATAAAATTAACTATCACTATGGACTTTAACCTTTCTCTGGCCCTGAGAAAAGGAAACCCATTGGTTCCATGCCAACAATTTGTAAGTCAGTAGTAAGAGGGCCAACATCCTACCACAGTGCTTTTATTTACCTTATGATCATATATCCCAGTGAAAGTGACTGGGGCTATTGTTGAGGAAATTTTGGATTGGACCCACTGAATTCACCAAGCTTTGTCAAGATACCATTCCTAACATTCTTAAAAAATATCTCTTACTGAATTATAGTATACATTCACAAAGTGCACAAATCAGTGCAGCTTGATGAATTTTCACAAAGTGAATCAGCCCTGGCTCAGAAAATAGAGCCCCTCTCATGTTCCTTTCTAGTCACTGCCCTCTTCCTAATGGTAATAACTATCTTTCCTTCTAAAACCATAGATTGGTTTTGCCTATTTTGTATATTATGGTAGGTATGTTTTTCAAAGATGAATGTACTAATGTAACCCATCTTACCTCTTCTGAAAATGTGATGCTGACCTTCCTCCTTTGAGGGGTGGGATCTCCATTCTCTCCCTTTGAATATGTGTGGACCTGTTAACTATTGTGGAAATCACACCACGTGGCTTCTGGGGCTAATTTATAAAAGGCAGTATGACTATTTGCTGATCCTTTTGGGATTCTTACCCTTGGAACCTGGCCACTTGCAAGACTACATGTATATGTTCCAACCACAGTCCCAGTTGAGGATCCAGCTGATAGAGGACATCAACCATCACATGTGTGAGCAAGGAGCCTTCAGATGATACAGGTTTCAGCTTCCCAGTGTCCCCTTCTGCCTCAGAGTGAAGCAGAGATGAGCTGCCCTATGGAGCCCAGCCCAAATTCAGATTCATGAGCAAACAAAGGTTGTTTAAAGCTACCAACTATGGTATCATTTGTTACACAGCAGGACATAACTACAACATGATTTATGCAGATGGCATCATACAGTATGAATAATTTACTTATATTCAACATCATATCTGTGAGATTCTTCCATTTAGTCATTATATGTAGATGTAGATTGTTCATTCTTATTGCTTTATAGTATGTGATATTATGCGAATACAAAACAGTTTATGTGTTCATTGTGCTGTTGTGAGACACAAGTTGTTTCTAGTTTGGGGGCTATTAAAAACAGACATCTTAGTATATATCTTTTGGTAAACATAGTATGTATTTCTGTTGGGTGTGTACCTAGAGTTGGAATTATTGTGTCATAGAGTATCTATGTTCTGCTTTAGTGGTTACTGCCAAAAAGCTCACTAATATTTTTTCTGAACAAAATATTAAAAACAATTTCCTGAGCTTGTTTATGGACTGAACTGAGTATAGGAAGGGAGGTCCGATTGGAGGTATCCTTGTCATCACTAGAAAAGGCTCTAGATCAAGACTGTTTGATTTATTCACTCTGAAACCCCAGACCCAGTAGGCTAGCAAGGAACATAAATTTTAACAACATTGATTTGCATAATGGGAGCCTCCTAGTGTCGTGTGACTTTTTAGTAGCTCTGTTTGATATTCCTCCTTTCTCTTCCCTTTAACATATCTGTGAAGACACACAAAAGCAAAATTTGGCCTCATCTTTGGAAACTGTTATTGCCATGCAGTCCAAGGAAGTTACTTGTTGGTGTTCTATGATTAAGCAGATTCCATAGAGGGTCTGGGTGGCTCAGTTGGTTGAGCATCTGACTCTTTATTTTGGCTCAGGTCATGATCTCATGGTTGGTAGAATTGAGCCCTGTGTCGGGCTCTGCACTGATAACGTGGAGCCTGCTTAGGATTCTCTCTCTCTCTCTCTCTCTCTCTCTCTCTCTACCCCCCTTCCCCTCTTGCTCTTTCTCTCTCTCTCTCTCAAAATAAATAAATAAACTTAAAAAAAGTATTTTCTTCTAGAAAATATTCTGGCTATTTTTTCCATACTACCACATATATATGAAAAAATTTTCAAAATAGGCTGTCACTAGGTAAATGTGATTGAAGCAGACACATATAAACTAAATGACATATAAACTTTAGAATCCTGCATATGCCAAGGGAATTAATGAGACTACCATTCACATGGGCAGTAGAGTCTATTGGTCAGAAGCTTATGTTCTGCTGGGGTTTGAATCTCAGCTCTGCTGCTTACCAGCTGTGACATTGGATAGGTCCCTTAACCCCCTGGAGCCTCCATTTCTTACCTGTAAAAGGGAAATAATAGTAGTGTCTATTACATAGAGTTGGTGTGAAAGCTAAATTAGTTAGGTAGTTAAGTAGGAAGAAACCTAACACATCTTGGGCACATAGATAACACTCAATACTTACCAGCTATTATATTTGCAATGGAAGGGTAGGTCAGGGCCAGATTCATAGGGAATCCTGGTTAGGTGAGTGCTGAAAACCATTTTTTCCAGGTTAGACTAAATTAGAATTAGGCTAATTCTAAATTAGTCCTCCTTCCCCTCAAAGTCCGCCCTCGCTGCTAATGCCACGTGTCAGAATGAGACAGGGAGCACATGGCTCATCTTGGGGAGGTTGTAATGAGAACTGAATGCAGTTGACAGGCAGAGGAAGGCAAGTCTTCATGCCAGGATTTGGTTGACAGAAGGCAGCAGATTCTTGAATATCTACATCAGGCAAAAGATGTAGAGGCTGTGTCACTCTAGCAGAGTGTTGCATAATTGCTTTCATTTCCTTAGGTTTCCTATCAAGACACTATCTGTGTTTCCTTTGAAGGGCAGCTCCCTCCTGGTGTGCCTGCAGCCCCAATACCTCCAGTGCACCTGACTTTTAGATGGTAAGGAGTTGGGAGAGAAGGACCTGGATGTCTACAGATGGGCTTGACCAAGAAGCCACCATCCCAGGCTTCACTGTCCATGTGAGAGTCAAGGTTGAGGTGGGACTGGCCTACTGCACACAGCAGACATGCAGCTGCCCAAGGGACTTCTGTGGAGGTCCTTCTTCTTGGCTGTCCAGCATTAGCACCACTTCCTTGATGGGTTTACAAAATGTCCGACCTTACTTATCTTGACAGAAAACAAGACCTAACCCCCAGATAGAGTGGCTACAAAATGCTGGATGCTTAGTGTTTTTTTCACACTCCTTTGTAGCCGGGGTGCAGGTGTGTGCCTCAGATCCTGCCAGCTCAGACTTGCTGCATCCATTTTCAGACCTGGGCACAGGATCTAGTGCTGGAGAGAAGCCAGAAACAGAGTACAGTCTTCCCTGGAAGGGTGGGGAAGCAGTGATGTGAGCTACCCCATTCTCTGAGGTCACAGTGAGAATGGTTACAGCATCAGTGTCCACTGTGGTTGGTGTCACTGCCCAGTAGTAGTCAGCAGTAGTGGCACTGTGTTGCTTCCTCCCCCCACCCTCCAACCTGTTCTTCACCCTTCTTTGTCCTGATGGGTGTCCTGAGAGGCTGACCTCTGTGGGCTTTATCACTGGACTCTCTTGCCTCCAGGCTTCCAGTTCAGTTTGGTCACTGGGTGGTACCACAAGGAAAGAAGACAGAGGTTAAGGTGTCTCTTCTCTCCTTCCTACCTGCCTGGGCCAAGTTTCTTCAAATGCCCATATCTTTCCATGTCTGTAGCTCCTGTCCAATGGCTCCTCCTCCAAGGTTCTAGTGCTCACTGGACTCCAGTTAAAGCCGGGGGTGGTAATGACTTCCTCCCATGGTTAGTCTCTGCATGCGTTAATCTGCCCTATCTTTATTCCTTAAGCCTTCCCACTTTAATCAGTTTCTTAAACTACTCAGAGTTGGGTTCTGTTCCCTGTTTTTGCTGAACTCTTAGGAAATTTCTCTACCCAGACTTGGGTCTTAGAAAATTGCTACTTTGCCAGTTGATGATGTTGAGATTGAAGAGCTGTCCCATGGGAAGCATGATGAAAAAGTGCCTTGAATTTAAGCCCATGTGAAGTGGACAGTCCTGGGGTGTTCTTGGACCAAAGCTGCTCTATGAAGGATATTTTAAGTCTGTTTTCATAGTTTCTGGACTCTATGATAACTGGTCAAAGGATCCTGTGGCAAGCTATGGAAAGTTGCCAAGACTAAAAAGGACCACACTTGTTCATTCTTTGCCATATCTTTCTCTCCTGCACTATGACTTTGCAGCTCCTCCTGTCCAGAGGGGAGTCTGTTTCCATACCCCTTGAATCTAGCCATTTTACTTGCTTTAGCCAATAGAATGGAGTAGAGAGGGGTCTGTGCCTCATGGGGCTGTGCAAGCTTTTGCTTGCTTCCTTCAGATCCCTGACTCTACTGTGTTAGTAGGCCAGGGCTGTCGTGCTGGGGGATGAGAGGCCTACAGCACCTGGAGCCATGTTGTCCCTGTTGAGGCCCATACATGTGAGAGAACCCAGACAAGATCCGCAGAGCCCCTCTACAGCTGGCTGCAGGTGAATGAGGGCATCCAGCAGAGATTAGAAGAACCAACCAGCAGAACCCGGCCTAAATTTCTGACCCACAGAATTGTGAGCTAACTACGTTGTTATCATTTTAGAGAAATGTGTTGCAGAGCCATAGCTAACTGATACAGTGTCCTTTGGGTGGCCCAGCAAAATCTTCCAAGGGCTAGGTGGGTGGGTGGCCACTTTGGCCACGTTAGACTATTGACAAACCAACCCATTGCTGACCTCATTTCTTGTTACAAGGAGGTGAAGAAAATATCTTTGTTATTGAGCTTAATAAGGGAGTGAGAAGTGGCAAACCAGTTGCTTCTGCTCTCGGTGTGTATCTCTGAGAGCCAAAGTTAGTAGTTTAGCTGATACCGTCCCTCTCTCAACACTGCTTCCTGTGTTCTGACTCCTCTGTTGCTTTTTCAGTGGAAGCAGCTGCTTGCCTGCTTGTGGTCTGTCTGTATCTCACAGCTAGTGCTGCACTAGTGCACAAAAGGCAGACTCCAGAAGCAAAGAACTCCCGCGTCTTCACTGTTCAGCTGGCTTCTGAGCCATCCAGGAAGTGGTGGGAACCTGCCTCCCTGTAGCTCTAAATGGGAAATTAGCAAACACAATGTGATAAAATTGGCTTAAATTGGGAGGATTAACGCAAAGGATATGAGATGGACGGGAGCAAAAACTGTAATCAGGAACTATGGCAGGCAATGAATAGAGGGAAATGAGAATGCCCCGGGTGGTGCCCAGAGCCTAGTCTTGCTGATCCTTCCCCCACAGATTCCTCTTCTCCAGGCTTCCAAGCTGGTTTTGCTTATCAGATACTTGCTGCTGGCTTCCTTGCACTAGATCCCGGCCATAGGACTGGGTAAGCTTGCAGGGGCATCGTCCCCCTGGGCTCTGGGTTGCCCTGGGCCACAATCTTCAGTGAAATGATGGTGTGAACCCAGACTGACTGCACACTGACCCCCATCTCCTCCCCCAGAGGACTTGACTGCCCTTGAAATCCACAGCCTGTGTCCACAGGTGTCCTTAGTGTGGATGTAAGGTTAGTGTGCCCGTGTTGTCTGTCAGATTGGTGAACTAGCAAACTAGCAAAGTCAGCCCCAAGGGGGAGGGACAGGGGAGTCCGATGTAGTCTGCAGCCATGGTCACCACAGAAAGAAGTGCAATTGGGGCAGGCAGTGAGGAGTTCTCTTTTCGGGAAGTTTCTGTATTTGGGGGAGTCCTGAACTTGATCACCTTGGGTCAGAAAGCTCTCCAAGAAGCCAGGCTTCACCTCAAAACAACTATCAGTTCATGGGAAATAGCCTCATAAGGAGTCCAGTTACAGCTGAGTTGAGGACTCCTGCTTTGAGAGCCAGTCACTTCATTGTGGGCAGTTAAACACTTTCCTGATTGAATCAAGAGAAGTAGGAACAATAGTTTTTAGTCAGTTGACCAGACCGTGGAAGTAGATATAGATGTTAGCTTTGCTGCCCTATGGTACACTATGGTACACTATTCAGATATAGATGTTAGCTTTGCTGCCCTATGGTAAACTAAGCTTACCTGTTGCTTCAAGGGGTATAACTGGAAAGTCAGCACCATATAAAGAGGTAATGGCTCCACAAAGAACAAAGAGTCTTATTGATTTCCTGTGGCTGCTGTGACACATCATCATAACCAGAGTGGCTTAAAACAGCACAATGTGATTCTCTTATATTTCTGGAGGTCAGAAGCCTGAAATCACTCTCACTAGGCTAATGGGAAGGTGTGAGCAGCGCTGGTTCCTTCTTGAGGCTCTGAGGGGAGAATCTGTTTCCGTGACTTTTCAGCTTCTTACGTCTGCCTGTCTTCTTTGGTGTACTCCCTCTCCTTTCATCTTCAGAGCAAATCACTCCAGTCTCTGCTTTCATCATCATATCACCTTCTTGGACTCTGACCTTCTTGCCTCCCTCTTATAAGGACCATTGTGATTACACCTGCATCCATGCAGACATTCTAGGATAGTCTTCCCATTTCACACATCTGCTAAATCCCCTTTGTCATGTAAGGTAACATTCACAGGTCCCAGGGATTGGGACAGGGACATGTTAGGAAGTAATTATTCAGCCAACCACAGGGTCATTTGATCAGCCTTTTGGAAAATGAATTCTACATTCATTCAAGGCCAATGGTTCCAAATAGACCATTTCTCTCAGGACAGTGATGTTGTCTTTGAATTTGACAATACATTTCCTATTTTGTGAGGGGGATATTGGAGGCAGCAAGGCCCCCAAACAGTGCCTCTTAGCAGCTCCTAAAGAGCAGAGCATTTTAAAATCCAGTGTAGATATTGGTGGAGGTGGAGGTCATGCACGCGAGCAGATGGCACCATGGGGTGACATGTGCAGAAGAGTGTTTATGAGAAACAAATTCCCAAATGTCAGCTAAGTTACAGGTCATGGAGAGAGCAGTGGAAAACAGGGCACAGTATCATAGTAGGTAGCCGAAGGTAAACAGCCAGATGGAGGCCCTGGGAGCTACCAGCAGAGACTTGCTACTTCTCCCGGAACACAGCTGGTGGGGTTTTCCGAGGTCCTGGCTAATTGGTTTTCTCTCCCAGCTTTAGAGCACCAGCATTTTCTTCTTGCATTCCGCCACTTGCTCCACTGTCTGCAAATATGTAGGAGGTTTTGTATAAGCCATGTCAGAGGGAATTTCACAGCTGTCTTTGCTTAGTCTACAGCCAGCAGACTGGAGGGGGCTGGCACGACTGGGTCCTTCCACCCCACCAATGCTTTAATGTGTGCAGAAACAGGCTTAGTGGATGGCCAAAGAGGGACAATGCAGATCTGCTTCCTTAATGGGGAGACTCTGGAGGATCTGCTGTTGCAGAGTGGGGCAGAGAAAGCCCAGAGCCTTCCCAGATAGATTAAAAATAGAAAGTGCAACCACTATGGAAAACAGTATGGAGGTTCCTCAAAGATTAAAAATAGAGCCATCCCAGAAACAGATCCATAAATATGGAGAACAAACTAAACTGGTGGTTGCCAGAGGGAGCGGGGTGGAGAGGTGGCAAAATGGGGAAAGGGAGTGAGAGGTACAGGCATCCGGGTAAGGAATGAATAACTCATGGGGGTGCAAGGTTCAGCATAGGGAATGTAGTCAATGGTATTGTCATAGCATTGCATGGTGACAGATGGTAGCCACACTTGGAGTGAGAATAGCATAAACATATAGACTTGTGGAATCACTATGTTGTACACCTGAAACTAATGTAACATTATGTGTCAACTACGCTTCAATAAAAAAAAAAATAGAACCACCATATGATGGGGCAATTCCACCCATGGATATATCTAAAGGAAATGAAATCACTATATTGAGGACATATCTGCACTCCCATGTTCATTGCAGCATCATTCACAGTAGCCAGCACATGGAAACAACCTAAGTGTCCATAGATGGAGGATGGATAGAGCAAATGTGGTATATAGATACAGTGGAGTATTACCCAGCCATCAAAAAGAAGGAAGTCCTGCTATTTGTGACAACATGGTCGGAACTTGAGGGCATCATGCTAAGTGAAATAAGTCAGAGAAAGGCAAATACTGTATGATTTCACTTTTTTGTGGAATCTTAAAAAAAACCCTCATAGATATGGAGAACAGATTAGTGGTTGCCAGAGGTGGGAGGTGGAGGGTGGGCAAAATGGGTGGAGGTGATCAAAGGCACCAACTTCCATTTATAAAATAAGCAAGTCCTGGCGATGTCATGTGCAGCATGGTGACTCTAGTTAACAGTACTGTACTGTGTATTTGAAAGTTGCTAACAGAGCAGATCTTAAAAGTTCTCATTACCATGAAAAAAAAAGTGTGTGTGGTGATGGATGCTAACTAGATTTGTTGTGATCATTTTGCAGCATATACATGTATCAAATAATTACGTTGTGACTTGAAACTGATATAATGTTGAATATCCATTATATCTCAATTAAAAAGTATATACTTTGGGTGGGAAGCAAAGCTTCCAAGACTGCAATTTGGGGCATAAAGAAAATCCTGGGAGAACTGACAAAGGATGACCTAGTGGGTGTTCTCCCTCTCTCTTGTTCCGTGCCCCCACCAAAATCACACCTATGTGTGCACACACATGACCCTTTTGATCATGCAGGTAGACTCATGGCCATGATTCAACATGTGGCCTCAGGAAAATATTACTTTCTAAGTAAGCAGTGTGAGAGAATCAAAGTCCAGGAGATACTGTTTCTGGTCTGAATCTTCCTTGTTAAGACCCAAAACCTTTATGGACCATCTGTGAAGTGAAAGCTTTATCTAAATCGACGGATTTTGATATTTTGGGTGTCAGGACCTCCTCAGGAATCCCACACTCATACTACGCTTTTCTGTGCAAAGATTATATAAAACCACGGCATCCTGCTTCTGTCCCACAAAAAGCAGACACTCCCAGACAAGGACTTGAGTGTTGGGGTTTTATTTGGGAGGTGAGTCCAAGAAGTCCAAATAAGGGAATGGGGAAAATGAGACTGAAAAGAGAGAGAAGCTAAAAAAGCATGTGCTAACCAGGAGGGTTACCTCTGTGGGCAATAGGGACTCCATGCCACTGGAGACCCCAGGAATAACCACTTCTCACAGTGTGATCCCTGGACCAGCAGCATGGGCATCACCTGGGAGCTTGTTAGAAATGCAGATTCCCACGTACCCACCCCACACCTACTGATCGGTCCCAGTGGTGGTCCTCAGCAATCCATGTTATTTAAGCCTTCCAGTGATCCTGATATATGCTAAAGTTTGAGAATCACTGGCACAGAATTGCCCCATGGAGAGGTTGAAGGGTGGGGAAACTGGAGTGATCATCCACCACCTGTCTTCTCTTACTGGTTGAGGTTGCTTGGTGGCCAACCTGGACCCCTTAGCACTCTGGATTGCCCTGTGCATGGTCTGAGCAAGGACCCCTGGTGCTTTCTCTGGTTATCAGGGACAGAAGCTGCAAGATACAGGTGCCTCCTCAGGTGGATGCCACCAGTGCACACAGGAACCGTCCACCATAGCTGCAGGTGAACTCAAGAGGTTAACCGAGAGGCTCTGGGGTGGGACAGCAACAGAATCTGCCCCACATACTAAGAATTCAGTGGCATTGTACATATTTGCAAATGGAGGTGCATATAGTGTGTGCATACATATATTCATTAGATTTATGGTAAGGGCCTAGTTAGATGTGGAGAGAATACTTATGTTGCTTGCTTATTGACATCATTATAAAGTGTACACATTGATGGACTGACCAGTCACATGCTGTGTAATAACACCATTTTGCCTCATCACCCATGCTAGAATTTGTGTGGAGAGACATAAATTTTATTTTTCTGTGAAAAGTGGCTCAAGAAGAAGTCATCAGCTAATGTTGGACATGTAGGCAGTGAGAAGGTGAAAGTTCCTAGTTACACAAGAGAGCTGCTATAAAGAAATGATAGGTACTGGTGTCATCTGTGTGTTATTTGGAGAGGTGGGTGCAGAAAGGTGTTGGACTGTAGCTTTTCCAAGCATCAAAGTCCTCTGCCCAGTGTGCTTAATGGTTTTCACTGATTCTCCCTCTCTAACATAGGGAGGGAGATTGGCAAGAATTAGGCAGGGTGGTGGGTCAGAGAACTGGCATACAAGGCACAGTAATTTTGTCAAAGGAATTGAGTCACTAAAAGAGAAACTGAGGCAAAACCCAGTTGTCTGGTCTGAGCCATGTGTAAACATGAAGGTTGGTGGACATTGAGATGTGGACAGCTTCCCCAGTAGGACACATTCCAGGCTTACAGTTCCACAACAAATCGCCAACCCCTTGCTGGGTGGTGGGGCAAGAGTTTCATAGGGGCTGGATGGTAGCAGAAGTGACCTATGCAGCGTTCTTGTTGTCTCACATCACACCCCCATGCCAACCTTTGTCTTCCATTGTGGCGGCGGTTTGTCTTCTCTGGGAAGCAGATCCTGGGTCTAAGTGGGGAGTGCAGAAGGTTTACTGGGGAGTAACATCTGAGAAAAGAAAAGAAAGGAAGAAAAGAAAAAATAGGGGAGCTGTTAGACCCTAGTGCAGACCTGGCAAAGTCTGTAGCAGCCAAGACTACCCATCAGAGGAGTCCCGTGTTGGATGGAAATCTCTAGGCCCTTTTTTGTATCACAGCCTTGCTCAGTCATTGGCTGGGCACTGCTCCAAGAAGAATGAATTTGGCTTCATAGTCAATGTGGACCCTGAGGAGTTAAAGCTGCAGGCTGTTAGCAGGACCAGGGACATATTTTGCGGCCCCTAGTACAAAATGAAAATGGGGGCCCCTGCCCAAAAACGACTAAGAATGTCAAGATGATGGAAGCATGGCAGTAAGCCAGGTGTGGGGCCTGTAGGGGCCTTCTAACTATGGCATCCTGTGTAACTACAGGGGCCACATATCCATGAAGCCCTCTCTGGCTGTATCCTACCATGCTGCTTGCACCTGCATGGCATGTCCTACCTTAATGGGGATCTGAGCGATGCACCCCCACTTTGCTGCAGATCAAGACCTTCTGTGAAGTCACTGGAAGTAATGCAGCCTGCCCCTGGCTGTCACCCACAGGCATGGGTCAGTTAACACTATGAGGGCAGCCCTCAATCCATGAAGGGACAATTCTGTGGTGTGTTCTAGGTGGTTCCTCAGAGGGATACCAACAAGATTGGGCTGTGGTTTCCCACAGCAATAATCAGCTCAATAAAATGCATTTTATGTGCTTCCCCTTCTTCCATGCCCCACTGTGTCCACTCCTTCACTTTGGTGTCCTAAGATCACTTCCCATATAAACTTGCTTGCACCCAAGTCCTTGTCTCCAGCTCAAAAACACACACCCTTGTTCAGGATTAATTTAGGAACTGGTGCTTCTGACTGAACACAGAGAAGGAAGAAGCTGATGCTATTCACAAAATAAGTGATGTTTTGTTTCAGTTTTTAATGTTTATTCATTTTTGAGAGACAGAGAGACAGAGTGCAAGTGGGGAAGGGGCAGAGAGAGAGGGAGACACAGAATCTGAAACAGGCTCTGGGCTCTGAGCTGTCAGCACAGAGCCTGACGTGGGGCTCGAATCCACGGACCGCAAGATCATGACCTGAGCTGAAGTTGGACGCTTAACAACTGAGCCACCCAGGCCCCCTAAGTGATGTTTTCTTACATCACAAAGTGATTTGAGTGGACGAAGAAACTAAGAAAAGTAACATTTTATTAGTAAACAGGCAGCACCCGTTGCTGGGAGCAACGAGGCCATCATTTGCTTTGGCTGCAATGAGGATCTCACCCACCCCTCTCAGAGACCCTCATTCGCATGGCCAGTCATCCTTGAGACCATGGGACGGCCTTGGATTGAGGCCAAGTATTGGCTATCCTCTCTATGTAATGGGGGGGGGGGGCGGGGGTGGCAAATAACATTTTCTCTAGAGAATGGAAATTGAAATGAGTCCTTTCCAGTAAAGACCTTGAGTAATTTACAGAATGAAGGAGGGTATTTACAAAGTGCTGTTAAAGTTAGGGCTGCCCTGGATTAATTTTTCCCCTAATCTTATTGAAATGTAATTGACATATAACATTATATTAGTTTTAGGCATACCTCATAATGAATTGATATATGTGTATATTGCAGAAGGACACAGTATATCTAGTTAACATCTATCAGCTCACATGGCTACAAATTTGTTTCTTGTGATGACAACTTTTAAGATCCACTTTTTAGCAACTTTACCATATACAATACATATTGTTACCTATAGTCACATGTTATATGTATATAGCTATATGTATATGTATGTAGCTATATGTATATATGTTATATAGTATATGACATCCCCAGAATTTATTTACCTCATAACTGAAAGTTGGTACTTTTTTTTTTAAAGTTTTATTTATTTGAGTAATCTCTCACCCAATGTGGGGCTTGAACTCATGACCCCAAGATCAAGAGTTGCATGCTCCCCTGACTGAGCCAGCCAGGTGCCCCAGAAATTGGTACCACCTGCACCTATTTTGCCCACCCCCCACCTCTAGCGATCACTAATCTGTTGTCTGTTTCTATTAATTCATTCTTTTAAAGATTCCACATAAAATGAGATCATACAGTATTTGTCTTTTTCTGTCTGATTTCACTGTTTTTTAAAGTTTATTTATTTATTTTTGAGAGAGAGAACGTGGGGGAAGGGCAGAGAGAAAGAGGGAGAGAGAGAATCCTAAGCAGGCTCCACACCTCAGCATGGAACCTGATGCAGGACTTGAACTCATGAACTATGAGATCATGACCTGAGCCAAAATCAAGCATCAGTCAGATGCTTAACTGACTGAGCCACTCAGGTGCCCCTGGTAGTTCTATCTTTAATTTTTTGAGGGACCTACATACTGTTTTCCCTAGTGGCTGCACCAATTTACATTCCTACCAATGGTACAGGATGGTTCTCTTTTGTTTATATCCTCACTGACATTTGTTGCTTCTTGTCTTTTTGATGGCAGCCATTCCAACAAGTGTGAGGTAATATCTCACTATGTTTTGTGTTTTTTGTGTGTTTTTTTTTTGTTTTTTTGTTTTTTGTTTATTGTTTTTTGTTTTTGTTTTTTTTCATTTCCCTGGGGTGCCTGGGTGGCTTAGTTAAGCGTCTGACTTCAGCTCAGGTCATGATCTCATGGTTCATGAGTTCCAGCCCCACATCAGAGCCTGGAGCCTACTTAAGATTCTGTGTCTCCCTCTCTCTCTGCCCTGCCCCACTCGTGTTCTCTTTCTCTCTCAAAAATAAATAAATTTTAAAAAATAATTTAAAAATTTTTCATTTCCTTGATGATTGCCCTGTTTTTTTGTTTATTTTCAATGTGTGTGTATACATTGGTCATTCATATCAGGGTGAATACTGCTATTCATAATAGGAATATAGGCCAAGGAGCATAGGGCTGGGTTCATGCTCAAGAAATAAGGGAATTCTGGTTATAAATGAATTTTGGAGACTGTGGTGGGTTCTATGATGGGCTGTCCACATCCTCCTTGTGAAAGCCCAATTCTCCCAGCCTCTGGCAGTACTGCTGGAAGACAGCCCTCAACTGTCAGCCCCTTTGGGGATTGGCTGGTTCAAAGTCAGTCCTCCTTCCAGGTCCAGCCTGTATCCAGTGATTGGTCGATGTGGGGTATGAAGGCCTGGCCCACTGGCCCCTGAGGAGTCTGCACTGGGACCACTTGAACACCACACTCCCCATGGATCAGCTGAGGCCTTTGTTGAGACTATATCACAGCTCAGCTCTTCCTTCTGCCCCATCCTGCTTCCATCTTTTCCTTTCTACAAACAAGAGCCCTCCTTAGAAACCCTCCTGCAAGCTGATCTTCATTCCAGAGTCTGCCTTCCAGAAAACCCAATCCTTAACAGCAGCATTGTCCATGACATCATATATTAACAGCAACTCTCAGCTAAGGAGGCATTCTGTCGCGTTTTGCAAATTGGGTTTGTCCTAGGCTCAAAGTTTTCTGTTCACCGGCCTTTCTCCAGGGGAAATTCCAAGAAGGCTCTGATGTTTAGAACACTGCTCTTCTTAAATTTTCAGGGAAAGGGCTGGCGCATATTTCCCAGTGACATGTCTGCAGTTAGGGAGAGAGTTTGTTTCTTTTTAAATTGAGGTATAACTCATATACAGTAAAATGCAGATTTTAAATACAAAGTTTATTTTCTTTTATTTTTTTTTATTCCAAAACTTGCATTGTTTTATTATTTAAGGAAAAGATGAGTTTGAGGTGTTATTTCAACACTAAAAAGGGTGTTTATTGTTTATTGTCTTAATGTTGTTAAAGTCGATTTGTAAACATCACTTATTATTCTAGAATTTTGTTATATATGAAATATATGTAAAGAAACAACTCCAATTATAACTCTTTTTTAATTTAAATTCTAGTTAATATACAGTATAGTCTTAGCTTCAGAAGTAGATGCAAAACTAAAAGGTAACTGACAGAATGGGAGAAGATATTTGCAAATGACATATCAGATAAAGGGCTACCAAAATCTATAAACACCTTATCAAACTCAACACCCAAAAAACAATCCAGTGAAGAAATGGGCAAAAGACATGAATAGACACTTCTCCAAAGAAGACATCCAGATGGCCAATCGACACATGAATAAATGCTCAACATCACTCATCATCAAGGAAATACAAATCAAAACCACAATGAGATACCACCTTACACCTGTCAGAATGGCTAACATTAACAACTCAGGCAGCAACAGATGTTGCCGAGGATGCGGAGAAAGAGGATCTCTTTTGCAGTGTTGTTGGGAATGCAAGCTGGTGTAGCCACTCTGGAAAACAGTATGGAGGTTCCTCAAAAAACTAAAAATAGAACCATCCTATGACCCAGCAATTGCACTACTAGGTATTTATCCATGGGATACAGGTGTGCTGTTTCGAAGGGACACACACACCCCAATGTATAACAGCACTATCAACAATAGCCAAAGTATGGAAAGAGCCCAAATGTCCATCGATGGATGAATGGATAAAGAAAGTGTGGTATATATATACAATGGAGTATTATTCAGCAATCAAAAAGAATGAAATCTTGCCATTTGCTACTATGTGGATGGAACTGGAGGGTATTATTCTAAGTGAAATTAGTCAGAGAAACACAAAAATCATATGACTTCACTCATATGAGGACTTTAAGACACAGAACAGATGAACATAAAGGAAGGGAAACAAAAATAATAAAAACAGGGAGGGGGACAAAACAGAAGAGACTCATAAATATGGAGAACAAACTCAGGGTTACTGGAGGGGTTGTGGGAGTGGGGAATGTGCTAAATGGGTAAGGGGCACTAAGGAATCTACTCCCGAAATCATTGTTGCACTATATGCTGACTAATTTGGATGTAAGTTTAAAAAAATAAGAAATAAAATTAAAAAAAAGAAGATGTTTATACATATAATGGAATACTACTTGGTGATGAAAAGAATGAAATCTTGCCATTTGAAACAAAGTGGATTGAACTAGAGGGTATTATGCTAAGCGAAATAAGTTAGCCAGAGAAAGAAAAATATATGATTTCACTCATATGTGGAATTTGAGAAACACAAAGATGAACATAGGGGAAGGAAGGCAAAATAAGATAAAAACAGATATGGAGGCAAACCATGAGAGAATAAACAGGGTTGCTGTAGGGGAGGTGAGTGAGGGGATGAGTTAGATGGGTGATTGGCATTAAGGAGGGCACTTTTTGGGATGAGCGCTGTGTGTTATAGTTAAATGCAGTTTAATGGGTTTTCACAAATGTTTATGCCGGGGTAACCAACATCCCCATCATGATACAAAACATCTCCCTTACTCAACAAAATTTTCTTGTGACCTTTCTTGTGCCTCTGGTCAATAACTTCACCACCCCTTTTCCAAAGGCCACTCACACAATTTCACATGAATGGAATCATACAGCGTGTACTCTTTTGTATCTGGTTTCTTTCACTCAAAATATGATTTTGAGATTCATCCCTTGTCTCACTCAGTTTAGGCTGCTATGCAAAAATACCATAGACAGGGTGCTTAAACAACAGAGATTTATTTTGCATGTTTCTGGAGACAGGAAGCCTGAGATCAAAGTACCAGCCTGGTGAGTTCCAGTGAGAATCATCTTCTTGGCTTGTAGCTGGCCATCTTCTTGCTGTGTCCTTCTATGGCAGAGACCGAGGAAGCAGTGCTGTCTCTCATGTCTCTTCCAGCAAGGGCACTAATCCCATTATGAGGGCTTCACCCTCAGGACCTAATTACCTCTCACATGTCCCATTTCCAAATATCATCACATTGGGCATTAGGATTTCAACATAGGATTTTTTAGGGGACACTAGCATTCAGTTCATAGCATTCGAGTTATTGCACATATTATGACTCACATCTTTTTATTGCTGAGGAGTATTCCATTATTGGGATGGAATGTAGCTTGCCCATTTTCCTGCTGATGAACATTTGCGTTGTTTCTAGCCTTTGGCTATTTAAACATTCATGTATAAGTGTTTGTGTCGGCATATGTTTTCATTTCCTTTGGCTAACAAGGAGAGGAATTGGTGGGTTATGGGCAGTTAAAAGAAACTGCTGAACAGTGTTTGGTATTTGAAAGTGGTTGTGTTTATTTACCCTTCCCAGAGTGAGAGTTTGGCTATTTGATTTTCTCTTGATTCATAGGCTTATTCAACGTTGGAACAAATGGTGATCTTGTTGTTTCTTGCACTTTTCTGTCAAGCACCCTCTAATGTTAGGAGAGGAGAAAGTCATATTTGGGAATGGGAGAGTGTCCTGAAACAGCTCACCGAGCACCAGTGAGTCTTGTGGTTTATCCTAAAGATTCATGGAAACTTGAGTTCTACTTATGGTGTATCTGTATTTTTTAAAAAAAATATTTATTAACATTTTTTTAATGTTTATTCATTTTTTGAGAGAGAGAGAGAGAGAGCAAGTGGGGGAGGGGCAGAGAGAGAGGGAGACAGAATCTGATGCAGGCTCCAGGTTCCAAGCTGTGAACACAGAGCCCAACACAGGGCTCAAATCTGCGAACTGCAAGATCATGACCTGAGCTGAAGTTGGACGTTCAACTGACTGAGCCACCCAGATGCCCATATATGTGTGTGTGTGTGTGTGTGTGTGTGTGTGTGTGTATTTGAAAGCACAAGTATTGGAGCTCGATTCCCAGGCCCCAGCCAGGTGATCTGAGGTGTACCTCTGGGGATTTAAGCGTGGTTTTGACAAGCACACATTTAGCCACCTCCTTTGTTCTACAGATTGGAACTCGCCTGCAGGGAGGTGAGGTAGCTTCTCTCAGGTCACACAGTCATCTCTTGAAACAGCCAATTACTAGAACTTGATTTTCTTAACCAGCAGCCAAGAAAAAACTTCTGCAGAGCTGGGTCACTCCTTATACCCTGGTCACTCTTCCTTACTCCTCAAGTATAGGCAGTGAGAGATTTGGCTGAAAGCTTTCTTCTTTGCCAAGGGGAGTTTTTTTTTAATGTTTTAGATCCACTTCCTCAACTGATGAAGCTATTCCTTCCAGTTCCTCTGAAGGGAGAAAAGGGCTCTAGTTTTCCAGGGGAATAAAACCCCACCTTTCCCTTTAAGCAGCTTCAGGATGCAACTATGCATGAAATTCCCATGAAATAAACTGTTAATATACCAAAGGGGATGCCAGCAAGTGGCAGTAGCGATTAGAAACACAAGCATCAAACTGCAGGAAACTTCCCAGAAATAGCAGCCTCCTCCAACCCCCCGATGGGGAGATTAGCGTGTAAGGCAGAGAGATGACAGTGATGCGGGAGACATCTGGCTCTGTGTTCTATCTATTGTTGCAGCAAGTGTCTCTTCTTCCCATTGTATGCAAGAGATTACCAGGAACTAGGCAGACGCACACCTTGGATGGATTCACATTACGGCAATTGTACCGACAGGACCCTGCTATGTAAGGGCTCTGAGCTGGCCTCTATGTGTCCACCTCAGACACCAGCCTTCGGCAGACCCAGTGTACAGAGGGGTGAGTGCCATGTCATGATGGTTTCATCACCAAGCATCTTGTGATGGTGGAAAGAGATGATGTGGATTCTTTTCTTTAAAAAAATTTTTTTAATGTTCATTTATTTTGAAAGAGAGTGAGCAGTGGAGGTGCAGAGAGGGAGAGAGAGAGAATCCCAAGCAGGCTCTGTGCTGAGAGTGCAGAGCCTGACGTGGGGTTCCAACTCACAAACTGCCAGATCATGACCTGACCCAAAATCAAGAGTCAGTCGCTTAACCTACTGAGACACCCAGCTGCCCCAAAAAGATGTGAATTCTATTCATGGATCTGCCATGAACTGTGTGACTTTGGGCAAGTCGTTCCACCTCACTGGAAGCGTTTCCTCATCCATAAAAGAAAGCATTATTTGTGTACTCATTCATTCTTCCTCTCTTGAACTCAAAAACAACTATTAAGTACATGCTGTGTACCTGGCACAATGATAAGCTCTGAGGATACAAAACGAGGAAGACAGGGCTCCTAACCACAGGCGCTTGGGTAGATTGCATTAATGCCCTAATTCTTCATCCCACCCTGTATCTAATCTATCCCCTTCACATTTGATTTTTAGCCCCTCCCACTAAAGAGGTGGAGTCTATTTATTCAACCACTGACTTTGGCTAGATTATGGGACTTGCTTGGGATGATAGAATGTGGTAGAAATAACAATATGCCAATTCTAAGCATAGGCCTTAAGAGGCCTATGTTTCCTTCTTGCCTCTGCTGTTGCCATAAGTACATGCCTAGGCTAGCCCTCTGGTTTCAGGAGGAGGATAAGAGACATATAGAATAGAGCCATGCCAGCTGAGGCCAACCTGATCAGCTGACCCTCAGTTAACTCATGGACACAAGCAAGACAAGCCAGGATCATCAAAGCCCCTTAGCCCAGATTAGCACATTCCTAGCTGACCTATTGGCTACCTATTGGTGGCCATGGTTAGCTGTACAGAGCTCTTGGGTCATCAGACATGTCCATATAGTGGGATAGTTCTGATAGAGGGAAACAGAATGATGAGGAGGTGGAGGTGGGCTATATAGGTACAGAGGAGCACTTAGCCCTGAGTGGGACTCAGAGAAGGGCCAAGGAGGAGATAGAGCCTTTACTCTGTCCTGGGTAATGAGTAGAACTTAGATGAAGTGGAGGGAAGCGGCGGATTGGCTAAAGATCAAAAACTGGTTGCTTGAAGTGTGACTACAATTCAGTTATATTTTATTTGACCTGAACAGCATTTTTAATTAGTTCCCAACATTTAAACATGGGAAGATTTCTTATTAAAATTCACATTTTACCTTTTCTAGAAAAATGGAAAAATCTGGTGGCCCTGGGCCTGCCCCCTTGCTTGGCAAAAACGTCTTGGAGGAACATAGTGAATGCCTCTTTAGAAAGGACGTGTCCACTCTTGCTCACTATAGTCCCTAGTCATCTCACTTCACTCATTTATGAGTCTGCGCAAGGTTATAACCAGTTGAGGTTATCCCACCGGTGTGCTTTCCCCCATGACTGTTTCTTTTTTATTTACAAGATTTTCAATCAGTCTTTCTATATGCATCTTTTCTTTTTTCATATCTTTTTTAAAATTAAAATTAAAATTTTGAGGTAATTGTAGATTCACATGCCATTGTAAGAAGCAATGCAGAGAAATTTTGTGTAACCCTTTATCCAGTTTCCTGCAGTGATAATGCCTTGTGAAATTATGGTACACTATTGCAATCAGGATTTTAATATCAATACAACCTACCCACTCACCCATCTTGCTTAGGTTTTTCTAGTTTTACTTGTGCTCATTTGTGTATGTGTAATTAGTTCTAAGTAATTTGATCACGGGTAGTTTTGTGTATTCACCACTACTGTTATGATACAGAGCATTTCCATCCCCACAAAGATCTCTCATGTTGCTCTTTTACAGCAGTACCCATTTCCCTTCCATTCCCTGGCCCCAAACCTGTGTCCTTACTTCCTGGCAAACACTAGTCTGTTCTCCATTGCCATAAAGGAATTGTACAGTATGTAACTGTTAGGTCAGACTTTTTTACTCAGTATGATTTCCTGGAGACGTATCTCCAACTTAACCAAGTTGGTGTGTGTATCAGTAGTTCATCCTTCTTTATTGTGAATACATTCCATGAACAGTTTAAGTATTCATGTCGAAGGACATCTGGGCCATTTCCAGCTCTTGGCTATTATGAATAAAGCTGCTGTGAACATTCATGTACAGATTTTTGTATGAACATACATTTTCATTTCTCTGGGATAAATGCCCAAGGGTACACTTTCTGGATTATATGGTAATTTCATATTTAGTTTTATAAGAGGCTTTCAAATTGTTTTCCAGAATGGATGTGCCATTTCACATTCTTACCAGCTATGTAATCCAGTTTCTCCACATCATTGCCAACATTTAATGTTGTCACTCTTCTTTCTTTCTTTTTTTTTTTTTTTGACATTTTGTTAGGTTTGCAGTGATATCTCACGGCAGTTTCGATTTGCATTTCTCTTATGGCTAATGGTGTTGAACATCTTTTCATCACATGCTTTTCAATATGTGCTTTCATCTATGTATGCTCTTTGGTGAACTGTCTGCTTTTAAGGAAGCAGGTGGTTTGATTTGGTTCCTGGAATCAAGGTGGATTCAAATTTTTCTACCTCCTTCAGCCCTAAAAGCCATAATCCCAGGCAGCAGTGGGCTCCTTTCTTTTGGGCAGTCTCCTCAGAAGCCCCACCCCAGCTTCAAGCAGTGAACCTGGTATCTTGTATTGGAACAGCTTTGTTCCAATTACCCTAGCTGGAAAGTCCCAAACTTTGCTTGGGGAAACCCACACTGAAAACACTTCCTCTGTGTCCATCCAGGGCCCCCCATTTCTTTGTTCTGTAGCACCTGCATCTTTGTTTTCCAGAAGAACATGGATATCAACTCAAACTCATGCTTACGTGTGTTTTTGGGTTCTGTGCCTGATGCAAAGTCAGTGACAGGTGACAAAAGGCTGGGTGGGGGATCTTCTGCATGAAGGGCAAGAGTTAGGTTGGGTTACTCTAATGGACACTGTAGGTACCCTGTCCATATCTTCTCAGCCCACCCAGAGGTCACTTGTGGGCAGTTCTTGTACATATCATGGCTTCTTGTGTCTGCCTCAGGGCTTCTGGTTACAGGTGTGTGGTCTGTCCACAAACAGGGCAGACTGAAAGTGTTGGGAAGTCAATGCCCAGAAACAATTCTAACAAAAGAGCACATATTGGTGGGTAATACTCCTGTTTCCTTTCCTGCCAATGATACAAGTTTCACGCATGTTCACAGAGTCTCAGAGGTTCCCCAGAAGGACTGAGGATTCTGCCATATTTACTCATAAAGGCTCAATGCTCCCAAGAATAGTACAAAAAACTCCTTTTACCCCAAATGTTAACATTTGTCTCATACATTTGCTTTGTCTTTCTCTCTTTCTGACTTCCTCTCTCTCTTTCTCTCTGCCCTGTCAGTATACATTTCCTAAAAAGCAAGAAAATTCTCTTCCATAACCACGATACATTTCTCCAAATAAGGAAGTTAACATGGATACAATACTGTTGGCTAATATGCAGATCTTATTCAAATTTCTCAAATTTCAATAGTATTCTTTACATCAAAAGAAACATTTTCTGATTCAGATTCCATCCAGGATAATGTATGGTATATAACTGCCATGCATCTTTAGACTCCTTTAATCTGGAACAGTTCTTCAATCTTTCTTTGGCTTTCACAGATGACCTTGGTATTTTTTTGACCTTGACATTAAAAAAATTTTTTTAAACGTTTATTTATTTTTGAGAGACAGAGAGAGATAGAGCATGAGCCAGGGAGGGGCAGAGACAGAAGGAGACAGAATCTGAAGCAGGCTCCAGGCTCTGAGCTGTCAGCACAGAGCCTGATGCGAGGCTCAAACTCACAGACACGAGATCATGACCTGAGCCGAAGTTGCATGCTTAACCGACTGAGCCACCCAGATGCCCCACTGACCTTGACATTTTTAAAAGTAGAAGCCAGTTGTTTTGTAGAATGTCCCTCAATTTGGGTTTGTCTGATGATTCTCATGATTAGATTTAGTTGAATGTGCTTTTGGGAGGAACACCCCAGAATTGATGTATGTCATTCTCAGTGCTCCCTATCAAGAGGGAAATGTTGTCTGTTAGTTCCACATTGGTGATGTTAGGACTGATTATTTTGTAGAGTAGGAATTTAAAAGGAAGTAATCAAGTAGGATCTCTGTGTTTTATATTGAGTGAGGATTCATGTGCCATGGCCTGGTGGAATCAGATCTCCTTTGTACATTCTCTCACACAGATTATTCATTTGTGCCTTGAGGACAGGTCTATGCACATGGAAGGTGATAGATATGCCCACATATTGAGTCTAAGTTCTGGCCTCAGGGCCTGTGTAGGATAAGAATTCTGCTCTCATCCCTAGCCTCTTAGATTCAGAGGCAGCTGGGGAATGAAGAGATGGGGTAGAGACAGTAATGTTATGTCCCTTAGGCACTTTCTGTTCCACCCAGCTCTGGTCCTGACTTGAGTTTGAACAAGTTACTTAAACCCTTAAATCTCAGTTTATTCGTTCATAAGATGATAATTCTAATACATACTTTTTAGAGTAATCAGAGGATAAGATGATATAATTGATATAAAATGTAACATGCACCTGGAACACATAAATGCCCAATAAATACTATATGTTATTGTTAATGATAATTTAAAAAGCCCACACTGGGAGTCAGGGAATCTGGGTTTGAATCCCAACTCAACCCCTTCCTGACTTTGTGACCTTGGACATCTCATAGCCTCTGAGCCTTGATTTCCTTGTCTGTAAACTAAGGATAATCATGTCTTTCCCAGCTGCCTCAATGGGCCATTGGAAGGATGGGCCTCTGTGTGTGAAAGCCATTTATCCAGTGAAGAATTCTGTTCTTCTTCATGTGAGGATATCTTGGCATTCCCTCTTTGACATCAGCCTGGGCTATACACCCATGAAGAGGGACTGGGCTGTGTTATAGTGCTGGGGCTGTGCTATAGCGCTGGGGCTGGAAATGATGGTTGATGCTAAGGCCTATCAGGGAAACCACTGAAAATCTTACCTTGATCCTTCCCTGAGTCCTGACTCTCCCTAAGTTTGGCCCCAAAATGGCCCTCAGGATGCCTTGTGCCTCTCCAGGCTCATTCGCCATGTTGGTGTCTACTAGACCATGAGGGCACCTTTGGCCCTGCAGATCTCCACCTCTGAAACTTCCCTGACCATTCTGTTGCCCCTGGCATGGAGCATACCCCTTCCTTCATCAGTGTAATTGATACTGTTAGGCTTCTTCACAATTTCTTAAAGATCACTGTATCTGTTGTTCTCAGCTTTGACTGCACAGTTGCTATCCCCTGGGAAACTAAAAAACGCTGGCTAGAACCCAGACATGAATCCTTTTAAAGCTGTCCCAGTGTTTAAAGATGGAGAACTACTGCTCTAGACTATATTTTTCTCCAAGCCGGAATTTTAAGGCTATGCGGGCTCAGAGGCAATCTGCCCCACATGGACTGGGACCCCTCTCTAGTCCAGCTACAGTTGGACTATCTGGTTAGCCAGGGGACCAGCATAGCATGGTAGAGGAGCAAGACAACTCCTTAAGGCATTGCTAAACAGTAACTAACATTTATCAGCCTTTAGCCAGTTGAACATTTTTTAAACATTTATTTATTTATTTATTTGAGAGACAGAGAGAGCCAGGGAGGAGCAGAGAGAGGGGCAGACACAGAATCTGAAGCAGGCTCCAGGCTCCAAGCTGTCAGCACAGAGTCCAATGTGGGGCCTGAACCCACAAACCAGGAGATCATGACCTGAGCCACCCAGGTGCCCTAGCCTTTAGCTAGTTTTGACCCTACATCATTTTGGCCTGATGGCTTGACTTGGGAATCTTCTGTCTATGGAAGTATGACTCTGATGTACAAAGTGATTTCACAATTCATTCAATCCCTCCTGCAATCCTGTGAAGTGGGGGACTCATGTAAAACCCACTTAGCAGCTAGAAAAACAGACTTCGGTGATGGTGTATGGTTCAACAGCATTAATTGCTAAGTGGTGTCACTAATCTAGGTCCTGCTACTACAATTTGTTACTCAACTACTTGTGTCTCCAGCAGTTGTCATATTTCCCACAACTTCTAGCACAAGAATGGGTATGTGGTGGGTATTTATTAGGACTGTTAAAAAGCATTTTTATAAAAAAAAAGCCAACATTTGTAAAGCATATTATGGATTGCAAAGAACATTCATACCAATCCCCTTTCTATTAAAATGCTTACTGAAGAGTTATGAATAAGCGAATGGGCACGAGGTTTGAAACAGAAGTTAGATGTTTGTACTAGTATCTTTTCAAACTCCTTGAATATTCAGGAGGCAATTTCATGGTCTTTGCCCATGGATGGCTTGCATCTTTAGTGCAGTTAATATTATACTTTGGTTCTTCATTCTTTTTTTTTTTTTTTTTGGTCTTCTTTTTTTTTCTTCAGAAAGGGGGA
Source organism: Panthera tigris (assembly GCF_018350195.1). Classification (NCBI taxonomy): domain Eukaryota; kingdom Metazoa; phylum Chordata; class Mammalia; order Carnivora; family Felidae; genus Panthera; species Panthera tigris. Next base: position 43,645,430 of record NC_056662.1, read on the forward strand.
GAGAGAAAGCATGAGTTGGGGGAGAGGGGGAGAGGGGGAGAGGAGAGGAGAGAGAATCCTAAGCAGGCTCCACACTGAGCATGGAGCCCGATGTGGGGCTCCCCACGACTCTGGGATCATGACCTCAGCCAAAATCAAGAGGTGGACTCTCAAATGACTGAGCCACCCAGGTGCCCCGCTGGTTCTTCATTCTTCATGCTCATCCTTCCCAGCATCTCCCCTGGCATCTCTTAGAGTGATAAACCTATATCTTAATTGGCTGCTCAGAGAACACTTAGGTTTAATCATGTCTCTGCCTCTGACTACCAGCATGAGCCTGGACAAATCATTTCTATGGATCTTCATGTGACAAAGGGGAGAACTGGACTAGATTGATGGCAAATACATGGTAAGTGTATGCATCTCTCCTCACCCAGGCACAAGCCAGACACTGCTAATTGATTGTACAACTTCTCGCCCACTGTGTTTGGATGCAGGCTCAGAATCTTCTGAATCCAGAATGCCAGGCAGCCATTAACAAATGAACTAAGTTAGTTAGCATTGAAGATGAAACGAATTAGCCATTCTGGCAGTAGATGGATTCTGAGTTCCCTTCCAGCTATCCTTTGTCCTCTGGTTTTAAAAGGTTGGGACTGTGTGGAGAGCATCCTGCAAGCTGTTATGATACTAAGGGTGGAACTGGCAGTGTAACTGGGGATGGCCAGGGCACTGATGGGGCTCAGCAGTGATTCCCTCGTTTGGCTGCACATTGGAGTCATCTTGGCAGCTTTTTAGTTTTTTAATTGAGGTAGAGGTCTATCATACATACAGTGAAGTGCATACATCTTAGGTGTGCAGCTTGATGGATTTTTCCGTACATATATATCTGTGTAACCACTATCCTAGTCAACACCAGAAGAGATCTTATATCCCTTTGCATTAATATTCCAACGGTAGCCACTATTCCATTTTCTATACCACAGATTAATTTCTCCCAATCTTGTATTTTATATAAAGTATGTAGTCTTTTGCTCATCTGAATGATTTTAAGATTAATCCATGTTGCTGAGTGCATTGGTGACTAGCTTGGTTATATCGCCAATTAGTATTCCGTTGCATGATTATATCATGCATTATCCATTTTCCAGTTGATGGGTGTTTGAGTTATTTCCAGGTTTGCACTGTTGTAAGGAGGGCTGCTCTGAGCATTCTGTACTTACCTTCTGGTGGAGATACACTCTCATTTCTCCAGGAGTAGAGTGGTTTGCTGGGTCTGAGGGCAGAGGTATAGCCAATCCTCAATATTCATAGATTCTGTATTATGAATTTGCCTATTTGCTAGAATATATTTGTAGCCCTAAAGTCAGTACCCATGCACTTTGGCAGTCATTTGTGGGTATGTGCAGAGTGGCAGAAAATTTGAGTTGCTTTTCCCAGCTGAGATCAAACAAGGAAACTCTCTGCCTTCTTGTTTCATATCTCATTCTGAAAACCACTGTCCTTTTCACTAGATATTTAGTGTCACGTTGTTTTTTGGTTGGGGTTTGTTTTTGTGGTTTTTTTTTTTTTTGCATTTTTGTGCTTTTGTTGGTAATTTCAATATTTAAAATGGCCCCAAGCCAAATGCTGAAGAGCTGTCTGTGTTTCTAAGATCTAGAGGCTGTGATGTGCCTTATGAAAAAAATATGTGTTAGATAAGTTTCATTCAGGCATGAGTGATAGTGCCATTGGCCATGAGTTCAATGCTAATGAATCAACAATATATATAAGATTTCTTTAAACAGAAACACACATAAAAAAAGGTTATGTATTGGTTGACAAAAATGTTATGACCAGAGGCTCATTCCCCCAACAGTGGTTCAGTATTTACTAATTCAGCGTTCATCATGACTTTATAGAACATAACTACCCCAAACAAGAACTGACTGTATGTCAAACTTTAACATTTAAAAACATTTTTTAATGTTTATTTTTGAGAGAGAGAGCAAGAGAGACCATGTGTGAGGCGGGGGAGGGGCAGAGAGAGAGGGAGACAGAGGATGCGAAGCAGGCTCTGCACTGACAGCAGAGAGCCCAATGCGGGGCTTGACTCATGAACTGCAAGATCATGACCTGAACTGAAATTACCGCTTAACCAACTGAGCCACTCAGGTGACCCTGTTCAACTTTAATAAACACTGTTCAATAGTTTCCTAAAGTGATTATATCATCTGAGGAGCTTTTTTTAAATTAACTTGTTTTATTTTTTATTTTTTAAAATTTACATCCAAATTAGTCAGCATATAGTGCAACAGTGATTTCAGGAGTAGATTCCTTAGTGCCCCTTACCCATTTAGCCCATCCCCCCTCCCACAACCCCTCCAGCAATGCTCAGTTTGTTCCCCATATTTATGAGTCTCTTCTGTTTTGTCCCCCTCCCTGTTTTTATATTCTTTTTGTTTCCCTTCTCTTATGTTCATCTGTTTTGTCTTCAAGTCCTCATATGAGTGAAGTCATATAATTTTTGTCTTTCTCTAATTTCACTTAGAATAATACCCTCCAGTTTCACTCACGTAGTTGTAAATGGCAAGATTTCATTCTTTTTAATTGCTGAGTAATACCCCATTGTATATATATATACCACATTTTCTTTACCCATTCATCCATCGATGGACATTTGGGCTCTTTCCATACTTTGGCTATTGTTGATAGTGCTGCTATAAACATGGGGGTGCATGTGTCCCTTTGAAACAGCACACCTGTATCCTGTGGATAAATGCCTAGCAGTGCAATTGCTGGGTCATAGGATGGTTCTATTTTTAGTTTTTTGAGGAACCTCCATACTGTCTTCCAGAGTGGCTGCACCAGCTTGCATTCCCACCAACACTGCAAAAGAGATCTTCTTTCTCCACATCCTCGCCAACATCTGTTGTTGCCTGAGTTGTTAATGTTAGCCATTCTGACAGGTGTAAGGTGGTATCTCACTGTGGTTTTGATGTGTATTTCCCTGATGATGAGTGATGTTAAGCATTTATTCATGTGTCGATTGGCCATCTGGATGTCTTCTTTGGAGAAGTGTCTATTCGTGTCTTTTGCCCATTTCTTCACTGGATTATTTGTTTTTTGGGTGTTGAGTTTGATAAGTTGTTTATAGATTTTGTCATTTGCAAATATCTTCTCCCATTCTGTCAGTTGCCTTTCAGTTTTGCTGATTGTTTCCTTCGCTGTGCAGAAGCTTTTTATTTTGATGAGGTCCCAGTAGTTCATTTTTGCTTTGGTTTCCCTTGCCTCCAGAGACACGTTGAGTAAGAAGTTGCTGCAGCCAAGATCAAAGAGGTTTTTGCCTGCTTTCTCCTCAAGGATTTTGATGGCTTCCTGTCTTACACTGAGGTCTTTCATCCATTTTGAGTTTATTTTTGTGTATAGTGTAAGAAAGTGGTCCAGGTTCATTCTTCTGCATGTTGCTGTCCAGTTTTCACAGCACCAATTGCTGAAAAGACTGTCTTTATTCTATTGGATATTCTTTCCTGCTTTGTCAAAGATTAGTTGGCCATACGTTTGTGGTCCATTTCTGGGTTCTCTATTCTGTTCCATTGATCTGAGTGTTCTTGTGCCAGTACCATACTGTCTTGATGATTACAGCTTTGTAGTATAGCTTGAAGTCTGGGATTGTGATGCCTCCTGCTTTGGTTTTCTTTTTCAAGATCGTTTTGGCTATTCAGGGTCTTTTCTGGTTCCATACAAATTTTAGGATTATTTGCTCTAGCTCTGTGAAGAATGCTGGTGTTACTTTGATAGGGATTGCATTGAATATGTAGATTACTTTGGGTAGTATCAACATTTTAACAATATTTGTTCTTCCAATCCATGAGCATGGAATCTTTTTCCATTATTTGTATCTTCTTCAATTTCTTTCATAAGCTTTCTATCGTTTTCAGTATATAGATTTTTCACCTCTTTGGTTAGATTTATTCCTAGGTATTTATGTTTTTTTGTGCAACTGTAAATGGGATTATTCCTTGATTTCTCTTTCTGTCACTTCATTGTTGGTGTATAGGAATGCAACTGATTTCTGTGCATTGGTTTTATATCCTGTAACTTTGCTGAATTCATGAATCAATTCTAGAAGTTTTTTGGTGGAATCTTTTGGGTTTTCCATATAGAGTATCATGTCATCTGCAAAGAGTGAAAGTTTGACCTCCTCCTGGCCAATTTGGATGCCTTTTATTTCTTTGTGTTGTCTGATTGCAGAGGCTAATACTGACAATACTATGTTGAATAACAGTGGCAAGAGTGGACACCCCTATCTTGTTCCTGACCTTAGGGGGAAAGCTCTCAGTTTTTCCCCATTGAGGATGATATTAACGTTGGGTTGTTCATATATGGCTTTTATGATTTTGAGGTATGCTCCTTCTATCCATACTTTCTTGAAGGTTTCTATCAAGAAAGGATGCTGTATTTTGTGAAATGCTTTCTCTGCATCTATTGAGAGGATCATATGGTTCTTGTCCTTTCTTTTATTGATGTGATGAATCACGATAATTGTTTTGTGGATATTGAACCAGGCCTGCATTCCAGGTATAAATCCCGCTTGATTGTGGTGAATAATTTTTTTTAATATATTGTTGGATCCGGTTGGCTAATACCTTGTTGAGGATTTTTGCATCCATGTTCATCAGGGAAATTGGTCTATAGTTCTCCTTTTTAGTGTGGTCTCTGTCTCGTTTTGGAATCAAGGTAATGCTGGCTTCATAGGAAGAAGTTTGGAACTTTTCCTTTCCTTTCTATTTTTTGGAACAGCTTCAAGAGAATAGGTGTTAATCCTTCCTTAAATGTTTGGTAGAATTCCCCTGGAAAGCCATCTGTCCCTGGACTCTTGTTTTTTGGCAGATTTTTGATTACTAATTCGATTTCCTTACTGGTTATGGGTCTGTTTAAATTTTCTATTTCTTGCTGTCTCAGTTTTGGTAGTGTAGTTTCTAGGAATTTGTCCATTTCTTCCAGATTGCCCATTTTATTGGCATATAATTGCTCATAATATTCTCTTATTATTGTTTTTATTTCTGTTGTGTTGGTTGTGATCTCTCCTCTTTCATTCTTGATTTTATTTATTTGGTCCTTTCCTTTTTCTTTTTGATCAAACTGGCTATTGGTTTATCAATTTTGTTAATTCTTTCAAAGAACCAGCTTCTGATTTCATTGATCTGTTCTACTGTTTTTTGGTTTCGATAGCATTAATTTCTGCTCTAATCTTTATTGTCTTCTGCTGGTTTGGGGTTTTATTTGCTGTTCTTTTTCCAGCTCCTTAAGGCATAAGGTTAGGTTGTGTATCTGAGTTCTTTCTTCCTTCTTTTAGGAAGGCCTGGATTGCTATATACTTTCCTCTTATGACCGCCTTTGCTGTGTCCCAGAGGTTTTGGGTTGTGGTGTTATCATTTTCGTTGACTTCCATATACTTTTAAATTTCCTCTTTAACTTCTTGGTTAGCTCATTCATTCTTTAGTAGGATGTTCTTCAGTCTCCAAGTATTTGTTACCTTTCCAAGTTTTTTCTTGTGGTTGATTTTGAGTTTCATAGTGTTGTGGTCTGAAAATATGCATGGTATGATCTCAATCTTTTTGTACTTACTTAGGGATGATTTGTGTCCAGTATGTGGTCTATTCTGGAGGATGTTCCATGTGCACTGAAGAAGAATGTACATTCTTCTGCTTTAGGATGTCATGTTCTGAATATATCTATTAAGTCCATCTGGTCCAGTGTGTCATTCAAAGCCATTGTTTCCTTGTTGATTTTTTGATTAGACGATCTGTCCATTGCTGTGAGTGAGGTGTTGAAGTCTCCTACTATTATGGTGTTACTATCGATGAGTTTCTTTATGTTTGTTATTATTTGATTTATATATTTGGGTGTTCCCACATTTGGCACATAAATGTTTACAATTGTTAGGTCTTCTTGGTGGATATACCTCTTGATTATGATATAATGTCCTTCTGCAGCTGTTGATACAGTCTTTATTTTAAAGTCTAGATTATCTGATATAAGTATGGCTACTCCAGCTTTCTTTTGTTGACCATAAGCATGATAGATGGTTCTCCATCCCCTTATTTTCAATCTGAAGGTGTCTTTAGGTCTAAAGTGGGTCTCTTGTAAACAGCATGTAGATGGATCTTGATTTCTTATCCATTCTGTTACCCTATGTCTTTTGATTGGAGCATTGAGTCCATTGACGTTTAGAGTGGGTACTGAAAGATATGAATTTATTGCCATTATGATGCTTGTAGAGCTGGAGTTTCTGGTGGTGTTCTCTGGTCCTTTCTAGTCTTTGTTGCTTTTGAGATATCTATATCTATATCTATATCTATATCTATCTATATCTATATCTATCTATCTATCTATCTATATATATATATATATTTTTTTTCCTTCATCTTTTCTCCCCTCAGAGAGTCCCCCTTAAAATTTCTTGCAGGGCTGGTTTAGTGGTTACAAACTCCTTTAATTTTTGTTTGTCTGGGAAACTTTTATCTCTCCTTCTATTTTGAATGACAGCCTTGCTGGATAAAGAATTCTTGGCTACATATTTTTCTGATTCAGCACATTGAATTATCCTGCCATTCCTTTCTGGCCTGCCAAGTTTCTGTGGATAGGTCTGCTGCAAACCTGATCTGTCTTCACTTGTAGGTTAGGGACTTTTTTTCCCTTGCTGCTTTCATGATTCTCTCCTTGCCTATTTTGTGAATTTGACTATCATATGCCTTGTTGATGGTCGGTTTTTGTTGAATCTAATGGGGGTCCTCTGTGCTTCCTGGATTTTGATGTCTGTGTCTTTCCCCAGGTTAGGAAAGTTTTCTGCTATTATTTGCTCACATAACCCTTCTACCCCTAATTCTCTCTCTTCCTCTCCTGGGACCCCTATGATTCTGATGTTGTTCCTTTTTAATGAGTCACTGATTTCTCTAATTCTTAAATCATGCTCTTTTGCCTTAATCCTCCTCTTTTTTTCTACTTCATTATTCTCTATAAGTTTGTCCTCTATATCACTGATTCTCTGTTCTGCCTCATCCATCCTTGCTGCTGCTGCATCCATCCATGATGCAGCTCAGTTATAGCATTTTTAATTTCATTCTATTTTTTACTTCTTTTATCTCTGCAGAAAGGGATTTTAACCTATTTTCAACTCCAACTAGTATTCTCATTATCGTGATTCTAAATTCTGGTTCAGACATCTTGCTTGTATCTGTGTTGGTTAAACCCCTGGCTGTTGTTTCTTCATGCTCCTTCTTTTGGGGTGAATTCCTTCACTTTGTCATTTTGAAGGGAGAAACGGAATTAATGAGGTAGAAAAATTAAAATTAAAAAATATTAAAATTAAAAAATTAAACACACACACAAACACAAACAAAATCTAATAAATGATGCTAGATCCTAGGTGTGTTTTGGTCTGGGTATTGAAAGTGGTTTGACAGATTAGAGGGAAAAAAAGGGAGGGGGGAGGAAATTGTTTGGGAATTTGAAAAACTGAATACACTGAAGTACACTAAAATAAAATGATGTAAGTAAAATAGATTTTGAAAGAATTTACATAAAAGCAAAAAATATAGTAAAAAAATTAAAGAAAAATATTTTAATAGAAATTGAAAGTAATAATGATGTTTTTCACTTTCTGCATTCAAGAAAAAGAAAAGAAATGAAAAATAGAAAAAAAAAAGAAAAAAGAAAACAAGGAAATCGTTTGAAATTTTGAAAAGGTGAATACACCAAAGTAGACTAAAATAGAATGATGGAAGTAAGATAGAATTCGAAAAAGTTTACACAAAAGTAAAAAAAAGTTAAAGAAAAATATTTTTAATAAGAATTGAAAATAAAAATGAATCTTTCTCTCTCTGTATTCAAGAAAAAGAATACTGTAAAAGAGGGGAAAAAAGGAAAAGAAAAGAAAGAAAATTGAATAGATGGACCTGCTAACAGATTGAGATAGGAGTGAAATTACTTCACTTTCCCCTAGAAGTCAGTCTATGTAGCACTTTATAGTCCATAATCTAAGCAGACGGTGAGACTTGTGTTCTTGAAGAGGGAAGTTGGCCCAGTTGGGCGGGGCTCATAACAGCTCCGTTCTCCATTAGATGGTGCTGCTAGCCTACTGGGGTGGATTGTTGCAGCACTCATAGGTGCATATGTGCATGGGTGGGAGTGGTGAAAATGGTGTCACCCAGGTACCCAGTCTCTAGTATAGGAACTCTGTTCTCTCTGATCATCAATCATGCACCCGTCCTCTGTCTTCAGCTTTCATCCACTGCCCGCTTCTTCACTGTCTGTGACCAAGCCCTAGGCAGTACCTCTCTCCTGAGTTTTGTCTCAGATGAGACTGTTTTCCCCAGCCCCTTACTTCTGAAGGACTGCGGCTTTGACCCATTCCACTGCTCTGCAGGAGGGTCTCACCAAGCAATGGCTGAATGCCGGCTGCACCCAGGAATGCCTGCTGAACCCTGCTGCTGCCGGTGCCCTGAGACTGCGGCCAGGTACCAGCCTGCCCCAGAAAAAGTTTGCGAGATAGTGTAGCAGCAGCTTTTCAGGGATTATGGAAAATCACAACACACATCTGGTACCAGGCTTCACCTTTAATGACCTTGTTCCAGTACCAGTGAATGTGGCCATTTTCTAGGGTCTGCTGGGACCAGGTAGCTTCAATAGTCTCTACCAAATGTCCTTCCAGCGGTGGAACCACTTTTCCCTCTGTGGCCTGAGAACCTCCCGGACCCCACTCTGTTCCTGGGGATTCGCCCTTCCCACCAGAGCACCACCAGGTATTGAGCTGCAGAGTTGCAGCCTTTGCTCCACTTGTTTACAGCCTTAATGGAATTTAAACCCTCCCCTTTCTCCTTTCTCCTTTCTCCCTTTTTGGTTTAGTCCCTGCAGCTGTTTTCAATTTTCCACTTTTTCTCCAGCTGCTTTTGGGGAGGGGTTCCTTTCCTGTATTCTCCCCTGCTCCAGTCTCTGTCCTCTTTCCACCTGCAAAGGCAGCTCTCTGCCCACCGCCGGCTTCTCTCCCCAAGTCCACCTCTCCATGCCATGTACCTGCTGAATTCTGTGGTTCAGGTTGTGCATATTGTTGTGTTAATCCTCCAATGAGTTTTCTAGGTGTGTAGGATAGTTTAGTGTTGGTCTGGCTGTATTTCATGGACGCAAGACACACAAAAAATTTCCATGCTGTTCTGTCATCTTGGCTCCTTCCTCATCTGAGGAGCTTTTAAAGCTCCCCTTGGTCAGGCCACATGTAGGCCAATTACGTTGGCATCTCTGGCTGGATAACCCAGAGCTGGTGGTCTTAAAGCCAGTGACCATCACTGATAGAAATACAAGGAGAGAAGACAGGATTGTCACAACATGGAACACAACCTGTATATATAACTGTTACTAGATGAATACTTGTTGTTTTCACTTGAATGTATTCTTTTCGGTTCTTTCCATTAAGTGCTTCACTCTCTACATATGGTTTGTACATTTAAAAACACAATTAATGAGAAAAAACCAATCACTTGCCTGGAAGATAAATGATAAGAATTATCCCCATAGCAAGCTGCAAGTCTAACTCATGGGCTTGGACCTGATTATAAAGAGCAAACAACTGCTTGACCATCAGAAATAAAGAATTACTTACCAGGCACATGTACCTCTCTCAGCACCTGTAATCTTGAGCAAAGGGAGAACAAAGAGGCCATGTAGCAATCAGAAAGTTGCTGCAACAGGAAGCTAAGGTAAGGATTGATTTCCAAGTGCAAAGGAACAGCTCTGTGTTATTAGGAATTCAGTATTTCCTGTCAAAGCCAGCAGTGCCAATTTCCATGGCAGTCTGCACAAACTTACCTGAGAAATATCAAACTTCCACTATCTCAAGAGGATTAGCTTTGTCGTTGAAATTGTTATAACCACTTGGGTTAAATGGTTAGATAGTAAGATCCACTTCTCATTCACCAAGACAACCAAGAGCTGATGAAGGTACTTTCTTTACCTAGGCTTTTGGTACCACCTGAAGGTATCTATGTACCTCCAGAGTGGGAAGCCCTAACCATTAGTATTCAGGGTTGAATTGGAAAGTTCTGAAGGCACGTCTGAGTTGTCCAGCAGTTCTCAAAGTATGGTTCCCAGACTGCAACAACAGTATCACCTGGGAACTTGTTAGATATGCACAGGTTCAGGCCACCCCAGTACGGTTGCTAGATAACATACAGGTTGCCCAGTTAAGTGAGAACTTCAGATAAACAATGATTTGTTCAGATAAAAAGCAATGATTTTTTTTTTGTATAAGCATGTTCCATGCAGTATTTAGGATTGAATATTTATAATATTTGGGACTGTTTAACTGGAATTCAAGTCTAACTGGGAGTCATATATTTTTACTAGCAAATTTAGTGGCCCTATGTCACAGACCTATGGAATCCAAAACTCTAGGGGTGGGGCCCCACAAAATGTATTTTGAAGAGTCTTTCCAGTGATTTGTATGCATGTTGAAGCTTAAGGACCATTGCTCTGGTTTCAGATTTCTATCTTACCTAGTTGACCTAAGAAAGGGTTAATTTTACCTTAGTCATATCTCAGTGGTTGGATTTTGCTAGCTAGAAATATCTGAGAGGGGTGCCTGGGTGGCTCAGTCGGTCAAGGAGCTGGCTCTTGGTTTTGGCTCAGGTCATGATCTCGTGGTTCTTGGGTTTGAGCCCTGCATCAGGCTCTGTGCCAGTGGCACAGAGCATGCTTGGGATTCTCTCTCTCTGCCCCTTCCTCGCTAATGCTCTATCTCAAAATAAATAACTAAACTAAAAAAAAATATCTGAGAGCTAAGCCTAATTTTTTCCCCTCAAATTGGAACTAAATAATTCATTATTTAGGTCCCTTTGTAATTCATGTTGGCTAGGGCCCCAATTTTAATCTCAAGAATTGGCCATTTCTCGGGGTGCCTGGGTGGCTCATTCAATTGAGTGTCTGATTTCAGCTCAGGTCATGATCTTGTGGTTCATGAGTTTGAGCCCTGTGTCGAGCTCTGTGCTGACAGCTCAGAGCCTGGATCCTGCTTCAGATTCTGTGTCTCCCTCTCTCTCTGCCCCTCCCCTCCTTGCTCTCTCTCTCTTAAGAATAAATAAACATTAAAAAAAGAAAGGACTGGCCATTTTTCTAGAAACAGGTGGATGCTTCAAGAACATTTCATGGGTTTTGGTGGCTGCACCCACTGCAGTTTGCTACTGCGTGGGACCTCTGACCAGTCAGGTGGCAAGATTGTCTGTGTCTGTGACCCATGGTGAGATTGATGTACAGACTTTCTTGTCTCCAATGCTGCCACACCACAGCAGCTGTTGCACTTTTTCACCTGTGGGAGCCCACCAAAAGCTTGTCTCATCTGGATAAGGTGACAGTGAATATAATGATGCCATCCCTGTTTTCCACAGCAGTAGCCACCACTTTGCTATAGGAACCCACTATTACAGACTATCTGAGCAGGGCAGAGCCTGGGTAAAATAACTAAAGTCTGAGTAATGGTGATAACTAAAAATAACCAGCATTTATTGAACACCTACTATATGCCAGGAATTGTGCTAAGTGTGTATAACATTTAACATCTCATTTAGTCTTCATAATATCCCTGTGAATTATGGTCTGTTTTCCTCATTTTAAAGTAAGGGGGTTGAGATTTAGCAAAGGTATATAACTTGTTTACATTCTCACAACTAGGAAATAAAATTTTTGAACCCCCATCTGTCCAACTTCACAGCTAGTTCTCTAAACCATAATGTCCATTGATTTCCTTTTGGAAAATGGACATTAGTTAAAAGCCTCTGTGCTAAACACCACATTCATTGACTCATATCAAGTGGCTACTCTGGCTAGACACTGTGTTAGGTGCTATGGGAATCAGAAGTACCTCAGATATAGTTTCTGTACTCTGAAAGTCATACATGGATGATGGGGTAATATGTTTGAAATAATAACCAATATCTCTCCTCCTGTGTATTTATCTTCCCTTCTGGAGCTAGATCTATGCACTCATGCAAGAACTGGGGCAGCAAAAAATAAAAAAATTAAGAAATCTCTCTTTTTGTCTCTTGAATTTTGAAGATTTAATATTTTAGAGAATGGGAAGGACTCCCCCAATGGGTAAAATATTTGGGAGAATACTTCATGAGAGGAACAAGTTGTTCCCACTCTTAGACTAGAAAGGGATTTCCAGGATAGGAGAGGAGAGAAGGCTCACAGAGAGTGAGGATTCTTGGTCCTGTTTTCTAAGCCATGTCCTAGGAAGGCGATAGATACCCCCACCCTCTGATGGTTGCGTAGACTACATAAACAGGGTGGCCTTGGACTCTAACGCCAGAGTGGGGCTCAGAAGGATGGCAAGTCTCAGGGTAAAAATGGCAATGCTAGTGTCTGGGCAGGCAAAGCTTTAAATGCCCTTTATAGAGTTTCGTACACTTCAACATGGCACAGTTCCAGAGGATGAGTTTTTCTGTACTCCTAATGGGCACTGAAATAGCATCAAGAATTTCTAGACATGAAGGAGCCACTGGTGGGAACAAGGGATATCTCCATGGCAATGTATATGGACTGATGTCTACCTTAGGACTCTTCAGTGTGGAGGAATGACACTGAAGACCAGATGGACCTTTCCCAGTAAAGTCACCAACCTTGGTTCCCCCAGAACTTAATTGCCATCCCTGGAAAGTAACCACAAGTTGACTGAGATAAAGTTTCTGCTATCTAGGCTGACTGGGTACTTGAAATAGAAATTAAGACTAGTGATAGGAAAATAGCAACAGTTGGTCTGGCTCACTTGTGCCAGGAAAATTTGTGGAAGATTTTGGAATTGGTGAAAAAGATCATTGGATATGCTAGTGTCTAGGGCACTCTTCCAAGCTATTTTAGCCTTTCATTGCTTTCAAACTATCTTACAGCTCTATACATTATAGCAAAACTATAGTAATTCAAATTATTTTTGCCCATAGAAATATAAATAGTGTCAATTAATTTCAGTTCATGCAGCTGTCCATGCAATTAATTATTGCTCAGTGGGTATTGGCCAGTTTTGCATCTGCTTATAGATTCATTTCAGCATTTTTGATTGTTTATATATGTGGGTGTTTTTTAAATTCTCTTTTGAGTTGATTATAGCATCTCACTAGTTCCCTCATTAATTGATGAGTTAAGTAAATTTTTGATGTGTAGTCATTTTATAACTGTATAAGAGTAATAATTTTACCTTTGAAAAAAATTATCTTTCTGGTTTCTGGTTTGTACATAGGAGTTTAGAAGTCTTTACTCCATCTAAACAACCAGCAAAAATCTAAGCAAGATGAAAAATAAAAAACTCTTCTTATATTCATCAGAGAATTGAGGTCACAGGGCAAACTAGTACCCCCCAAACTGGAGAGATAGGTGGATACAGAGAATCACAACTTACTGGTATAGAAACCCCCAAGCAAAATCCTCCATGGAAACCAGTTCTCTGGTAGGAAAACCTGAACTATTATTGATGACTTTCTGGAGGCTTAACGTAGACAAGTCTGAGACATAAAACTTCAGGAAGACCTGCTCATTTGAGAGCCCCCCAAGTTTTTGCACGTTTTACATCTAGGAGCTCTACAAGTTCTCATGGTGAAGAAGGAAAAAAATCCTCTCAAACTTCCCACCGGAGGAGTCATTTTAAAAAGCCAAGAGCATTCTGTTCTTCTCAACACCGCTTGCACTCAACAGAAGATATTTTACCAGAGCCTATTGAGGTTTTATTAGAACCTAACCAACCTGGAAAAAGGGAAATCTCCAACTTCAGGCCCTTTTAACCATCCTATACCATGTAAAGGGGTGGAGAAAAATTGAGAAGCACTTACAAAGTTCATAGACAATGATTATACAAATGAAATGAATGACAGCAATGATATGAGGGATTGGAAGAAGGAAATGAGAATGTTTTGTTATTATAAGGTACTTGCACTACCTGTGAAACAGCATACCATAGTGTCATTTGGAAGTAGACTTGGATTAGTTATACACGTATAGTGCAAACTCCAGGGCAACCAATAAAAAGAAAAAAAAATTAAAAGGGAAGTGTAATGAATATGTTATGAAAGGTGAGAAAATGGAATCACATACTCAATTAAACCCACAAAGGCAGAAAATGTGGAAGACAAAAAAAGGAACAAAGAACAAAGTCAATGAATTGAAAACAGTAACAAACATGGTTAGGTATTAATCCATATAGCAATATTTATATCAATGTCAATAATTACTTTAAATGTCAATGATCAAAATACACCTCTTTCAGTTGGTGATTGTCAGAATGGATCAAAAAACAAGACCCAAATGTATGTTGTGTATAGGAAACACACTCTATCTGGCATGACGTGTCCCACACTGCATTGGGACCAGTCCAGTGAGGAAAGCTCCCAGTCCTTGGAAACTGGGCGGGAACAGAAAGGGGGCCACTGCCTTGCCCCTCACACAATGCAGGTTCCTGGGGAACCTGGTGGTAAACCATTCATAGATGACCTGCTTCTAGGTCCGGGTTTCATAGATAAGCAGAGTAGCTCTTTCATTGAGATCTATTGAAGGTCAGCTTGGATACAAGGTTTTTATTTTGTTTTAATTAAAAAAAAATAAAGCCAGAAAAAGAGAGAAAGAAACACACTTTAAATATAAACACACATAGATCAAAAGCAAAGGGATGGAGAAAGATATACCATGCTAACACTAATCAAAAGAAACTTGGAGTTGTTATATTAATTTCAGACAGAGTAAATTTCAAAGCAAGCAAATTTCAGAGACAAAGAGGTGTATTACATAGCGATAAATGAGACATGAGGATCCCTAGTGCATATATATGCATGTAACAAAAGAATGTCAAACTACATGAGGCAAAAACTGACAATTGCAAAGAGAACTATTTGAATCCATTATTATAGTTGGGGACTTCAAACCACTCTTTGAGAAATGGACAGATCTATCAGGCAGAAAAGCAGTAAGGGTATCATTGACCTAAACAACACCATCAATTAACTAGATATAATTGACACATACATCATTTCATCCAACACCAGCAGAATATACATTCTTCCAAGTTCACATGGAAATTTCACCAATATATAGACCACATTCTAGGCCATAAAGCACACCTTAAGAAATTTAAAAGATTAGGGCCGCCTAGTGGCTCAGTTGGTTAAGAGTCTGACTTTGGTTCAGGTCATGATCTCACAGTTTGTGAGTTTGAGCCCCGTGTTGGGCTCTGTGCTGATAGCTCAGAGCCTGGAGTATGCTTCGTTCAGATTCTGTGTCTCCCTCTGTCTCTGACCCTCCCCTGCTCATGCTGTGTCTCTCTCTCTTCTTCAAAAATAAACATGAAAAAATTTAAAAAAGTCAACACACTTCTAAACAGCGCATGAATGAAAGAAAAAAAATCTCAAGAGAAATTAAAAAAATACTTTGAACTAAATGAAAATGAAAACACAACTTTGAAGATTTTGTGGGATTCAGTGAAAGTAGTACTTAGAGGGAAATTTATAGCATTAAATGTACATATTAGGACAGAAGAAAGATCTAAAATGAGTAATCTAAGCCTCCTCCTTAGGAAACTAGAAAGAGGAAAACAAGTTAAATCCAAGGTAAGCAGAAGAAAAGAAATAATAAAAATAAGAGCAAAAATTAATGAAATTGAAAACAGAAATTCAATGGAGAAAATGAAGGAAATCAAATGCTGATTCTTTGAAAAGATCAATAAAATCAATAAGCCTAACTAGGAAAAAATAAGACACAATTTACTAGTATCAGAAATAAAAGAGAGGACATCACTACAGATGGCATGGACATTAAAAGGATAATAAAAGAATATAATGAACAACTCTGCCAACAAATTCAATAGCCCAAATGAAATGGACCAGTTCCTTGAAAGACATAATCTGCCCAAACTCACACAAAAAGAAATAGACAATCTGAATAGGTCTATATCTATTGAATCAATCAATTTATCAAATTGAATCAATAATTAATAACCTTCCAAAATAGAAAGTACCAGGCTCAGATGGATTAACTGGTGGATTCTATCAAACATTTAAGAAATTATACCAGTTCTCTATAATCCCTTCCAGAAGATAGAAGCAGAGGGAATATTTCCTAACTTATTCTCTGAGGCTGGCATTATGCTATACCAAGACCAAAGACATTACAAGAAAACTACAGATCAAAATGAACATACATGCAAAAATTCTCAAAAATATTGGCAAATCAGGGGCACCTGGGTGGCTTAGTCAGTTGAGCATTCAACTTTTTTTTTTTTTTCTTTTTTCTTTTTTTTTTTTTTTTTCAGAGCATTCAACTTTTGATTTCAGCTTAGGTCATGATCCCAGTGTTGTGGGATTGAGCCCTGTGCTCAGCACAGAGCCTGTTTAAGATTCTCTCTCCCTCCTTTTGCCCACCCCCATCTCTCTCTCTCTCAAATTAAAAAAAAAATGGCAAATCAAGTCCAACAATGTATAAAAATAATTATTCACAATGACCAAGTGGGATATATCACAAATATACAAAGTTGATTCAACATTTGAAAATCAGTTATTCTAATCCATCACATCAACAGGCTAAAAAAATCACATGATCATAGCAATAGGTGCAGAAGAAGCATTTGACAAAACCCAACACCTGTTCATGATTTAAACAATCTCAGCAAACTAAGAATAGAGGGGAGCTTCCTTAACTTGAGAAAGAACACCTACAAACCCCCTACAGCTAAGATAATATTTAATGGTCAGAAACCAGAAGCTTTCCCATTCAAATTAGGACAAGGCAGTAATGTCCCCTCTCACTACTTCTTTTCATCAGCATACCAGAGGGCCTGACTAGTACAGTAAGAGAAGAAAATGAAACAAAAAGTACACAGATTGGGAAGGAAGAAATAAAATTGTTTTTGTTCACAGATGACATAATTATCTATGCAGAAAATTCAAGACTTGACAAAAAAAAATAACAAAAACCAAAAAATATCCTGAACAAATAAGCAGTTATATCAAGGTTTACAGGATATAAGGTTAATATATAAACTCAATTGCTTTCCTCTATACCAGCTATGAACAAGTGGAATTTGAAACTAAAAACATGTTACCATTTACATTAGCATCCCAAAGTATTAAATTTATATAAATCTAACAAAATATATACAGGATCTATATGAAGAAAACTATAAAGCCCTGATGACAGAAATCAAAGAGGAATTAAGAAAATGGGGAAATATTACATATTCATGGATAGGAAGACTCAATATTGTCAGATGTCATTTCTTTCCAACTTGATCTTTAGATTCAAGACAATCTCAATCCTAGTTCCAGCAAGTTATTTTGTGGATATCAACAAACTGATTCTTCAGTTTATATGGAGTAATAGAAGACCCAGAATAGGCAACACAATATTAAAAGAAAAGAACAAAGTTGGAGGTCTGACACTACTGGACTTCAAGACTTACTGTAAAGCAAATTACCAAGACAGTGTGGTATTGGTGAAATAACAGATGAATAGATCAGTAGAACAGACTAGAGGGTCCAGAAATAGACCCACATAAATACAGTAGACTTATCTTTGACAAAAGAGCAGAGGCAATACAGTGGAGCAAAGGTAGTCTCTTTAACCAATGGTGCTGGAACAAACTGAACATCCACATGCAAAAAGTGTATCTAGACGCAGACTTAACATCCTTCACAAAAAATTAACTCAAATGGATCATAGCCCTAGGTATAAAATGCAAAACTGTAAAGACAACATATGAGAAAACCTATATGACCTTGGGTATAAGTGATGGCTTTTTAAATACAACAAAGACATGAAACATGAAAGGAATCATTGATAAGCAGGAATTCATTAAAACTGAAAACTTCTGCTCTGTGAAAGACACTGTCAAGAGAATGAGAAGATAGGCAAAGACCAGGAGAAAATATTTGCAAAAGACATGTCTGATAAAAGACTATTGTCCAAAATATACAAAGAGATCTTAAAACTCAATGAGAAAATGAAAAATCCAATTAAAAAATGAGCCAAATTCCTTAGCAGACACCTCACCAAAGAAGACATACAGGTGGAAAAATAAGCATGTGGAAAGATGCATCACATCATATGTCAGCAGGGGAATGCAAATTGAAGCAAAAATGAGATATCACTATACACCTGTTAGACTAGCCAAAATCCAGAATATTGACAAGACCAAGAGCTGGTGAGGATGTGGAACAAGAGTAACTCTAATTCATTGTTGGTGAGAATGCAAAATGTACAACCACCTAGGAACATAGTTTGGTGGTTTCTTAAAAAACAATATGTACTCTTACCATAGGATCCAGCAATCACACTCCTCAGTATTTGCCTAAAGAAGTTGAAAACTTGGGTCCATACAAAAGCCTGCACACGGATTTTGTAGTAGCTTTGCTCACAGTTGCCAAAACTTGGAAACAACCAAGGCATCCTTTGGTAGGTGAATGAATAAACTGTGGTATGTCCAGTCAATGGAAAATTATTCAGTAATACAAAGAATTGTGCTATCAAGCCATGAAAAGACATGGAGGAACTCTAAATGCATATTTCTAAATGAAAGATGCCAATATGAAAAGGCTGCATACTGTATGATTTCAAGTATATGACATTCTAGAAAAGGCAAAACTCTAGACACAGTAAAATGGTCAGTGGTTGTCAAGGGGGTGGGGGAAGCGAGGGACAAAGAATTAAAGCACAGAGGATTTTTTCGGGCAGTGAAACTATTCTGTGTGATACTGCAATGATGGATACATGTCACACTACACATTTGTGCAAACCCACAGAATGTACAACACCAAGAGTGAATCGTAATGTAAACTGTGGGCTTTGGGAATTGTGATGTGTCAATGTAGGTTGATCAATGGAAACAAATGTACTACTCTGGTGGGAGATGATTGTAGTAGGGGAGACTGTGGGGAATAGTGGGGAGGGAATACGTGGGGAATCTCTGTACCTTCTACTCAATTTTGCTGTGAATCTAAAACTTCTCTGGAAACAAAGCCTGTTATTTTATTTTATTTATTTATTTATTTATTTATTTTTAATTGTTTTTTAACGTTTATTTATTTTTGAGACAGAGAGAGACAGAGCATGAACAGGGGAGGGTCACAGAGAGAGGGAGACACAGAATCTGAAACAGGCTCCAGGCTCTGAGCTGTCAGCACAGAGCCCCACGCGGGGCTCGAACCCACGGATCGTGAGATCATGACCTGAGCCGAAGTCGGACGCTTAACCGACCGAGCCACCCAGGCGCCCCACAAAGCCTGTTATTTTAAAAAGTCACCCCAAATGAACTCATACACTGTGTTAAAAGTGTTTTATCTCAGCCCTTGGGAATATAAAAGGCTGGTTGGAACCTTGTTGATATTTTCGAGTTTGAAACACAAAATCTAAAAGATTTTACACCCATCAACATGAGGACAGTAGCATTTACTTTCTTTTACTCTTCATTTGTTCCAAAGGAAGCTGGAATAGAAAACTGAAATGAGGAATTGCCTGGTATGGATGCTTTAGATTAAGGAAGGCATCAGAAGGAGACTTGCCAGATTGTATAGTTTATCAGTTTGTGTGGACAGAGGAGATGAGGCTGGGAAGTAACATTGCTAAGACATAGCATCTGCCTTAGTTTTGTTTTACCTAGTGGCTGAGTCTGAAACAAGGGGTCAAGTCCAAGTCCTTTATTTGGGCAATGAAGGGAACCCCAAAAGGGGAGTCGAGAGGTAATGCAAGGAAGGGAAAGCAATCAATACACAGTGTCTCATCAACTCAGCCACCCCTGTGGGCAACTGGGGCTTGAGTCTGCTGGGAAAACTATAGGCCAGTATAGAAAAGGCTACAATGGGGGCACCTGCGGCTCATTCGGCTTAGTGTCTGACTCTTGATCTCAGCTCAGGTCATGATTTCACAGTTTGTGAGTTCAAGCCCCATGTCAGGCTTTGTGTTGACAGCAAGGAGCTGTAGTCCACACTTTACAGATGTTCAAAGTGATGTTTGGAGAAACAGGCAACTCGTCTGGCTGGTGAAATTAGCAAGTAAAACTCAAGTTTGAATTTGCTGACTCTAGATCATGCTTCTTCATCTTCTCTTTTACCAGCTTAACTGTCAGTTTCTTTTTAAAAAAATGTTTATTTATTTGAGAGAGAGATCGAGAGGGAGTGGGGGAGGGGCAGAGAGAGAGGAGAGAGAAGATCCCAAATAGGCTTCATGCTGTCAGCACAGAGCCCAATGTGGGGCTCGAACCCACAAACCATGATATCATGACCTGAGCCGAAATCAAGAGTCGTATGCTTAACCGACTGAGCCACCCAGGCGCCCGTCAGTTTCTCAAACCATGCAGCAGATGCTGCCACTACCTCAGGCCATGACCCCTCAACCCTTACACATCAGCACTCGGGGCTCTGTGTGGCTGCCAGCACCTGTTCTGCCTCCCTGTGCCCACTGGAAGTACCTCCCTGTGCCCACTGGAAGTACGCACCCCTGGGAGCCACCCTCAACTGGTCACTGACCACTTTAGTGTACAGGGGTTGCTGCAGAAATTTCTCAGTGACCCTGCCCATCAGGGGGAGAGCTCTGGGTTGTGAGTTCTGCCCTGTTTCTCAGACGTCCCCAGCAGGATGAAGCTGCAGGTGCCGGAGCAGTGACCCGCTCAGTAACTTCCTAAGTTACTCAGTAACTTCCTTCACCTCCTTGTATCACCACCCCCATTGTTTCCAGGGATCATCTCCTAAAGAAAGTACTTACACTTGAATCCCTGTCTTAGGGTCTGCATCGGGGGGATCCAAATAAATAAGACTCCTTGTGAAGTGTTATGTTCCCTTACCATTCCAGCCTTCCTCACCAACCCCCTTTCAGTGTTCCTTAAAAACCGGGGTCCCAAAAAATAAAAAAAAAACACAACTCCTGGAATGGGATTTAAGCAGACTATTGTGGGCCTGCTGAGGTCTCAGGAGAGCACTGAGAGGGTAACCAGGGCAGTTTATACACTTGCTAAGTTCCGTGGGGCTGATGTGAGTCTAGGTATGATTGTATAGTCAAATTGAGACACATTTGAGAACATGAGCAAGTGGGAAACTGGGACCAGTTGAGACTACTCTGGCCAACAGAGTGGCCCTCACATTTCCCTTTAGGAGAAAGTAGTAAGTGGAGTGTGGAATATCAGCTTGGCTTGAAGCTTTGATGTGGAGGTGCACATGTCCTTTGGGGCATTTTCTTAGGTGGGGCTCCCTGGTAGTGGGCCCTGAGATGATAATCTGCATAAGTGTTTCATTTGGGCAGGATTCTGGAGAGAAATTGATAAAGGGGAAGGCAGGCTGGGGAGGGAAGAAGAAGTAAAGGTGTAATTTCATGTTATTCCCACCCTCAACCTGATCCTGTGGGTGGTTCCAGACTGAATTGCACAGAGTTGGCCTTGTCTCAAGGCCCAGGAGTGGGGATTTCACATCTATACCAGGATGGGAACATTAAGCCCAAGGCCCTTCTTGCTTTTTGTGTGTGGGCAGTGGTTCCATTCATACAAGGGCATTGAAGTAGCTTGCAGGTGTGAGTAATAGAGGTGAAGGGACCAAAGTGGGAGATGGGCACACAGAAGTGGTCTCCTAGTCAGCTCAGGCTACCACAGCAAAACACCACAGTCTGGGGGGCTTAACCAACACAAAACTATTTCCTCACATTTCTGGAGGCTGGAAGTCTAAGACCTACTAGGTGATAGCGGTTGGTTTCTGGTGAGATCTCTCCTCGGTTTGCAGACATCTTCCTATGGTACTCTCAGTTGGCCTTTCCTCCATTCCCACATGCCCCTGGTGTCTCTCCCTCTTCTTATAAGGACACCAGTCTTACTGGATTAGGGCCTCACCCTAATGGACTGATTTAACCATATTTACCTCTTTAAAAGTCCTGTCTCCTAAGTATAGTCACATTAGGGGTTAGGACTTCAACTTATGGTCTTTGGGTGGCACAGTTCAGTCCATAATAAATGGCGAGAAGGATTTGAGGCCATCTGGGTGAAGTCCCAACAGTGTCTGCCAGTAACCACCTCACTGTACCTTCTTTAGTGATCACCAGAATCCCCCAGTCTTTTTTTTCTAAAATTACATCCAAGTTAGTTAGCATATAGTGCAATAATGATTTCAGGAGTACATTCCAGTGATTCATCCCCTGTGTATATCACCCAGTGCTCATCCCAACAAGTGTCTTTCTTAATGCCCCTTACCCATTTAGCCCATCCCCCCACCCACAACCTCTCCATCAACCCTCAGTTTGTTCTCTGTATTTGTCTCTTTTGTTTTGTCCCCTCCTTGTTTTTATATTGTTTTTGCTTCCTTTCCCTTGTATTCATCTGTTTTGTATCTTAAATTCATAATATGAGCGAAGTCAAATGATATTTGTCTTTCTCTGATTTCACTTATCATAATACCTACTAGTTCCATCTACATAGTTGCAAATGGCAAGATTTCATTCTTTTTGCAGAACCCCCCAGTCTTGCACAAGAGCTGTTCCTTCCCATGACTGTACAGTTGGCCATTACCACGTTCTCAGTCTTTAGTCTTCTGCAGGGCTGTGTCACTTCATTAGAGCAGAAGGGACCTCTGAATGAAAGGGCTGAGTCCATGGTCTCCTTTTGCAGGTGGAGGAAACTGAGGCCCTGGGCATGCCAAAAGCCTCCCTGGAAGTCTACCATCTTTGTGGGAGAGTGGACTCATCTTCCAGACCTCCAGACTCAGCAGGGTATGAAGTCATAGTTTTCATTGGATGCCGCTTTTCTTTATGTGTAGAAGAATGTATGGCTTTCCCTCCCCGCCCTCCATCAGATTTAGAAATTTGCTTCTGGCTCTCAGGGATGCAACGTTTTTCCTGGGGTTAATGGTATTTACACCAGTCTGCGACACCAACTGGCACTCCAGACAGTCGCTGCAATTAAGCTGTTCCATAAGCAAACAGGAGCTTATGAAGCTTTTCTGACAGGTTGAATATTTATAAACAGGTTTATCTTAATTCAGATTGCTGAGTCGTCAAGCTGGAAATGTGTTTTTTTTTTTTTCTCTTACACAATGTCTTTGAGCTGGGACGTAACTGGAGGTCAGATTTCCGGGGCTGCAGATGGGAGGAGACTTGGTGATTGGGTGAGCTGGTTGCACAGTGTGGGAGAGGGATAGCAGTTCATTCATAGGCAACCCGAAGGACACCTCTTGAGAAATCCCTTTCCCTTAAACCAGAATGGTTCACACTCAGCCTGGGGCTTGGCACTAGCCCTCCTCTTTAAAATTTTTTTTTAACGTTTATTTATTTTTGAGACAGAGAGAGACAGAGCATGAACAGGGGAGGGGCAGAGAGAGAGGGAGACACAGAATCTGAAACAGGCTCCAGGCTCTGAGCTGTTAGCACAGAACCTGACGCGGGGCTTGAACTCACGGACAGTGAGATCATGACCTGAGCTGAAGTCGGATGCTAAACCGACCAAGCCACCCAGGCGTCCCTAGCCCTCCTCTTCAAAGAAGCAACTTGTGTGATAAGCAACATGCTCATTCTTGCACATGCTTTATGGGGACTTCTGTCTGGTGTAGGTAGAGA
This sequence comes from Panthera tigris, assembly GCF_018350195.1. Classification (NCBI taxonomy): domain Eukaryota; kingdom Metazoa; phylum Chordata; class Mammalia; order Carnivora; family Felidae; genus Panthera; species Panthera tigris. The sequence continues at coordinate 43,668,995 of NC_056662.1, forward strand.
TATGTCATTTCAGCAGAGACATCTTCTCTCCCTCAATCCTGTTTGCCATAGCAAATATCAAATGGGAATAATTTACAGGATGAATTGGTCAATCTACCTAAAGAATTGGAACTTTCTTGTTCTTAAACTGTAAATAAAGTCCCACATCCCAGAAAATCCCTCAGCCCTGATTGGTCACTCTCTTTAGACCAAGAGGAGGAAGACCTTCTCATTGGAATTGCATTACATCCCACAGTAGCCCATTACATCTCCAGTGGTCTCTAGTTTACAGTTCAGCTGGAGATCAATGCATTTGGCTTCTAGAGTGTGACCACCACCTGTACCTCTCCATAGCCATTTTCTTCATAGACTTGCTTGTATCCTCCTGAGAGAAACTCTTCCTCTTCCACTTCACTCCCCTCTCCCTCCCCAGATATTGGCTGGGGCTTCTCTGGGCAGACAGAATCCAAGATGGCTTCTCACATGGCTGCCAGCTGGGAACAGATCTGGGTTGTTGGTCGGGGTACCCACAGATGGCTTCTTTGGAGTGGTGGTCTCAGGGTAATTGACTCAGATGGTAGCTGTCCCCCATCCCATGAAGAGGACCTGTGGAGTTGCAGGACTTTTCCCACCCTGCCTGGAATTGACTCAGCACCTCTTCTGCATTCTGTTAACAAATGTGTCCCTGAAGTGGGCCAGGTTCAAGGACAGGAGATGCAGACCCCACCTCTGTGGGAGGAGTGCTGAACAGTTTGCGGACACGTTCTCAAACCATAGCAGAAGTGTCACATGAATTTTTCACATTTTCTGTGCCTTCATGGATATTTTGGTGGAAACTTGGGAGAAGCCAACTAGATGTTGTTTTGACCCAGTGGAGAATCCATTTTTATCATAATGTTTAGAGGAAGACTCTTCTCTCTGTTGGTTGTTGGTTGGGTCCTGGTGTGTGCCCTTGATAGCAGAAGGGAATCAGGGAGCAGCCACACAAGAGGGCTTCCCAGTAACCAGTTAGACACACTCCCAGCACACAGAAGGCAGTTGGGGACACAGTCTACACAAAGACTTATTGAAGTCTGGAGTGGACCTGAGATTCTGCATTTTTTTAATTTTTAATTTTTTTTATTAAAAATTTTTTTAAAAAATATATGAAATTTATTGTCAAATTGGTTTCCATACAATACCTAGTGCTCATCCCAAAAGATGCCTTCTTCAATACCCATCACCCACCTCCCCTCCCTCCCACCCTCCATCAGCCCTCAGTTTGTTCTCAGTTTTTAAGAGTCTCTTATGCTTTGGCTCTCTCCCACTCTAACCTCTCTCTCTCTTTTTTTTTCCTTCCCCTCTCCCATGGGTTCCTGTTAAGTTTCTCAGGATCCACATAAGAGTGAAAACATATGGTATCTGTCTTTCTCTGTATGGCTTATTTCACTTAGCGTAACACTCTCCAGTTCCATCCACGTTGCTACAAAGGGCCATATTTCATTCTTCTGCATTTTTTTAAAAGTAGACTCCACAGGGCTTGAACTCACTACCCTGAGATCAAGACAGGAACTGAGATCAAGACTTGGATGCTTAACTGACTGAGCCACCCAGGCACCTCAAGATTCTGTATTTTAACAAACTGCAAGGTGATACTGATTCTGCTTGTCAATTGACCACACTTTGAATAGGAGGGGCTAAACCAAGGGTCAGAAACCTTATGGCTTTGTGAGCCAAATCCTGCCAGCAGTATGGCCATAGGTTAAGAATGTTTTTTTATGTTTTTCAAGGGTTTTGAAAGAACAAAGAAGAACATGTGACAGAAGCATAAGTAGTCTGCAAAGCTCAAAACATTTACTCTTTGGCCCTTTGCAGAAAATGTTTGCTGACCCCTAATCTAAGCTATACAGAATTCACTGTGTGCTGGAGGTGTGGCTTTTCTTCTCTTCAATTTGTCCCAGCTCCTATGACAAGTGTGGTGCTTTAGTTTTGGATCCTTGGAACACTCTGCATTAAGCTACTAACTCAAGGATGGCTGAGAACACTCCTCCCCATTTCTCCCTTCATGATTCTTGAACTTACACCTTGTGATCCCTCTCCCTATAGTCCTTTCCCTAGTATTAGGTCAGACTTCAGTGGGAATGTCCAGCCACTAAGCTCCCTGTGTTGCTGGTAAGGCCTGGGCTGGGCTAGGCTGGGGGTGGGACCTATGAGACCCCCAGGGCAGTGGAGGCAGAAAGAAGAGGGTTTTCTGACCTTGAGGTGTATTTTCTAAATAACAAAGCCAAGCTTTCACCCTGCCAGGATTAATTTCCAACATTTGTTGGGGCGCCTGGGTGGCTCAGTCGGTTAAGCGTCCGACTTCAGCTCGGGTCACGATCTCGCGGTCCGTGAGTTCGAGCCCCGCATCGGGCTCTGGGCTGATGGCTCAGAGCCTGGAGCCTGCTTCCGATTCTGTGTCTCCCTCTCTCTCTGCCCTCCCCCATTCATGCTCTGTCTCTCTCTGTCTCAAAAAATAAATAAACGTTAAAAAAAATAATTTCCAACATTTGTATCTGCTATATGTAGTTGTGGTCATTTTCAAACAAGGTCCCCAAATTTTTGATATTCCTCACATGGAGAGATTGGTCTGTGTTCCCTTCACTTGAATATAGATTCTATGACTGCTTGATCAGAACATGGCTGATGTGATTCTCTCACTTCAGTTTTAAAACCCAGGTAGTTTCTTCTCCCTGTCTCTTGGGATGGTCCCTGTTGGAATCCACATGCTGGAAGGAAGCCCACCTGGCCTGGGAGAGGCCACGTGGAGGGACCAAGGCTCCTGGCCACATGTGGCTGAGCTCCCAGATGACAGGCAATCCCACCTGGGAAAAACGGGAATCATTACAGTGGACCATCCACCCCCGACATGCAGCAAATATGAGCTGTCCCTCCACACCCTGCCCAAATTACAGATTTGTGAACAAAAAATGGACTCTGGTTGTTTAAATCACCAAGTTCTGGGATGTTTTTCTAAGCAGCAGTTCATAACTGGTAGATTTCAACTGAAAGGTAATCTTTTTCTGGGCCTGGACTCATGTGACAAGGCTCATGTAATTGTGCTTCTAAGCCTTGGGATATGTCAGGGCCCAGGAAACTTAGGGTAAGAGAGAGAAAACACAGACCTGTCCTATAACAGCTGGATGGGTAGGGATCACCTTGATTACCATACACATTTTGTAATTTCCCACTTGCTTTTGGGCTGTCTTACTCAAAGACAAGTGGAAAATGCATTTATCACAAAAACAAGGCAAAATATCCACCCTACAATGTGCAACACTACATAGAAACCGTTAAAGGAGATCCCATCTGCCAGTGTCCCCACTAGGAGCAAATAATTTAGCATAGACTGTTTTTTCTCTTATAAATGGACTTGTGTAATGGGTTTTTCCCCTCCTAGTATTCAGAGACCTGGGGCATACTTTTTCATATCCTAGTGTCCCTTGCTCTAAAACTGACCCTTGGACATCCAGATGGCCAACAGGCACATGAAAAGATGCTCAACATCTCTCCTCATCAGGGAAATACAAATCAAAACCACACTCAGATATCACCTCACACCAGTCAGAATGGCTAAAATGAACAAATCAGGAGACTATAGATGCTGGAGAGGATGTGGAGAAATGGGAACCCTCTTGCACTGTTGGTGGGAATGCAAACTGGTGCAGCCGCTCTGGAAGACAGTGTGGAGGTGCCTCAAAAAATTAAAAATAGATCTACCCTATGACCCAGCAATAGCACTGCTAGGAATTTACCCAAGGGATACAGGAGTGCTGATGCATAGGGGCACTTGTACCCCAATGTTTATAGCAGCACTTTCAACAATAGCCAAATTATGGAAAGAGCCTAAATGTCCATCAACCGATGAATGGATAAAGCAATTGTGATTTATATACATGATGGAATACTACGTGGCAATGAGAAAGAATGAAATATGGCCTTTTGTAGCAACATGGATGGAACTGGAGAGTGTGATGCTAAGTGAAGTAAGTCATACAGAGAAAGACAGATACGATATGTTTTCACTCTTATGTGGATCCTGAGAAACTTAACAGAAGACTATGGGGGAGGGGAAAGAAAAAAAAAGTTAGAGAGGGAGGGAGCCAAACCATAAGAGACTCTTAAAAACTGAGAATAAACTGAGGGTTGATGGGGGGTGGAAGGAAGGGGAAAGTGGGTGATGGGCATTGAGGAGGGCACCTGTTGGGATGAGCACTGGGTGTTGTATGGAAACCAATTTGGCAATAAATTTCATATTAAAAATAAATAAATAAATAATAAATAAATAAAACTGATCCTTGGGCATTCATTTGTAGGAGGTCTGTTGTAGATGCATTTTGGGGGTGTTTATAGTTCACAGTGAATTCTTTATGCTCCCTCACCCACAGGGGTGGACTGTATTCACCAAGTATGATCCCATCTCTCAGGGCACAGTTGATTGGATTGGGGTGGGGAGGATAGGGAGGTGTTGAGCTCAAACTGTGATTGTGTCTTTGCTGGTAGCAGGGAAGGGGGATTCAAAGAGAAAAATGTAGTCACGTGCAGAGACAAGCTGGGACTGTGGACAAAGAGAGAATCCTGCCAGCATTCTCCAGGGCTCTGTTTCAGCCCTTCCTGGCCTGACTGCCATTCTTGCTCAGGATTCCCTGGTTCCTGATGCTGAGCATCCTGTGTTACTTATATCCATTTCTGTTATTTTTCACCACATTGTTGTGTACAGAACTGCTTCCCTAGGGTCATTCTCCTTTATTTATAGATACAAAATGGGTTGTAAGACATGATCTGGGACCACACTTGCCTAGATTTGCAGAGCCCTCAGCTAGGTTCAGGGGAGACAGAGATGAGCCCAGCGTCTGCTGTGTGCTCTATCTGCCCAGTCCCTGTGAGTCTGCAGAGAACTGCATTGTGGGAAGATCCTCTATCCCTCACACGACAAGGTACCATAGCAACCAAGGGTGCCTGGTCCCAAGTGTACCAAACTTTGATGTTTTTGGTTCCAAAGAAGAAAATGAAAAGGGCCCTCAAATTTGTTGTCTCCCTTCAAAGGTTATTTATTTTTCATATTGAGGGAAAAATAACACAGTCACTGAGTTCTGTTTTGTAAAGTAGATTTGGGGACATAGAGACCTTTTGAGTAGACCAAGAGGCCCAAATAAAAACACAAATATGTAACTAAAACTCTGAGACTGGTGCATGAAGCCCAAGTAACACTTTACCAGAGAGGAGGAAGGAGGGGGGAGGGGTTAAATAGATGATGGGGATTAAGGAGTACACTTGTTGTGATGAGCACAGGGTGTTGTATGGAATTGTTGAATATCTGTGCTGTACACCTAAAACTAATATAACACTGTATGTTAACCGGAATTAAAATTAAAACTTAAAAAAAAAAGAAAATAATGGTACTATCAATGCTAAGGGCAGAGGTTGATTAATAAATTAATTAAGTCACCAAACAAGTGCTTACTATATCCCAACACTAGGCCAAGGGAGTCTAATTTTTTTTTAATGTTTATTTATTTTTGAGACAAAGAGAGACAGAGCATGAATGGGGGAGGGCAGAGAGAGAGGGAGACACAGAATCGGAAGCAGGCTCCAGGTTCTGAGCCATCAACCCAGAGCCTGACACAGGGCTCGAACTCACGGACCGTGACCTGAGCTGAAGTCGGGCGCTTAACCGACAGAGCCATCCAGGCCCCCCCTTTTTTCAAAAAATTTTTTTAATGTTTATTTATTTTTGAGACAGAGAGAGACAGAACATGAACGGGGGAGGGGCAGAAAGAGAGGGAGACACAGAATCGGAAGTAGGCTCCAGGCTCTGAGCCATAGGCCAAGGGAGTCTAGGTGTGTGTAAGACACATGTCTCTGCTCTGTGCATCTGTGTGGTCTTATCTTCCATTTGCAGTGTCAACAAAAATGCATGTACCTGCCTTCCCTTTGCTAGGAGCTTGCAGAAACAGAAGGAAGTATGAGACATTGCTCATTCCTTCCAAGGCCTCATCATCCCAATGGGCATATATAAAATAATGAGATTCAGCATAAAATGGTGTGTTCAAAATCTGCATGGGTGATGTGGGTGAGACCTGTCTGTGGGACTCAAGAGGGAGGGCCCAGTGGACTGGAGTGATCTGGGAAGCCTTCACGGAGGAGGCAAGTCTTGTCTTATTCCTCAAATAAGAGATTTTTTTTTTTCTGTGCAGAGAGATGGAGGGAGGGTGTTCCAAAGGGGAGGTTGTTGGAAGTGACACAGTCTCTCCCTATCTCAGCAGATAGATTGGCTGGATGCTGCCCTGGGAAGCCAGGCTAAGTGTGGATTGTGGAGACCCTTTGTAGGGAATGGGAAGCCATGACAAGTTTCAGAATAAGGAGTGCCACATACAAAGTTTGGCTCCATAGAGCTTATTCCTCTTGGAGTTAACAAATGTGCGGAGTGCTAGAGGCCAGAGCCCTGTTTGGAGGTAATAGGCATAGCTAGGGCGAGAAGTGCTAGATACTTCCAAGAGTGTTAGGACATTTAAATGGCCTAACCAAAAAATCTGTAGTTGAAAATCTGGAATCACCTTGCCTCCTGAGTCTGCAGGGTTTTCTTCTAGGGAACTGATTTTATTATTTGATACGAGGAAGTTCAGTGCATGCTACTCCAAAATATGACACCTTGGCATATTTGGAATATCTCAAGCTGAAGGAGTTTGAGAAAACAATAGAAAGGTCACTGTGATCCTTGACCCTGCCCACCCCTTGTCCTTCTTCCCTGAAATAGATCATGAAACTTTCATGTGAAAGATACCCTCCCTGTATCAGGAGGAAGAAAGACGCTCTTATTACTGGAGACTGGCATTTGGGGAGCCAAGAAATTTTACAAACAAACCTTGTTAAACTTCTCCTTATCTTTCTAGTTACTTCTTCACCATTTACTCCCTAGCCCAAACTCCTTTGTCATGTCGATTCTTCATAGATTTATCATCTCTTTGTCTAGGAGGTATAAAAGCATCTTGTTCCAGGCACTTCTTGGGGTCTTCATTTTCTTATGAAGGTTCCCATGTATATTTAAAAATTCAACAAAATTTGTATGCTTTTCTCCTGTTAATCTGTCTTTGTCAATTTAAATTTTTGGACCCATTCAGGGAGCTAATAGGGTTGAGGAAAATGTTTTCCTCCCCTACAGATGCCAGTAGACATCAGTAGACATTTATAGACATCCCAGTGACTGAGGGTATGAATAAGGAGGCTGTGGAATAGTGATTGAACCTGACCTGAGCAAAGCTACAACAATGTCCAATGATGTTGAGCTGTATTCACCCAAGAGAGGAGACAAGGGTAGTTATATTGTACACAGGGCTCAGAAAACCCAACTGTCAAAGTTGGCTGATCTCACAGTATCAGTACCCCATCTGTGTCTGTGTTCACTGTTCAGTGCATACTGAGGGTTTTTTACTGCAAGTACCTCCAGCTCTCTGCCTGAGGGCATTCTCTGGTATGCTTAGCCAAAGATGGATAGGCTGAAGTTAATACCCCTGGAAATAGCCCTCAGCAAACCATGGTGGTATTTGATAGGTTCATACCCCAACTTCGACACCACTGTCCCAAGGGTGTGCCATGTTCTACAACATTTTGATTGATCCTCAGTTGACCACAGTGATGTCCTGATGTATCTCATATCCTTTGTTGGCTGGCTTCTCTTTCCTGCCTCAAGTCCCTATTCCTGTAGTGGTACTTCCTGGGACCACCTCCCAAATAAACTACTTGCTCTCAAATTCTCATTTCAAGGTCTTTTTTTAGGGATTCCAACCTAAGACAAATCAATCAAAACTAGATAATTGGTATTCTGCGTCTAGACATTCTCCTTTAGCAGAAAGGAAATTGGAATCACTGATTATAAGACCATGAGCTTTAATTCTTAGCACTTCTGGGGTAGGGGCTCTCTGGGTCACCTTCTCCAATACAGAGAAGTTACTGGTGGCTTGCTGTGGGATGTCCCCCAAGTACCATGCTTGCTCTAGGCCACACCTTGACTTTGAGTGTTGTAGTATCTTCAGATTTCTTTCAATCAAGAGGACATATAGGGACAGTCTGTGAGAATCAGCTTTACACCATTTGTTAACTCTGCAGATGGAAGAGAGTGCATGGGCTGTGTGGCATTTGGAAGGAAGACCAGATCTAGGGATGGAGGGTAGGTGGCAGCAAAGTCTTGGTCATATTCATTGGAACTTAACAACCTCTTTTCCTTGTGTTGGAGATGAATTTCAGACTCACCACTCCAGGGGGTTGACATTTTTTTCTAGTCATGACTCTGTTTTCAAACAAGCTGACATATCCATCCTTGAACTCAGCACCCTCTGTGGTCATATTGTTTCTGAAACCGTTTATGTGGTCAAATTTGAAAATTTAAAGCCAAGAAAGAGATGGTTCCAATAAAAGTGAATTAGGGAGGACCCTTAAATATCACAAATCCACCTGTCTGTGCATCTGAGGCTGATACTTTTTATTGTATGTGAATAAGAGTAATTGCTTAACTCCCACTGACTTTTCTTAGTTCCTCTTTCTGAGCCTGACTTTTCTGTGGCTCCTTAGAGAGGAAAGTCAATGGGACTGATAACTGAACTGATCTGGTGACTGATCCCCAAGTAGGCAAATTAGACCAAACCAGAGAGCCTATATAACACCAAATGTGCATTAAAAATTAGGAGAGATATAATTATTAATTTTGAAGATCAAAAAGTGATTCTAAATAACTGAGAGTATTATATTAGTAGTATTGTCCTTTAGGTAACAAAGTCCATTGCTAAAAAGCACATGAGAGCATTTTTCTTGGGCAATTTTCATTCCCAGTAATATTTTGAAATTTTTCTCTGAAGTCTCAGGTGGGTTCCAGTCTCAGCCTGTCTGAGCGTCTGAAATGGGCCTTTGTGACCACAGCCATCATCATGAAATCTTACTTCTTTTTACATTCTCTCTGGACCTATGCTTATTGAGAGGGTGATTTTGAGGACAAAGTTAGCAGTGACATAAGTAACCCATCCATCCATATATAATTAGCTTTCATGATGGGTCAAGGGGGTTTGGGCAGCCTTTTTCATCCCAGAGACCCCTCTAGAGTCACATAATGTGTCCAGCACCAGAAGTTATTGATAATATGCTAAGAAGATAAAGGAGTTTCCCCTTGAAGTGGTGGGAACCTTTGCTAAAAGATTGCAATGACTTATCTGGGAGAGGAGGGCAATTGGATCAAGGCACCAGAATGAGTACAACTGAAAACCATGCCCTCTTCGGTGATAGATCTCTAGCAGTTACATAAAACGCATCCATTATGCCCCTGTAAAATGTCACATATTGCCTTTGATGGACCTGAAATTATGAGGAATGCATAAAAGCCAGTAAGGAGATGAGATCAGACTGAAAGTGAAGTTCACCAATAAAATACATGCAGGATGAGGATTCTGTAAGAGGTGAGAGCAGTCCAGGGATGTTTCATGAGGGCTCCAGAGAGCTCTGAGCTTGAGGATATTAGGCAAAGAGAGAGGAGCCCTTGGGGTCTCCTGTCCAGGTGATGAGGCATTGCTAGAGCAGCCAGATGGGTTGCCACATACCTTTGTCGAGCAGCAGCAGGCAAGTGGGAGCAGTAAGCACAGGTAATTGGGAAAGAGGACAGTGTAGTAGGTAGTTGCTGCTATCAGGAATTGACAAGCTACTGACACATAACATCTTGATATAAAGTATCTCCCAAACAACTGTAGCATATCCATCAAATTTGTGAACAAGACAAAGACAGCACAATCATCACTATTATTAAACATTATGCTAGAGGCCAATGCAATAAGGGGTAATAGTGAGATACTTGGAGATGATATAATTACTTAGAAAATCAAAGAAAATTGAATGACAGGTTATTAGAACTAGTTAGATTTCTATAAAGTGGTCTGATTTAAGATTTGCAAAAAAATCAAAGATTTCTTAAACATTAGCAATAATAAATTAGAACATGTAATACAAACTAAGATTCTATAACCACAAAATTAGAAAATATCTAGTAATAAATGTAACAACAAATGTGTAAGATCTACCTGGAAAAAAATTCAAATTCTTATGAAATATCACCAGTAGGAATCTGAGTAAGTGAAGAGTCATGCCGTATTTCTACACTATTTGTCAATTCTCACTAAATTAATTCATAAAACACAAAAAGGATTTTTAAAAAACACAATATGGAGTACACTATAGATTCTTGCCTTATCCACTCTAAAAATATATCATGGTATTTATTACATATATACAATACATTAAAAGCCAAATGTACAAGTTATAACTATGAAAGCATTAAAAGAAAATACAGGAACATTTGTTAATAATCTTAGGATAGATAAATTTTCTTTAGAAAGACACAAAATGCAGGGAGCATAACTGATAGATTTTAATAGATTACATCAAAATTAAAGTTCCTATGTAACAAGTGGTAGCATAAAACTATTTAATTATAATAATATAATAACAAGAAAATATTTGTAACATATGGCAGTTAAATGATTAATATCCAGACTACATAAAGCACTCCAAAAAGCAATCAGAAAAAAGATAAAACAATGGTATATAAAAATGAGTGTGTCTGAATCACAAAATTACCATACACTTAGAAGTGCAGACAATGGGGCACCTGGATGGCACAATCAGTTAAATGTCCAACTCTTGATTTTGGCTCAGGTCATGTTCTCACTGTTCATGAGTTCCAGCCCTACATTGGGCTCTGCGGACAATACAGAGCCTGCTTGGGATTCTCTCTCTGTCACTCTCTCTGCCCAGCCTCCTCAAGAATAAATACATAAATTAAAAAAAAGAAGTGCAGACAAAATGTATTCTACTTTATTTCTCTATGCTTGATCTTGTCTCTTCTATTAGGATACCATAATTTTGTGCACTCTAGTAAGCTTACTGTGAACTAATACATTAAGCATTTTCTTTAGGTAGATGTCAGTCTCATTTGAAATTTTTTTAATGTTTATTTATTTTTGAGAGAGGCAGAGTGCAAGCAGGGGAGGGGCAGAGGGAGAGGGAGACACAGAATCTGAAGCAGGCTCCAGGCTCTGAGCTGTCAGCACAGAGCCTGACATGGGGTTCAAACTCACAAATCATGAGGTCATGACCTGAGCTGAAGTTGGACACTTAACTGCTTAACTGACTGAGCCACCTAGGGACCCAATGTCAGTCTCATTTGGATGAGATACCTAGGTTTTCTGACTTCCAGGTTTTCTGACCTTGTGATGGTAAGATCAAGTGGAGAATTCATATGTTGACTTCTGGATCCTCCCTCATGTCACTTTGGTCCATGGATTGTGACCATCCAGGTGCCACCTGTCCTATGCCCAAGTCTTCCATTTCCATTGGAATCTGTGGCTGAAGTCTGCATCCATGTCTTGGATTCTGGCTCTCTCCCAGCTGGGTCTACACCAGTGGCCTGTTCTGGCTGACCAGTTTCCACTGCTGTCTTCACTATGGTCTCCCTGAGGTCTACCTATGTCCCCAAGACATGCGGCCCATCCTGTAGCTCTTACCTATGAATGAACCACTTTCCTCATCCGTCCTCCTCCCACTTTGGCATTCTCTGCAGCTAGCCACCCAGCTTCCTTGGCACCCGGAGAGGCTGCAAGAAGTTCTGCATTCCATCAGTGCCACAGAGAGGATTGCCAGATAAAATATAGGCCGTCCAGTTAAATTTGAATTTCACATGAACAGTATAAGTTTAATGTTTTAGTATAAGTATGTCCCAAGTATTGCATTTCTCAAATATTATATGGTGCATAGTTACACTAAGAAATTATTCATTGTTTATCTTATATTTAAATTTAACTGGGCAGACTTTATTTTTATTTGTTAGATCTGTCAACACTAGCCATGTGGAAACCAAGGGCTGCTTGAAAAGGTTTAGCTCAAGCCCTCCCTTCTGTCTGGCACATCTTCCACCACATTGCACTTCTTCTGTCACCTTGCACACTGCGTTGAGTTGCTTGTACCTATCCCTGCTGGGGCTGGGGTTGAGCGTGAAACCATCTCGTTCCACAGCCTGGAAGAGAAGGGAGGTTGAAGTTCTGTTGCTTTTGCTTTCCCCGCAATTTATACACATGTCTCCACTCCTTCACCCAGAGCAGCTGAACTAGACACAAGCCTCTCTTGGCAGGGTACTGGCCTCTCTTTTTCTCCTCTCTCCCAGGTCTGTACTCTCTTCCCTTAGGTCCTCCAAGCTCTTGATAAGTTAAAGGAGGGAGGTAAAGGAATTAAGAAAATCTCTCTCTCCCCAAAGCCTAGGTTTAGAACCCATCATCTTGCTGTGAACTCCAACCTGATGTTCAATATTGGAATCTGAATACTAAATCTTGGTATCACTGTTGTAGATAATTCTAAAATCCCTCCCTGGAGTCCCTAGCCCCAAGTGCAGCTGAATTCCTCATGCTCACTAGGGAAATTCTGTTAAGGTGCAATTTTCAAGAAGTGTGAAACAAGACCCTTATACAAATATAAAGTGAACATGTGCCAAAGGTTTTATTTAGCTCATTAATTATCAAAGGAGTCAGTCAGTTGTTAAAACAGGTTCAAATCAGAATTTGAGTTGCAGAAATTTATATCCTCTCTGGGACAAAATCCATTTACATTGTTATGGACGGGAACGATTTACATTGCTACTACTTGTCTTCAGTTTCATTGCTATCCTTACAGGCATGTAAAACAGCCTAACCAATGGAAAGTTAAGCAGAGGACCACTCCTTTATGGAATTAGATAATCCCTGGAAGGCCTCCTAACCATGCCCCAGTAGCCACTGAGATGATTCCCAGGGATCTCTTGCTCATTCCCAAATCTTGGTCAATTTTTCCTATAAAAGTATAATATTCTCAAAAAAAAATTTAACCTGTTAAAAATACTAGAGAATAAGCTCAAAGAAGAGGAAATGCAAATGGCCAATTAGTACAAGAATTTCATATGATGTTCAAGTCACCAGCATATGCACAGGAAATCCTAAATAAATAAATAAATAAATAAGAATTTTCATCACTCAATATCCAGGATGGAGCAGCAAAAACTTCCATTTATTGATGTTGGAAGTATAAATTGATTACATTTTTTTGAGTGTAGTTTGGAAATGTCTACTGAAAATTTAAATGTGTGCATGTTTACCAGCAATTTTGTGTGTAGATATATTTCCTAGAGAAACATTCACAGTAGGACCATTCATTCACGTACCAAATGTTCATAAAGTACTTATTGTATGCCAAGCTCAGAGATGCTTGAGATAAATCAGTGAGCAAACCAAGCAAAGATCCCTGCCCTCAATGAATTTGTATCCTTATGGGGGTAGATGGACAGTAAGCAATTAATGTAAGGAATATGTAAATTCTCTAGTATTTCAGAAGATAATATAAGGGAGGAAAAGGGAGGAAAAAGTTTTCCTTGACCCTCTTAGGGTCCCGGGCTGGGTCTGAACATTAAACTGACAAAGATTAACAGGAGAAAAGCGTACACATTCACTAAAAATAAGTTTTATGTGACATGGGAAACTTCATGAGGAAATGAAAACCCAAACAAACAGACCTATGTATTTTTATGCTTGGTTTGATGAAGAGTGGATGGTCATGGAGGAATATGGGAGGTTAAAGAGTATGAGCTAAGCATAGTAAACTGGGGGAAACATTGCTAAATTCAGATGCTTCTTGCCAACCCTTTGTCTTTGGAGATAAGATTGCTCTTTGCACTGGGGGTTGTATGGAAGCCAATTTGACAATAAAGTATATTAAAAAAAAGAATGCTATTCCTCTGGGTTGTAGGGAGGGCACCTCTCAAGTGAGAGTTTATTATCGTTTCAGTGGAGAAGGGTGGGGAGAAATTCAGGGTGACCTTCCTGCTTCTATGTTTCCTTAAACTACGTTAGCTTAAAATATTCAAGATGTGAAGGTGCCATATTATGGCGTAGGGTGCCCTGAATCTCATTAGGAGAATCAGAAGTATTTACAGCAGGGGTGAAAGTGAGGAACAGGCTTCAAAATTAAATAAGGTCACTGTGGTGAGCCTCACTGAGAAGGTGAGATCTGAGAAGGCCTTGGAGGTGAGGGAAGGAGTTGCACAGGTATCTGGGGGAACAAAGGGCAAAGACCCAGAGCTAGGAGTGGGCTTGGCATGTCTGAGAAATAGCAAGGAAGCCCATATACTTAGAGCAAGGTTTATGCAGGCAGGGCATTACTTGCTCTATTAAAAAAAATAGCGTTTATTTTAAGAAGCTAAAAATAATCTTTTTAAAAAAATTTAAATTCAAGTTAGTTAACATATAGTGTAGTATTGGTTTCAGGAATAGAATTTAGTGACTTATCACTTACATGTAATACCCAGTTCTCAACCCAGCAAGTGCCCTCCTTAATGCCTATCACCCATTTAGCCCCTCCCCCACCCACCTCCCCTCCAACAACCCTCAGTTTTTTTCTCTGTATTTAAGAATCTCTTATGGTTTGCCTCCCTCTGTTTTTATCTTATTTTATTTTCCCTCCCCCCCCACTCTGTTTAAGAATTTTATTTCTTAAATTCCATATATGAGTGAAATCATATGATATTTGTCTTTCTCTGACTTCTTTTGCTTAGCATAATACACTCTAGTTCCATCCACACTGTTGCAAATGGCAAGATTTCATTCTTTTGATCACCTTATAATATTCCACTCTATATAGATACCACATCTTCTTTATCCATTCATCAGTTTATGGACATGTGGGCTCTCTCCATAACTTGGCTATTGTTGATAGCACTGCTATAAACACTGGGGGTCCATGTGCCCCTTCGAATCAGCAGTTTTGTATCCTTTGAATAAATACCTAGTAGTGCAATTGCTAAATCATAGGTAGTTCTACTTTTGACTTTTTGAGGAACTTCCTTACTGTATTCAAGTGGCTGCACCAGTTTGCATTCCCACCAGCAGTGCAAAAGGCTTCCCCTTTCTCTGCATCCTCACTAATGTCTGTTGTTTCCTGAGTTGTTAATTTTAGCCATTCTGACAGGTGTAGGTGGTATCTCATTGTGGTTTTGATTTGTATTTCCCGGATGATGAACAACATAGAACATCTTTTCATTTATCTGTTAGCCATCTGGATGCATTCTTTGGAAAAGTGTCTGTTTATGTCTTATACACATTTTTTGCTGGATTATTTGATTTTATGGGTGTTGAGTTTGACAAATTCTTTAGAGCTTTTGCATACTAATCCTGTATCTGATATGTCATTTGCAAATATCTTCTCCCATTCCATTAGTTGCCTTTTAGTTTTGTTGATTGTTCCCTTCACTGTGTAGAAGTCTTTTCTCTTGATGAGGTCCCAATAGTTCATTTTTGTTTCTGTTTCCCTTGCCTCTGGAGGCATGTCTAGTAAGAAGTTGGTGTGGCCGAGATCAAAGAAGTTGTTGCCTGTTTTCTCCTCTGGGATTTGATGGTTTCCTGTCTTATGTTTAGGTCTTTCATCCATTTCAAATTTATTTTTGTGTATGGTGTAAGAAAGTGGTCCAGATTCATTCTTCTGCATGTTGGCGTCCAGTTTTCCCAATACCATTTGGTAAAGAGACTGCCTTTTTTCCATTGGATATTCTTTCCTGCTTTGCCAAAGATTAGTTGCCCATACATTTGTGGGGCCATCTCTGGGTTCCCTATTCTGTTGTATTCATCTATATGTCTGTTTTTGTTCCAGTACCATACTATCTTGATTACAGCTTTATAATACAGCTTAAAGTCCATAATTGTGATGCCTCCTGCTTTCGTTTTCTTTTTCAACATTATTTTGGCTATTTGAGGTCTTTTCTGGTTCCATACACATTTTAGGATTGTTTGTTCTAGCTCTATGAAAAATGCTGGTGGTATTTTGATAGGGAGTGCACTGAATGTGTAGAGTGCTTTGGGTAGTACAGACATTTTAACAATGTTTGTTCTTCCAATTTATGGGCATGGAGTGTTTTTCCATTTCTTTGTGTCTTCTTCAATTTCTTTCATAAACATTCTATAGTTTTCAGTGTACAGATATTTTACCTCTTTGGTTAGTTTACTCCTGAGTATCTTATTTTTTTTGGTGCAGTTGTAAATGGGATTGATTCCTTGATTTCTCTTTCTGCTGAAGCTAAATATAATCTTAAAAATATTTGACAGCTATGGCCATTGGCTTTCTCAAACTGTACATGATAATGCTCCCATCTCATTTTTTTTTTATTGCAAGAAACAATTTGTTGTACTCATGTACAATAAATTTTGAAGGTTCCAAAAAGCATAAAGTCAGATATCACTCAGAGATAATCATTATTCAAAATTTGTTGTATTTACTTTCAACCTCCCCCTCATGCATATGCTGTTAAAGAAAAAAGTTAGGGGTGCCTGGGTGGCTCAGTCGGTTGAGCGTCTGACTTCAGCTCAGGTTATGATCTCGTGGTCTGTGAGTTCGAACCCCATGTCGGGCTCTGTGCTGACAGCTCAGAGCCTGGAGCCTGCTTCAGATTCTGTGTTTCCCTCTCTCTCTGCCCCTCCCCTGCTCACGCTCTGTCTCCATCTGTCTCAAAAATAAATAAAACATTAAAATAAAAAGTTATTCTGACACTTGTTTTTAAATGGTAGAGAAGACTTTACTCGGATTTTGTAGTAGGTGACAAGGCTGTTGCCAAGGAGGCAATAGTGGACAGAGATTGGACTTAACTCTGAATACAGCAAGGACAGGTGGCAGTTTATCACCAATGAGTAGAATGAGAGGGGTCAATAGGTGGAGAATTACTAAAAGGAAAAGTCAAGGGCAGGGCAATTCTCACTGAAGACAGGCCAGGGTGATCTGATATCAAGATTCTTGCTAAGACTAGGCTATGAAGGCCCAGGTAAGGACAGGGGCCAATGTTGAGACCTAATTCAGAAGAGGGCTCAGAAGAGCCTGACTGAAGTTTTGTCAAGGAGAGACTTTGTCAGTGCAGTGGGGACAAATGGAATATTTATTTAGGAGAGACCCTAGCCCCTCCTTTCATCTCTTGTCACATGAGCCCTCACCAGCAGAGTTGGAAAGCAGAGAAATGGAAGAACAAGGATAATAGAATCAGAGTAAGCCAGTGCTCTTGAGGAAGGTAAAGCAAGCTGAACAGAAGACAAACTCTGCTTGCCCTAAGGGAAGAAGGGAAGACTGTGTCAGAGAAAAAGGATGGGAACCTGGATATCATAAACAATTTTTTCATAATACCTCTTGATAGAAACTAAAGCTGTAACATTAGGTATTGGGATTAGTATTTATGATTCCCCAGGGAAGCACTGATTTTGACAGATAATAGAGTAGGGAGCTCCTAATTAGCACCTAATGAAGCTAGCTCTGACTGTTAAGACACAAGATCAACTTTGTGCTGTGAGGCAGGTGGCTCTGTGTTTAATTTGCTATTCAGATACCACTCTGTTGTGTAACCTTGAATAAGTCACTCAACGTGCCCAGGGCTTTACTTTCTTTATCAGTGGGTAAAGTGAATGAGTAGAATCGGTCCATTTGTAAGCATCTATGAATCTATGAAATTAAGGTTGTTGTGAAATGAGGTCTGTGCTTTCCCCTTGTCGTGGGCAGCCTCACTCCATGTCACTTTGGCAAACGGACATGCCTTCCCATTCC
This sequence comes from Panthera tigris, assembly GCF_018350195.1. NCBI lineage: Eukaryota > Metazoa > Chordata > Mammalia > Carnivora > Felidae > Panthera > Panthera tigris. Next base: position 43,686,620 of record NC_056662.1, read on the forward strand.
TTCAAAATGGTGGCTGGCTCTTTGGTATCTGTTTATTCCTGTGGTCTTTCTGGAAGAGCTCTTCCTGTTGACTCATTGCACCAACTTCAGAGTGCTCAGAAAGAGCAGACTAGTGATTACCAGGATGTACTGTGGTGATTGGAATATTTAGAGTCTGGACTAAGGTGAACCTGACAGGAATGGTTTTTTAATGACTTTGTGTGGGCAGCGAGATGCTCTATGTAATGGTAGGTAGAACTTAATGAAGATGCTTCCTCCATTCTCTTCTTCCTTCTACTTTCTCCTCCAGGCCTGCTCCCCACTGGAATTATACTACTTAATTATCCTTGCTGATAAAGATGAATAGTAATCATTCAGTTTGTGAATGAGTGAAAAGAGAAATTGCATGTGAGTCACCCAGTGTCTTCTTCCAAACCTTGCTGGAAACTAAGCTGTGTTTTTAATGACTTCCATGCTTTGCAGGGACTCTAATTTCCCCCCATTGGTGACCATTACAGTGCTTTTTATAGAACAATGAAACAACATGGCACATTAATCTTTTTGAATGACACAGTCGGACAGTACCTTCATAAGCAGCAGGCTCTGTTGCAAACATGGGCAAATGAGACACAACTTTAGCTTACCTGCAAGACTACTACTTTGTATAGCTTTTCCCCTATGACATAGATAACATCAGCTTTGTTCTGAACTCCTAGAGGTAGGAAAGGGGGCTGTCACAAATGGCCAGTTTAGAGCAGGATGTGGGCATTTGACCTATACTCACAAACCCCTCTGCTGCCCCCTGCTCTGGGCCATCTTCTCTCCCCTGGATTATTGCAATAGCTTTGTGACTGGGCTACCTCTTTCTATGGCTGCCCCCACAGTGTATTTTCAAATCAGCAGCCAGAGGGATCCTTTCACAATGTAGGTTAGATCATGTCACTGCTCCTCAAAGCTTCCCCAGGCTCCCCATCCCAGTCTGGATAAAAGACAGTCTTTACAATTCCTCAGTTACTTCTCTGCCCCCTTTCCTGGCTCACTCTCCCTGGAAGAGGCTTTGCACTGGCTGTTCCCTCTGCTGGGAGTTCTCTTTCCTTCCTTCAGGATTTTATTTCAGTGAGGTCTTTTCTGCTCTGAAGGTTCAAATTTATCCCCCACACTCTCCCTTCCTCTTCCCTGGCACTGATCAACATTTAACATGCTGTTTTTAAATTTAAGGCAAACAATCTACTGGTCACTTGCTTTGAAAATTATCCATTTTTCATATATATAATCACAATTTACTGTTGAACAACACAGGGGTGAGCAACCTGCTATGCAGTTGAAAATCTGTGTATAACTTTAGACTCCCGAGAAACCTAAGTAATAACTTACTATTGACCCAAAGCCTTACTGGTAACATCAGTAATCAATTAACACATACTTTGTATGTTATATGTATTATATGGTATTCTTAGAATAAAGGCAGCTGGAAAAAAGAAGAAAATATTATTAAGAAAATCATAAGGACATATATAAAGTCATTATATTTTATATTTAAAACTAATACACTGTTATATGTCAATTATATTTCAAGAAGAACTGGATATCTTTAAAAAGCATAAGGAAGAGAAAATGCATTTACAATACTGTGTTGTATTTGTTGAAAAAAAAAATCCACAAGTGAAATAAACTTCATGAAGTTGGGGCTTTTTGTCTGTTTTGTTCCCTGTTCTTGGGATTATATCCTTTTGAACAGTACTGCACAAACTTTCACATGCCCAGGATTCACCTAGGGATGTTTCTAAAATGTAGATTCTAATTTGGTAGCTTTGGGATAGGACCTGAGAATCTGTATCCCTAACAAGCTCAGGTGGTCCACATCTGGAATAGCCAGGCTGGCATCCCTGTGGATCTCCACCTACAAGCAGAGCCACCAATTGTTTTCTTTCCAAAGCCAAGTTCAAACTCCCAGGGCTGGATTGATGATATCAGAATCATGTGGGAGATCTTTCCGCTAAATTCCTGGGTGCCTACCTCAGAGGCTGTGAGTTAGTAGGTCAGAAGTAGGGCCTTGGAATCTTGTTGTTTTGTGGGTTTGTTTTTGGTTTTGTTTTTGTTTTGAGAGAGAGTGTGCACATGTGTGGGGGAGGGGCAGAGGAGAGAGAGTATCTTAGCCTCCAAGCCCAGCACGAAGCCCAACAGGATGTTCAGTCTCACCACTGTGAGATCATGACCTGAGCTGAAATCAAGGGTCAGATGCTTAACCCACTGAGCCACCCAGGTGCCTCAGAATCTTGTTTTATAAAGCTCACCAGGTGACTGGAATGTGCAGCAGCCAGAATGGGTAACCACTGATGTAGAGAAATGAAGAATTCCTTGCATGTACAGATGTGATTCTGATTTTGCCAAATTGTCATCTAGTGAGTACAAAATGAAAATTGACGTCTTGATTGAATATAAAAAAATTCTCTTTTCCTCATTTGCATCATTTGGTTGGCGTCCAAAAGAATCTAATGATTTCAACAGAGAAAAAAGCAAACTGTGTATAATCAACTCCGAATATACCCATTCATCCCTTTAAAATTCTGTTTAGTATTATGAAAATAACACAAGCACATGGTAAATAATTCAAACAGTAAAAAGGTATGCAAAGAAAATCAGGCTCTTCCATCCCGGATTTCCAGTCTCATTCCTTGGAGGAAATTATTGTCAACTGTTTCTTGTGAATATTTACAGAAATTTTTTAAACACACACACACATACACACACACACACACACACGGAGAAATGTGGGGCACCTGGGTGGCTCTTGTTTAAGCATCTGACTCTTGATTTTGGCTCAGATCATGATCTTGTGGTTTGTGATATTAAGCCCCGAATCGCGCTCTGTGCTGACAGCACGGAGCCTGCTTGGGATTCTCTCTCTCTCTCTCTCTCTCTCTCTGCCCATCCTCAGCTTTCTCTCTCTCCCTCAAAATAAATAAACATTAAAAATGGTTGGGGGGGTATGACCAAACACTCTGTGCCAGGCCTTTCCTTATCAGTGTGTATCTTGGTTAGCTACATAATGCCTGTTGTATTTTCTAAGATAACTGCAACCCTTAGATGCCCCTGATATACCTCCCACTGAGAGGTGGGATTTATGATATGTTACTTTGAATCTGGGTGGGTTTGTGACTATGTTGGGAGTGACACTAAGTCACAATCAAGGTTAGATCATTAAAAGTGATACAACTTCAGGGCACCTGGGTGGCTCAGTTGGTTAAGCATTCGACTCTTGATTTTGGCTCAGGTTGTGATCTCACAATTTGTGAGTTCAAGCCCTTCATCAGGATCTGTGCTGACTGTGCAGAGTCTTCTTGGGATTCTATCACTCCCTCTCTCTCTGCAACCCCCTCTCTCTTTAAAAAGAAAAAGTGATACAACTCCCATCTTGTCCTTTGGGATGCTCACTCATGGAGCAGTCACCAAGAGAGACCACATGGAGAAGCCATGTTTAGGTTTTCTGGCCTATAGGCCTAGTCTGGGCCAACATCTAGCATCAACTTCCAGAAATGTGTGAGACTGAAAGAGTATTCCAGCCTCCAGCTTTAGGCCACTCCAGCACAAAGCAGAGATGAGTTGCAAAAAAATTGGAGACAAACTTTCCTGATTCTATTTAAGGGCAACACAACAGAAGTTACAGGAGAATGCTATAGCCTGAGTGTCATTTGTAGATATTCTTGAGTCAGTCATTTTGTATGAGTATGCTAGGTTAGGCAAAGCAGCAAAAGCAAAAAAATTTCACATCTTACAACTTTACATCATCAGTGTTTGTTTCTCACTTGTATTACAGTTCAAGGAGGAGCTGGTGGCTTTCCTCCACATCATGATTCAGGGATCCAGTTTCCTTTCCTATGATGGCTCTTCTGCCTTCAATAGCCTTCTTGGAATCCTTTACTGTATCCTCTTCATTTAACTGGCCTATGAAGAAAGAGAGTGTAGAGGATCACAAAGGAAATTGCATAGTTTGGCCTTCAGTAAGTTCTATTACTTCTGCCCACAATCCCCTGGCCAAGACCCAAACATATGGCCCCATCCTAACTGCAAAGGAGTCTGGGAAAGATAGTCTTCTTGAGCACTCAGGGAGAGCATCTAGCTAGTTTCTGATACATAATGCCTCAATTTGCTCTCTGTGGATGAAGATAATAACAACAACCTTAGGTAGCTATGAGGACCAAAATGTAACAAGTTATCTCTGAAGTAGTTGAGAGGGCTGTACACGTTTTAAGTATCATGATGTTTAAAGTACCTGAGATGATAGACACTTTACACCATAATTCTGGGATCCCCGTGGATAATGGACAACAATAAACCATTGCCCCTGCCCCAGGCCGTCTTATATCTAAGTACTGGCAACCATTGCCCTAATACCAACAACTGCTTCTCCCTGAACAAACAATATATTATACAAAGCAGCTCACTCACATGTTATTCAGACTCAAAGAAAGAAATATCAGGAATGTAGCTGGTTCCTCACCAGGCAACACTCAAGTGGGACATTAAGCAGATATGCACTTGTTCTTTCTGTCTTCAGTTTTGTACTATGCTCGTGGCTACCCAGGCTCTGTTTCCATAGCAGCATATAAACTTCATATAAACAAGAGCAAGAGAAAGGTTAAGTAAAAGGAGTTGAAAACAAATAACGTCAACTCTTTTAGCTTTGATTGTCCACAAGGCTTTCTTGTCCACTTCTTCAGTAAGGTACTTAAATTTGGGGAAGCCCAGTTTTTTCATCTGTACAATGGGGATGATAACACCTGAGCTGCCTAGCTTAAGCACTTTGGAGAGGATCGCTTAAAGAAATGCTCTGGAGAGGGCTTTATAAACTGCACAAACTGTATACTATAAAGAGATGAGCAATGATGCTTCTCCTACTATTGCCTGAGAAGCAGTGGGCAACAGCCTTACTGTGCAACTCTAAAAATTCACAACCATTTTATGGTTTATAAATTTTCTGTATAAAACTTGGAAAATACAGGAAGGTATAATTATAGCTTCTGTTATTGAGTAATTTCTGTGTCTCACTGATTCACCTCATGGGATGGGCAGTAGGATCCTGTCTTCCTGCTTGTATAACAGACAGCTGAATGAACCTATTACATTTGAGGTACTTAGGCTGCTTGCTTTAACTGTTTATTTCCAAAGCAAACAGCTCAGCAGTTTCACAACATGTGTCAGGGCCTGGAAAAAAGTCCATTTCCTTTGACCATATATGTTTCTTCCTAAGAATCTTTCCTGAAGGGATAATCCTAAGCACAGCCCGGATTTATGGCCAAAGATCCAAAAATGGCAGCTGCAGGGTTATTTACAAGAGTGAGAAGTTGAAAATGTAAACATGTGTCATTAAAGTAATGATTAAGTAGATCATGGAACATTCCTGCAGTAGAATATTATGGGATTCCTTAAGAATAATGTTTAAGTTTTACTTTTAATTACGTAGGGAATTGCTTATTACATAAATATTCCAAGATGGTGAATGCTATATAGAATTTCATCTCCACTGGGTTCAAAATGCATGAAAACATGATGGAGGAAGACATAGGTCAAAAGGAACTGTATTGATTCTGGATGGTAGAATTATGAGAAACTTCTTTTTTTGGTGCATTCTCTTCCCCCACCACACACTTTTCTGTAGTACTTTTAAAAGTTTCTACATGGAGCAAGATTAGAAAAAATAAAGTAAAACCCTGAGTTAAGTTTAAAATTCTGCAAATTCCTCTCGAATGGACGTTCCCTATTTTGAATCCATTTGTCTCATTTGTTTACAGTTTCATTTGCTTTTTCTTATAAATGCTTATATAGCCATTGGTGCCATAGCACTAGGTGAAATTCAATGCCAAATATGTAAAAGCTGGAGCCAGCCACTCACAAAGCCTTCATCTGCTGAGCAGATCTTCAAAGGAACTGAGAAGTAAGGGGTTCTCATATTGAATTTCCACCTTCAGGCATGGGTCAGAAAGCACAATCAAATGTTTTCCATAATGGCAAGTGTATCTTTCACAAAGAAGATTAAGAGGAAAAGGAAGTATTAACGTGGATCCAATTATAGCTGTAGCCTGTTGGAGATTAACCTCCATGAAAAATCAGGTCAATTTAGAGAGGACAGGTTTGCTGAGGATGCAAACAGATTCGATTTCCTTTAAAACTTGATAATCCCTGTGAGAAAGGCTCAGGGGAGTTTCATGTGAGTGGAGACTGAATGTCCTTTTGAGGAGTTTGCATGGAGGATAGCCAATGAAACAACCTATAGGTGTGATTTCCATCATCAGAAGTAGAGTGTCCATATTCGACATTTCCAGGATCCATTTGTCTACCTCATAGACAAATGAGTTCCCCCATTTGGGGAACTCTGGGTTCCCCCAAAGGTCTCTAGAAGATTAAGTCACATGTGGAGTGACTTCTAAGCAGAGGCCAATAGAGTCTGAGGTGTAATATCAGATACAAAGGCAAGGATATTATTTATTCTGAGTGTCAGTATTTCATAAGGCCTTGCAGAGTTCTTGACACCTGGGACCCTACAGATGTTCACTCTATTTTTTCTGGTGGGAAGGTGAGTCAAATATAGATTTCTTTTATTAGAAATTGCTTCAAAACTCAAAATTTGGGTTTTGGTTGGAGGGTAGACTTAGTAAATGCAATGATGTTTATTGATCCCAGGAATCTCAGAGACATCCACACTTGAATGGGATCTTGAGGTTGAACACACTTTATTGCCCTCTGATTTTTGTGACTAATGTCTGATGTTGGTTCATATATCAGGTAAGGCTTGTGTTAAGACCATCATGTGGTCTTGAACTTTTCTGGAACCAGGAGTATTTGTTAAGGATGATGTTATACATGGGATAGTCTAGTTTTGGGACTCAGCCACCCACAGTTTACTTGCACTGATAAGAGTTTCATTTCCTTGTCTCTCTCATGATGTGGTTCCTGCCTCTTTGCTTTGTCTCTCTCTTCCTTTGTTCCCATGAGGGATTCACCAACTCCTTTTACATTTCTGGGCTTGTTCTCAAATTTACCTTGTGTCTGCCCTTCTTGTTTGTAACCCAGAGCCTCTGTGCACATAAGTTCTTATGATAGATCCTGCCATGTCTCCTGTCCTGGAGTCCTTGCATGGTGACCTAACTTGTACCCTCGCACCCTCTAAGTCCTAGAAACCAGCTCTGCTTTTACAGGATCCCTGCCAGATATTATAGCCTTCCTTTGAACCCAAGTCTAGGCCCTTCTGGTGCCAACCGCTTCTAAATCTCACCACCTCCCATCCATCCTGGTGGGGGTGCCCATGGACCGGTTGTCACCTCTGCTAGATCACTCTGGGTCCCCAGCTTTCATATACTTTTCTGATATTCAGCATACTGTACCTACCCTGAGAACAAACTGCAGGAAGATACTTCCTCCTTGAGTAGAAGCTTTTCAGGTGACTCAGTTCCACCCCTCAGATCCAAGAGATGAGAGTAACTAATTCAGGATGCTGCTACTCAGAAGCTAGATCAAGATGAAGAGTGGACTTTCTGAGGTGGGGAGGCTTTCTCAATGACATCCGCTTCTTACCCCCACCTTTACTGAAGTATAATTGCAAAATTGTATATATTGAAAGTATATAATGTGATGGTTTGATACATGTAAACATTGTGAAATGATTACCACAATCAAGTTAATTGACACACCCATCACTTCACATAATTATCTTTTTTTGTTGTGAGAATATTTAAAACCTACCATCTTAACCAATTTTCAGTACACAGTACATTATTATTACTGTAGTCACTCTGCTGTATGTTAGATCCCCAGAACATATGCATCTCATAATTGAAATTTTATACTCTTTGGCCAACATCTCCCCATTTCCTCCACTCCCAATGTTCTGATAACCACCTTTCTACTCTCTGTTTCAATGAGTTCAACTTTTTTTTTCTTTTTATATTCCACATATAAGTGATACTGTTCAGTATTTGTCTTTTTCTAGCTTAACATTAGCTTCTTTTTACTCTGTTTGATCAAGACTGAAACCAGATCCTGAAGCAAAGGTAGATCTCCCTGCATGACAAGCAGATCATTCAGGAAGGCAAGAACAAACTACAAGGATGACCTTGCAGCCGCTGATGATTGGGTTGTACTGTCAAAATATCTTCACCAGCATCGTGGGGTTTCATAGCCAACTGTAAAACATGTGCCCGTTCCTATATAGAAAATTGAAACCCACATTATACAGGCAGAATATCCTTCATGTGTGGGGTAACTGGATCACATAGTCCAGATCTTGTCCTTTCAAATGTCACCTTCTTGAAGATTTCTTACTCATGTTCTGGCCTGAGTAGGGACACAGCTCTTCTCCTTAGTCATATAATTGAAAAAGTCTGACACTCAGCAGAACTTCCCTAAAGTTTTGTGGATTACAGAATGGAACTATACACTGAAAGGAACCACAGGTTAAATAATATGGCTATAAAGTACAGCGTTTTCTTGTTTTGTTTTGTTTGATTTTTGCAATGCAGGGGATACATTCCTCTTAGGCCCCAGCTTTCTGCTACCTCAGATCCTGAGTGGACGTTGAGAAGTCCATGGATGAATTTCAGCAAGGGCTATCAGTGCTTTGAAATTGCAATTGAATATTTGTTTGTGCGCCTAAGAATTTTTTCTGGGAATAGAGTCCACAACTTTCATGAGATTCCCAAAGATGCCTTTGTATCCCTAAATGGTAGATACCATCTTAGCTCCCATAACTGAGTCCCACACACCTGGATGTATCCTCAAAGCCAAGAGATTAAAAGCAGGAGACAGTGGGTAGATCCTCTCTCTAGTTTCCTTCTTTGAGTGATTGGCCCATAAAACGATCATGTCTTTCAAGGGGGACCAAACCACACTAATAATCAGTGCAAAACACAACTCCAATAGAAATGGTACCTTAGCATTTGGGATCATGTATATTATACAGCCAGCCTCTTCCTGGCTCTCAACAAGGTCCATACAACCCCAGATTTCTTGTTTTATGCTGTGAAAACAGAAAAAAAATTGTTTAAATCCCTCACATCTTTTTCTTCCTGGACTTCAATTGAATTGGTTTTTAGAATGTTTAGCAAATTTTGTTTTTATAGATGTTTTAAAACTTTAATCTGTTTTATGTTCTCTGAAGGTTAGAGCAATTAATATTGTGGACAAAATACCACATATAGTCCCGGGGATAGCTATGAATATAAAATGATACATTAGTTTAATTCCCCCAATGAATGGCTTATTGTCTCTGTCAGAAAATGTGGCTTCATGCATAATTGGCAAAATTACACAGATACTTTTCCAAAGAACCCACATTGGGCTAGTAGGAGATCAGTGGCAAAACCACTGGTTCTGAACTTGACTGATCAAATGTTGATAGTAACCAATAGGGTCCTTGCAAAGTAAAATAATAGCTTTGAGTTCCCATGGAAAGAATGTCATTCTTTGGCTGGAGAGGTCAGAGTTATGGTGCTGCACTGTGTACCAACAAGGGGTGTAAACTTAGGTGAGTTACTAAGGCTGTCTGGATGCTCACCTGGGTTCTCATCTGTAGAAACAGGCTCTCTGAAATCCAGTGCAGCTCTGACCTCCATAAGTCTATTGACTGTATAAGTCTGAGTGGTTCTGAAAAGCCTTGGAGGCAATACATGGCATTAAGTATGGGTGAAAGGAGCCAGGGACAGGGCACCAGTACTGTGGGTTTAGGTTGTGCTAAAACAAGTTTCAGACAGTGGTTGAATTGAAATATATTGGGACACTGATGATCTTATTTCACTATCTGGGATGATCAAGTGGACAGTCCAAAATTTATCTAATTATTATATAATTTCCCACCTATCTTTGGCATGAAGGCAAGCAGACTTGAGCTGATTTACAGAAATAAGAAAGAGGCTTAAGCACAGTTGTTTATTAGGGCAAGATTTTCACTTCCACCATCATCTATTTGCCCCAGTGCACTCTCTCCTTTACTCATGACAGTGGTCAGAAATAACAAACACTGGATAATTATGAAATAAACATAGGCTTATATTTCCCAGGAGGACTCAGATTTACTCAGTGTCTGCCCTCAGAGACAAGGCAAAAGGTATGAAGCAAGGGAAATATTGTCTCTCTAATAGCTCTATATCAGGGCCTAAGTAATGAATGGACCAGGAGAGTGATCTTCACTTGAAGACATCAGTCAGCTTCCACACAGTCTTGCCAGTGATACACATGCTTCTCTCAGTTCTTTCTTGATAACTTCTTGTTTGCAAAACCTGTGGTGATTTGGCAAAAGCTGAGTGTCCCCCACCTGCTCAGGTTTGAGTGTCCCCACTCAAACTCAGGTTTGAGTTTCAGAAATGTTTGTTTGATAGGTGAAATTTACAGTGACCCCATTAAGACTGTGATCCAACAGAAGGCACCATTTAAGTCTATTTCCCAATGGGGCCAAGGAGAGCTGAGTATAGAGCAATAAGGAGACATCCAGATGAAAGTAAAGCTCAGTCACTTTATCCCTCATGTATTGAATGTTTTGCTTAGGCCCAGCCAGTGACCTAGAAATTCATGGCCAGAAAGGTGATATTTAAAAATATTTCTGAGTAAAATAATTTGTGATACATACTATTGTCAAATACAAGCATTATGCTAAGCTTGACATAAATGCAAATCAGATACGGAAAGCCTATCCTAAATGAATTTAAAGGGAAGATGAGTTCATAAATAATCAGGATATGTAGTGATATGGGTAGGGGTATTTGAGGAGGAGGGAAGAGCAAGAGTCATGATACAGTGGTAGAAATTACCAGAATTTCCACAGGATATTGCACAGGAAACTCTAAGCTCAGCTTGGTTGGAAACCAAGTTGAAAGGGTAGATTGGACTCAGGGCCTATTCATGATGTTTTTGTCATCACAAGCTGGGACAACATGGACTTTTTAAAAGCCAACATGGTGGCCTATTGACTCATGGAGAGCTTTTGGGCTGTTGGAGACCCCAGTGGTCAGGAGGCTCCCAAAAGGCCATATCCAAGCTGGACTGTCTTTTGAAACTTTTGCATTATTTACTGATATTTATGTAAAAAAATCATTCTAAGAATCTTGAAGTGTAGAAACAATTATAAGTATCTTAAGAAAGATGTAAGGAAAAGGAAAATAAATGTTGAACAGGCATTTGATGAATGTCAGTATCTGTTTCTGATAAAAGTCTTTGAACTAGGACAAGAAAGATATATCCTTAATTTAATAAAGATGATTACAGGGGACACTTATACTGTTTTGGGTCACTTCATGTCTATTTTCTAATTGAAGCAAGCCAACTAGCATAACCTACCTGTCCTCTTGGCCATAGTGACTTGTTTTTATGAATTAGTAAGGGACTGTCCATTGGACTGATGTGATGTAAAGATATTTCTTCTGGCTCCTGGGAAAGTAGCTATGTGGAGGGATGTTCTCTTTCTGTTATGTGTGAACAAGAAAACATGTAGTCCTCAGAGGCCTCTGGCAGACATCTTGGGACCAAAACACGAAGCAGTCTTCACTGAGAAGAGGGACAATTGGCTAGAACAAGACTGGCCTGAACTTGCTGTGCGACTTCTCATTTATTTCATAGGCCAATTTGAATTTACTCTTCTGTTACTGAAAACAGCTGAAATTGCTAATTGATTAAACATCGATCTTAAATTAAGAAGAAACATCACATTTCATGGAGAAACTTTAGAGACAGTCTCATTAAAGTTAGAAATAAGAAAAGATTGCCACTGCCCTTTCTATAATTCAATGCTGTTTTACACTGAATTAGCCAATGAAGTACAACAGATTATGGAGAGTGAATTTTGGAAAGGGAGACTTACAGATGATATCATTATCATTTACAGATCAGACTATTTTCCATTTGAAAAACTTAAAATAAGCAACCAGAAAACTATTGTAAGAGAGTTGACAAGTATGGCTGGAAATCAAATAGAAGGGGAAAATCTGTAATTCTCCTCTATACCAGTAATCATCAGTTATAAAACATATGAAAGTGAGTTCACTCACAATGGCAGCAAATAATATGTAGAACCCATACTTAAAAATTAACAGCATCTAACAGAGGCAGACATTTCAGAAATATATTTGAACAATACATAATGTTAGTCGGAATGCAGGCCCACCAGACATTTCTATCAATTGTAACAAAAATGGTATATTCATTTTTGGAACTCAGTGAAGCAATGAATACTAAAAGCTTTAACAGCTTTAAAAAAACTCTTTGTTTCCTAGTCTTTATTTGTCCAGAACCTTATCCTAAGAAAATTATAATGATCTGTTTAAAGATTTAGTTCCAAGGAAATGTTTTATAAATACAGGAAATAATTAAAATGTAGCACAAAATGGAATGGGCAAATTAATTCTGGCATATTCATACACAATGGGGTAGTCTGCAATTATTGAAAACATGTTATAAAAGTGTGTTTGTTGGTTTGGAAAGATATATATGATATAGTAATGAAAAAGCAGTTTACTGAGCAGTATGTACAGTGTAACCTTATTTTATTACTATTTTTTTTGTAGTTTCAAGTTTTTACTTAAATTCCAGTTAGTTAATATATAGTGTAAATTATTTTCAGGGATAGAATTCAGTGATTCATCACTTATATACAGCACCCTGTGCTCATCACAAATGCCCTCCTTAATACTCATCTACCATGTAACTCATCCCCTTTCACCCCTCCACCAACCCTTAGTTTGTTCTCTTATAGTTAAGAGTCTCTTATGGTTTGCTTCCTTCTCTTTCCCCCTCCCTATGCTCATCTGTTTCATTTTTTAAATTCCACATATGAGTGAAATCATATGGTATTTGTTTTTCTCTGACTTACTTATTTTGCTTAGTGTAATATACTCTAGCTCCACACACATCATTGTAAATGGCAAGATTTCATTCTTTTTTGTGGCTGAGTAATATTCCACTGTATGTATATACCACATATTCATTATCCATTCATCAGTTGATGGACTTTTGGGCTCTTTCCATAATTTGGCTCTTATTGATAATGCTGCTATAAATATCAGGTTGCATGTTTCCCTTCAAATTAGTATTTTTGTGTCATTTGGGTAAATATCCAATAGTAGTGCAATTGCTGGATCATAGGGTAGTTCTATTTTTAACTTTTTGAGGAACCTCCATATGTTTTCCATAATGGCTGCACCAGTTTGCATTCCCACCAACAGTGCTAAAGGGTTCCCCTTTTTCCACATCCTTGCCAACATCTGTTGGCAAAATCTTGTTTCCTGTGTTGTTAATTTTAGTTATTCTGACAGGTGTGAAGTGGTATCTCATTGTGGTTTTGATTTGTATTTTCCTGATGATGCGTAATGTTGAGCATCATTTTTCATGTGTCTGTTGGCCATCTGGCTGTCTTTGGAAAAATGTCTACTCATGTCTTCTGCCTATATCTTCACTGGATTATTTGTTTTTTGGGTGTTGAGTTTGATAAGTTCTTTATAGATTTTGCAAAGTAACCCTCTATCTGTAATTTGCAAATATCTTCTCCCATTCTGTTGGTTGTCTTTTAGTTTTATTGATTGTTTCCTTACTGTGCAGAAGGCTTTTATCTTGATGAGGTCCCAATAGTTCATTTTTGCTTTTGTTTCCCTTGTCTCCAGAGGTATGTCTAGTAAGAAGTTGCTATGGCCGATGTGAAAGAGGTTCCTGCCTGTGTTCTCCTCTAGGATTTTGATGGTTTCCTATCTCTTTCATCCATTTTGAATTTATTTTTATGTATGGTGTAAGAAAGTGGTCCAGTTTCATTTTTCTCTATGTTGCTGTCCTGTTTCCCAACACCATTTGTTGAAGAGATGGTCCTTTTTTTCCATTGGATAGTCTTTCCTGCTTTGTTGAAGATTGGTTGACTGTATTGTTGTGGGTCCATTTCTGGATTTTCTGTTCAGTTGCATCAATCTATGTGTACTTTCTTGTGCCAGTACCATACTGTCTTGGTCACTACAGCTTTGTTGTATAACTCAAAGTCTGGAATTGTGATGCCTCCAGCTTTGCTTTTCTTTTTCCAGACTGGTTTGGCTATTCAGAGTCTTTTGTAGTTCCATACAAATTTTAGGATTATTTGTTCTAGCTCTGTGAAATATACTGGTGGTATTTTAATAGGCATTACATTAAATATGTAGGTGGTTTTGGGTAGTAGACATTTGAATAATATATGTACTTCTATCCATGAGTGTGGAATGTTTTTCCATTTCTTTGTGTTCTCTTCAATTTCTTTCATAAGTGTTCTATAATTTTCAGAGTACAGATGTTTTACCTGTTTGGTTAGGTTTATTCCTAGGTATCTTAAGGTTTTTGGTGCAATTGTAAATGGGATAGATTCCTTGATTTCTCTTTCTGCTACTTTATTATTTGTGCATAGAACGTGAAACAGATTTCTGTACATTGATTTTATAACCTGTGACTTTACTGAATTCATGTATTGGTTCTAGCAATTTTTTGGTGGAGTCTTTTGGGTATTCTACATACAGTGTCATGTCATCTGCTAAGAGTGAATATTTGACTCCTAACTTGCCAATTTGGATGCCTTTTATTTCTTTTTGTTGTCTGATTGCTGAGGCTAGGACTTTCAGTACTGCGTTAAATAATGTTAGTAAGTGGACATCCTGTCTTATTCCTGATCATAGAGGAAAACCTTTCAGTTTTTTTTTCCATTGAGGATGATGTTAGCTGTGGGTCTTTTGTATATGGCCTTTATGATATTGAGGTGTGTTCCATCTGTCCCTACTTTGTTGAGGGTTTTTATCAAGAATGGATGTTACACTTTGTCAAATGCTTTTTCTGCATATTTTGAGAGGATTATGTGGTTCTTATCCTTTCTTTTCCTAATGTGGTGTATCATGTTGATTAATTTGTGAATGTTGAACCACCCTTGCAACCCAGGAATTAATCCCACTTGATCGTGGTGAATAATTCTTTTTATGTACTGTTGAATTTGATTTGCTAGTATCTTGTTGAGAGTTTTTGCATCCATGTTCATCAGAGATATTGGCCTGTAATTCTCTTTTTTAGTGGGTTCTTTGGTTTTAGAATCAAGGGAATGCTGGCCTTGTAGAAGGAGTTTGAAAATTTTCCTTCCATTTCTATTTTTTGGAATAGTTTGAGAAAACTAGGTATTAATTCTTTAAATGTTTGAGAATCCCCTGAGAATCCATCTGGCCCTGGACTTTTGTTTGTTGGGAGATTTTTGGTTACTGATTCCATTTCTTTACTTGTTATTGGCCTCTTCAAGTTTTCTATTTCTTCCTGTTTTCAGTTTTGGTAGTTTATATGTTTCTAGAAATTTATCCATTTCTTCCAGATTGCCCAATTTGTTGGTATATAATTTTTCACAATATTCTCTTATAATTTTTGTATTTCTGTGATGTTGGTTGTGATCTCTCCTCTGTTGTTTGTGATTTTTTTTATTTGTGTCTGTTCTTTTTTCTTTTTGATAAGTCTGGCTCGGGGGTTATCAATTTTATTAATTTTTTCAAAGGACCAGCTCCTGGCTTCATTGATCTGTTCTATTCAGGTTTTTTGTTTGTTTGTTTCCATATTATTTATTTCTGCTCTAATCTTTATTTTTTCCTTCTTCTGCTGTATTTAGGCTTCATTTTTTTTTTTAGCCCCTTTAGGTGTAAGTTTATGTTGTTTATTTGAGAGTTTTCTTGCTTCTTGAAGTAGACCTGTATTACTGTATACTTCCCTCTTAGGATCACTTTTGCTGCATCTCAAATATTTTGGACCATTGTATTTTCTTTTTCATTTGTTTCCATGTATTTTTAACTTCTTCCTCTTTTTTCATTTTTAAATTTTAAAAAATTGTTTTAAAGTCCAGGTTAGGTAGCATATAATGTAATAATGGCTTCAGCAGTAGAATTTAGTGATTCATCACTTATGTGTAACACCCAGTGCTCATCCCAACAAGTGCCCTCCTTAATGCCCATCACTAATTTAGCCCATCCCCCCCCCACCCAACACCTCTCCAGCACCCCTTTAATTTCCTGGCTAACCCATTCATTCATTAGTAGGATGTTCTTTAACCTCCATGTATTTGTGGTCTTTCCAATTTTTTTCTTGTGATTGACTTCAAGTTTTGTAACGTTGTGGTCAGAAAATATGCATGTCATGATCTTAACCTTTTATATTTGTTGAGGCCTGATTTGTGACCCAGTATGTGATCTATTCTGGAGAATGTCCATGTGCACTCAAAAAGAATGTGCATTCTGCTGCTGTAGGATGAAATGTTCTGAATATATCTGTTACATCGATTGGTCCAGTGTGTCATTCAAAGCCATTGTTTCCTTGTTGATTTCTTGCTTTGATGATCTATCCATTGCTTAAAGTGGGGTGTTAAAGTCCCCTCTTATTACTGTATTATGAATGAGTTTCTTTTTTTTTAATTTTTTAATTTTTATTTATTCTTAGAAAGAGAGAACACGAGCAGAGGAGGGGCAGAGAGAGAAGGAGACACAGAATCTGAAGCAGGATCCAGGCTCTGAGCTGTCAGCACAGAGCCCAATGTGGGGTTTGAACTCATGAACTGTGAGATTGTGACCTGAGCTGAGGTCAGATACTCAACCAACTGAGCCACCCAGGTGCCCCTGAATGAGTTTCTTTATGTTTGTTATTAATTGATTGATATATTTGGGTTATTCCAAATTGGGGACATAAATATTTATAATTATTGGATCTTCTTGTTGGATAGACCTCTTTATTATGATATAGTGCCCTTCTTCAGCTCTTGTTACAGTCTTCGGTTTAAAATCTAGTTTGTCTGATAGAGATATTGCTAGTCTGGCTTTCTTTTGATGTCCATCTGAATGATAAATTGTTCTCCATCCACTCACTTTGGTGTCTGCGGTGTCTTTAGGTCTAAAATGAGTCTCTTGTAGGCAGCATATAGATGTGTCTTGTGTTTTTTTTTTTTTATCCATTGACACCCTTCATCTTTTGATTGGAGCATTTAGTCTATTTATATTCAAAGTAATTATTGATAGACATGAATTTAGTGCCATTTTATTACTTGTTTTGTCATTATTTCTGGAGATTTTCTCTCTTCCTTTCTAGTCTTTGTCATTTTTGTTCTTTCTTTCCCACTCAAAGAGAGTCCCTTAATATTTTTTGCAGGGCTGTGTATAGTATAATCTCATTTTAAAGCAGAGGCAGCATGACAGTTCTAAGGATGGGGATAAAAAGACTGGATTAGATGTCCTAGGGGATGTCATATGGCATGGAGGCCACACATGGGTCTCTAGAAGGTAGAAATTCTGAGAGGAAGGATATGGAGAGAGAGCCAACGAAAAGAAAGCTCCTTCTATTTGTCATTCTCCTCCCTTGTGTCTCCACATATGTTCATTAAAACACATTTGGTGTTATTGGATTACCTGTGGAAGATAAGTAAGAAGAGTTTTGTGGAAGACACATGGGACCGAGTTTTGCACTATTTCCTTATTTTCCTACCAGTGCTGCGTTGGGACACTTGCCTTAATTCTGAAAAAAACAAATGTAGATTTCTATTAAAATTCAGTGTTTGTTTGGTTTGTGGCAGAGTAGGTTGTTCAAGGAAGAGTAGCAGCCTGATGCTTGGGAATCTGACAAGCAGCAGTCATTCTTTATGGAGCCTAGGTGCAGATTAACCAACAGCGGTCAACCCATAGTCCAGATGCAAAGCTGATTACCTGACTTTCATATCATCCCTCCACACTCCCCACCAAAAGCACTGAGGGGTAGAATGGAGTCCCCAAAGCTCAGTGCATGCATACACATACACACAACAGTTGCACACACACATGCTCACATGCACACATATATATACAGACAGAGAGACAGGTGGTATACGTGACAACATGCAGGTAATTTTTATTTTATTATGTAGCCCATATAAGATTTCAGACCTTTGATGGCCCAGTCTCAGTACTTTGTCACATTCACAGAAACACAGTCTAACAAACAAAAGTAATAAAAAATATATAATCCCAATCTTTGCAAGTATCTGTCAAAGAATGTTAAAGGAGATCTAATTCTTAACCTACATCACTTTTTAGAAATTCCATCCTTGTTCCTCTGTCATTGTCTCTTACCCTGTGATTATTCTCCTGGCCCCCTTTCATGCAAGCTCTCTTGTCCTTCCTTCCTCTGTTTCCTCCCCTGTCCCTCCAGTGCTGTGACTCTATGTCCTTCCTTCTTATTAAAAGAAGTGAGGGGCACCTGGGTGGCTTAGTCAGTTAAGTGCCGACTTCAGCTCAGGTCATGATCGCGTGGTTCGTGGGTTCAAGCCCTGCGTTGGGCTCTGTGCTGACAGCTCAGAGCCTGGAGCCTGCTTCAGATTCTTTGTCTCCCTCTCTGTCTGCCCCTCCCCCACTCCAGCTCTGTTTCTCTCTCTCAAAAATAAATAAACATTAAAAAATTAAAAATAAATAAAATAAGAGAAGTGAGAGGTTTGCACCTGATTGTGAACAACCAAGATACTCTCTGAAAGGGTGGCATTGGGGATGTTCCTTGAAGAATACTGTGATAGAGAAAGGGAGAGAGGGTATGAGTGAGGAGAAGAGATGGGGGAACTCTCAAGTTGCCTTAGAATCCCAGAACCATGGTCTTTGGAGCAGGGAGGACTGTCAGGAAGGTATGGGGCCACAGTGTGCTTGAATAAAGTTCACCAAGGTGCATGTCACAGGAGATGCCCTCTAACACCTCATGTGAACTAGACATTAACTGCAGCATGGCAAGGACACTCTTGAGGCATAGACAGGGTAATTTAGGAAATATGCATGGGGTGATTTAAGAAGGCAGAAGAAGGTCTAGTGGAGGTCAAGGAGGAGGGTAACATGGAGGCAAGATGGATGTATGATATTAACTGGGGAACTGGGGGCTTTTCCAGGTGAAGGGAATGGTCTGAGTTAAAGTAGGAAGGTGGAGATGTTCAGGGGAAAGTATTATTTGAGCATAAAGTATAAACAAGGGAGTGGTGGGAGAGGCCCAGAGAACCAAGCTTACAGAGAAAGTCTTGTCA
This sequence comes from Panthera tigris, assembly GCF_018350195.1. Classification (NCBI taxonomy): domain Eukaryota; kingdom Metazoa; phylum Chordata; class Mammalia; order Carnivora; family Felidae; genus Panthera; species Panthera tigris. The sequence continues at coordinate 43,705,629 of NC_056662.1, forward strand.
GTCTGCTAAGCAGTTCAGACTGTGGCCTGCAGGGGACTTTTGGAGGGTTTCCAAGAAATGGGCATAGCTAGACTTGCACTGTATGCACACCCATCCAGGGACATGTGGGCATGGGAGAGGGGGGAGCGGAGGAGCATAGAACATCACAAAGAGGTAATTTGGGGGACAGACTCTCAGGGCTTGGAAAGTGGGAGAGTGGGAAGTGTCAGGGTTGATTCTCAGGTTTCTAGTCGGGAGCACAGGTGGACAGTGGGATTTCCAGTGAGAGACAGGGAAAACAGAGCAGGTCCAGCTGTGCAGGGAAATGTGGGTTTGCTTTTGGCCATGTTGGCAAAGGTGAGGAAATATCAGGTACAGAGTCTAGCAGGGGACAGGGTACAAGCATAGGGAAAAAGGAGAGAGGTGGGGCACCTGGGTGGATCAGACTGTTGAGTGACTCACTCTTGATTTTGACTCACATTATGATCCCAAGGTCATGATTTCTCTCCCTCTGCCCCTACCCCCCAACTCCCACAGTCTTTCTGTCTCTCTAAAATAAAAAGAAAGAAAGAAAGAAAGAAAGAAAGAAAGAAAGAAAGAAAGAAAGAAAGAAAGAAAGAAAGAGAGGCAAACCAAGAAACAGACTCTTAACTATAGAGAACAAGCTCGTAGTTACCAGAGGGGAGGTGGGTGGGTGGATGGGTGAAATAGATGATGCGGATTAAGGAGGGTACTTGTGATGAGCACCAGGTGTCATATGTAAGTGTTGAATCACTAAATTGTGCACCTGAAACTAATATTACACTGTATGCCAACCAACTGGAATTTAAGTAAAAACTTAAAAGAAAGAAAGCCCAGCTGGGGTCAGGCTGGACACGGGACAAAGGAGCTGCTGCTGTTGCTGAGCCCGACAAGGAGTCTGGAGGAGCCATGGGGAGTGTTGGGTGCAGGAGAGGACCCTGGGGACACCAGCAGTCCAGGAATGTGTGGAAGAAGAGCCGCCCACTGCAGGGCAAGTGAGAAGGGTGGCAGCTGGGTGGGGGACAGTGAGGAGGAGTGGAGAGGGGGCACCATAATGCTGGAGGGGCTGTTGGTTCAGCATGCAGAGAAACTTCAATGCCCAGAGGAAGGACAGGGTCAGAGCCAGGACTCAGTCTGGCCATGGTAAGAGTTGTCTGGGGGGAAGATGGAGCAGGGGCGGCTTCAATGTCTGAACATGGACTAGAGAAGAGGCGCCCTAGTGGGCCAACCCCTGAGGTAGGGGTCCAGGATGCTAAAATCTCACTGAGTTCAGGTCCCAGCTCTGCCACTTGCTGGCTATGTGACTTTGAGCAAATCCTAGTTGTGCCTCAGCTTCTTCATCTGTAAAATTGCAGTAGAAGTAGGGTTGTAGTGAGGGTAAAATGTGTCAATAAGTGTATGTTATGACATAATACATAGTAAGTGCTATGTCAAAACTGCTCTTACTATATCATGCATGGGATGTATAGAGTATATATATAGTATATAGAATATAAGGTGAATATTAAGCAGTACATATAGTGTGTATACATAATATATATAAATAATAATTATACATGCAATGTATGTAATTATTATAATAAAAACTACCATCATAAACTACATCATTTAAAATAAAATGTTATCATTATAGTATATATTGTGTATGATATATATAATAATAAATATTATACATAAAATACTATATAATTGCATATATTGCTATTAGAGACATACTGCATGTACTGTTACTATAAAAGCAATAATTATTATCATTACCATCATCGTTATTACTGGAATTTAGTCAGTGCTATAGATGCTGAAGTTAGTAGAGAAATAGAACAACAGAACTTGGGAGTCCAGAAGTTCAGTGAGTGTTTGCTGTGACTAGCAGTAGAGAATCTGATGTGTGTGTGTGCGCACACAGGTAAGTAATGAATTTGGCTTTATTATTTTTTAAGATTATTTATTTATTTTGAGAGAGAGTGCACAAGCAGGGAGGGGCAGAGAGAGAATCCCAAGCAGGCTCTGCACTGTGCAGCTCGAACTCACAAACCGCCAGACGCTTCCACCTGAGTGGAAATCAAGAGTCAGACGCTTAAACAGCTGAGCCACCCAGGCACACTATGAATTTGACTTTAAACACAAAATCATGAAGAGAGTTGATACAGACACTGTAAGCCAGCAAGTTCAACTTGCTCATTTTACCAATGACAGCAGAGACTCCAGTGCTTCACTGAGCCGCTTGAGGTCTCAGAGTCATTGGTGGAGCTCTCCTGCCTCCTCTCTTCTTGCAGGCACTGAATTTGGGTAGAATTCAGCAGACATGGTAAGCTTGAAGGTGAAGGTACAGTCCTGGAGGAGGCCTTTCCTCTGGAAGCTCTGTTGTCCTTCCTTTACTTAGGGTCCAGCTCGACCTTCTCTCCTGCCCCCCTACCCCTCTCCACTTTCACCTACCATTTTGGCATTTAGAGATCCTGTCCTTTGCTGTCCAGGGATGCTAATATTTGCCTCTGGAGGGACTCCTGATGGAGGCTCAAAGAACATTTAAAAATATTAACAGATCAATGCTTCGAAAGCCCAATGTAATGCAGGAAGGAGCCAGTGCTTGTCTTGTTCCCGAGCCTGACAGTGATCACTGTGTCCTCAGGACTGGTCAATTTCCTTGGTGAAATCACCTTGCGGGCATGGGCAGATGATGAGCTTCCAAGGAGGCATCTAGGATTCAGAGCTGTTTTCCTGGCCCCAAGGAGTCCCAGAGATTATTTGGTATCTGCACCAAAGACCCTATAGAGGACCAAAATGTATTCTCTGTGAATTTCTCACATTGGCTTGGCTTGAAAGAAGAGAGTAATTTTAGGTAGTTTTTGATTCTAAAGGGGTTATGAAAGATGTTCCAAATACATTTTAGGATGCTGTCAGAATAGATCTAATCACTGCCTTTTCTTCCCTGGTTTGTTTTGAGGCAATGTGTGATGGATGCTGAGTTTGTCCTTACACCATCCCAACATTCCTCCCCATGCCTCATTCTTCTCAGGGACCAGGTGGCTTTTGGATGCTGTTCAGAGATTCCCCTGTGCACTGGCAAGCTGTCTCCTGACCTCCCTGAGCATGCTTCCACCCTCCCTGCCCCCACCCCAGCCCTCACTGGCCTCAGTCCCTCCCTGGGACAGCCTCAGTGCAACCATGTCTGTGCCAGGAGCAGAGCTGAGCAGAGGACCTGATGTGAGGATGAGGAGCCCGAAGTCTGCCAGGGTCAGGGCTGAGGATCGTTTTGACCTGGAGCCATTCCATGGGTGACAGCCCCTGGCGCGGACTTCCTTTGCAGATCCAAGTGGAAAAGTAAGATGTAGAAGACAACTGAACTGAGGGCCTCATGGGTCTGTCCCATCTGTTCTATTCTGTAGGTGCACAAACACCAGAATCTTGACTGATTACTAGTTGAGTCCACCCAGTTTGGACGCCTTTTCAAACTAAGGAATTTGTAGAGCATTGATTTAGAATGGTAGAACCCACTCCAAACTGTACAAAATGGTTAATTAAAAATATAGGTATACACAACAATGCAATATTGAGTTTCAAAAAGTCTCAGAAATTGTGTACACCATGACACACTTTTAATCAAATTGAAAACAACTGAAATGAAACAACATACTTTTAGAAATATATATGTGTTAAAACCATAACCAAAATGAAGTAGATGTGAAATCTGTGGTTACAACGATTGTGGAGAAGTAGGGAATAAGATGGGGGAGAAGCACGTGAGTAGATATAAATTATTGTCAATATTTTGGGTCCTGTGTTCATGGTGTATTCACACCTTTGAATTATATTCTTTTATGAAAATAATGTAAATTATAATGGTATAAATTAAAATGCACCAGACCAATTACAAAAATGTTCATTGACCTTGTTAACACTTATTCATACACTGGATATTGTCCTAAGCACTTTATAAGTAGTTGATAATACTTAACTCACTGAATTCTCAAAACAACCCTATACAGTAGATAGTATTATTATTTCCATTTCCATGAAGAAACTGAGGTATAGAGAAGTCACGTAACTAGCCCAACATCACAAGGCTGAGCTGGAATTCTAAGCCAGGCTATGCATCCCCAGAGTTGTGTGATTAATGTACTTGTGTGAACCCAAGGTCTGTAAAGAATGGTGAACAAGTTAACTGAAGGAACCAGTTTCTACATGATGCCAGTGCAAATGTACAGGGAAGGAGGGATGCCTGGCTTTAGTGTGTGTATGAAGCAAATGGTTTTGTATAGTACAGTTTTTCAGTTTGTTACTATATCCACCTTCCCAGGCAATGTGTTTGCATGCTACAGGGCCTTTCTGGATTGATTCTAATAGTCTGAATTTTGGTGACATGGCAAGCTAATGGGGCAATCTATTGATTGACTCTTGGAGCTCCCTTCATGTCCCAGTGCTGAGCTGACCAATAGCTAGATGGAGTTAGGCTTCTCTTTGTTTTGCCTCAAGATTTATCATCTACTGAGCAAATATTGACTTCTTGAATTAACTTGTAATGTCTCTGGCAACAGAATTCCATATTTGTTTGATAACATATCTGGAAGACCCATGGTGGAAACCTCCTTTTCTTTCTTTTCTTTTCTTTTTTCTTTTCTTTTCTCTGCTTTGCTTTGCTTTGCTTTATTAATAATACATTTTAATTCATTATATACAAAATACCATTGCAACATGAAACCAGTATAAAAATTATTGAGATATTTTATATTTTTGAACTAAATCTTTCAAATTCAATGTGTATCATATACTTTTATATCACAACGCATCACAATTTCTTTTCACTTTATTGAGGAATAATTGACAAATATAATTGTATATATTTAATGTAAATAATGTGATGATTTGCTATACCACATACGTTGTGGAATGATTACTAAGATCAAGATGATTAACACACCCATCAATACACACAGTTAACTGTTTGCATGTATGTGGTCAGAATACTTAAGATCTACACTCAGCAACTTTCAAGTACCCAGCACTGTATGATTAACTATAGTCTCCATGCTGTGCATTAAGTACTCAGAATTCATTCTTGTTATAACCAAAAGTTTGTACCCTTTGACCTACATCACCCATTTCCTCCTTCACGTAGCCCCTGGCAACCACCATTCTATTTTCTGTTTCTAAGAAATCAGCTTTCTTTCTCTCTCCCTGTCTCTCTCTCCTCTCAATTCTACATGTGAGATCATGTAGTATTTATCTTTCTCTGACTTATTTCACTTAGCATAATGCCTTTGAGGTTCATCCATGTTGTTCCAAATGGCAGGATTTCCTTCTTTTATATGGCTGAGTAATACTAAATCACACACACGCACTAAATACATACACACACACTTTTTAATCACATTTTTAATCCATTCATCTGTTGATAGACACTTCGGTTGTTTTCATGTCTTGGCTATTGTGAATAATGCTGCAATGAACATGGGAGTGAAGATATGTCTTTGAGATACTCCTTCAGATATATACCCAGAAGTGGAATTTCTGGATCATATGATAGTTCTATTTTTAATTTGCAGTGGGGTGGGGGTGGGGGGACATCTCCATACTGTTGTCCACAATGGCTGTACCAATTTACATTACCAACAGTGCACAAATGTTCCCTTCTCTCCACATCCTCACCAACACTTGTTATCTTTTGATGTGAATCATTCTGAAAGGTGTGAGGTGATACCTCATTGTGGTTTTAAGCTTCCTTTTAAGTTAGAAGTTCTCTGTTCTTTGAGAGTGGTCTCTGAAACAGCAGGACTAGCCTAACATTCCTGGAGAATTTTTTAGAAATGCAAATTCTTGGGCTTGTCCTTAGTCCTGCTGAATCTGGAGCCCCAGGGGTGAGGTCCAGCTGGTGGTGTGCTGGCAAATAAACAACAACTGGGTCTCTGGGGAAAAAATGCATATAGTTATGTACACAAGTTTAATATAAATTTTATTGGTATATATACTATGTAGCACAAAATTTACAAATAATAATAATAAAATATTCAATATTCCTTATTATAACTTTCATATAGGAAATTGATTTGCACAGAATACTTTCATTGGCCTTTGACAAACTTTTGTAACAGAGACAACTTATGGTTGCAATTGATGAGTGAGTGTAGCTCCAACATGAGTGTTGGCTGATAGTTTTGTTTACAATAAGGGATGTGTTCAAAGAGAAGCAAAGGAAGATGGATGTTATGTCAAAAATTTTTAACAATTTTATGTCATTTTTGGGGGCAAGGACATGAGCAACTTCCTTGCTGAATCAGGTTATAGTTTTCAAATACTGGAAAAAATATGTATATTTTGCTGTTCACAATGTAATAGCTATAGGCTGACATACATCTAAGTTTAATCTGTTTAACTCTGTATTATTAAGCTTTTCTCCATGACTTTCTGAAGTTGAGACAATCAGTGAAATAATAACCCAAGTCCAGATGCAGCATTTGCCCATTGCTGTGGTGTAAATATTTCTACCATGGCCAGTTTCAAGCCATATGACACCACTAACCAGGAGCTAGGAAGAGAGGTGCACAGCAGCACTCCATGTTCCCCATTTCCTTCCTACAGAGACAGTAGTCATAGATGTCCTCCAGGGCAGACATAATAGAAACTTGTAGTAAAATACTTAGGAAATGCTTTTCATGTAGTATTTTAATACATTTATTTTTTGAAAGATAGATGAGAGAGAGAGAGAGAGAGAGAGAGAGAGAGTCCCAAGCAGGCTTTGTGCTGCCAGCACAGATCCTGACATGGGGCACAATCTCAAAAACCATGAGATCATGACCTGAGCCAAAACCAAGAGTCAGACACTCAATCAGCTGAGCCACCCAGACTCCCCCTAAGACATAAATTTTAGTTATACATTTTTATGATTTATTTTTAATGACAGCTGTGTTTCATGACTGGCTTGCAATATTCTTGAAAATGTAACAATCGGCTGTCATGAGCTGTTATGAATCAATCCAGTAAACCATTGGGCCCAATTTTGTGTGTTTCAGCAAGCCCTCCAGGTAATTCTGATGATGCCAAAGTCTTTTATTTTTCTCTTTTTAAAAATTCAAGTATAGTTAACTTACAGTGTTTCAGATGTACAGTGTAGTGATTCAACTATTCTATACATTACTTAGTGTTCATCACAATAAGTATACTCTTAACTCCCTTCACCTATTTCACCTATCCATACACCCCTCCCCTCTGGCAACCACCGGTTTGTTCTCTGTAGTTGAGTCTGTTTTTTTTTCTTTTTTTCTCTTTGTTCATTTGTTTTGTTTCTTAAATTCCACATAATGAGTGAAATCATATGGTATTTGTCTTTCTCTGACTGATTTTTTTTTTTTTTACTTAGTGATGATGCTAAATTTTGAGAACCACTGGGTAAGCAGATGCTGAGGACAAGAAATGCATTTAGCTACAATTAACCTAGTGACACCTGTTTGGGTCTGGCCAACCAAATGTTTCCCTTAAATGTTTAAACAAGTTCACATTTTGGGAGGAAGTATGTCTACAGGAGAAGAGGGGAATGAGAAAAGGCTTTGAGTTTGAATCTTTGATTTCTTTTTTCCCAGATTTGGCCCAGTTTGGTAAACTATTAATAGATAGCCAAGTAAACCTTAGATCAAATTATGGCTCAGTTTATCCTCTTGAAACAAAATAGCAGCCAATGCAACTGCTCAAATGATCTGTCTTCTGGAGTCTTAAAGAAATGGTTGATTTATTCAATAAATATTTATTAAGTATCTATGATATGCCAAGCACTTTTCTGGATGTTAGTGATGCAGAGCACTAAACAAGATAGACAAGGACCCTGATATCAAGGAGTTTATATTCTAGGAGGAAGAGAGTAAACAAACAAACAAACAAAAAAAAAAAAAGTAAAAACCAGATAAGCAAGATAATTACTGGAACTATCTCATGCTACAGAGTAAACAGAAGAAGATTATGTTGTAGAGGGTGATATGTGAGAAGGTACTATTTTTTGCCTAGAGTGGTTATGGAAGGTTTCTTTGAGGAGGTGACAATTCAGTGAAGAACTGAATGATGGAAAGAATCCAACTATGGAACTAGCTGGATGAAGAACATCCAGGCAGAGGGGATGACAGTTGTAAAGGTCTTGAGGTGAGAACAGGTTTGATGTATCCAAGGCCGGCCTGGCAAGGAGGATGACTGGCTGGAATAGTGTGAATGAGTAGAGAATTGTAGGAGATGTGTCAAAAGGCAGCCAGGCAGGGTCATATCAGGTAGGGTCTTTTAGGCCACAGCAAAAGTTTTGGATTTCATTCTTTTCTTTAACGTTTATTTTTTACATTTTTAAAAACATTTATTCATTTTTGAGAGACGGAGCGCAAGCAGGGAGGCACAGAAAGAGAGGCAGACACAGAATCCAAAGCAGGCTCCAGACTCTGAGCTGTCAGCACAGAGCCTGATGGAGGGCTTGAACCCATGAACCATGAGATCATGGCCTGAGCTGAAGTCATATACTTAACCAACTGGACCACCCAGGTGACCCTGGATTTCGTTCTAAGTGATGGGAAGCCCCTGCTTAAAGCAGGGGAATGATTGGCCTAATTTCTGCTTTAAAAAGAGTCCTGAATTCTGAGTGGAGAATGGGCTGTGAGAAGCAAAAGTAGAAGGAGGGAACTGCATCGGGAGACTATTGAAAGAATCTAGGGAGCAGATAACATGGCTTGGAATGGAAGTGGTCAGGTTTGGGATTACAGGGTATTACAGGGGAGCAGCAGATTGGACTGGCCAAGAGGTTGTGACAAATTCTTTATAAGAATAAAGTGGACTATTAACCTTACCATGGTTAAGCAAAGTGGACTAGAATTCTTTGTGTTGATGCCTGCTAATCTCTTACCCATTTTGGTCCATCTATCAGTTTCTACCTTCTTTACAGAATCATGGCACAGTGTCTTAAGATGGTGATGGCCTCTGAACTGGGTGGGCAACTGAAGAGGCATGAATCAGAAGACACTACGTGGAGACTAAGTACAATCCTGAGTCCATTCTAATGAGCTTAGGTCTATAAGGGCAAAGCAGAAGTTAAGAATGGAGATCACCCCAACAACTCCTTGTGTCTGTGTACAGGTGGGAGCAGCTGTTAACCACTGTGCATTTGTAAAATCCCTACCCTGCTTGAATTGGGTGGGCAAAAACCCTGCATCGGTCTGGGAAACTTCACCTTCCCCATGCAACCTGGCCAGGTTCATGTGTGCATTTTGCCAGCGGTGAGCTTGGAGGCTAACTCCCCAAAGGATTCTGTCCTGCAGGTTGCTTGTCCTGTGGTTGATGGATAAAAGTCCTTTGATATATATGGAACAGGAGCTGTCACTGGGAGAGTCACAGGGATTCTCAATCTAATGGTCAGGTCATTACTATGGTGCACATTCTGTAAATTTTTCAATGTATGATTTATATTCACTGATTTAAGAAAACCACAACTACCTTATTTTTTTAAGTGTTTATTATTTTTGAGAGAGAGAGAGAGAGAGAGAGAGAGAGAGCATGAGGGGAGAGGGACAGAGAAAGAGGGAGATACAAAATCTGAAACAGGCTCCAGGCTGTCAGCACAGAGCCCGACATGGGGCTTGAACTCACCAACTGCAAGATCATGACCTGAGCCAAAGTCAGATGCTTAACCACATGAGCCACCCAGGTACCCCATGACTACTGTAACACTTCATTTACCTAGAATTCTCTGAGAATATGGCATTTCATGTAAATGCATTTTTCATATATATGCCTTTATATGTCAAGGCAACTTTTATGTCATGAACATTTCGAGTATTTTAAAGAGAGGGCTTGCTAAAGCAAGTGAGCCTCATAAGCAGAGTGCCTACATGATTTAACTTCCCTTGATAACTCACATTCACCCATTATGACCACCAGTCACTCCTTCATACTATACTGCAGTAATGCAGTGACTCCACACCCCATGAAGCTGACTGTCGTGTAAACTCTCTTACTCTCTGGAGAACTGGGCCCTCTGTTGAGGGCTTTATGTCGTTAACACCTACCAATGGCACCCAGAGCAAGAGTCCAAGCAAACAAGTTTGCTTGAACACCTTTCACTGTTTCTTGTTAGCAGATTGGTGCTTTTAAGAAGATAGTTTTTATTTGGGAGGTTTTATCTAAATTAGCTAGTCTGCTGTTGCTGAAAACAGAAGTTTCCAGAAGCTAAGCCTATGTTTTTCCTATTGGTGTGCACTATATGTGACCCACCCACATTTGTGTATTATTAATCCATACCAAAAAAAAAAAAAACCTTTTATCATTGTTCCTGGTTCATGTAAACTGAAGAATAAAGAGGAGTCCTCAGGATGACAAAGAAAGATGCCTCCTGGGTCATTCAAGCAGAAGCCAAAGGAAAAAATTTGACTGGAGGAGACCAGGAACTCCCAGTATGTAAAATAATACCAGTGAGACCTCTGTTCTGATGCTGGGCCCATGCTCTCCTCTCCCAGCCTTGAGTTGGACAACCATGACCTGGAGTCGGGCAGTCATGAATGGTTGCTAATGGGGAGCTTTGGGTCAAACAATCACAGCTGCAATGCACACAGGTTTTTTTAGAACTGGTTTGTGCACTAAAGAGAACCTGACTCCTAGGGGAGGTTACATCATGGAATCTTCTAGAGGTCCCATTACCCTGCTATGATGTGTAAGAACTGCCTCACTCCAGAATTTGTGGCAGAAAGCATTTGATACAGTCATTTACATGGAAACATAAGTGGTGTCTTTCTTCCAGTCCCTAGACTTTGGCAAACAGAAGGCTCTTTCCAGTACACTGATGGATATCCTTAACTTCAGCAACAGTTAAGCCTCTATCAGTAAAAAACTCAGGCAGCTCAGAGAAAAATTTCTTCTGACAGACCAGATACTGGAAGTGTAGCTGGGAAGGTTCAGCGCCATTTTTTGAACCAAAATGGAAGAGAGATAAACCAGGAAATTGTCTACATTTTACCTTCTGTATTCTTCCCTTCCTTTGGGGAAATATATGATTATTTTGTAATTGTTTATACACAGATGCAGGTAATCTTTTTTTTCTCTGTTTTTAAAGAGAAAGGTCAAAGTTTGTCACAGTCTGTGTCACATCAAACTGAAATAGCTTCGTCCCCTTCCTCTGTATTTCTGTGGTAATTGGCTCCATGAACTACAAACAGAGCACACGTGGGTTGAACATGATGAGGCCATCTGGGCTTGGGCTAAGTGTGCTTTCCTGGATGGGGGAAGGAACAAGGCTGCCTGGGGCTGTTGGCTGTTACTTGAAGAGAAATCCATGGTTTAAAGACTTTCCTTTGTTCCTTGTTTCTTCACCAAGGGACAGGCACTTCACTTGTCCTGCAGGGGAGGCTGTTGACAAAGTCTTTGTGTCCTGTAAATGGGCAAATTGAGCCTTTTCTGTCATTACTGACAAGTTTGTGGCGTGCGTCTCCGGTAAGATCCAGTGCTTTGTCTGGGGTGATGATGCATAAGATCTATTGGGCTATCCCTCAAGGGGATTACAGTTTGGTTAGACAAACAGGAGGAATTAAACAAGACAAAACCAAAATAGAACAATAAAACAACCAACCAAACAAAAACCCACAAAACAGCCACCAGCCCACCAGCCCTTCTCCTCTCACCCCTACTATGTATGTACATTCATTTCATTACTGATCTCTTTTCTCTTACATGAATATTTGTTTGTTTGTTTGTTTGTTGGGGGAGGGGCTTGTGGATTTCTTGAGCTGGAGATTATTAGCACTTTTTGCCCAATGACAGATCTGTTTTCTAGGTGTAGTGAATGCTGTCCATAAATCACAACCATCCAGCAAATGCTTTACAAAGAGCTTTCGGGACACCGCATTTCATTTGTGGAGGGAAAAAAAATGTCTGCATTTAACTTCTGGCTCCTAATCTTCAGTTGACAGAAACCAGGAAACTGCTCAATTTCATGTGTTTACTTCAAAATACCCTATCTCAGCCAAGTGTCTGGCTGCTCCATTCTATAAATGCAAGGCGCCACCATCATGCTTTGTATGTCTTTCCTTTCTCTCTCCGTGTTGGCTGACACTTGTGTCCAAAAGGCAGGCTTTCAACAAATTGCATTCTGATTGACTGACCTGGATTTCTGCTGGGGAGAGCTGAACACTAAAGCCAAATGGATTTGACCAAAACTTGCTTTGCTGGTTTTTTAAAGTCTCTTTCAGAAACAGCCTCGGACATGTTTTATGAGAGAAATGAAGAATATTATTTAAGAACAATGGTACAAGCCAGAGTCACAGCAAGATGGTTTTCAAGGTGGGTGAAATCTCAGGTTATCTATCTGAAGCTTTTAGCTATTCAAGAAGACTCATGGTCTTCTTTTGCAGTATCTGTTGAGACCAAGTTTCTAAGTTCATAAAACCACAGAACTCTGAGTGATTGGGAGCTTGTCTTTTGACTGCTTACCGTGATATTTGTTTTGAGCTTGAATCTCAGAGCCATTTTAATCCATCTAAGCAAGGAGCCTGGTATCCAAAGTGAAGTGCAGTCCCATGGACTTCATAATGATACTTGTTGGTGCTGGGGTAAAATTCAGGGATTCATAATCTCTTGACTGTTCTGAAGGACACCGGTCAAAGCCATCACCATTTTAGCTGACCTAGCTGACCGCAATGGCTTTCAGATGATTTCTTGGACTCTAGCCATTTTTTATTCCAATCCAACCATACTATTTCCCCAAAGATTCAGGATTATCATGGTACTTTCCCCAATCTAAATGCTTTAATGGCTCCCTTTTATGTTTCTAAATAAATGGTTTTAAATTTACAGGGAAATCACAACGGTACAAACTTCCCATATACTCCAAACCCTATTATTTCCTATAGTTTCCTATAATGTTAATATTTACTGGGAATGTAGTACATTTGTTACAATAATGAACCAATGTATATACATTATTTTTTTAATTTTTTAAAAGTGCTTATTTTTGAGAGGGAAAGAGTGTGAGAGAGGGAGGAGCAGAGAGAGAAGGATACACAATCTGAAGCAGACTCCAGGCTCTGAGCTCTCAGCACAGAACCTAACACGGTTCTGTGTTTCATGAGCCATGAAATCATGACCTGACCCAAAGTTGGATGCTTAACTGACTAAGCCACCCAGGCGTCCCTGTATATACATTATTTTTAACCAAAGTCCATACTTTACTCAGATTTCCTTACTTTTAACATAGTGTCCTTTTTCTATTCTAGGATCCGATGCCATATTACATTTAGTCCTCATGTCTCCTTAGGCTTCTCTTGACTGTGGTAGCTTGTCAGATTTTCCTTGTTTTTGATATGACAGTTTTGAGAGGTGCTGATAAGGTATTTTGTAGGATGCCCCTCTATTGGGATATGTCTGATTGTTCCCCCTCAGAATTAGCCTGGGGTGATATGTCTTGGGAGGAAGACCACAGAGGTGAAGTGCCATTTTTCTCACGTCAAGGCTACATACTATCAAAATTGCCTGTCACTGTTGATTTGAACGTTGATCACCTGGCTGAGGGGGTGTTTGTCAGGTTTCTCCACTGTGAAGTTCCTCTTTCCCCATTTCCCTCTTTGGAAAGAAGTCACTGTGTGTGACCCTCACTCAAGGAGCGGGCAGTTAGGCTCCATTTCCTTGAGGGCAGACTGTCTACAAAAATTATTCAGAATTCTTCTGCACAGTGATTTGTCTATTCTCCTTTTATTTTAATTTGTGCAATCTTTTATTTGTATCAGTATGGACTCATGAATATTTTATTTCATATTTTTGGTTATCCAATGCTAATTTATTTTGTTCTTCAAATTGTTTCAGTTTTGACCATTAGAAGCTCTTTCAGGGAACTCCTGTGTCCCTTTCACATACCCTTATCATTGTGGGAATTTTTTAAAGCATTTCATTACTTTTTTATGGTACAAAGATGCTCCAGGTTCTCTTGTATTTTTTTCTAACCCAGTCCTAGAATCAGCCATTTTTTTTCCAAGGACCCCGGGTTCCCTTTTTAATTCCAAATCTACTTAGATAAACACCTTTGTCCTCTACCCCTTTAGTGAGTTTGCTTCATACATTTGTAACACAGATTGTTTTATCCCATTCTGCACTCTGTCCTGGGATGTCTTGACAGTCTAAGTAATTTTTAAAAATTTGCATACATTTAAGTTTATCTCTGTGCTGTAAAGTTTAATGGGTTTTGGCAAATACATAGTGTCACATATTTACCATGAAAGCATTGTGACCATCTGAATAATGACCCATCAAGGATGTCCACATCCTAATGCCTGGAACCTATGAGCATACTACTTTATGTGGTAAAAGAAATTTTACATATGTGATTAAGAATCTTGAGATTGGGAGATTACTCTGGGTTATCTGGATGAGCCCAATATAGTCACAAAGGTTCTTATAAGAGAGAGGCAGAGTTGGTAGTTGGAAATATGATAGATGCAAGAAGTTAGAATGATGTGAGGAAGGAAGTCATGGTCCAAGGAATGTAGGCAGACCTAAGAAGCTGAAAAAGGCTAGGAATGGACTCTACCCTGAAGCCCCCAGAAGGAATGCAGCTATTTTGACTTGTCGATTTTAGATTTTTCACTCCCAGAACTTAGTAAGAGAGTAAATCTGTGTTTTAAGCTACTAAAATTTTAGTAATTAATTGCAGTAGCAATGGGAAATTAATATTGATTTTGATATCTGGAATGGGGTGCTGCTGTAACGAATTCCTAAAAATGTGGAAGTGGCTTTGGAATTGGGTAATGGATAAAAGCTGGAAATTTTGTGAGGACCATGATAGAAGAGGTCAAGGCTGCCTTGAACAGACAAATATGGATATTAAAGACTTTGCTTGTGAAGGCTCAGAAGGAAGCAAGGAACATGATAGAGAAAGTCTGTATTGTCTTAGAGAATACCTATATTGTCATAAACAGGACATAAAAATATGAACATTAAAGGTGCTTCTGATGGGTTGCTTAGTGGGTTAAGCGTCCAGCTCTTGGTTTCAGCTCAGGTCATGATCTCCCAGTTTGTGAGTTGAAGCCCCATGCCAGGCTCCTCGCTAACAGTGCAGAGCCTGCTTGGGATTCTCTCTCCCTCTTTCTCTGGCCCTTCCTCCTCTCTAAAAATAAATAAATAAACTTACAAAAAGATATTTCTGATGAAGGATCAGAAGGAAATGAGGAACATGGTATGGGAAACTGGAGAAAAGGAGATCCTTGTTATATAGTGACAGAAAACTTAGCTAAATTTTGTTCTACAGTTGTGTGGGAAGCAGAACTTATAAATGAACTTAGTATCTAGCTAAAGAGATTTCCAAGCAAAGTATTGAAAGTGCAGCCTAATTCCTTCTTGCTGAGAAGAAGGAGATAAATTGAAGAAAGAATTTTTAAACAAAAGGGACAAAGGACTTGAAATTTGGGGAATTCTTAGCCTATCCAGATTGTAAAGGCACCAAAATTAGAAGACCCACTGTTGGGAATGTATACTATGGAAAGAAGTCAAGGTGTAGCTAGAAAAACCTTAGCTAGTGTTTCAGAGGAAGAAAAGAGTACAGTATTTAGTCACATATAGGGATCTCTGAGAAGGTTAGTTTTGTGAATCATGGATCCCCTCAGTCATCTCAACAGAAGCCAAAAATAGAGATGGAATTATCCAGGGAAGATCTATAGAAGAATCCCTTGTCTAATGGAGTCAACCCTCATGGTATACGTGGGAAACCCATTGTTTTTTTTTTTTTTTTATGTTATTCCAGCAGAAACCCCACCCAGTGATTATGTTTGTGGTAATTTGTTTTATAACAGTAGAAAACTTATACACCTACCCAATATCCATGTTTCCTGTCTTTGTCAAAATTACCTTGTTTTTATTTTTAAAATAATCTTTTGTTTAGAGTAGTTAAATGTTCGCAGCAAAATTGAGGGGAAGATACAGAAATTTCCTATATACTCCCTGCCTCCCTGCCGTGTATGCATAGCCTCCTCCATTATGCCCCACCAGAGTGGTACATTTGTTACAACTGGTGAACCTACACTGACATCATAATTACCCAAAGCCCATAGTTTACATCATAGTTGACTCTAATGTCATATATTCTATGGGTTTGGACAAACATATAATGACACATATCCATCATTATGGTATCATATGGAGTATTTTCACTCCCTAAAAATCCTATGTGTTCTGCCTATTCGTCCTTCTCCCCACCTTCCAACCCCTGGTCACCACTGGTTTTTTACGGTGTTCATAATTTTGCCTTTTCCATAATATCATATAGTTGAAATTATATAGTATGTAGCCTTTTCAGATGGGCTTCTTTCACTTAGTAATATGTATTTAAATTTCCTCCATGCCTTTTAATAGTTTGATAGCTCATTTCTTTTCAGTGATGAATAATATTCTATCACCTGGAAGTACCCCAGTTTATCCATTCACCTACTGTAGGGCATCTTGGTTGCTTCCAGTTTTGACAATTATGAATACATCTGCTATGAACATCCGTGTGCAGGTTTTTGTGTGGACATAACTCCTTTGGGTAAATACCAGGATGTGTGATTAATGGGTTGTATGGTAAGAATATATTTAATTTAGTAAGAAACCACTGCCAAAATGTCTTCCTAGGTGGCTGTACATTTTACATTTCCACCAGCAATGAATGAATAAGAGTTCCTGTGTCCCATATACTCATCAGAATTTGGTGTTGTCAGTGTTCTTGGTTTTGGCCATTGTAAAAGGTGTATCTTTTTGTTTTAATTTGCATTTATCTGATGACATATGATGTTGAAAGTCGTTCCATATATTTATTTTTTATCTGTATATCTTCTTTGGTGAGGTGTCTGTTCAAGTCTTTAGTTCATTTTTTAATCAGGTTTTTCTTTTTCTTATTGTTGAGTTTTAAGAATTCTTTGTATATTTTGGATAACAGTCCTTTACTAGATATGTCTTTTGCAAATATTTTTTCCCAGTCCTTGTCTTGTTTCCTCATTCTCTTGACAGTGTCTTTCACAAAGCAGAAATTTTATGTTTAATTAATTCCAGCTTATCAGTGATTTCTTTCATGGATGGTGCCTTTGGAGTTGTATCTAAAATGTCATTACCGATGAGAGAAGATGGTGGCATAGGAGGACACTGGGCTCACCGTGTCCTGCTGACCACTTCGATTCCACCCACATCTGCCTAAATAACCCAGAAAACCGCCAGAAGCCTAACAGAATGGACTCTCCGGAGCCAAGCGTAGATGAGAGGCCCACAGAAGAGGGTAGGAAGGGCAGAGAGGTGGTGTGTGCTACATGGACTGGTGGGAGGGAGCCGGGGCAGTGGAAGGGCAGCCCATCCAGCAAGGCAGAGCCCCCGAATCTGGCTTGCAAAAGCAGAGGGGCTGGACAGAGTGTGTTCTGACAGCCAGTGGGACTTAACATCTGGAATGTTATAAGTCACCAGCTCTGCTCCGAGAGTGGGAGGGCTAGAGGACAATGGGAGAGAGAGTTGTTGAGCCCTGGAGGACAGAGCTCAGCTTGGCAGGGAACAAAGGCACTCACCAGCACCATCTCCCTCACCTATCATCCAGCCAAAATCCCAAACGGAACCAGTTTCCCTCATATAACTTGCTTGCACGCGCAAACACCCAATGCTGTGCTTTTGCGTATCCATCCCTCCAATGGGTCTGGCTCCCTCCCGGTGCCACAGGGCCCCTCCCGCAGCAGATCACTGAAGGCAAAGTGAGCTGAGTCTGCCCCTCCTGCCTCTGTGCACCTTGCAGATCCACCCCGGCGAATACATCAGATCCTATCTAAGCAGCACCACAAACCTGGCAGTGTGCAAGTAGCCCAGACAGGGGCCACACCACTCCACAGTGAGTCCTGCCCCTGGGAGAGGGGAAGATAAGGTACACACCAGTCTGACTATGGCCCCAGCGGTGGGCTGGGGGCAGACATCAGATCTGACTGCGGCCTGCCCACCAACACAAGTTACTCCAGACAACACAGAGGAAGAGCCCTGCAGTTCTGCACCACTCCAGGGACTACCCAAAATGACAAAATGGAAGAATTCTCCTCAAAAGAAACTCCAGGAAGTAGTGACAGCTAACGAACTGATCAAAATGATTTAAGCAGGTTGGCAACCAAACTCCCAGTGAGACTAACGACAAATAGGAGGAACAACACAAGCACAGAGAAGGGAGAAGAGCAGACCACACAAGGCACCCCAGACAGGGGATAAGTCCCATGATATTTGACTTTGAAAGCCATCAGGGCTTAATTCTGAGTACTTTAAAAATCAGTGGGGACCTGGGGAAGATGGCGGCATAGGAGGACGCTGGGCTCACCATGTCCTGCTGATCACTTAGATTCCACCTACACCTGCCTAAATAACCCAGAAAACCACCAGAAGACTAGCAGAACAGAGTCTCCAGAGTCAAGCGCAGACAAGAGACCCACGGAAGAGGGTAGGAAGGGCGGCGAGGTGGTGCACACTACACGGACTGGCTGGAGGGAGCCGGGGAGGAGGGGCATCCCGCCTGCAAAGCAGAGCCCCCCGAGTCTGGCTTGCAAAAGCAGAGGGGCCAGACAGAGTGTGTTCTGGCAGCAAGTGGGACTTAACATCTGGAAGGTTATAAGCTAACAGCTCTGCTTGGAGAACGGGAGGGTTGGAAGACAAGGGGAGGGAGAGTTGTTGAGCCCCGGATGACAGAGCTCAGCTTGGCGGGGAACAAAGGTGCTCGCCAGCACCATCTCCCTCGCCCATCCCCCAGCCAAAATACCAAAGGGAACCAGTTTCTGCCAAGGAACTTGCTTGCACCGCTCAAACACCCAATGCTGTGCTTCTGCAGATCCATCCCTCCAGCGGGTCTGACTCCCTCCCAGTGCCACAGGGCCCCTCCCAAAATGGATCTCAAAGGAAAAGTGAGCTGAGCCTGCCCCTCCCGCCCCCGTGCACCTTGCCGATCCATCCCAGCTAATACACCAGAACCCCAGCACCACAAGCCTGGCAGTGTGCAAGTAGCCCAGACGGGCTACACCACCCCACAGTGAATCCCGCCCCTAGGAGAGAGAAAGAGAAGGCACACACCAGTCTGACTGTGGCCCCAGCAGTGGGCTGGGGGCAGACACCCAGTTTGACTGCTGCCCCGCCCACCAATGCAAGTTATTCAAGACAGCACAGGGGAAGTGCCCTGCAGTCCTGCACCACTCCAGGGACTATCCAAAATGACAAAACGGAAGAATTCCCTTCAAAAAAACGTCCAGGAAATAACGACAGCTAACGAACTGATCAAAAACAATTTAAACGATATAACAGAAAGTGAAATTAGAATAATAGTCATAAAATTAATCGCTGGGCTTGAAAACAGTATAAAGGACAGCAGAGAATCTATTGCTACAGAGATCAAGGGACTAAGGAACAGCCAGGAGGAGCTAAAAAATGCTATTAATGAGCTGCAAAATAAAATGGAGACAACCATGGCTTGGATTGAAGAGGCAGAGGAGAGAATAAGTGAACTAGAAGATAAAATTATGGAAAAAGAAGAAGCTGAGAAAAAGAGAGATAAAAAAATCCAGGAGTATGAGGGGAAAATTAGAGAACTAAGTGATGCACTAAAGAGAAATAATATACACATAATTGGTATTCCAGAGGAGGAAGAGAGAGGGAAAGGTGCTGAAGGTATACTTGAAGAAATCATAGCTGAGAACTTCCCTGATCTGGGGAAGGAAAAAGGCATTGAAATCCAAGAGGCACAGAGAATTCCCTTCAGATGTAACTTGAATCGATCTTCTGCACGACATATCATAGTGAAACTGGCAAAATACAAGGATAAAGAGAAAATTCTGAAAGCAGCTAGGGATAAACATGCTCTAACATATAAAGGGAGACTGATAAGACTCATGACGGATTTATCTACTGAAACTTCACAGGCCAGAAAGGAATGGCAGGAAATCTTCAATGTGATGAAGAGAAAAAAATATGCAGCCGAGAATCCTTTATCCAGCAAGTCTGTCATTTAGAATAGGAGAGATAAAGGTCTTCCCAAGCAAACAAAAACTGAAGGAATTCGTCACCACTAAACCAGCCCTACAAGAGATCCTAAGGGGGATCCTGTGAGACAAGGTACCAGAGACATCGCTACAAGCATGAAACCTACAGACATCACAATGACTCTAAACCCATATCTTTCTATAATAACACTGAATGTAAATGGACTAAATACTCCAACCGAAAGACATAGGGTATCAGAATGGATAAAAAAACAAGACCCATCTATTTGTTGTCTACAAGAGACTCATTTTAGACCTGAGGACACCTTCAGATTGGAAGTGAGGGGATGGAGAACTATCTATCATGCTACTGGAAGCCAAAAGAAAGCTGGAGTAGCCATACTTATATCAGACAGACTAGACTTTAAATTAAAGGCTGTAACAAGAGATGAAGAAGGGCATTATATAATAATCACAGGGTCAATCCATCAGGAAGAGCTAACAATTATAAATATCCATGTGCCGAATACGGGAGCCCCCAAATATATAAAACAATTACTTACAAACATAAGCAACCTTATTGATAAGAATGTGGTAATTGCAGGGGACTTTAATACTCCACTTACAACAATGGATACATCAACTAGACACAGGACCAATAAAGAAACAAGGGCCCTGAATGATATATTGGATCAGACGGACTTGACAGATATATTTAGAACTCTGCATCCCAAAGCCGCAGAATATACTTTCTTCTCGAGTGCACATGGAACATTCTCCAAGATAGATTACATACTGGGTCACAAAACAGCCCTTCATAAGTATATAAGAATTGAGATTATACCATGCATATTTTCGGACCACAATGCTATGAAGCTTGAAATCAACCACAGGAAAAAGTCTGGAAAACCTCCAAAAGCATGGAGGTTAAAAAACACCCTACTAAAGAATAAATGGGTCAACCAGGCAAATAGAGAATAAATTAAGAAATATATGGAAACAAAGGAAAATGAAAATACAACAATCTAAATGCTTTGGGATGCAGCAAAGGCAGTCCTGACAGGAAAATACATTGCAATCCAGGCCTATCTCAAGAAATAAGAAAAATCCCAAATACAAAACCTAACAGCACACCTAAAGGAAATAGAAGCAGAACAGCAAAGACACCCCAAACCTGGCAGAAGAAGAGAAATACTAAAATCAGAGAAGAAATAAACAATATAGAATCTAAAAAACTGTAGAGCAGATCAATGAAACCAAGAGTTGGTGTTTTGAAAAAGTAAACAAAATTGATAAACCTCTAGCCAGGCTTCTCAAAAAGAAAAGGGAGATGACCACATAGATAAAATCATGAATGAAAATGGAATTATTACAACCAATCCCTCAGAAATATAAGCAATTATGAAAAATTATATAATACTATGAAAAATTATATGCCCACAAACTGGACAACCTGGAAGAAATGGACAAATTCCTACACCCACACCCTTCCAAAACTCAATCAGGAGGAAATAGAAAGCTTGAACAGACCCAAAACCAGCAAAGAAATTGAATCAGTTATCAAAAATCTCCCAACAAATAAGAGTCCAGGACCAGATGGCTTCCCAGGGGAATTCTACCAGACATTTAAAGCATAAATAATACCTATCCTTCTCAAGCTATTCTAAAATATAGAAAGGGAAGGAAAACTTCCAGACTCATTCTATGAAGCCAGCATTACTTTGATTCCTAAACCAGACAGAGACCCAGTAAAAAAAGAGAACTACAGGCCAATATCCCTGATGAATATGGATGCAAAATTCTCAATAAGATACTAGCAAATCGAATTCAACAGCATATAAAAAGAATTATTCACTATGATCAAGTGGGATTCATTCTTGGGATGCAGGGCTGGTTCAACATTTGCAAATCAATGTGATACATCACATTAATAAAAGAAAAGATAAGAACCATATGATCCTGTCAATCAATGCAGAAAAAGCATTTGACAAAATTCAGCATCCTTTCTTAATAAAAACCGTCGAGAAAGTCGGGATAGAAGGAACATACTTAAACATCATAAAAGCCATTTATGAAAAGCCCACAGCTAATATCATCCTCAATGGGGAAAAACTGAGAGCTTTTTCCCTGAGATCAGGAACACGACAGGGATGTCCACTCTCACTGCTGTTGTTTAACATAGTGTTGGAAGTTCTAGCATCAGCAATCAGACAACAAAAGGAAATCAAAGGCATCAAAATTGGCAAAGATGAAGTTAAGCTTTCACTTTTTGCAGATGACATGATACTATATATGGAAAATCTGATAGACTCCACCAAAAGTCTGCTAGAACTGATACATGAATTTAGCAAAATCGCAGGATACAAAATCAATGTACAAAACTCAGTTGCATTCTTATACACTAATAACGAAGCAACAGAAAGACAAATAAAGAAGCTGATCCCATTCACAATTGCACCAAGAAGCATAAAATACCTAGGGATAAATCTGACCAAAGATGTAAAAGATCTGTATGCTGAAAACTATAGAAAGCTTATGAAGGAAATTGAAGAAGATATAAAGAAATGGAAAAGCATTCCATGGTCATGGATTGGAAGAATAAATATTGTCAAAATGTCAATACTACCCAAAGCTATCTACACATTCAGTGCAATCCCAATCAAAATTGCACCAGCATTCTTCTCGAAGCTAGAACAAGTAATCCTAAAATTTGTATGGAACCACAAAAGGCCCCGAATAGCCAAAGTAATTTTGAAGAAGAAGACCAAAGCAGGAGGCATCACAATCCCAGACTTTAGCCTCTACTACAAAGCTATAATCATCAAGACAGCATGGTATTGGCACAAAAACAGACACATAGACCAATGGAATAGAATAGAAACTCCAGAACTAGACCCACAAAAGTATGGCCAACTAATCTTTGACAAAGCAGAAAAGAATATCCAATGGAAAAAAGACAGTCTCTTTAACACATGGTGCTGGGAGAACTGGACAGCAACATGTAGAAGGATGAAACTAGACCACTTTCTTACACCATTCACAAAAACAAACTCAAAATGGAAAAAGGGCCTGAATGTGAGACAGGAAACCATCAAAACCCTAGAGGAGAAAGCAGGAAAAAACCTCCCTGACCTCAGCCGCAGCAAGTAAGCAAACTTCTTACTTGACACATCCCCAAGGGCAAGGGAATTAAAAGCAAAAATGAACTATTGGGACCTCATGAAGATAAAAAGCTTCTTCACAGCAAAGGAAACAATCAACAAAACTAAAAGGCAACCAACGGAATGGGAAAAGATATTTGCAAGTGACATATTGGACAAAGGGCTAGTATCCAAAATCTATAAAGAGCTCACCAAACTCCACACCCGAAAAACAAATAACCCAGTGAAGAAATGGGCAGAAAACATGAATAGACACTTCTCTAAAGAAGATATCCAGATGGCCAACAGGCACATGAAAAGATGCTCAACGTCGCTCCTCACCAGGGAAATACAAATCAAAACCACACTCAGATATCACCTCATGCCAGTGAGAGTGGCTAAAATGAACAAATCAGGAGACTATAGATGCTGGAGAGGATGTGGAGAAACAGGAACCCTCTTGCACTGTTGGTGGGAATGCAAACTGGTGCAGCCGCTCTGGAAGACAGTGTGGAGGTTCCTCAAAAAATTAAAAATGGACCACCCCATGACCCAGCAATAGCACTGCTAGGAATTTACCCAAGGGATACAGGAGTGCTGATGCATAGGGGCACTTGTACCCCAATGTTTATAGCAGCATTTTCAACAATAGCCAAATTATGGAAAGAGCCTAAATGTCCATCAACTGATGAATGGATAAAGAAATTGTGGTTTATATACACAATGGAATACTATGTGGCAATGAGAAAGAATGAAATACGGCCCTTTGTAGCAACGTGGATGGAACCAGAGAGTGTTATGCTAAGTTAAATAAGTCATACAGAGAAAGACAGATACCATATGGTTTCACTCTTACGTGGATCCCGAGAAACTTAACAGAAGTCTATGGGGGAAGGGAAGAAAAAAAAAAGAGGTTAGAGAGGGAGAGAGCCAAAGCATAAGAGACTGTTAAAAACTGAGAACAAACTGAGGGTTGATGGGGGGTGGGAGGGAGGGGAGGGTGGGTGATGGGTATTGAGGAGGGCACCTTTTGGGATGAGCACTGGATGTTGTATGGAAACCAACTTGACAAATAAATTTCATGTTAAAAAAAAAGTCATTACCATACCCTAGGTCATCTAGGTTTTCTCCGTTATCTTTAAGGAGTTTTATAGTTTTGTATTTTACCTTTAGGTCTGTGATCCATTTTGAGTCAGTTCTTGTGACAGGTACATGGTTTGTATCTAAAAGCATTTTAATTTTTTGCATGTTGATGTCCAGTTTTTCCAGCACCATTTGTTGAAGAGACTATCTTTGCTCCATTGTACTGCTTTCACAGGAGCAGTTGATTTTATTTATGTGGATCTATTTCTGGGCTTTATATTCTGTTCCATTGATCTATTTGTATATTATTTCACAAATCTCACACTGTCTTGATTACCTTTGCTTTATACTAAGTCTTAAAGTTTGGTAGTGTCAGTTTTCCAACTTTGTTCTTTTCCTTCAATGTTGTGTTGGCTGCTCTGAATTTTTTGCTTCTCCATATAAGCTTTAGAATCAGTTTCTAACTTGCAAGGATTTTTATTGGGATTGCATTGAATTTATAGCTCAAACTGGGAAGAATTGACATTTTGACAGTTTTGAGTCTTCCTATCTATGGACATGGAATATTTATCCATTGCTTTCATTCTTCTTTGATTTATTTCATCAGAGATTTGTAGTTAGTTTTTCATATAGATCTTGTACATATTTCCTTAGACTTATGCCTATTTAATTGGGGAGGGTTCTAATATAAATAGTATTGTGTTTTTAATTTCAAATTCCACTTATTCGTTGTTGAAATATAGGAAAGAAATGGACTCTTACATATTAACCTTGTATCATTGTATCCTCTGATCTTGCTATAATTGCTTATTAGTTCCAGGAGGGTTTTTGTTGTTGTTGTTGTTGTTGTTGTTGATTCTTTAAGATTTTTTACATAAATAATCATGTCATCTGTGAACAAAAAGAGTACCTTTTCTTCCTTCCCAATATGCATACCTGTTATTTCATTTTCTTGCCCTATTGCATTAGATAGATTCAGTATGATACTGAAAAGAAGTGGTGAGAGGGGCTATCTTTGCCTTATCCCTATCTTAGTGGAAACTTTTGAGTTTCTCAACCGTTAAGTATGATGTTGGCTGTGGGTGTTTTGCAGATATCCTTTATCAAGTTGAAGAACATCCCCTGTATTACTAGTTTGATGAGAAGGTTATTTTTCAGCATGAATGATTCTAAGAGCAGCAGTTGTGTCCAGCTACATTTCCCAACCTCATTCCAGCTAGGTGTGACCATATGAGTAAGTTCTGGCTGTTGAGAAAGAGGCAGAAGCTGTAAGGTAAGACTTCTAGAATTGAGGAAAGATGGCTAGTAAATGCATTTTTGGCCTTTTTCTCATTCCTTTTTCCTATGTCTGGAATATAGATAACACGGCTGGAGATTAAGCCATCATCTTGGACCATGAGGATAAGCCATGTGTGAAGATGGAAGTTATGTGATAAGGAAGGTGGAACAGAAAGAGCCAAGGAAATTTTGTCCTCAATAATTTTATACCACATCTGTTATACCCACTGTAGACTACCAATCTCTGGGATTGGGGTCTGTAATAGTTTTTCCTTGCTATATAGCATATTACCAAAAATGTAGAAGCTTAGAACAATACAAGTTTATTATATTACAGTTTCTGTGGGTCAAGAGTCCAGGTATAGTTTAGCTTTGCTTAGCATCTTGCCAGACTGAAATCAGGGTGTTGGCTGGGGCTACAGTCTCATCTAAGGCTTGGTTGGAGTCCTCTTCCAGGCTCGTTGGTTGTTGGCAGAATTAATTTCCTTATGTTGTAAGGCTGAAGTCCCTATCAGTCAAAGACCACTCTTATCAACTAGAAGCCACTTTCAACTCTTTGCCATGTAGCTGCCATAAGTAGTTTGCAACATAGATGCTTGCTTTCTTCCAGGGCAGCTGGAGCAAGTCTATGACTTCTAATCTCTCTTCAGTCTACTATTATGGAATCTTATATAATCTAACCTAATAAAGAGAGTTGTTGCCCCATCATATTCATACTGAAGGAGGGGAGATCATACAAGCTGTGTATACCATGCGTGGGAAACTTGCAGTCCATCTTAGAATTATGCCTATCACAGTTGACAACCATCAGTGTCTGAAAGAGTGCTTAATAATACTTGTTGGTCAGTTGGAAAGTAGACTTTTCCATGCCAGACCTGGCTTTCTGGACAGTTGTATTGTTCCCTTGCTGCCAAAATTGTTACAGTTAAGCTCCTTAGCTATCCAGCTCAGAGAAAGGGTGCCACAGGAAGAGTAAGAGTTAGGGTCTTCTCATATTTCTGCAGAGTCTAGACATGTCAATAAACATAACAGCAGCCATTAAAATATACCAAAAACTAACGTGGTTTGCTGAATACTTTGCATGCATGAACTAATTGAATCCTCATAATAAATCTAAGCAGTAGGTACTATCACTATCCCAATTTTGCAGATGAAAAAACAGAAATGTAATAATTTTCTCAGGTTCACACAACTAGCAAGTAGCAGAGTCAGGGTTTGAACTTAGACAGACTGAAGTCAATGCCTATACTCAAATCAATGCTAATGTGCACACAAATCACCTAGGAACTAAAATGCAAATTCTAATTCAGAAGTGAGGCTTGAGATGATGCATTTCTACATAGCTCTAAACAATGCAGCTCCAGGGACCACACTTTGAGTAGCAAGGGTATAAATTATTATGCTGTGTTGTCTCACAACATTTGTTGGGCATGTCAAACCCTGACGTTGAGTGTGGAAGTAGAAGGTGTAAATGTAGAAATCAATACAGACAATTTCAAATTCTGCCGAGGGGAAAATATAGGAGTGAAGTTTGGGGGGCTAAGTATGAAAGAAGTCATGAGAGGAATTTTTAGGATCTTAGATTTTCAGGAAGTGCCAATTCTGGATTTGCCTGTCTTCCACTTTCCCTGGTGTTTCAACTTTAGTAGATACAGACTTTTTCCAGGCCTAGCCCATTCCCTTGAATATCCCCAGAAATTGGCTAGGTCCACAATATTTGCCTGTGGCCTGGATAACACATCAGAAAGGTAGAGATGTGTACCCTCAAATGGTGGGTTTGGTAGTAGTTATTATGGTCTTGCTCATAGCTTCATAAGTGGGAGATTATAAACTTCCTCAGGTGAGGTGGACTGAGTTATGGTGGCTCTTCAGGGATCAGAGCCTAGGAGGCTGGGCTGCTCCCAACCACTAGTCAAGTGTGAGTTGTGAACTTGGCAGAAGCTCCAGGATGGATGAAGGGCTGTGACAGAGAGAAAGGAGAGAGACTTCACTCAGTGTGAATGGGATGCATCTGAAAGGGACAGGCTTTGTAGGGAGAATCAAAGGGGAAGTGGTTCCCAAGGAGAGTGCAATCCTCAGTTGATTTCCTTTGGCTTGTTTAAGGGACAGATGGGAAGTGGATTTTAAAAAGCTGTACTTGGCCAATGCAGATAGGCACCTGCATACTTTTTTTTTTAATTTAAATTTAAATTTTTAAAAATTTACACCCTAATTAGTTAGCATGTAGTGCAACAATGATTTCAAGAGTAGATTCCTTAGTGCCCTTTACCCATTTAGCCCATCCCCCCTCCCACAACCCCTCCAGTAACCCTCAGTTTGTTCTCCATATTTATGAGGCTCTTCTGTTTTGTCCCCCTGCTTGTTTTTATATTATTTTTGTTTCCCTTCCCTTATGTTCATCTGTTTTGTCTCTCAAAGTCCTCAAATGAGTGAAGTCCTATGATTTTTGTCTTTCTCTGACTCACTAATTTCACTTAGCATAATACCTTCTAGTTGCACCCACATAGTTGCAAATGGCAAGATTTCATTCTTTTTGATTGCCAAGTGATACTCCATTGTGTGTGTGTGTGTGTGTGTGTGTGTGTGTATCACATTTTCTTTATCCATTCATCCATTGATGGACATTTGGGCTCTTTACATAATTTGGCTATTGTTGATAGTGCTGCTATAAACATGGGGGTGCATGTGTCCCTTCGAAACAGCACACATCAAAAAACTAAAAATAGAACTGCCCTACAACCCAGAAATTGCACTACTAGGCATTTGTCCATGGGATACAGGTGTGCTGTTTCGAAGGGACACATGCATACTTTTGATTCCAAGAAGGTCTTTCCCCAGTTAACCAACAGCATTCCCCAATATGGAAAAGCAAGCAAAAAGGGCTGAGCTTCACAATGATGGTAATATGTATTGAGTATTTACCATGGACCCAGAGGTTTTTAGGTGCATCATTTCATCTATGCCCTGTACAACCCTTATTTTACACGTGGATAAATTGGGTATGGGAAACTTAAGAAAGTTGCTGAAGAACATAAAGCTAGTAAATGGTGAGATCAGGGTTTGAATATCAAACATATATCTCTGAAGTCTGTTTGCTGAACCACAATGGTGTACTTTTCCCATAGATGGGGACCAACATTCTTGATTTACCCAGGTGAGAAAACACTGGCATAGTGAATTTTGGGAATTTATCCAAGAGGCTAGGGCAGCCAGAGTTTGGACCCCAGCCAAGATCTCATAGTTTGCTAACTCTGGTAGCAATCATATTTTCTTGTTTATCTCATATTTTTACTCAAATTGTAAGCTTTCTGAGAGCAGAGTTCCTGCTTTATTTTTCTGTGTAGTAAGGGCTTCCAGTACAAACAAGGTGGTCATCTAATGTTAAGTGAATGAGAGTGCAGTGTCAGACTTAGTGTAGCTAAATGTAGTATTGGATGTGAATTTAACATGGGTTTTAATGGCTAGAATTCTATTTTTATGGTTGCTTGAAGGAGGAACCTCCTGGCAAGGGACAGTCACCTGGTTATCCAGAGTTCTGATAACCTTCTGTAGACATTCTCATTACCCAAACCGACTTGTCTTCTGACCCAGATCTTATCACTCCTCGTATAAGCCACCCAATCTCTTACTCCTCTGTGTTAAGTACTTGTGGCTTCAGTCACTATGCAGCAGTGTCCAATAGAACTTTCTCTGATGATATAAATGTTCTATATCCATGCTGTCCAGCATGACAACCAGTAGCCACATGTGGCTACTGAGCCCTGGAAATGTAGCTAATGCAACTAGGGAGCTGAATTTTGAATTTTATTGAATTTTAATTAATGTAAATAGTCACATGTGGCTAGAGATTACCATATTGTAAAGGGCACATCTAGATTTAACTCCCACATTGCTGCCTCCAACCCAAGTCTCTTCCTTGAGCCTCCAGATTAATTTTCATCTGGCTACTGAACATTGCCTGACTTCAATGATCAAACAAGTTCCATCTAGAATTCCTTACTAACTCCATCCCAAGTCTGAGCTTTGCTTGGATTCTTGACCTCACCCACTAGATCACCTATTATCTGGTTGCTTAGCTGGAAGTTAACTTGGGGTTTCCGCCTACTCTTTCTTCTACATCTGGAGATTCTTCTTCCTGTTATCCTTCCTCCTGCCACTGGCTCTGTTCTGATACTAATCACCTCCTGCCTGGACCTTTGCAATATTCTTCCCATTGGGTCTCTTTTCTTGCTGCTTCTCCTGGCTTGTGATTGATTGAATCATTGGTCCCAATTCTTTACTTCTCTGTAATGGAATCATTCACCAATCCTTTTGCCATGACTCTCTACCATGGTAGGTACATGACTACTGTCTTCATGGTAGATGGTCTTTGAATTGTGGCTTGGTCATGGACTTGTTTGACCACTGGGATGTTCACAAGGGTGATGTGAGCAGAAGTTTGAAATGTGCTTGTGCATTTGGACTTGCCTTTTTGCACTTCCGCTATCACCATGAGAAGAAAATGCTCTGGGTAGCCTTTGGTCCAAGGAGGATGAGAAAGAGATACATGAAGCAGACCTGGATCCCACTCATAGTCTGGAGCTAAGCCCAGCCAGTCCCAGTTAAGGTCAGCCATACTTAGCCAAAAAACAGAAGCAAGAATGAGAAGTAAATGTGTATTAAGGTATGGCACTGTGAGTTTGGAGTGTTTATTATTTAGCAAAGGCTGTCTAACACACAGTTTTTATCTTCTCTCCCTAATGCCAAGTCTCCATTGTGAAACATAGGTCTATCTTGTTATTTGTATACAGTGTCTGATTTTTTCCTACAGGATAAAATTCCAAATGTTTATTCTACCATGTAATCCCTGCATTGCCCAACCTCAGCTTCTAATTTCCATCTCACTCTACCATGACCCTGACTCATTTCCCATCCAAAAACACTTGAAGGTTTAAAGCATGCTTTTAACTTTGACTCCTTTATACCTTTGTTTTGTCTTTCCTTCTGCTTGGACTTTTATCACATACCTGATTTGTCAATTCCTACTTATTCTTCAAAGCCAGCTCAAATGCCACCACTCAGAAGTGTCCCATTTATGACTTCATGGTACTTAATAGGTATTACTATTAGAATACTCATTTCATGGCCCTATGGCAGATTGTGTCTATGACCTGACCTATGCTGATAGCTTTAGGGAAGTGACTTTATTTTATCCATACTTCTGTCCCTTATATCTATGCCTAACTCATTTTCTGCCATAAAATAGATACTTAAAAAAGGTGTAATGAGTAAATTTTAAGGGGCATCATTTGGCAGTCTGCCCTCCTAGGCAATGTGAGGAGCTGTGGAGAGCAGATTAATTCAGAGGTCTCATGCGAGCAGCATTCCTGCAGTTCCCAGAGTAACTCTGCCAGGAAAGGAGTTATGCTTGGCAGAATCTGTTAAAGATTCTGCCTGCTCTGTTTCAGAACAGATGGGGAGGCAGCATAATGCTATAGTTGGATCATGGGATAAAAGAGCCAGTTTGCAGCCCTGGCTCTGTCACCAACTTCTCCCCATTTCTCACTGAGCTTCAGGTTCTTTATACAATGAGGCTCTTGGATATGAGAGTCTCCCTAGGAACCTCTGATTCTGATATATGGTTTGGGTCCCTACAGAAGCCCCCAGGTCCCAAGGAGATATAAAAAGCCATTAAGGATGGGGCAGCTGGGTTAGGGGAACCACGCCTCATTGTGGGCAGGGAACTAGATTCTCACCAATTTTCCTTGTGTATATATTCTTGTTATCCATATTCCAGATAAAACTGACATGAAAACAGAGTAGCTTAAAGAATAATTTATTATTATTTCTCATGTTTTTGTGGGTTGGCTAGGTTTGTCTGGGCAGATTTTGCTTGAGATCCCTTCTGCAGTTGTAGTCAGATGGTGGCTGGGGCTGCAGTTATCTGGGGGTTTAACTGGGCTGGACAGCCAAGATGCCTCATCCACATGGATGAGTTGTGAGTTGGGCTGTCACTGGAGCATTGTGTAGCCTGTTCATGTGTCATGGGCTTCTCACAGTATGGGGGCTGGATTCTTAGTAGGAGCATCCCAAGAGTGAAATTTACTAGTGCCACAGGCATAAGCTACAACACTTCTTATGACTAAGACTCAGATTCTCAGAACATCATTTTTGCCACATTCTTTTGGATAAGCAAGTCACTAAGGCCAGCCTAGATTTAAGGGGCAGGGCACAGACACCTTTCTCCATGGGAGGACTGATGAAGAATGTATAGCCCTATTCAGTTCATCTCAGCATGAGAATATGATGAAGTGAAGGATCTTGGAATTGGAAAATCTTTTAAGACCTGATAATGAATATGGTGAATGTGGCTAGACATTTTGGAATGACTTCGGGGCTATCCTCAGGCTGAGAAGGGAGAGACTCTAGATTTCATCCCAACTTAAAAAAAAAATATTTTATTTTTAAATTTTTATTTATTTTTATTTTTTATTTAAATCCAAGTTAGTTAACATATAGTGTAATAATGATTTCAGGAATAGAATTTAGTGATCCATCACTTACATATAACACCCAGTGCTCATCACAACAAGTGCCCTTCTTAATGGCTCTTGCCATTTATCCCATCCCCTCAACCGCCACCCCACCAGCAGACCCTCAGTTTTTTCTCTGTATTTAATAGTCTCTAGGGGTGCCTAGGTCGCTCAGTCTGTTAAGCATCCAACTTCAGCTCAGGTCATGATCTCACGGCTTGTGAGTTTGAGCCCCGCATTGAGCTTTGTGCTGACAGCTCGGGGCCTGGAGCCTGCTTTGGATTCTGTGTCTCCTTCTCCCTCCACCTCTCCCCACTCACACTCTGTCTCTCTCTGTCTCTCTCTGTCTCTCTCTCTCAAAAATAAATAAACATTAAAAAAAAATTTTTTTAAAGAGTCTCTTAATGGTTTGTCTTCCTCTCTGTTTTTATCTTATTTTTGCTTCCCTTCATCTTTGTTCATCTGTTTTGTTTCTTAAATTCCACATATGAGTGAAAATCATGTGATATTTGTCTTTATCTGATGACTTATTTTGCTTAGCATAGTACACTCTAGTTCCATCCACATTGTTGCAAATGGCAAGATTTCATTCTTTTTGATTACCAAGTAATATGCCATTGTATATAGATGCCATATCTTTTTTATCCATTCATCAGTCAATGGACGTTTGGGCTCTTTCCATACTTTGGCTATTGTCGATGGTGCTGCCGTAAACATTGGGCCACACTTTGTAAACATGTGCCCCTTCGAATCAGCATTTTTGTATCTTTTGGTTAAATACCTAGTAGTGCAATTGCTGGGTCAAAGGGTAGTTATATTTTTAACTTTTTGAGGCACCCCCATACTTTTTTCCAGAGTAGCTGCCCCAGTTTTCATTCCCACCAGCAGTGCAAAAGGGTTCCCCTTTCGCCACATCCTCGCCAACATCTGTTGTTTCCTGAGTTGTTAATTTTAACCATTCTGACAGGTATGAGGTGATACCTCATTGTGGTTTTGATTTGCATTTCCCTGATGAAGAGTGATGTTGAGCATCTTTTCATGTGTTTTTTAGCCATCTGGATGTATTCTTTGGAAAAGTGTCTGTTCATGTCTTCTGCCCATTTTTTCACTGGATTATTTGTTTTTTGGGTGTTGAGTTTGGTAGATTCTTTTTAGATTTTGGATACTAACCCTTTATCCAACACGTCATTTGCAAATATATTTTTCCCATCCTGTTGGTTGCCTTTTAGTTTTGCTGATTATTTCCTTCACTGTGCAGAAGCTTTTTATCTTTATGAGGTCCCAATAGTTCATTTTTGCTTTTGTTTCCCTTGCCTCTGTAAACATATCAAGTAAGAAGTCACTGTGGTCGAGGTCAAAGAGATTTTTGCCTGTTTTCTCCTCTACAATTTTGATGGTTTCATGTCTTATGTTTAGGTGTTTCATCCATTTTGAGTTTATTTTTGTGTATGGTTTAATAATGTGGTCTAGTTTCATTCTTCTGCATGTTGCTGTCCAGTTTTTCCAGCACCATTTGCTGAAGAGACTGTCTTTTTCTGTTGGATATTCTTTCCTGCTTTGTCAAAGATTAGTTGGCCATACATTTGTGGGTCCATTTCTGGGTTCCCTATTCCATTCCATTTATCTGTGTGTCTGTTTTTGTGCCAGTACCATACTGTCTTGATGATTACAACTTTGTAATATAATATAGCTTAAAGTCCAGGATTGTGATGCCTACAGCTTTGGTTTTCCTTTTCAACATTACTTGGGCTATTTGGGGTCTTTTCTGGTTCCATACAAATCTTAAGATTGTTTGTTTTAGCTCTGTGAAGAATTCTGGTGTTATTTTGATAAGGATTTCATTGGATGTGTAGATTGCTTTGGGTAGTATGGCCATTTTAACAATATTTGTTCTTACAATCCATGAGAATGGAATGTTTTTCCATTTCTTTGTGTCTTCTTCAATTTCTTTCATAAGCATTCTACAGTTTTCAGTGTAAAGATATTTCACCTCTTTGGTTAGGTTTATTTCTAGGTATTTTATGGTTTTTGGTGCAATTATAAATGGGATAGATTCCTTGATTTCTCTTTCCGCTGCTTCATTATTGTATAGAAATGCAACTGATTTCTTTACATTGATTATATATTCTGTGATTTTGCTGAATTTATGTATCTTCTAGTAGTTTTTTGGTGGAGCCTTTGGGTTTTCCAAATAGACTATCATGTTATGTGAGCAGGGTGAAAGTTTGACTTCTTCCTTGCTGATTTGGATGCCTTTTATTTGATTTCATCCCATCTTTAATCAGAAAATCTCTCTGAGGTTCAGATTCAGCTGTTTGTTTGTTTGTTTGTTTGTTTGAAGAGCTCCATGGCATTTAAAAGTAATGTCATGATCATAGTTTGGTGTGGGTTCCACAGCCTTAGCAAACAAATATACATTGAATGAATTGTTCCCTGGGTGTTCACAGGCCAGTCTGGGTGTCTATAGCAGAAGACAGAGATCCAGGCTTGGCCTGACCTGATAGACATAGGTGCTTTCTTAGATTGAGGCTACCCAGGAGCTTGGGCAGAACTTGGTGAGAGTCTTTTTCCACAGAAAAACAAACTTTGGATCTTTGTTAAATTTCTAACTGGTCTAGATATCTCTTAATATCTTGTTAAAATTAAGTACAATATGGAGACCAGGCTTAACAATTCCTTGAGTACACCCATAGGCAAAAACTAAATCTAGCTTATTTTATCAACTTAAGTGAAACTTAGGTTATTTTTTGTAAATGCCTCTGATAATCATAAAAGAAAGAAACTTAAGTCATCTTCCTGAAACTAGTATAATCACGTTTAACCAATCCTCCAGTATCTGGAAACCCCATTATCATAACCAATTATTGTAAAGATTAACAACTTCCCCATTTTCACTTTATAAACCATCTTGTAATGTCATGCCCCTGAGCGTCATATCAGTTTTAAATTTGAAAGCTCCCGGTTCATGAACTTTCTTATATGCCCTAATTAAAACTCTTACTAAATAGTATTTATTGATATGGTGGGTTTAATTTTACTGTTTCTGGACTTTTGACATTTGTTAACTCAGTTTTCCACTTGAAAACTGAATCCACAGGTACAGCCTGTAGCACTTTTCACATTCCATCGTCTGGTGTATCATGAACTTTAAAAGAAGATACTTACTAACTGACGCCCTTTTTGAAAAAGCCCAAGAGCATCATCTTCTTATGCTGTTGTCATTTGCCCCATTAGACTGAAATCTCACTGAAGGTAGGAAATGAGTTTTTTTCATCTTTGTGTTCCCTTGGTCCCCTATTTGCTCACAGGAGGCACTCAATGACATTTATACCTGGGTTGGATGAACTCAAAAGCTCCAAGCTGTCTTAATGACTGTTTCCTTAGGAATCCCTTCATAAGCCTCTGAATGGCCTTGAAATCAGTGCTTTGAAGAAAATGTCTTGCACTTAAAAGGAAGAGGGCTGTATTTCCTTTTTTGGTGGATTAGTGACTGGGCTAGGGTGAAGAGAGGTGACTCACCACAGGGATCAGGGTGGACAGGGAGGGGAGGAGGTCTTGGCTGGCATGCTGCTTGAGGGACCACTCCAAGCCTGGGCTTGTCATGCTTCTTTTCTGCTTTTAGTCACTGGGGTCATTAGGTTCCATTGCACATGGCCCTCTCAACTCTTAGAAGCATAGAAAGATGTGTTGAAAATAATCCAGATCCAAAACCTGCCATAAATTTGTCATGATTCGATTTCCTTTTTCAGGCACCACACTGAGTATGTATATTTGTATGTGTCTGATGGAGGCCTGGAAATTAGATAACTCAAGGACAGTTGGCTGTTTAACCACATTTCTTTGGCCCCTCTGGGTGTTAATGTTAGTGGAAAAAATGAAAAAAACAATAATTGGTCCCTGTAAGGGCATCATTCACCCTGCCATTTCCCTCTCCCTCAAATTAGTGGTTGGTTTATCTCTTAAGAATGACCAGGTTAAAGAGTTCTTCCTCGTATGTGTGGCTGTTCCCTAGTGAGGACTTGGGGCAGCAAGAGTGAATCTCTCTGAACTGATGAAGCCAGATATTACTGAGGTCCTGAGCCTTCAGTAATGGGATCTGTCTTGGTTTGAGTTTCCTGCCAAGAGTGGAGTCTGAAACGAGGGCTTGGGTGCAGGTAGTTTTCTAGGAGGTGATCTCAGGAGGCAGGAGGGAGGAAACAAGGAAGATGAGACAGGGAAAAGAAAACATCAAAATGAGTGTGTATTACTGTGAGAATCAGGGCTCTATTTTGCTGACACTTCTGAGAAGCATAGAGAATATCCCCCTGAAGGATGAGAGGCTGGGCACCTGTCCACTGGCCCCTCATTCCCCCATTTATTATGAGTAGCCCTTGGGGTGTTGATGTCCCTGCCATTTTGGCTGCTCTTGCACTGGACCTAGAAAGATCCTGCAGTGTTTTAGAAGGCTTTTGGGAAAGAAAGTGGAAACACAGGTGGGATGTGCTTGTCAGTAAGAAGTGAGTCTGTGATCTCAAGGAAATGCCCACTAAGAAGGCTAGAATCAAAGGTGAGTTGAAGCAGACATGGTGTAGGATATTTTCTACTTTTAGTAGGGACAACCTCTGATGATGTCTTGAACCATAAGGAGTAATGGGCCCTTAGGACTTACTCATTGAGAAAGAATAGGAGAAATAGGCTAGGTGGTAGGCTTGACTAATTTTGCAATCTTTAAAATAGAATTGTTGCTAGTTAGAAGATCCACCACTATTGTCTATTCCTGGCTCTACTTTTACCAACTTGAGGTATTTTCTCATCTGAGACCAAAAATATTCTATTAGAAACATGTGCTTCATATTTACCTTCAATTTTACCATTTTCCACTTCATTCCTTTAAGCCAATCCAAATATTTGAAATATTTGAAGAGATAATGGCCAAAAATTGTCTTAAGTTAATGAAAGACCATAAGCAAGAGGCTCTGTGTACCCAGATTGGGATAAGTGTAAAACATACACATGTGTGCGTGTGGGAACACATGTGCACACCATAGTCAAACTGCAGAAATCCAAAGATAAAAACTTGAAGGCAGCCAGAGAAAAAAGAAATATCATATTAAAAAGAATAAAAATAAAGGCATTTCTTCTGTTCCGTTCTCTGTCTTCTTTTCTCCTCTTGGGACTTCAATTATATGTATGTTAGACTGCTTGATATTGTCCCATAGCTTTTTCTATTTTTCACTCTTTTTTCTTCTGGGGCTTGAGTATTGACCTATCTTTAAATTCATTGACTTCTTGCTCAGCTGTGTGCAGCCTGCTGATAAAGCCAGAAGAAGAATTAATCTCTGAAATTGCATTTTATATATTTCCAGCATTTCTGTTTGACTCACTGCTGAAATTCCCTATTAGTTCACGTTCCCGTTAAGTTCATCAGATTCATGTTCAATGTTTCTATTAGATTTCTTAACATAGTAATCAGTTATTTTAAAGTCTATGTCTGACAGTGCTAATATCTGAGTCATGTGAGTCTGGTTCTGTTGGTTATTTTATCTCTCTACATTTGTTTGTTCTTCCTTGCCTTTTTTTGTGTATCTCACAATTTTTTTTATTGAATGCTAGATACTGGTTGTAGAAAAACAGAGACTGAACTAAATAGTATTTGTACCCAGAAAAGGATGTTTCTCTTCTTTTAGGCCATTAGCATGAGTGGTTGTGTCAGTCTACTTAGGAATTGTGCTGGGTTTTTATTTTGTTTCTGCTATCACTTTCTTCAGTACACCACAGACTTCAGATTTCTCTACTGGTGGGCTGCTGTTATCTTGTACTTAATGTGGGGATTGGAGTGCTTGGTGGGGGGATTGTCTCAGTACTCCTCATACTCAGCTTTCAGCAGTAACTGTGTGGTCAGTTTCCCCAAGATCTTGACACTCCCAGATAATAGACTTTTTTGCTTGTTACTTGGTGCTCATGATAGAGGTTAGGGATGGGGAGTGTCTCACATTTCCTGGTCTAGCCTCAGGCTTAGGCAGGGACTATGAATCTGAATCTCAGTGAAATGTATTTATAAGCATACCTTCCACCCCCATGGAAACCAAACTCTTCAGAGTTTATCCGTATTGGATCTTGGTTAAGAGAGACTTTTCTGCCCCTTCCCAGTGGTAGCAAACCTCTATTTTGTATTGGTGAAGAATTTGGGGCTCAAAAGCATTTTTTCTCCAATACCCCCGCAGCTTAAGGCCACTGTTTCATCTGAAGGAAGGTCTGGGAAGTCTGTAAGGTGTTGTGCCTACACCACAGTGGCAGAAGATCACCACCTGCACACCTGCACGACCTTGGGGCATGCATTCCAGTATCCTCTCTTGCACCAGTCTTTCTATGTGCTCCTGGTGAAGGCCCCATCACAAAGAATCTCTGTAAGGAACTTGAAATTCTCTTCGTGGGGGCACCTGGGTGGCTCAGTCGGTTGGGCGTCCGACTTCGGCTCAGGTCACGATCTCGTGGTCCTTGAGTTCGAGCCCCGCGTCGGGCTCTGGGCTGATGGCTCAGAGCCTGGAGCCTGCTTCCGATTCTGTGTCTCCCTCTCTCTCTGCCCCTCCCCCGTTCATGCTCTGTCTCTCTCTGTCTCAAAAATAAATAAAACGTTAAAAAAAATTAAAAAAAAATTCTCTTTGTGTCTGGGACTTCCAGTAATTCTAAACTGATATATTGGCCCACACTTGACTTTTCAGAATTCACTAAAATTTTAGCTGATTTCTTCTTACTTACTTTTGTGATGGCCTCCTTTGTCAGGCTGTTGTGAGCTGACAAAGGTGAAACAGTTTGTGTGATCCCTCTCTCCTCGGAGAGGCTTTTCATCCTTTGGAATTTAGTTTACTTGTTTGCCTTGTGACCTTAACTCTGATGGATTCAAAAGAGTTATGTTTTTGTAGATTTTCTAGCTTTTCCTCATTGTTAGAGTAGGAAGAAGTGTTCTCTTGTGACTTGCTATATCCTTTGTGGAAGTGGGGCAGCTATTATTTGAATGTCTATTATATGCAGGAAAATGGGCCACGCTCTGTTTGTTGACTTTGTGCCATGACTTGTCCCTTTTGACATATCCCCCTTGATGGACAACTTTTTGATATGTGGAAAAGCCACTTTCCAAGTTTCTCCCTCAACTTTAAACATCACAGTCTTTGAGATAGCAAGGCCCCACCCCAGTTCTGTATCCAACATTCTGGGATACCACCCTGGCCCTGGCCCAGCACCACTTGCCTGGGAGGGGACAGAGGACACATCTATTTTGTTATCTAAGCATAGTGTGGCAGAGTAGAAGGAGGGAGACCAGGTATGTTGTCAGAACTTCTAACTCCATGAAAGTGTTGACCAGATGTCCCTTCACTTGGGTGCTGATTCATACTCTCCAGTTGTGTGAGTTCAAGCATATCTCCTCAAGTCCTCTTGTTTGTAACATTAGAGGTTGGACCAAATTCCCTTAGAATGGATGCTCTCCAGACCTTGGTGGACCAGTGATTCCTGGAGTTTTGGGATCTGTATGCACATATGCATTTTCCCAGTCAAGAGGTAATAAAAGGGCAACAGCTATCATGTAAGGTTATAAGAAACCCTCCGTGTTAAAAGTAGTGTTCAGATTTGGGAAGGAGGAAACCACTGCTGAGCTTCTGTGGTTTTCAAGCAGGGTTTGCACTCCTGTCCCCCGCCATTTCATCCAGGTCATCTCAGACTTCATGTAGCTTATTTCTTGGGTAAGTCAGTGGTTTCTTAGGGGCCAGGGTTCAAGGGAAGGAGATAAGAACTTTTTGAGAGATGGAAATGTCCTGTGTCTCACTTGTGGTGATTGTTACCTAGGCCCATTGTGTGTATTTAGCAAGCCTCATTTGGCTGTTTATTAAAATGGGTGAAAAATGTAGGGAGCCTGGCTGGTTCAGTCAGTAGAGCACATGACTCTTGATCTCAGGGTCGTGAGTTCAAGCCCCATGTTGGGTGTAGAGCTTACTTAATAATAATTTTAAAAACACAGTTAAAAAAAGAAAATGAGTGAAATGTGTTATACGTAAGTTGTATTTCAATACAGTTGATTTAATATTTGAAAGCTACTGCTTCAGATTAGTGATTTTCAGATTTTAAAATGTCCATACTCCTTTTGATTAGACTAAAACACTTACACTCTTCTTTAGTTACTTAGAATTTCAAAATAAGTTAATTGTAAGGGAAAAGAGCAAATAAAAACAATGGTAATTTTAAAACATGCTCTGTTAATTTGGAGGTAAGACTAATAAGATAGGTAACCTGGCTTCTAACTACTCAGAATTTGTATTTGCATTTTATTCTTTTTACTTCATTTTATGTGTACAAGTGTCTGTGTGTGTACATGTGTGTATGTAAGAAATACATATTATTGATACAGCCAAGTTTCCTTGGCTATAGCCATTTCATCCCTATCTCACTTCTGACCTCTGTTCTTGTCTTTGCTCCCTTTCTTCCTGGAGACAGTAGTACAAAAGTTTGGTGGACATGCTTCCAGTCTGCTTCTTGACATTTTTTTCACATGCATATATATTCCTAATAGCCGCACATAGTATTGTTTGAGCCTTTATTTGTAAATTTATGCATTTAGTTTCAGTATGTATAGATCATTCTGCAATTTGCTTTTTTCAGTCAACATTTTAAAAAATATTTATTTTTGAGAGAGAGAGAGAGAGTGTGCATGTGTGAGTAGGGGAGGGGCAGAGAGAGAGGGAGAGAGATGATCCAAAGCAGTCTCTATGCTGTCAGCCGAGAGCCCCACTGTGGGACTCAAACCCACGATTAGTGAGATCATGACCTGAACCAAAGACAGATACTTAACGAGGTGACCCACACAGGAGGCCCAACATTATGGGTTTTTTAAATGATTGTTTGTTTGTTTGTTTTATTTAAATTCAAGTTAGTTAACATACAGTGTAGAATTGGTTTCAGGAATAGGACCCGATGATTCATCACTTACACAGAACACCCAGTGCTCCTCCCAACAAGTGCCCTTCTTAATGCCCTCCACTCATTTAGCCCACCACACCACTCACCTCCTCTGTAGCAACCCCCAGTTTGTTCTCTGTATTTAAGAGTCTCTTATGGTTATTTAAAAAAAATTATTTATGCATTTTGAGAGGGAGAGGAAGGGGCAGAGAGAGAGGGAGAGAGAGAATCCCAAGCAGTCTCTGTGCTGTCAGTGCAGAGCCCAACATGGGGCTCGATCTCATGAGCTGTGAGATCATGACCTGAGCTGAAATTAAGAGTCGGTGCTTGACCGACTGAGCCACGCTGGCACACCCAACATT
Source organism: Panthera tigris (assembly GCF_018350195.1). NCBI lineage: Eukaryota > Metazoa > Chordata > Mammalia > Carnivora > Felidae > Panthera > Panthera tigris. The sequence goes on from NC_056662.1 coordinate 43,746,881, forward strand.
ATATTTTTCAGACCTACTCATAATGACATGTATCTAGGTCTAGGTAATTTCTCTTACTGTTGTGAAGATTTCCATTATAATAATATACCACAACTTAGGTTATAATTTTCCTTTTTTTTTTTGTTATTGTTAGGAACGGTGCAGCCATGGTCTTCCTTTTACATGCAGAAAGTTTCTCAAGGTTACACCTATAACTGGACTTCCTTGGTTATGGGACTAGTTGCTTTTCCAGCTACATAGTGCATCACAAATCCCACCCAAAATTCCTGATGTTCACATTTTTCCCTTCCATTACCTTGACTATTGAGAGTCACTGTTCTAGAACAGATGTTGGCAAATGTTTTGTTAAAGGGCCAGAGAGTAAATATTTCAGGAGTTGCTGGCTAGTAGGTAAAATTGAGAATATGTTGTGGGTATTTATATAACCATTTAAAATGTAGCCAATAGAAAAAAAATAAAATGTAGCCAGTAGAAAAAGTAAAAAAGACTCTTAGCTCATAAACTGTGAAAAAGCAGTGACTGGTAAGAGTTGGTTCATGCACTGTAGTTTGCTGATCTCTGTAGACTCTTTCAGTTCTAGACAATTTTCTCATTCTAGTATGAATTTAATAATTAATAGATAAATTAATACACATGTTGATCACACACACACACACACACACAGTAAGAAGCTAGGTTGTTGGACACATGCACACTTTTGATTTAGGAAAGCCCTGGGGGAAATGGTATCCCATTTCCTACAAATGCCCTTGTTGCCCTTGGTTTTCAGAAGCAAAAGAGAGCACCTCCATTTTCCACCTCCAAGGTGTCTCCTGCTTCTGTGCCCCCTCACTGGTGGTGTGCCCCTTTCTCTGGTGAGTGGACACATGGAAGTGATGCTTCTGTTTTCACGGCTGTTTGTAGTTGCAGGAACACAAGGGTATAATCTTCCACACATCCTATGACTCTCTTACAGTGAATGTGATATGTGCATTGGGCAGGGTCTCTCCAGTTATCTCAAGGACAAATTATATGAGGTGTTTAGAGGAGCAGTAGAAGGCAGAATCACAGAAATGGGCAGAAATCTGAAAAAAAACAGACATTAGAGAAGATCAAAGGGTTTGACTTCATCTTCCTAAAGATGGGGTGAAAATGAGATATAGGCAAGGCTGATTTGGGGGAAATACCTACCCTGTGTTGTTCCCTGAGACAACTAAAGAATGCAGAATTAATGGAATAGGTGACAATAAAAAGAGACTCAGATTAAATCAGTTTTTCATAAAACCCAAATCCTAGATAGAATTTGGCATGGCTATTTCCTGTCCTTCCAGTAAGACTGCATTCAGATTCACTGTGACAATTGACATCCAATCTACTCTTTACCATTTTTGGGTAAGGCATCCTTACAGTCTCTTTTTCCCGCGACCCTGGAGGCACTGTCTAGGAGGTGGCTGCCTTAGGGGACTATGTAATGTTCCTTACTGGTACAAGGACAACCATTTTGTGTGTTGGATGAGGAGATAACAGGGAGGGGCAAAGAGGGAATATGTGTGTGTGTGTGTGTGTGTGTGTGTGTGTGTGTGTGTGTTAATAGTGGGAGGGGGCAGAGAAACTGTCCCTTTTCAAAATGCCAAGCTCACATAGAAAACACTCTCCCAGATCCCAGTGCCCTCTCAAATTCTGTCAATCCACTAAATGTGGACTGGCCCAGTGCTACAATCTTCCTCTCCCTCCATCCCCTGCTTCTTATTGTCCACCTCTCCAGACGACCCCAGCCCACCTTCCATTTCCCTCCAGGAGGCACACTCCCCACTTCTTTCTCAGCCACACTGGTCTGACAGAACCCAGGACAATAAAGAGGAAGAATTCACTGAAGTTCAAGACCCAGTTTCCCAAAGGGGTGCCCTGACTCCCCCGACCGAGTGTCTTCCAGGTTCCAGGCCTGAGTGATGGAGCTTATGTCATGGCTTGGGCAGGCAACCCCATGAAGAGATGTGTGGAATCAGTAGAGCAGGTAGATGAGGCAAGGCTCCGTGCCTTCCTTTCCAGAACTTTCTACCTGTGCCTGAGGCTGGTAGCTGTCAGAGCTGGTAGTCAGTGCAGGTTTTTGCCACTGGTTTTATGATCTATTAACATAAATGTGCAGCCTTTTATCGGAAGCAAACAGCTCAGCAGTAAAGCCCCACAACCTCCTGGAGCTCAGGTTTGCTGCAGCCCACATGGAGGGCTGTGTCAGACTGTTTGCATCTCGGGCTATCTTCTAAGTGATTCTGTGGATAAAGGTGTCCACCCCCTGCAGAGATGGAATGATGCAGAGGGAGGTTCTCAGAGGTAGGATTCTATAAGAAAACAAAGCTCACTAGTGAACCAACCACCACAAGTTGAAAATATTTAAATCCACGTTTCAGCTGAGAGGAGAATGTGCCAGGACATATTGTCAGGCTCTGGTGTTAATTCCCTACTCTATAACATGGGGTCCATAGGAGAGCCTTTTGTCCCCTCTGCTCTGTACATGTTGCTCCCTGAGCCAGATACATGCACCTCCCTCCTACCCTTCCCCTGATGAATTCTCAATTGTGGTTTGGACATCACTCTTTGTGCCTTCTCATGCTGTCACAGCACTGGACTCTCCCATCATAGAACTTGTCACATGGGTTGTAATTGCTCATGCATTCACCTGAGTCATCCACTAGATCAGAAATAACATCTTTATTACTGTCTTCACAGCCCAGCACTGTGCTTGGGATGAAGCTGAATGGAGGTGAAGTGACCTCTGGAATAGCTGAAGGTACACACACTCAAAGAGAAGAACCCCAGAGCATTGGGGTCAGAAAAACTAGAGTAATCATCAAACCAGGTAGCTCAGCATGGCATAGTCAGGAGAGGCAGGAGGTCAGGAGCTAAGGATGTGAGGACCAGCCTTGGGATGAGTTCCCAGTGGCTGGAGTTCTGGATGCTGACTGTGAACCATTGCAGGGTGTCTTCGCTCATTCCCTGCCTTCTGGCTGAGAATGAGGGAGTCAGGCAGGGGTTTTGAGGTGATGAAATGGGCCAAGGGCCAAGTACTAGGCATTTAGGACCCTAAGCTGGTTCTAGAAACTCATGTTAAGGGGTGCTGGGTCTCCAGAACAGGCTCTAACATGGAAGCTCCAAAAACTCAATCATGTGAGGAAGAGTAAGAAATGCTGGACACCAGGCATGTCCAACTCCTGGCAGGGCTTATCCAGGGCTGGGGGTGTGTGGTGCAGGAGCCAGAGCTTACAGTGGGAGAAAATATGGTTCAGTGGGCTTCAGGGTCCAGGTGGAGCTGGAGAGAAAAAATAGCAAGGCATTTATTAGGCTAGGTCCCACCAGAAGCAGACCTGGAGACAAGGATCTAGGGCAAGCGCTTTATTTGGGAAGTAGAAGCAAACAGTGATGAGAGAGTAGTGGGTGAGGCAGGGTAGGGGAATAAGTCAATCAGGTGTGTTGTGAAATGAGTGGGCACCTGAAGCTCCACCTTGCTGGGCACTCTGGGAGCCAGTGTGGACCATGCCCCAGAACCATCCTGCCTCCAGAGTGTGGCATTCCTATCTCACTGGTTAATGACTGCTCTTCTAGGACTTTGATTTCTTCTCCTTCATGGGTAGGGTGAAGTGACAATAGCACCAGAGAAAGCCTCCAAAAAAAGAGGTGCAGTACTGGCAGTGAGTTTTGGGCCCGTGGGCACTGAATTGATAAGGCCTGAGCACTGGGATGCGCCATTACACCTGCTACAAGGCTTCAGTGTGAAGACTTGTCCCTTGGCCAGTTTTGAGCAGCTGTGAGTAGTGTGCCTACAAGTATACTTGAGCTGGCTGCTGACACTCCCCTGGGCCCCGTTGAATTGGGTGTGGTGGAATCTGCCGGCATTCCCACTGGACTGAATCGCTGGAGCAGAGACATTCTATCTTGATTCTTCTGCTCTCCTTTGTCTACCAGGCCTGCTGTATAGAAGACCCTGAAGAGCTTTTGGTTGAACAGAACTAAAATCCATCTTGAGAGTGTCAGAGAGGACAGAAGACTGAGTGATTGCCCAAGGATCCTGAGGGCACCATCAGTGACAGGTATTCCCAGGTGGAGGCCTACGTCACTTGAGTCCCCATAGTCAGCAGCAGCTGACATTCACAGAGGGCTTTCTATCTGCCAGGAACTGTGCTCCAGCAGTTACAAAATTTCTCTCATTTAGTCACCAGTGCCTTTGGAGGTAGGTACTAGTATCATCTGCATTGAACAGAGGAGGAAAACTTGAAAGCCTATGGATGCAGTTTGTCTCAAACCTCTCTTCTTTGACATGAGGTCTATATGGGACACTGACCTCATCTTATCTCTTCCTGTGAATTGGCAGCTTACCCAAAACTCAGGACTGGTCATGCTGGATGAGCTAATAGAAGGATCCATGTACTTTGGAGAGCAAAGTTTCCCAGACTCAAGAGCTCATGGAGCCCAGCCTTCATTTTTACAGAAAGGGGAAATACTTGCTCCAAGGTTCCCCCAGCTAAGTGTAGAGTCCCCCTGCCTCTGCCCCACGATTCTAAGACCAAAGCTGCATCCATTCCCCCACACTGCCTCTTCTGCTGACAGAAAGGCATTTTCTAAAACAATTTTGCTTATGTGACCCATTTTCTAGGTTGCATTTTCCCAGATGAATATTTTGTATGTGTGAGTAAGTGGATGCCTTATAGAATTGTCATGAAATGTTTATTTTAGGAGAAAAGGCTAATTTTTGGCAAGAATCCTGTGGCTGTTAGAAAGAGCTTCCTGGTTGGACCAAGGGCTGGGCCTTCGGAAAGAAGGCGGAGGGTGACTGAGGCAGCCCTGCCCTTCAGTGTCTGTAGCTATCAAACACCCTGAGGTGGGATCAGCTTGACAGTGTTCTCAGGAGGCCTGCTCTGCCTGATTCCCTGGGTTCTCAAGTCCTGTGTTTAAGGCATTGTCCAAGAAAATGTTTAAGGCATTGTCCAGGAAAATGATTTTGACTGCTGTTGGAAAGACGTTTTTCTTCCCCAGAGTTTTGGATGCATGTCATTTTCCAATTTTAAAAAATGAGAGTGATATATTTCCCAGCTGGGTCACTGGAGGGAAGGAACAGGGTCACAGTCACTCTCTGGTTGCCTGTCCTTCCCTCTTCCACATCTCTGCTGTTGGCCTGGGAGAGCCCAGGTCCTCATTTGACTCCCAGCCCTCTCCTCCATGACCCTGGGATGTTGTATCTTGTTCTGTCAGATTCGTCCTCCCTCAGTCTCCAGTTTCCAAGAAACAGAAAACCTGAGTGTCCCATTTCTGTACCTTCTAGTTGTCCACATCTGACATGGTACTATTCTGAGGTTATTCATCCTGACTGTTCCCCAGTGTTGTCTGGCTCTGATATTAACCTGAAAAATGCCAAATATTTCTGTCATTCACTGGGCCAGATCAAGGTTTCCAGACCAGGCCTCTTTCTCTCTGGGAACTAAGAGCAAGTGGGTGTCGGTGCAGGGACCTCACTGGAGACCTCCTGCACCATGCCCAACTCCCTCACCAAGGCCACAGGGGTGCCCACAATGACATCTGCATCAAAACGCAGCAGGGGGCAGTGGTGATGAAGGTAAGTACATCATAGGTTTCCAGACCTGATCCTACCACCAGATACACCTGCAGGATTTACAAAAATACGGAATCTTGGGTCTTACATCAGTTAGCTTTTGCTATGTAAAAACTGCTTCAAAACTTAATGACTTTTTAAAGCATCAGCCACTTATTTAGTTCATGGCTCTGTGGGGTGGGGTGTTCTTCTGGTCTCTGCTTGCTCGTCTGATCTTGGTGGGATTCCCTTAGGCACCATGGTCCACTGACAGGTTGGCTGAGGCCTGGCTTATCTAGTAAGGCCTCCCTTACATCTGCTGGGTCGTCCAAGGCAGCTGGACCACAAATCTCTCAGCTTCTAGCAGTCCAGCTCAGGCTCATTCACATGAAGCCACAGAATCCAGGAGTGGCCATATGGTGAGCCTTGAAGCACAGGCTCCTTTTTTTTTTTTTAACGTTTATTTATTTTTGAGAGACAGAGTACAAGTCGGGGAGGGGCAGAGAGAGAAGGAGACACAGAATCTGAAGCAGGCTCCAGGCTCTGAGCTGTCAGCACAGAGCCCGATGCAGGACTCAAACCTACAAACTATGAGACCATGACAGGAGCTAAAGTCGAACACTTAACCAACTGAGCCACCCAGGCGCCCTAGCCCAGGCTCCATTTAAGTCTCTGCTTGTGTAACATTTGCTCATGTCCTGTTGCTAAAACTAGTCACATGACAAATCCAGAGTCTTTGTGGGACGGGATGCTCCAGGGCGTGGATATGAGAGGTGTGAACAAATTGGGGGCATTACTACAAACATCTACCACAGCCTTACTGATTTTGGAGGATGGCCCCAGGAATCCCTTAGTTTTAACTGGTGCCCTGAGTAATTCTCACACAGGTCCCCCACAGAAGTCATTTGGAGGCCACTGAACACAATGATGGGTTGTTAATTCAGAAGCCTGCAGAGGCCAGGTGAATGAAATAAATGTTTGATGTCACAGGTGTAGAGCAACAGGAGACGCTCAGTCTGGGCAAACTGGATAGTCCCCAAATGGAAGGAATTCAAATGTAGCTTTCTTAACAAAGTGACCAGGCCAAGCCACTTAGGTCAAGGTGGCATATGGCTGTTAAGCCGGTGGCCCTGTTTTATTATGATGACTTCCCAAACTGTTTAGAAAGACAGGTGGCCCCGGAAGGAGGGGTCCTGCATCACTCCACAAAGCCCACTGCTTGCATCATACCATGGGTACTGACACAGGACAGCTGGCACTCAGGAGGCCTCCCTCCCTCCCGTCCTGGACTCAAGCTCACCCTCCCAATGAAATCTTCCCTGACCGTCTTCCACTTTATTTCCCCTTCCAGCACTTCTCACCAGCTGATATGTTTCCTCTGTTTATGGGTTTCTGGCCCTCTCTCTCCCACGGGAACATAAGCTCCAGGGATTCCTGCCTGTTTTGTCCACTTCCGGACCCTCAGGGCCTGCCACTGGGCAGGCACTTAATGAATATGTCTTCAATGAATGGAACTCCTACACTGTCATTTTTATTTTATTATTATTTTTTAAACTTTTTAAAAATTCTTCATTTATTTTTGAGACAGAGACATCGAGACAGAGTATGAGCGGGGGAGGAACAGAGAGAGAGGAAGACACAAAATCTGAAGCAGGCTCCAGGCTCTAAGCTGTCAGCACAGAGTTCAATGTGGGGCTTGAACTCACGAACCGAGAGATCATGACCTGAGCCGAAGTCAGATGCTTAACTGAGGGAGCCACCCAGGTGCCATTTTATTATTTTTGTAAATGTGTATTTATTTTTTTGAGAGACAGAGAGAGAGAGACACAGAGCGCAGCAGGAGAGGGGTAGAGAGAGAAGGAGACACAGAATCTGAAACAGGCTCCAGGCTCCAAGCTGTCGGCACAGAGCCTGATGTGGGGCTCGAACCCACGAACCCTGAGATCATGTCCTGAGCCGAAGTCAGACGCGTAACTGACTGAGCCACCCAGGCGCCCCCTCGCCTTCGTTTTAAATTTTGATTCTCCCTCTTTGCTGCTCCAGGTCCGTCCTCAGGGACGGTGCCAGCCTGGCCTCAAGCATCTCTCCCTGTTCTGTGTGCTTGCTCTGTGGACTGCAGCATGTTGAAGGTATAGATTCCTCCCACATATGCCCTTCTTCCCCCCCAAAGCATTAACACTGTATGAATTTTCTTTTGAGGGTTCTTGGAGATGGATGAAATCTCCTCATTCTGTTTGAGCTAGATCTCATCTGGAGGGGGAGCCAGGAGGGCAGGAGGGCCCGCAAGACCTGGCAGTGAGCAGGTGCTTGGAGGCCTTTGCTTTAGTTGCCCAGCATGTACTATTGTTGTTGTTATTATGGTGAGAATATTCAAGTTCAACTCTCAACAAATGACAACTGTAGTCACCATATTATACAGCAAAGCCCCATCTTGTAGCTGAGTTTGTACTACCCTCTTCCTACTTACCCTTTCATCTCTCTAGCAGAGGCAACCACTTTTCTACTCTCTGTTTTATGAGTTTGATTTTTTGAGTTAGGTTCCACATATAAGTAATGTCATGCAGTATTTGTGTTTTTCTGTCTGGCTGATTTAACTTAGCATAATTCCCTCAAAGTCTGTCCCTGTTGTTGCAAAGGCAGGAGTTCTTTCTTGGGTTGAATAGTATTTTCCTGTGTATATGTACCTTGTCTTTATTGATTCATCCCCCAACAGACACTTAGGTGGTTTTCATGTCTTGGCTACAGCATAATGCTGTACCACCTAGTCTTTAGAATGCAGACCATAGGACTATAAGGACGTATATATGAGAGAATTGGGGTGGGGAGGTGTGTGTGTGTGTGTGTGTGTGGCCAGCATGGGGTATGCTTCTCAGGGCATCATGGGGCCCCTTACTTACCTGGGAGGCGTTTGGATTTGCTTCTCCAGATCTTACAGATGAGGAAATAGAGCTTTAGAGGTGTTACAAATCTGCCCAGGGTCCCAGAGCTGATTTGAGACCCCACCTTCCCATTTCCCACCCCGTTGAATGCCCACCACACCACCCCACCCCCTCTTATCTTAAAGGGGTGAACAAACCAGATTTTTCCTTACCAAACCAAATTCCAGCTTGACTTCCCCTGAAGTAAACAATGTACATGGGCCCAAAAATGCTTTTAGAAAAGGAGGCAAGGATGTAAGCATTTTATAAACAGAAACTCCCAGGAGGCTGAGGTTCACATTGTTCAAGAGGGAAACAGAACCTCACCGCACTCTCCCCCCACCACCACAAATGGGCTTTTGATGAGTCTGTTTAAAATACAGAGGAGGGGCGCCTGGGTGGCTCAGTCAGTTGAGTTCGGCTCAGGTCATGATCTCATGGTTCACGGGTTCGAGCCCTGCATCCGGCTCTGTGCTCACAGCTCAGAGCCTAGAGCCTGCTTCGGATTCTGTATCTCCCTCTCTCTGCCTCTCCCCAGCTTACTCTCTTTCTCTCTTAAAAATAAATAAAAGTTAAAAAAAATAAAATAAAATACAGCAGATCAGGAGAACATGGTAAGACCCAGTCTTCTCAGAAGGGGAATGAAATGTGGTGTCAGAGCTCCTGTGGGGTGTTTGAGGTGAATCCCCTGTAGCACACATCTGGCTCTCTGTTATTGCTTACACAACTGCCTGGGTTTGCATCTCTCTGGAAGCAGGAGGGAGCAGTCCAGGCTGTTTTGGATCATGGTTTATAGGCTGGAGATACGGCACTTTCTCAGGGGCCAAATGTTCAAGGCAGATGCACCGTGTTCCCATTCGGAAATGCTGGACTTCTTGGATGAGAATATCTCACATAAAACATGAAAACCTGGCAGTTCCAAGTATCAGAGGAATTGAAGATACAGGTCCTTTTCTGATATGCCTCAAAGTGTGTCCGTATGGCCCCCTGAGAAAAGCACATTGCTTTATGATGCCAGGAGATGGGCCTGTGGGGGCCTTCCCTAGTCCACCCAGGTGTGGGGAGTGGTGTCACTAACTGGAGCTGGACCCAAATGACGCCTGTTCAGAGGAGATGCTCTGTGCTTCATCTGTGGGATAATGGGTGTCCCTTCCTGCTCCTGTCTTTTTCCTGGGGATCTGGCAGGAAGGGAGGAGGCGGGGCCATCCCTGCCAGAGCATTCCACAATGTAACCCAATCAGCCCATATTGCACAAGGAGAACGTTTGCTCAACTCACCTTCCCAAGTGTCCCTGGCTTTTAAGACCGGTGCCCGAGGCCAGCAAGATGCTGATTCTGCTAGTTGACAGGTGACAAAGTGGCCATTTATAGGTGCTTGTCAGAGGTGTCAGCCATCTGGGGGCAGCTTTTAAGAGGTGAGGCTGGGGACAAGAGACTCATAGGGGTGAGCCATGGAGAAACAGTGGTATGAGTGAAAGCTCAGCCCTATAGTCAAGAATTTGGGAACTAAGCAGCAGTTGGAAATGCTTCCCTACTAAAGGAAGTCTACTTCATTGTCCTAACAGCAAGAAAATACTACAGGGTTGCCAGTAGGATTCACTGTCAACTTCAAAAACAACTGTTTGAGCCCAGTGATGATTATCAAAGGAGGTGGAAGTACCTGCCAGCTTCATGGGGTTATTTCCCATTTTTACCCTCAAATTTGTATGTGCAGCCAGACCATGGCCCTGAATTCCAGGTATGTCTGTCCAACTGCCTGCTTGGCATCTCACATTTGACACATCCAAGACAAGTTCCTAACCCTTACCGTCCACACCGGACCCTCCCTGTCTTTCCTGTCTCAATCAGGGGCAAGGAGTCTGGGTAGAACATCTTTCAGTCATTCTTGACTCTTTGTTCACAGTGTACACACAGCATATCAGCAAATGTGGTGGCTGGACCTTAAAAATATAACAGAGTCTGCCCATGTTTATGGCCCCTACCACCACCACCCTGGTCTGAGCCATTGTTGCCTCTGTCTGTAGTATTGTGGCAGTCTCCTAACTGCTCAGCCATGTATTGACACCTTTCCTCAGCAAGCAGAGTGATTATCTTAAAAACATAGGTCAGACTGGGCCATTCTGCTCTAAACCATTCATGGCTTTCCCTTTTTATTCTTCTTTCTTTTTTAAAGTTTATTTATTTATCTAGAGAGAGAGAAAGGGAGAGACAGACAAAGATTGCATTCATGAGTGAGAGAAGGACACAGAGAGAATTCTAAGCAGGCTCCATGCTGTCAGTGTGTGGGGCTGATGTGGGGCTTGATCCCATGAACCATGAGATCATGACCTGAGCCGAAACCAAGAGTCGGACACTTAACTGACTGAGCCATTCAGGTGCCTCCCATGGTTTTTCCTTCTAATCAGAGGAAAATCCAAACTCCTGACTCTGGTCCTGCATACTCTCGCCCACCACCCCCTGTCTGATCTCCTCTCCAACCTGTTTCCCAAGTCCCTGCCTCAGGACCTTTGTGCTTGCTACATACTTCCCATTGAGCCAACTGACTCAGAGCAGTTGGATGGTGGCTCCTACCAGGTCTGCTATGGTCGATGCCCTGGGGCCTTGTCCAATCTCAGTGGCTGAGGCAGACATTGTAGTTAGTGCCTGTCCATATCCCACCCCTTGTACTCACTTTCTAATGTAGGTTGATGGCTTCCTAATGGGGGTACCTCCCATTCCAGGTGCTATGCTCAAGGCTTCTGTGGGACAGGCCAGTTGGGATATGGAAAGTACTCCAGGTTCCTCATCCCTGGATGGGACAACACTGAGGCATGTTAGACATGGTCTTCCAGAGGGCCCCAGTGAGAGAGCCCTGGTTGCTCACAGTAGTATCTGACTTGATAACACAGTGTGGGGCACCTGAGAGGCTCAGTTGGTTAAGTGTCTGACTTAGGCTCAGGTCATGACCTCGCAGTTTGTGAGTTTGAGCCCCGTGTCAGGCTCTGTGCTGACAGCTCAGAGCCTGGAGCCTGCTTCAGATTCTGTATCTCCCTCTCTCTCTGCCCCCTGCACTGCTCCAGCTCTCTCTCTCACCCCCCCCAAAGATAAATAAACATTAGAAAAAGAAAACACAAGTGTTATTTGCTGCCTTCCCTTCCCTGCCTCACTTGCCTACTGTCCTCCATGTTTTCTGGGATAATCTTCCAAATAAATCACCGGCTTTCAAGCCCTCATATCAGGGCCAACTTCTGGGATTCCACATTAAGGAAATGACTTCAAGCCTCTGCGGGTATGAGAATCACCCAGGACGACAGTCCAGATGGAAGACCCTGTCCACACATCGTTACTCAAATCTCAGTGTGCAAGGTCCCACTTTCCAGAGACTGCTACTCATGGCTTCCACGTGGGCAAATGGCTGTGGGTCTTCAAAGTGTCAAAACAGACACTTCATGGAGCTCCTGGGTAGATCAGTTAAGTGTCTGACTTGGGCTCAGGTCATGATCTCACGGTTCGTGGGTTTGAGCCCCACATCAGGCTCTGTGCTGACAACTCAGAACCTGGAGCCTGCTTCGGATTCTGAGTCTCCTTCTCTCTCTGCTACTCCCCTGTTCGCACTTTATCTCTCTCTGTCTCTCAGAAATAAACAAACATTAAAAAAGTTTTAAGAAAAAAATCCAGACACATCATGGAGGCCAGGAAAGAAGTCCTATTGTCATGCCACGTGTGCTTTCTCTCTACTCTCCCCTCACATGCCAGTGGACCATCTTCACTGGAGTTAAGGATTTACCTTTTATCATCCAACAAGAAGAAAAAGGTAACCTTGGTTCCCAGGGTCCTTGGAATTTCAGAACCCAGGTTTTTCAGACTGTGTTATCTGTGAAACAAACCACCTTCATCCTGGTGGCTTAAAACAATGACAATATTTCTTTTGCTCCCAAATCTGCAGTTTGGGGAGGGTTTGATAGGGCCAGCACATCTCTGCTCCCATGACATTAGCCAGAGCGCTTCAAAGGCCAGGGACTGGGATCTCCAACACGTCCTGTGTTGACTGTGTTGAAGTTGACTGTGAAGAGCCTGACAAGGGGTGGGGCAGAAGAACGGGGAAATTTGTTCCTTTACATCTGTAAAACACCATTCTTGGTACATTCTTGGAATGGGAGGAGATGGGGGAGGACCTGTGTCCTGTATCACTAGGTATAGGCTTGGAACTGGGAAGAGACGGGTACTGATGTGAGTGTGCCCTCCTCGTGTTCACAGTCAGGTTGTTTGGGGAGGAGAATAGCATGGTAAAGAGGCAATCATATCATAGCCACGCACAGTGAATTGTGGTGGCAGTCCTGTGTGTGCACGTGCAAGTGTGTGCATGTGCACATGCGCGTGCATGTGTATGCGTGCATATGTACGGCTAAAAAGTGAAAGTCAAAAATTGAGTGGGTAAGGTCAACATGTTTACTGTACTTTGGCCATTCAGCCATACGCTTTGATGCAGAAGACCTTTCTTCCATGCTACTTCCATGCTTCTTCACTAAGAAGCCTGTCATTTCTGGGACTGGTGGGCAAATCTCAGTAAAAGAAAGCAAGATGCAAATTTTTAGCTGAAAAGAGGCAATAGAACTTCAGTGTTTCACAAAGGAAGGTGTGACACTGTGGGAGACATCCTGGGGATGTAGGTCCTGGACCTACCGGGAAGGCGCTCACTATTTCAGGGCATGAAGTGTTAACAACATTCACAGGGAAATTTGTAATTTCTTCAAGGACAGTTATCAGACTTCTAAATGCTACGGTGTCCAATGTATTTTATCATTTAAGAAAAGCCTTCCCTCCCCCTTATTTGGAAAAATACATGTTTACTTTTGAAACTCTGAGGAAAATTTGTCTTAGGAATACCCTAAGGAAGTTTGTCTCAGTCCAACCAAACTGCCATCCAGGAGTCAGTAATTCCTTTCAATCTAAGACAAAATAAAATCATCCCAAATCTTAACACTCAGATATGTTCAATATTAACATAGTATTATACTATAGTATAATAAACAATATAATAGTGTATAATAAATAATATATCATATAATAAAAGACATTAAAATAGTAAATTACAAGTGCATTCCTCCCCTCCTTTTCTGAGAAGGGAAGCCTCGTATTATGCTGAGTAGGGAGGCTGGGGAGAAAGAAATTTGGACAAGCTTCAGCTTGTCAGAGGTCAAGCTGATCTAGATATGAAAGGGCATGGAGATACCCTAAGGGGGAAAAGATGAGAGATGCGGAGGAATTTGGAAGGAGAGACAGAGAGAAAGTGAGAGGAGAAGGAGGAGAAAGTAGTAGAGGAGGAGGAGGAGGAGGGGACAGGGGGAGAGAGAGACAGAGATGGAGAAGGGCAGGGGAGAGAAGGGGAGACGGGAGAAGGAAAAGGTTAGTGAGGAGAAGACAGAGCGGTGAATGACGAAGAAAGGCTCAGACTGGGAGTTTGGGGCTTGGGGTGCTGAATATGATCAAAAAACGAAGGAGGGATGTGCAAATAGCTGTAGTGTTGAATAAAATTTTGAGGAAAGGATGGTAAAAGTAATTTTTTAAAGACATATTTGTCACCATACACCACTGGAAAACTTTAGTAAAGAAACACACTCCCCTCCAATTTTGGCTTCATAATGAGAGTAATTTTAAGATCTGAAGTTGAGCCAGTTTTATTTGGGATATTTATATCCATCTATATAATCCCATATTATTAAAAAAAATCAAAGTAAGGTCTTATTCTACATATTATTTTATAACTTGCTCTTTTCACTTAACAGTGTGTATAGAAAACATAATCCTTAATGACCACATAATACTCCATTGTGGGAATGCACCATAATTTATTCAGCTCATTGCTCGTTGGCCATTTGGATTATTTCCAATTCTTCTTTTACTATTCTAAGCAATATAGTAATGAATAACTTTATAAGTTAATCTTCATGCACTTATATGGTGATTTACAGATATGATAATTTCTATAGGATACATTTCTTAGAGAAGCTTTGCTGAGCCAATGGGAATATAAAATATTATAGTTTTAATACCCATTACTGGACTGTCTTATAGAAAGGTTAACTATTCTCTTATTGGGAGGATAACTCCCGATCTACTGATCCTAAACTATCTTCCCTTTGTTCTATAACTATATCCTGAGGCTAATTCAGCTAGAATGTAAGCTCCAAGAAGGCAACAGTGCTTTGTGATTCTATGTAGTATGGATCTTAACACATAATAAGAACTCAATAAAAATGTTCAAATAAATAAATAATTGGTTGGATGGATGGATGAATTCAGACTCCTCAAGGTCAGAGTTTCTACTTGTCTAAAGTCTTCTAATGTCTGATATGCTGCCAAGCACAGGGTAGGTGCCTAGTGCTAAATACCCTAAGGAAGTTTGTCTCAGTCCAACTAAACTGCCATCCAGGAGTCAGTAATTCCTTCCAATCTAAGAAATCAGATTGTTCATTTAAATGTTCCTGGTTCCAGAAATCTATGGCCCCTAAAATAGATTGTAATCCATGGAGGGTTGGGTCCCAATCTTCATACGTAGTCCATCCTAAAGACCTCTGTTGGTAAGTTTCTCTTGGAGTAGACCCAACCTGAATAAATCCTTATCTTCTTCCAGTAACAGATCAAGCTGCCTTTTGGATATTCCTTTAAAATGCTGTGTTATGGGGGTGCCTGGGTGGCTCCATCAGTTAAGCATCTGACTTCAGCTCAGGTCATGATCTCACAGCTTGTGAGTTCGAGCCCCATGTTGGGCTCTGTGCCGACAGCTCAGAGCCCGGCAACTGCTTTGCGTTCTGTCTCTGTCTCTGTCTCTGTCTCTCTCTCTCCCCCTCCCCAACTTGTGCTCTCTCTTTCAAAAATAAATAAATATTTAAAAAAATCTTAAAATGTGTGTTATGAACACTGAGGGAGAAGATGGATGGGAGGCATCTGGCACAGTGCCAGACACAGAGTTGGCTCTCAAAAATGGTGGCCGTTACTATGATTAAATCACCACCATCACTCTTCAGTGTCACCCCTGGTCTCATCTACTCAAGGAAAAAAAAAGTAAATAACATTTTGTTAGTTTTTGAGTTTAATCCACTTTGTGCTGCTTTGAGTTTATGTATTTTTTCCATTCTACAGTTCCAGAAAGTGGAGTTTGGGGAGGTGAAGTGACATTCCTGCTATTTCACAGTTATTAGTGGTCCATCTGACTCTAGGAGAGAACGTGTGCCGTGTCACTTTTAGTCATTGGGCAAACTCAGCCCTTTGACCAATCAGCAGAGATAAAGTGCCAGATCTGCCTATATCTCAGGAACTCTGTTGGTTGCCTGGGTGTTTGTAACATTCCTGAGGAAGGTGGGAGCCATTCTCATCACTACTAAGCCAGCAGAGGCTAACTATGTTTAAGAAACTCCACTGAGGTCAGCCAGACAAGTTGTGGTGGCTCAGTCCAGACACTGTGTATGAAAAGGAAGCCAATACCTAAAAATGCTCTTATCAACATTGATAGAGGTTCCTGTGAGGAAAGACAGTAGTCAAGATTTGCTGCATCAGGTTGAAAATAAAATGAACAAATGCTCGTGTTGAAAGTGAAACCAAACTGAAGAAGCTGGGGTGGTTTTGTTTTGTTTTTGTTTTTTTACATCCTTTGATTCAAGGTGTGGATCTGGTTCTTCATTTGGTCTAGATTCTTGTGCTTCTTAGTCAACCCGTGGGCTGAAGGAATGCAGGGAGCTTAGTCTGGCTGAGCACAAACATGAATTCCATCCTCCCAAACCCCACCACTTTGATCCCCTTTCCATTTTCCCCAGCGATGCCAGTGGCAATGGAAAAGGGAATTAGTTCAAGTTGATGGGTTTTTCCTTTGTTCAAGATTTTGCTCTTGGGGTCTTTGTTGTAAACCAGATCTCAAAGTCTAAATAGCAGCTGTGCCTACCCTGGTGTGAAACATAAGGCTTGGTGTTTGGGGGAAAGAGGGCTTTGGTTTTCTTCTGTTAGCACTCAGATCTTGGTTGCTGTGGGGGGGAGATTGCATCTGGCATCACTGACTTGCCTAGAGGGCTGTTACATGAGCAGAGCAAAGCTGGGGTGTAAGAGGGGCATGCACACACACCGTCTCCCCAGACACACCAGGGTGGTTTCTTTTAAAAAAAATCTTCAAACCTGATCTTTGTGTGTGTCTAGATACTTGAAAGATGGCATCTGTGTGCAGACACCACGTTTCCAGTCTTCCCAAGACTGCAAGTGTGACTGAGTGAATTATTTGACCACAAGGAACTTCATTTTCTTTAAGTATAAAGGAAGGACCAGTGGTATCCTAGGTAATATATGTAAAACCACCCAGCATTTAATGGGCACATGATAAATTCTCAATTCCACCTTTACTTCTTCAGTTTCCTTCCCAGTGCCCTGGGCCATCTAACATGGACACCTTCCAGGTAGGTGGTTGTAAGGACAATCATTGAGATCTGTGTTGGTTTGACTTGCTGCCTTTCCTAAGGCATCCAAGGTCATCATCTTCTTAGGAAGTCTGAGAGACAGACCTCAGACTGTGTTCATTCTTTTCCAAATGGAAAATGGAAAAATGTGGTCAAGCATCCAAATGTTTGGTCTATAAAACTCTCAAAACATTCAGATGTTTGGTGTTGGGAGGGCAGAGTGCCATCAAAGCATGTGAGTGTCATAAGTCATGACTGGTCCAGCCATTGGGATCTTTGGTTTTAATCAGGTAATCCAGGGAAAATAACCCAGGCTTTGTGGTTTAACTCATTTCTTCTCTTCCTTAGACAAATTTGTATTTTTATCCTCACTCCAGAAGGTTAAAAACAAGGTTGCTTTGAAATGCATTGATTTGCAGTGGCTGGATGGGATTCTTAGAAATTACAAATACCTGACTTTATGAGCATTCAAATTTAGATACTGGCTGCTTTTTTAGACAAAACTTGGTCCAAAGGAAATTCTGAATTTACCCTAGAGCAAAAATAAAATAAATTATTTTTTTCAAGATTATATAGATTTTTTTTAAAAAAGCTAGATTCTATTTAGCTCTTTATGTACATATTAAGTGAGAGATTTTCATTTTTCATCTTCCTTAGAATATAGTTATTTTCAGTGCTATTCACAAATGAAAATAATGATGTTCAATATTTCTCTGAAAAAAAGAAACAGGATAAAAGTCCCACCATCAATGTTGCCTTCATCCATGGACTGGAAAGGGTGCTAAGAATGAGACATTTACCTGTGGTAGGTTGCTTGCATTGATGTTCTCAATTTTTCACTCCTGTCATTGTGGACAGGACATTTACCCCACTCCTTAACCCCTGGCTCAGCCATGTGAACTGATTTGGCCAGTGGGATGTTAGCATGTGTGATGTATGACATAGCAGAAGCTTGAAAAATGCTTATACATGGGGGCTTGCTCTCTTGCAATTAACCATGAACACACACCTGAGCTAGCTTACTGGAGTATTACACATGAAATATAGTTGCATCTTCCCTCATCCCAGCTAATGCCATCATGACACATATGGGAGCCCAGCTGAGCATAGCCAGAGCTGACCAGATGCATGAGCAGGTCAAGATTATCAGAAAGACCCAGATGACCCACAGAATCAGGAGTAAGAATCATGATATACATAAATATTAAAATAATTTTAATATTTAATATTATTTTAAGCTACTGAATTTTGGGGTGTTTTGTTACAGAGCATTATCATGGCAATTGAAAACTCATATATTGCTATACACACAGCCCTGCGCCCTGAAAACAAATGGACCTGCTTTGGACTAGCTGTGTGACAAGACACACGGTACTTCATCTCTACGAGCATTATTTTCTTCATCTGAAATATGGAGAAAATAATTCCTGTCTTGCCAGATGGTTGATCTGGTTGCTATGAACTATTACTGAACAATTAATAAATAGTCCCCTTAATAAATGGCGACTACTTTTGCTTTGCCTTTATCTTTATCAAGAGCAAAAGGAGTGAGCAAGGCAGTTAATGTCTGGTTGGGCCAGTGTTAAGTTTTTTGCAGAGACTCTTTTTAAATCCTTGGGATAAACCCACCAAGAGAGAAAGTCCTGGGAAATCCTGACTTGAAAACAAAAGGAAATTTTCAGCCAGGAAATAGCCTTTGAATCTGGAGTATCGTTTTGACTTCATTTTTAACTCTGAGAGAGGATAGGGTAAGGGCCAAAGAAACCATGAATGACCATGCAGGACCTGCTGACTGTCTCTTAAGCAAGGATAATTGAATTGCAGAGGCAACTTACATAGTTTTGGGAGATAACTTCCACCACCTCAATGGATTTGTTGAAGGGGCTACAAAGAATGGAGTATTTGGGGCTCAATTCCTGGTTGATGGAGTTGTGGAGCTTTCCTTTGGACCCATTCTAGTTTGTGTTTCTGGCTAAGAGATAAGACAGCTGACCAGTGAGAAATAAGGCCATGTTTCCCCTATGTCCTGTAATGTTTCCGTGCTGTGAGACCTCTTTTTTCCATAACTACTGTTCAAGAGAAGTCTCCACTCCTCCACTTTCTGCAGAATTCACCCAGCATTAGAGCCTGGCTGACTCTGCTTCAATTAAATGACTGTTGGATGGATAAATAATGGATCAATGAATGAATGAATTCTTCCTTGCTACAAGATGGTATACTCTTCCATAGGAATAGATGAGACCATTGATTAGCACAGTTAGAATCTTAGGATATGCACACAGGAAGGAGCTCTAGCAACGACTTTGCTCAGTTCTCTCAAGTGATGAGGACATGGTCGTGGAGAGTTGACATCACTTGCCCTGGGTAACCAGAAAGATATGTGCAGACTTTGGGATAATACCCTGGGAAGGGAGTCCAGGGCTCTTGCCTTTCTGGCCTGCTGGTCCCTCCTCCAATATTCCCTTTTTATATATCTAAGTTATAATGTGTGGCCTAGGTAAGTGTGTGGGCTGGTGATCACATTCTTAGCATTTTTTAAAGTTTATTTATTTATTGTAAGGGGGGGCAGAGAGAGAGAGAGATAGAGAGAGAGAGAGAACCCCAAGCAGGCTCTGTGCTGTCATCACAGAGCCCCATGAAGGGCTTGATCTCATGAACTGTGAGATCATGACCTAAGTCAAAACCAAGAGTTGGCCACTTAACTGACTGAGCTACCCAGGCACCCCTGCTAGATTTTTAAAAAAGTTTTATTTATTTATTTTGAAAGAGAGAGAATGAGTGGAGGAGGGGCAGAGAGAGAGGGGGAGAGATAATTGCAAACAGGCTCCACCCTGTTAACGCAGAGCCCAGCTTGGGGCTGGACCTCATGAACTGGTGAGATCATGACCTGAGCCAAAACCAAGAGTCGGATGCTTAACTGACTGAGCCACCCAGGCACCTCCCCCCTTGCATTTTTAACTTCAGCATGTGTGCTGTTTCCTTTGTAAAGTTCCTTAAGTTATCAGAGTTTCCCTAAAGACCTGGATTTCATAATAATATATATTTATATCTTTATAATTATTGTAATATAATATATGGATGTGTATATAATTATTATTATATAAATATTACCAAAAATATATGTACATAATATCCAACCATTGCACAAAATGACTTTCTGTGCTAGTCAAGCTACACCCCTTGCACTGGGGCCTCACCATTTCCATGGCAACTAATGCATGGCAACTAATGCAACTAAAGTGGGAACACAGAGAGGAACTTGGTGTAAAGGATTAAAAAACAACACCATATATGAACACAGATAAAATGTGCTGTTGGACAGGGAGCAGAAGAGGTCCATAATGTTTTTAATTAATGTCTTCTTAGGAAAACCCCTGTATCTGACTCACAGCTTTGCCATTCATAGCAATTAAAACCTCTGTAGCATCCAGGTCATCGAACCCTTTCTACTAATGGTGAAGGAGAACAGAGAAGCTGTTTGCTACCTGGTACTGGCAGAGGACTTGCACTGAAATGTTTGGATTTTAAACTTTCCATTTGTCTGGAAACTTCCAAGAATGCAAAGGGGTTCCAACTTCCCACCCCAAGCAGGCGCTTGCCTGCTAACTCAGCCTTGCAAATTACCACCTGCCCACGATCTTAGGCCTTGGAGAACAGGCCAGACTCAAGGAATGAGCTGGTGAACCACCACGAACTTTAAGGAGCTGACCTCCTGGCCGGACCCACCAGGACCTCTTTTCTTCCTTTTCCTTCTTTTTTTCTGTACTGTTTTGATTTTCCTCTCTGCCAGCCTGCCTTTTTCTCTTTAATTTCTACTTTCATTTGATTTTTCTTTTCTATGAATGCTTCTATAACATACCTTTCTGTGACCGCTTACTTTTGTGTGGGGTTCTTCCTAGTATTTTGCTGCTGCAAGCACTTGCCTCCCCCTCCTTGCCACACTATGGCTTCTGGAGGACAGCAGCTCTGCCTCCTCCCAGCTCCCAGCTCAGTGAGCGATGGCTGCCTCATTCTTTAGCCTGAGAGTGGTCCTCAAATTTTAGCAAGTATAAGAATCTCCTAAATTGCTGGGCTCCCGTGCCATAACTTCTGATTCAGTAAGTCCAGGGTGGGATGAGAATTTGCACTTCTAACAAGTCTCTAGGTGATGCTGCTGCTGCTGTTCCAGGGAACACATTTGGAGACCTGTTGGTCTGAGTCAAGCATAGACTCTTGATCAAATGACATCTTGTGATTCTTTTTCTCTGTCTCCTTTTTAAAGAAGAGTTGGTATAGTGCTGCACACACAGAGTTTTGTATTCTGTTGGCTTACCCTACCATTATCCTATGGTGGTGTTCCCAAACCCTTGTTCAGACCAGTTTTGAAAAGTTAAATCTCACATGAGGGCAGTGGTAGTAGGGAAAAAAGGTTTTGCTTTCTCTAAACCAATAGGAGAATTGATGGGAAGTGAGTCTGAGAGTTCCTTCTGGAAAAGCCACGCTTGCCTTAGTCTGGTTACGCTTACCTGAGCTCAGAAATCTTCAAGATGAAGCACAACATTGCTGGCTGGGAGTGCTCAAGCTGGAAATCTCACTGCCAATGAGTGGTGCTACATCCCAGAGGACAGCCAGGGCCTGTGATTCATCTTGCTGACAGCCCATCAACGGTCAGCCTCGACAGTTCAGCCCTCGATCTTGGAGCCTGGAGGAGCTGGAAGAGGGAAGTTATCGGTGCCGATGTGTGAGTCAGGGCTTAGAGAGGCTGGCGTGAGTATGGGGACTACCTTCTCTGATTTTAAAAGTGCATCCACGGGATGAGTGTTTTTGCATGAAGAAAGTGCTGGAAGAGTCACATCTCCACTTCCCACGGAGTTTTCAATAACCAAATATGTGATTTTAAGAGGGACATCTTACCTCGAAAGAGAGCCCATGGCATCCCTAAGAACATGAAGGAGTTCATAAAGGCTCATGTCTGATTTCAGCTGCTGCTGTGGAGGACAGCCCTTCCAAGCTTCAGGGGTATATGTGCATCCCAGATGCATGTGTGTGCGTATGAACATGTGTGAGTATAGTGTGCACACATTTGTGTGGGAGTAGTTAATGCCCCTAGGACAACTCTCACTCCAGAGAGTCTAAAGCAAGTGGATAACACCCAGCTGCTTTCTTTGAGGCAGATGATTCTGGGGGGCACTGTGCATGATTCCTAGTGGAATTGAACTCCCATTGCCCAGCAGCAACCTCAGTATATGCCCTCTCATTGACCTTTCATCTTCTCCTGTCTTACTCCTAGCTTTACTGTCCTAAAGAAGTAATCTATACCTAAGTCCTTATCTCAAAGATCCGTAGGGCTAGAGAATCCCAAACTTAGGGGACATGGGTTTTGTTTGTTTGTTTGTTTGTTTAATCTTTTCTGGCAAATGGCTGTGATCCTCCATTCTGGTGGAGGGTCTAAAGCCAGTGGATAATGCCCAGCTGCCTTCTTTCAGGCAGATGATTCTTGGGGGGCACTGTGCATGATTCCCAGTGGGATCAAACCCCTGATGCCCAGCAGCAACTTCAGTATATGCCCACTTATTGACCTTTCATCTTCTCCTGTCTTACTCCTAGCTTTACTGTCCTGAAGAAGTGATCTGCACCTAAGTCCTTGTCTCAAAAGTCCTTACTGCTGGGGAACCCCAAACTTAGGGGACATGGTTTGTTTGATCTATTCTGGAAAAGGGCCATAATCCTCCATTCTGCTGCCTCCAACATATCCCCAAAACCCACAAAAGCCACTGAATGAGAGAGGAGGGCAGCAAAATTCAGGATGGTGGTTTGAATTTGGTGTCATGGAAGCCGAGAGCTCCATGCAAAGCACAGGGACTGCTGTGAGCATGGAAGGTGTAGAGGCCACAGGAAGGCCTCTGGCATCAACCAGGAAAGTTCTTCATTACCTGTTTAGGGTGTGGGATCCCAAATAAGAAACTTAAAGTCATGATTCAGTTGCTTAAAAATGCTCCAAAGCCAGTGGGTTATGGTCTAGCCCTCTTTAATGAGGGTGAAAGCTTTTCCCCAAAGCAAGCGTGAACAGCACTCTCCTCTTCATGTATCTGATCTGTATTTGTTTGCCTTCGACCATAGGAGATGGATTGCATGTCTTTGGGGGAGGAGTTGGGAAGTTGAGCCCTTAGCTTCAGGACATCCTACCATTCTTTCTGAGGGAGCAGGCGAGAAGGCTCAGGTCCCGATGATGGCCGTACACCAAGCCAGTTATGCCTGTTGGGTGAAGCCGGGGGAAAAACCTCATGATGCTCTCTCCACAGCATGCTTGTTCACCTAAAACCAGGTCAGAGCAATCATCAGGGACAACAAGGAAGGGGGAGACAAGTCACAAAAATATACCACACTGCTTGAATCGGGCTTGGCAAAAAGTCCAGGTTCATAAGGCATAGAAGGAATGGTACTTTGTCATGGTAGGTTTGCTTTGCTTACTTAAAATGGGCACACTGAGCCAAAAAATATACATCTCACCTGTTATGTAGAGGCTGTGAATGGAGTTGGAAAGCATTGGCCAGAGACCGCTCTGGGAGTTAGGTATCAACACCCTGCCATTTCTAGATGCAAAATTCCTTCATGGCGGTGGTTCTCAGAGATTAGTGGGAGGGTATTGGCCTGGCTGCCTGGACTCCACTCCTGGATAGTCTAATTCAGTATGCCTGGGGTGGTTCCTGGCATCTGAATGTTTTTTACATGCTTCCTAGTTTTTTTTTGAGATGTAATCAGGTTTGGGAATTTGTGCCACATTAGGGCATGTTGGTCTCATTTGTAGGTCAGGCACATCAGGAGACACTATGGACAATTCTGGCATCTTGAAGGCTGTGGGGCAATCAGCTGGCACCTGGGAGATACAGCATCCTTCATGCTTGCAATTCAGGGAAGGGGGCAGAGTTCTCTGATGGGAGCTTCCTGCAATGGGGACAGAAGAGCTTGTTAAAGGGCTGGTTATTGGACTTAAATACCTGCAAGTGACCTTGCTTGCAGTTCTTTAATGCCATTTGAAACGTCCCAAGTTCTAAAGTTTCTCAGAGGAGTAATCAAGGTAATCTGCTTTCCTTTCTTCTATAAAACTGTGTCCCTCCTCCCTGATGAGATGTTCAAGGACATGTCTGCATTTAGTCCCATTTCATCCTGGAGAAAATAGAAGTGTGGACTGAGGAAGGCTTTGCTCAAAGTGGAGGTGAGGTCCCAGGGCACAAAGAACCAGGAAGGAGGGAAGAGGAAGGACTGTGATGAGAGGAAAGAGAGGTGTAGAAAGAATGAAATGGAGAGAGAGATGGAAAAAGACATGAAGGAAAGGGAGCATGAGGAATGGAAAAATGAGAGGCAAATGGCACTGGTAGCTTATTCCAGATTCCACAGGCAGTGATTAGCAGGGCAGGTGCTGTTCTTCTGCATCCAGGTAGGATATGGGTATCTGCCATTTCCTCCAACTCATGGGGTTGGCAGAGCTCCTACAGTACCACTGATTAGCTTGACCACAGTGGAAAGTACTTTGATTCTTGCCTGCTGCATACAATACCTAGATGCTGGGGCACAAAATGGAAGGAGAGATGTGGGCACTCTTCTTTTTAGGGAAAGGGCTGAAATAGAACCAGAGTATGGTCATTCAGTCATTGCTGGTGCCATTATGAACCCAGAGGAGGGCAGTTCTACATGGACTGTGGTTGGATAGCTCACCTCTGTCAGCTATTTCCTTTTGGGAATCTGCTCCTTTCTTGGCATTTGATTCATTTTAGGCTAAAAGATAGTTTACTTGTGATTAGCCTTGGTAGCCATGTTAATCTCTTTAGCAATGACTTATTCCTGACTACTGGCTCTCTACATGTTCCTCTGCTCTGAGATGGTATCCATCTGGTCTATCTGGTTCACCAAGGGCTCTGGGTTATTGCTGTTCATTCAACACATATGTTGTAAGCATCTCTGTTGGGGCAGACACTGTGGTGTTACTGACTATATAATGGTAAACACATCCTTGCTATTTTGGAACTTATGGTCTAGAACATCAGTTATCAACCCTGTATGCACATTACAGTCACCTCAAGTTACCCCTGTGCAGGCCCTATCTCTGACTCATTGCATTAGAATCTCCAGTGGGGATCCAACTAATTCTGAGGCTCACCCAGCTTTGAGACCCCCTGGGAAACGATGCTTTCTAAATATTAATATTAATTGGGTCCTAGAATCCCACCTTGGTTCCTCAGTGGGGACACGAAAAGCATCTGATTTCCCATCTGTTCTCTGAGTAGCATTTCATACATGGCTGTTATGGTTGCTGGATGCCTCGGATGCCTCCTCCTTCCACTGACCCGGACTCAGTGCTAAGGCCAGCCATGGGTCGAACTTCTGCAGCTTCCATAACACCATTTCCTGTATTTGTCGTCCTAGCCCTGAGGGTGGAGTGGCCTCTACCTGTCATTAATCTTTATGTGGCTTCTCAGCTGTTCCATCACCCATGTAACCAATTCCCTGTAATAAATTCCCTCTTTTTGGAGTGTCTGGGTTGGTTTCTGTTTCCTGAAGGGACCCTGACCTATACAAAGTAAAATGTAATGGCAAGCATCTATAAAGTGGCAGATTCCCTCATCCCTTGTGAGTGGTGCATATGGTGTGAAAGGAAGCAGAGACCAAGTTTATTGAGAAAAGGATGTTCAGAGACCAACGTTGTTGAAAAGAGGAAGTTCACATACTGTATCTGAAGCATCCACAACAGAACTTCTAACAGGTGGTCCATGGCCTACCTGCATGCAAACCCTCAAGTGCTTCCTGGCTGCCACTTCCAACTGCTGGATCAAATTATCTGGCTGGGTTCAGAATTTGTCAACTTAAGGGGGTTCCTCCAGAGGTTGAGATGTATCCTGATACATTTAGCCATGCTGCAATAGAAAGCTGCTAATGATCTGACCCTCTCAGAGAAGCATCTGTACTTCCTCAGGGTCAACTTCAGTTCCACCTCTAACTCATTTTCTCTTTGAGCAGGAGAATGTCTTCTTACCATATGGGATAGCTCCATGAGTAACAACTGACCTGTCTTGACATAGCACCAACTCACATGCATCTCTCTCAAAAATCACAGTGTTCTGGGGCCACCGGCACGTCTCCAGTCAGTTGAGCGTCTGACTTTGGCTCAGGTCATGATCTCATGGTTCATGAGTTCAAGCCCCACATTGGGCTCACTGCTGTCAGCAAAGAGCATGCTTCAGATCCTCTGTCCTACTCTCTCCGCCTCTCCCCTTCTTGCACTCTCTCAAAAATAAATTAAAAAAATTTTTTTTTAATCACAGTGTTTTCGGAACTGAAGGAGAGGTTCAGTGTATGAAAGCAGTGTGACTTTTCAGAGAGCAAAGGGCATGGAAACTTCAACTCTTTCAGATCTACACCACAATCCATGGTCAGGAATCTTGGCTGCATATTTACCCTCTAATGATCTCCAATATTTGACAGTAACCTTTCCTTGTAGGGTAACTGTGAAGAGTAAATGAAATAATAGCTGTCAAATTCCCAACACGTACTGGGCATCAACACCAATAGGTTCCTTTCCCCGCTTGTCCCTTCCTCCCCCAACTTGATGTAAAAGTCCAGCAGAAGAAACTGGGATCAAGAACTACTTGGGCTTCTATTTGGCTTACTCATTCCTACTTCTCTTTCTCATCATGGTAAACTGGGAATTCTGTTGTGTGCTATGGATGATTTTCCTTCCTGTAAATGACAATGACACATAATATTTGTAATTATTGTTTACTAGGTATTTATTGCTTCTTTTTCTAAGTTTCTTTGAGATACGAACCTCACCCCCCCATTGTTTAAAAGTATCTTGCTGGGAACATCGTATATATTTGATAAATACAGAACCCTCTCATATATATATATACATATATATATATGTATATATATATATGTGTATATATATATATGTGTGTGTGTGTGTGTATATATATATATGTGTATATATATATATATGTATATGTATATATTTGTTGTTATCTTTGTTTTTTTAAATAAAATTTATTGTCAAATTGGTTTCCATACAACACCCAGTGCTCATCCCAACAAATGCCCTCCTCCATGCCCATCACCCACTTTCCCCTCTCCCCCAACCCCCATCAACCCTCAGTTTTTTCTCAGTATTTAAGAGTCTTTTATGGTTTGCCTCCTTCCCTCTCTGTAACTTTTTTCCCCCTTCACCTCCCCCATGGTCTTCTGTTACATTTCTCAAGATCCACATATGAGTGAAAACATATCGTATCTGTCTTTCTCTGCCTGACTTATTTCACTTAGCATAATACCCTCCAGTTCCATCCACGTTGCTGCAAATGGCCAAATTTCATTCTTTCTCATTGCCAAATAGTATTCCATTGTATATATAAGCCACATCTTCTTTATCCATTCATCAGTTGATGGACATTTAGGCTCTTTCCATAATTTGGCTATTGTTGAGAGTGCTGCTATAAACATTGGGGTACAAGTGCCCCTATGCATCAGCACCCCTGTATCCCTTGGGTAAATTCCTAGCAGTGCTATTGCTGGGTCATAGGGTAGTCCTATTTTTAATTTTTTGAGGAAACTTCACACTGTTTTCCAGAGTGGCTGCCCCAGTTTGCATTCCCACCAACAGTGCAAGAGGGTTCCCATTTCTCCATATCCTCGTCAGCATCTATAGTCTCCTGATTTGTTCATTTTAGCCACTCTGACTGGCGTGAGGTGGCATCTCAGTGTGGTTTTGATTTGTATTTCCCTGATGATGAGTGACATTGAGCATCTTTTCATGTCTGTTGGCCATCTGGATGTCTTCTTTGGAAAAGCGTCTATTTATGTCTTCTGCCCACTTCCTCACTGGATTATTTGTTTTTCAGGTGTGGAGTTTGGTGAGTTCTTTATAGATTTTTAGATACTAGCCCTTTATCCGATATGTCACTTGCAAATATCTTTCCCCATTCCATCAGTTGCCTTTTAGTTTTGTTGATTGTTTCCTTTACAGTGCAGAAGCTCTTTATCTTGATGAGGTCCCAATAGTTCATTTTTGCTTTTAATTCCCTTGCCTTTGGAGATGTGTCGAGTAAGAAATTGCTGGAGCTGATGTCAGAGAGGTTTTTTCTGCTTTCTCCTCTGGGGTTTTGATGGTTTCCTGTCTCACATTCAGGTCCTTCATCCATTTTGAGTTTATTTTCATGTATTGTGTAGTGGTGGTCTAGTTTCATTGGTGGTGTAGAAAGCGGTCTAGTTTCATTCTTCTGCACATTGCTGTCCAGTTCTCCCAGCACCATTCGTTAAAGAGATTGTCTTTATTCCATTGGATACTCTTTCCTGCTTTGTCAAAGATTAGTTGGCCATACATTTGTGGGTCCAGTTCTGGGGTCTCTATTATATTCCATTGGTCTATGTGTCTGTTTTTGTGCTAATACTATACTATCTTGATGATTACAGCTTTGTAGAGGCTAAAGTCTGGGATTGTGATGCCTCTGGTTTTCGTTTTGTTCTTCAAAATTACTTTGGCTATTCAGGGCCTTTTGTGGTTCCATACAAACTTTAGGATTGTTTGTTCTAGCTTTGAGAAGAATTCTGGTGCAATTTTTATTGGGATTGCATTGAATGTGTTGACTGTTTTGTGTAGTATTGGCATTTTAACAATGTTTATTCTTCCAATCCATGAGCATGGAATGTTTCTCCATTTCTTTGTGTCTTCCTCAATTTCCTTCATAAGATTTCTATAGTTTTCAGCATACAGATCTTTTACATCTTTGGTTAGGTTTACTCTTAGCTATTTTATGGTTCTTGGTGCAATTGTGAATGGGATCAGTTTCTTTATTTCTCTTTTTGTTGCTTCATTATTGGTGTATAAAAATACAACCTATTTCTGTACATTAATTTTGTACCCTGAGACTTTGATGAATTCATGTAACAGTTCTATCAGACTTTTGGTGGAGTCTGTCAGGTTTTCCATGTAGAGTAGCGTATAGGGTTTAATTTGCAAGATGTGTACTCCCACAAGTGGAATAAATTCTCTCAAGTACTATGCCTGCAATTGGAATAGCTGCCATTAGGTGGAAGTATAGTGCTGTGGGATGCCTTTGATGTTATTCAGCCTCTCAGGAGGCACTGATTATGGCTATGCACTTGATCTGGTACAGGGGGAAAAAAAAAAACCTTTATCAAAACATTGTAAAACATTTAGCTAATCATCAGCTGCATATCCTGTGATTTCTGTTTACTTTTTTCCCCCTGCCTAGCACTTGGTATTTTATTATTTTATTTTATTTATTTATTTTTAAATTTTTAATGTTTTATTTATTTTTGAGAGAGAGAGACAGTGCAAGCAGGGGAAAGGCAGAGAGAGAGAGAGAGAGAGAGAGAGAGAGAGAGATGGAATCTGAATCAGGCTCCAGGCTCTGAGCTGTCAGCACAGAGCCTGATGCAGGGCTTGAACTCACAGACCGCCAGCCAAAGTCAGACACTTAACCAACTCAACCAACCAGGCACCTCTATTTTTATTTTTTAAATATAATTTATTGTCAAGTTAGTTAACATACAATGTATACAATGTGCTCTTAGTTTCGGGGGTAATTCCCACAATTCATCACTTACATATAACACCCAGTAGCATTTGGTATTTTAAATTACATCTTTTCACACTTTTCTTCATTTATAGTCCATCCACACCTCTAAATAATTCTTGTCATCTTATGGTCCTTTATTTATTTATTTTTATTAGAATGCCTATCTGAGTTTATTTACCTTTTATTTACCTTTCCTCTCTTTCTTTTTTTTTTAACTGCACGAATTACTTACTAAGATTCTGCTTCCTTTGGAATAAATGCTTAATCAATCCAGTAATATCCTTTCGTTTCTCTCCAAGAAAATTCCAGACTTTATATAGGTGGAAAAGCTGTAGCCATTCTGTACTGGAAAGCTATTTTCCTTCTTTAATATTTGGAACTGAGAAAAACAGAGCATACAGAGAAAGCACGGGTGGAGGGGTGGGGAAAGAGAGAGAGAGCTTTAGATATGTGTAACCAAGGGTTTTTTCATAGTGGTCTCATGAGAACTTGTGTGGATTAATGAGACACACAATTGTAATGGTTTTCCTAAGCATTGTATAATAATGTTATTACCAGGAAAACCTCCCTGCCCGTCAAAATTCAGTCTGAAAAATTTTGAGTGTGAGAAAGTGTGTATGGGAGGGGGATGAAGTTCAAGTACAGAAATTAGTGTCTGCCCATAAATGCCTTTATGCTTTATGGAGCTCCTTCCTTATCCTACCATGCTTGAGCTCTGAAGCCTGAGCCTCTAACTGCCCATTTATTCCTTGGGACATCATCTCCAAGAGGAGAAACAGAATCAGTTTCCCATGCATGAAAACACAAACATCATTTGAATGGTGCCTAACAGAAACCTCCAGCTTTGAAATAGTTCCTGTTGAAAGGAGAGAAGACTAGAGAAAAATACGAGTGGGGATACTAATATCCAATGCCCTTTTGTGGCAGCTGCCTACGGGTTTTATATGCATGAACCCCAACCCCACTTACCATCCTGTTCTCTTGTTATGTAACAGAGCATCCCAAAACTTAGTGGCTTAAAACCACTAAAATACGTTTTACAAAGTTTAAAGGTAAGTTTTATTATATCTCATGATTTTTTGGGTCAGAAACTCAGGCCAGGCTCAGCTGACCAATTCTTCTGCACCACACCCATCAATTCGGGTCATTTGGTTGTTGTAAGGGGGTGGATGGGCTGGTCTGGGTGGTCCAGATCGTTTCATCCCTTATCTAGAGGCTTGGTTGGATGGCTGGAAAGTTGGATGGTTGGCCAGAGCATGTACACACCACCAGTGTGTAGATCAGGTCTCCCGGAGAGAATGTTCTGAAAGATCCAGAAGGAAGCTGCAATGTTTCTTCTGATCCTGCCTTTCCATGGAATCCCAGAACATCATTCTTTGCCATGTTCTCTTGATCAACAAGCCACTAAGGGAAGCTCTGATACAGGAGGTGAGAATTAGATTGCTCTTCTCACTGGGAAGACTAGCAAAGGGTATGTGGCCATTTTTCCTTTACCTCACCTTCTTTAGATTTTCTGCGTGTTGTTAATCTATCCACACTTGAATATGAGCTCCACGAAGACCAGGATCTTTGTTCCCCCCAGCTCCCCACTGATGCATCTGAAGCACCTAAAATAGTGTCTGGAACATAGTAGGTGCTCAGTTAATAATTGTTGAATGCTGAATGATTTCATTTAATCTTCTTATTGCCATTTGAGACAGCTATTTTTGTTATCACTATTTTACAGATAAGAAATGGAGGCACATAGAGGTGAAGTCATTTGTTCAAAGTCACACAGCTATCGTGTGGCAAAGCCAGGGCTTGAACCTAGGTCTCTCTGATGTACTTTTGTAGATGGGGAACTAATTCAAGAAAGAAACCCAGCACACAAGAGAGCAGGCAAAGACCTGTAATTATGGACTTTCCTTACTTCTCAAGCCAAATCAGTGACTGGCTTAGAGTCGGTGGTTTTCCCTTGAAATGGTTTATCTCATTTGCTGGCTTTGCCTTCTTTTTACCAGGAAGCCCTAGGGGAAGACTGCTGTGCCAAGTTGAGTGTGGGGCGAGCTCAGTGCCTCTCTCAGCGCTGCTGGCACTGATAGTGCGGGCCTCTTGGATGTGGAAAAGTCTCTTCATTTGATTGTGAAATCAAGCTAGGCCCAACTGTGATGAGCAGCAGTTTTTTTGCATTCCTGTTGAATAATTCTGTGTAATATCCTCTTGGCTATATTTAGACGTGACACATGGTCTCTGTTTGTTAAGACGACGAGACAACCTAGGGGACAGTGTCGCCGGAGCCACCCCATGCAGGCAGAGCTTGGTGACTGCAGTCGCACCTCCTCTCCTGTCCCATCCCCCTCTCCTCCCATTGCAAATGTTAAGTTCCCCAAGGTCTCCAGGGCAAAGCCAGCCTCCCTGGACACTTTTGTTTTGTCATCTCTGGAACAGCTTCAGTGAAATGACATCATATGACCTTGTCAACCTGTGAAATCTTTTCCCATCTACTTAGAAGTATTTTGGTGCATGCGATTTCTTTTGGGGTGGAGGGCTCAGATTCTGGCAGTTGGAAAAGTTCTCTATGGCTTGTCGTATGATCCTCCTTCGTCTCAGCTCTGGCCACCCCTGCCACATACACACTGTCCTCTTTGCTAGATGCAGCCCCATGTAGGGGGCCAGCCTGAAAGTGGCCTTGCTGATTGGTGATGCTGGACCCCTGGGGGCAGAGCAGAGCTGCTCCATACCAGGTGGAAGATGGAAAGCATGGCCCAGCGGGGTTTTGCTGCAGCTGGGGTAGCAACTAGGGCCTGCCCCGGGGTGGGGCCCTCAGTCGAGGGCAGAGCCTGGAGGATGGGTCACACTTTTTTTCTGTCACTATATTCCTCTCAGCCCACTTTTTAAAAAATTGAGGTAAAATTCACATAGCATGAAATTCACCACCAGCCATCACCACTGTCTAGTTCCAGAACATTTCCCTCAGCCCATGGAGGATCCTGTACCCATTAGCGCTCACTCCCCTCCCCCAGTCCCTGTCAAACACTACTTTCTGACTCTTTTTTTCTTTTTTGTTAGTTCTGGACATTTCATGTAAGCGGGATCATACAATATGTGTCAGCCACTTTCTTGTTCCTGCTGTTGGGGTGACAGTGAGCTCATATCAAGGGTGATCTGATGGAATCTTCCCTCAGCTGCAGGAGGGTCCCCACAAGGGATGCTGGGAGCCACTCAGCTCTCCTGGTGTTGAGGAACAGGGCCTGGGGGAGGATGCTCCCCTCCTTCACGTCTCAGGTGGACAATTCAGAGGTACCTGGTTGCCCACAGCAGCGACCAGCTCAATAAGGCAATAAAGC
Source organism: Panthera tigris (assembly GCF_018350195.1). Classification (NCBI taxonomy): domain Eukaryota; kingdom Metazoa; phylum Chordata; class Mammalia; order Carnivora; family Felidae; genus Panthera; species Panthera tigris. Next base: position 43,779,673 of record NC_056662.1, read on the forward strand.
ATCGTTGGGTTGACATTCTTACCCTCAGCACTGCCAATCCTGTTCCACGAGCTAACTGCCCAGCTTCTGCAAACAACAAACAAACCGAACAACAAAAACAACTTCTTGCATGTGAGCCCTTAACTCAGGTGTTACTTTTTGAGGGTGGTGGGGAGACAGGCCCCAAAGAGGAAAACTCCCAGAAGGGGACTCTGTAGCCTTTGGACACAGCTGTGTCGGCTGATGTGGATATGGGGAAGCAGTGAATGCAGAGGCACTGGGGTCTTTCTCGCTTCCAGCCCAGCTCTGCTCCTCAAGGGGCTCTGCACAGCACTTCCCATCCCTGTGCTTCAGTCTCCTCATCTAACATGTACTACATACAAGGATGCCAGGAAGTTTCAGTGCTTATCAGCACTCACCAGACCCCTTGAGCTCAGGTACTCTACTGAGAGAAACGGATCTCCAGCCTCGCTCTACTTGAGCCCTCCCTGGACACAACTGTCCAGATCTGTACTGTCTACGCAGTAGACACCTGTGTCTTTTTAAAAAGCAGTTATTTAAAATTAAATAAAAGATTCAATTCCTCTGCAGACTAGCCTCCTTTCAAGAGCCCCACATAGCTAGGGGCTCCTACATTGCTTGGCATGGATACTGGGCATTTCTGTTCTCGAAGAATTTTAGACAGCACTGCTCCCAACACTCTGAGTTATTCATTCATTAAATGTTTACTGTCCTTTCCACCCCCATGCCTTTGATCATGGCTTTCCTCCTGCCTGGGCTGCCCCTTCATTTGTCTGCTTCCTTTCCCTGGAATGTTACCATCCCTCCGGAAGGTGAGGCTCTTCTGGGCTCTGACCAGCACCAGCCCTGTGTGTCATCAGCTGGCAGCTGGCTCTGCTCCATGTTGCCTGACCAGCTGCACCGGGCTCCTGGCTGCCAGTGCGGCTCAGGTGCTGCTCTCTCTGGCTTTGTTCTACATGCCAGGTTGGGGGACAGCAGCCATCGTTGGAGGGGTGCTGTTCTCACGGTGATCCCAGAAGTACAGGAGGCTGTGGACAGACACACTGTCACTTTGGCCCACATCCCACTGACCAAAGCAAGGCTGTGACTGAACAAATCAGAGGCAGAAAGTCCCCTCTGCCTTAGTGGGAAGCACTGCAAGTCATAAGGCCAGGGCCAAGGATACAGAGAGGAACACAGAATTGGAGGCAATTGCTTCATCCATGGCTTAGGAACCCACTCTCCCTCTTCCAACTTAGTGCCTTGGCTTTCGGGCCTCTGGCTGCCAAGACGCTCCCCTAACACTTCTCCTCAGACTCAGATGGAGACCCGCGCCCATGATGACTCTTCCTCTGTCTCCCTCCACACCATGCTCCCTGTGAACACTGCCATCCCTTTGGTTCAGGCTCTCAGCTTCCTGGAAGGCACTGCCTTAAAAATATGAATCTCTGAGAATTAGTACTTCCGTTGAGATATTTGCAGGCTGACCCGGGACTATGTTTACTCAAATCAGTGAGTGTTTAATGATGTAGGCAGTGTGAACGGTATTTGGGGGCTCTGTTTATTGTCATCTGTATGTTCATAAACAGGAGCTGGGGCCAAAGATGTTTCTCCTGCAAGGAGCCCGTTAGGGCACTGGTCTGGGAGTCAGGACACCTGGAGTGGGCTTGAGCACTGTCAGATTGCCTTTGGAAAAGTTTCTCCCCATCTCTGGGCTGTAGTTCTTCATGGGTAGAGTAGGTAATCAAGCTAATGGTCGCTATGGCCCCCGATGGCCTGAGATGTTGTGGTCCTGAATCCTCACTGTGTCCCTGGTTGGGCAACAATTGGCCCTGCTTTCTGATTGCTGTGTCTACCCACTTTTCCGGCCTCTGACTCTTGTTCTCTGCCAAGGAGCTGACTTCCATAAAAAGAGTTTCAGGGTCTCTTTTTCCCAGAAGGTGTGGTGTGTAGAGATCTCAGAGTGGACTAAGCCATGCACGGGCACTCCCCAACCAAGAATCCCTTTGACCTTCCTCAGGGTGGGAGAAGGCCTCGCTGGGCATCAGTGCCATGTTGCAAACTCAAGTTAAACTCAGTCATATCCCGATCATGTTCCAGGGCAAGTTCAGGATTCCCCCTGAGGCGCTGGGTTTTGGCAATACCAGAGGCCAGGACCCTGGCTTTTGGGGCTTGTGGCCATCCCTGCTATACACACTCAAGTTTCACAACAGTGATGTTTAATTTTCTGCAGAAAACCCTGGGCTTTTCTTTCCCAGGAATCAAATAAACTAACATTTATCCAGAATGATTTGTTGCTCGTTTAGAAGTTCATATTTGGAGACAAGGATGTTTCTGAAAAGGGCCCAGAAATAGCTGGAGAAAATCATCTGTTGGGATGCTCACCTTTGGACAATGATGGAAGCAGGCAGAATGATTCATGGCTCCTGGGGAAGATGGCTCCCTGCAGGGTCACACCTGGGCAGCACTTCTCCAGGAGCATTTGCCAGGGCCAGGGTATCTGTGACAGGCTGCGGACTAGATGGAAGGAGATTTAGATAGGGATGTTAGGAGAAAAGGTTTTGGGGGTACTGAAGGTTGCAGGTGCTGGTCAGACAGGTGGATGCCGGAAGTATGGCATAGTGCCAGACATAGTCTGCTAGGCAGGAGGGAGGGAGGAAAGCCTGCCCTGATAGTGCATCTCCCAGAACGGGGCTCTTGCAAATGAATCAGCCTCTAGTCTGTGACTCATGTCCTCCATGGAGCACCTACCATGTGTCAAGCACTGTGTGAGACTCTAGGTGTCCTAAGTGAATATGATCCTTGAGACCACCAAGGTTACTGTAACTGTTAATTCTATTTAATACAACTGACATGATACTGATAGAGGTCAGATAATATGCTGGGTGAATGAATGATCTTCTTTTCTCACCCTTAAAGAGAGGAATCATACTGTCTACATTTATACAGAAGGAAGTTGAGTTTCTGAGAAGTTGAATAATTTGCCTTAGCTTACAACTAGTACAGAGGGGTTCTGGGAGAATTACCCATGACACTGGTGAAGGCCATTGGAATAAAGTGAACTACGTAAGCAATTTTAAGTATTCTACTAGCCACATTAAAAACAGTAGAGATGGGTTGCCTGGGTGGCTCAGTCGGTTGAGCGTCTGACTTTGGCTCAGGTCATGATCTCATGGTTTGTGGGTTCAAGCCCTGCGTCGGGCTCTGTGCTGACAGCTTGCAGCCTGTAGCTGCTTCCGATTCTGTATCTCTTTCTCTCTCTTTCTTTGCCCCTCCCCCACTCATGCTCTGTCTCTCTTGCTCTCAAAAAATAATAAAACATTTAAAAAAGTAAAAAAAACAGTAGAGAGAACAGGTGAAATCAATTTCACTTTTTATTTAACCCGATATTTCAAAAATATTATCATCTCAACATGTAATCTGTAATCTATATATTTTTAATGAGCTAATTATTCTTTCTTTTTTTTCCACAAAATCATTGAAATTTGGTGTGCATTTCACCCTTAACAGAGCATCCCAAGTGGGACTTGCTGCCTTACAGATGCTCGGCAGTCACTTGTGTCCACGGCATTCATACTGAACAGTGTAGTTCTAGAGGCACCATAGGGTTTTGCGGAGGTGGGGCCGGGCACTCCTGAGAAGCTCCCTGGTCATTCGGCTTCAAGGGCAAAGTGCCTCTGGAGCTGGACTTCAAGAACACAAATGCCACACCACCAAGTTTAAACTCCAGGGTGTACCCTTTTCCACACAGTGTTCCTGGGAGTCTCAGTGACCCTGGGGGTTAGCCAGGCAGAGAAAGGGGGGGAAGGGTGTGCCTGCAGAGGGAATGATCATAGATGAGGGCACAGATCCCCCAGCGCGGCCACCTGTTGAGGGAACTGCAAGTACCTGCCATGGGGAGGAGGGGGATGGCATGGGTTAGTTTGGGGAGGAGGCAGAGAGGTTATGGCAGGTCTCACGTGCCACCCCAAGGAGGCCGAGCTTCATTGTGATTGTCCAGGACTTACTTTTCAGTGGACAACTCAGGCAGTTACAAGCAAGCTGGGTTGGAGGGGCCAAGACTGAGAGCGGGGAGGGAACTCCCTCACAAGCAGGAAAGAAATGTTGAGGGGTGAGGCTGGGGTACAGGGTGGGTGGGAGCATGGGTGTGCAGCAGTGAGACCGAAGACTGAACTCAGATGGATCGGATTGGAGTGAAGGTGAAGGAAGAATCCAGGAGGCTGTCATTTGCAAGGTTATGTGACTTTTCTGCAGAAATCCCCAGTCGCCTGGGACAGAAGTAGAGGGCCAGGACTTTGGAGGACATCATGTCTACTTCACAGAAATAAAGGCGCTGATTTGACACCAAGAGGCAGCCAGAAGTACCTCGAATCTCCTTGCCACCTGTGCTATCCCCACCCCCAGCACAAATGATTCGCCTTCCTCTGCCCTCTTATCTCCCTCAACTTCCAGTGAATGTGCCTGTTTCTTCCCATTTTTATTTCTCCCAATGGCCCACTGTTATATTGGGAACACATTTTTGTGGGGTCACCTGGAGGCACCTCTTCCAGAACACCTGTGGTAAATAGAAGCACACAAGTCACGGCTCCAGCATTGCTCTTTCTGGCTGTATTTGTCACACTTAGCCACAAGTCCTGGTTCCAGTCACATCAAAGCACTACCTCTGCTGTGAGGGGCTTGAGATTCCACATTTCCAACAAACTTCCAGCAACCTTTGCTGCTGGTGCGTGAACCACACTTGAAGCACGAGGGGCCAGAGCTGGGGTCCTCAGCCTTGGCCAGTCAGCACAGAAGTAGCTGGAGAGACTGAAATGCCCAATGCCTAGGCTACATTCCACACTAATTAAAGCAGACATCTGGAAATGGAACCTAGCCTCAGTCATTTTTTAACATTTCTGCTTCTGGGGCTCCTGGGTGGCTTAGTCAGTTAAGCATCTGATTTTAGCTCAGGTCATGATCTAATGGTTTGTGTGTTTGAGTCCAGCATCAGATTCTCTGCTGTCAGCATAGAGACTGCTTTGGATCCTCTGTCTCCCTCTCTCTCTGCTCCTCCTCTGCTTACATGTGCTCTCTCTGTCTCTCAAAAATAAATAAACATTTTGGGGCACCTGGGTGGCTTAGTCAGTTAAGCACCCAACTTCAGTTCAGGTCATAATCTTGTGGTTCACAAGTTCGAGCCCTCCATCAGGCTCTGTGCTGACAGCTCAGACCTGGAGCTTGCCTCAGATTCTGTGTCTCCCTTTCTCTCTGCCCCTCCCCTGCTCATACTCTTTCTCTCTGTCTCAAAAATAAATAAAACATTTTTTTTTAATTAAAAAAAAGGTAAATAAGCATTTAAAAAGATTTCTGCTTCTGCTCACTTGGAATACAGCCACATGGGAAGAAGTCCACGCTATCTGGCTGGAGAAAAGGCCCCAGAAGGATGAGACAACAATGTCAAAAGAGAGGCCACAGGGAAGAGAACATGATCCATTCCAGCTGAGGGTTCAGACACGTGAGTGAGCCTGACCAGCCCCAGGCCAGCTGCTCCAACAACACCACACAGAGCAGGGATGAGCTGTCCCCACAGAGCCCTGCCTGATTTCCTTACCCACAACATCATGAGTTTTTGGTGTTTTTTTTTAAGCCAAATGGTTGCGGTTTGTAAGCCAGTAAGCTTGGAGTGATTTGTTATGCAGTTGTAGCTAACTGATACAACCCACAGGACCTAAGTGCCTTGAGAGTAGGACCTATGTTGGTTTATAACCCCTACATGCTTAGCATTTAAGTTGGGATTCAGAGAATATTGGAGAAATGCTGAATGTCAGGGAAAGGTCCAAGTGAAAAATCACAGTGTTTTCCAGGCCAATTAAAGTCAGGAAGTGGAGATTTATTGTTTGGACATATATTCAGTAAAAATCAAAGCAAAACAGACAAGGCTCCCTCCTTCCCTGGTGGAGCAGTCATTCTCCTGCTGGCCTCCACTGATTCTGCCTTCCGTTTCTCCCTGCTCAGTGCTTTCTTCATGGTCCCAGCCTCCAGACACAGCTCTGTCACTCTGAGCAGTGATCAGTGAGGGGTAAATGGCTTCAGGGGTCTCTCTGCAAGGTGCTCAGCTTGGCTTCCTGTGACTCTCCACAGCATCTCTGTGCTTCTCCGGGGGCCTATGGCTCACCTCTCATTTCCAACAATGCCAGGACTGGAGCCTCAGAACTCCCTGAAGTGCCCCAAGGTGGCCTTGAGAAGGAACAGGTGGGAGAAGTCCAGAAGAGGAGCATTCTCAGGTCCTAGGTTGATTGGGGAGAGGGGGAGGGCAGCGCGGGCAGCAGCTCCTGGCCAGGAGGCCTGACCCTGCTCTGGGACATAGGCATAACTTGAGGATGTAGCATTAGAGATGTGGCTTTAGTTCCTCTCAGGGGTTCCTGTCTCAACCCTGGTGCCTGCTGCTGCCTCCAGAAGCATCTGTCCTCGCCATGAGGAACAATGCCCCAAGGTCTGGGCTTAGGGATCTGCCCTGCCCTCCACCCCCTGCTTTTATGTGAGTGGACACGGAGGGCATCCCTGGAGAAAATGTCTCCCGGCCCCTCCCTGGTGCCTGGCTAGTGCCAGATGCCGGGCTGTATTCAGGGTGGACATGTGAAGACCTCTTGGGGACACAGAGGCTATTAGTGGGACTGCTCAAAGTGGCCCATGAGCTGGTGCCAGGCCATCAGCTCTTTGGTACCAGTGGGTGACAAGATAAGCATTTAAGAACTTTCATGGCACTTCAACACTGCTGCAGCATCCATTCCTGTGACTTTGTACTTGACAAAAGTATTAGTTCACAATGGGCTGGAAATGAAATAAAGCAAAACCATTGCAGAGAAGCAGCAGTGCGCTAGGAACTATGGGCTGTGCATGGACAGCAAGAGAGCTGCTCCTGGGAACCTCCCGGCCACCACACACCCCTGGTTTCATACTTAGGAAGCGGTGAGACATTCAGTCCCCCAGCATTCCAGCTGGTTCCCACGCCAGCCCTTCCTTCTCTGAGATCCTGTTGTCCCAACGGCTCTCATAGTATGGCCTGCCCACCAGCGGAGTCAGCAAGACGTGGGAGTGCATTAGAAAAACACACATTTTCAGGTCCCTCCCAAGACCCACTGCATCAGGAACCCTGGGCGCAGCAGTCTGCTTCCACAAGCCCTCCAGAGCATTCTGGTGCTTTCTTTAAAATGGCCCGACAGACACTTTTACGCTTTGCTTCCTTTGAATGGATCACTCTTCTCCACAACCATATTCTAAGCTCCTTGAGGGCAGAGGTCCAGAATTCCCCATCTGCTGTGTCTCAGCATTGAGATAGGAGCTGAAAAAGCCAACCATCAATACGTTTTGTCTCCTCAGATTCATTGCAATTGCTGTGCCCATTATATAGCCAGGCAAACCAAGCACTAAAAGGAACATGGCAAGACTGATTTTAGGACCAGATTGTGGAAGAATTGGGATGAAAATTCTCTTCTCTTCTCCCTGGCATCACTTGCCCCAGGAGCCTGGAATTAATTCCCTTCAGAGACCCCTCTTCACTATTTCACAGTCCCCTACCCCTCCCGAAGTCTGTGCTCACCGGTTTTGGCCTTTTGTAGGGCCTGCTGGGTCTTTTAAATTTAAAAAACAAAAAGTTGAGGGACTACCGGAAAGAAGTGACCAACTCTGTGGGCAGTTTGGGCACTCAGAGAAACCTGACCTCTGTGGACCCATTGCTTGCTGCAGGCAAAACAGAGGCAACTTGGGATATTTCTCACAAACTGTCTTTTCTACAACCACCCACCAGCCCTGAGGCCATGGTATTGTGGCACTTCTCTTCAGAGGTCTCAAGGAGTGGGACTACCCCTCATCCCGGTGGTGGCAGGGACTCTGATGGCGGGGCCGGGGGTGGGCCCCTGTGGCCTTGGTGCTCTGTGGGGCAAGATCTGGGGAAATGAGTGTACCGTCTTGCTCCAGGTCTTGGAGCTCTGGCCTGCTGATGGCCTGCTGAAAGGAGGGAGGGAGGGAAGGGTTTGGAGAGAGTATAGGTGAGCCGGCACATTTCCCATACTTGCCAGATGACAAGCTGCAGTAACGCAAGTCAGGAGATGGGTAGGGACAGACGTATGGAAACAGCTGGCTTCTGTGCTGAGGACCCTGGCACTGCCCTGGGGTCTGACCCCACGTTCTCACTTCTTCTTTCTCTCTGGGAAGAGCAGGTCTTGGACCTTGGCTTGTCATGGCTGCTCCCCAGACCCCTGTGGTCAGTACTGGAGAGCTGGCTGTCTCTGAGCCAGCAGAGCTTGGGAGAGGCTCCGCTCAAACCAGCCCTCCTGGCCGGGCAGCGATCATATTCTATTCCCCCAGCTCCCACACCTCTGCACACCTCCCTGCTATTAAGATATGATGCTCTGTGGCATTTTGGAGGTAGTGCCTAAGAGCAAGTGTCCCTCAGACTCCTTTTTGTGTCCCCACTGCTCTGTTTATTGTGGGGAACAAATTCAGGACATTAAGTATTGCAGGGCACCTGGGGCTCACCAGTTGCTTGACATGGCACCGTTAGAATAAAAGGCGGCTCCTACTCAGTGTCCAGCTCACCTCCTGCCCTCACCTTCCCACTAGGTCATAGCTGATGTGCCTGCTGCCATTTCTCCTCCATGCCAGGCTCCTGCCCACCTCGGGGCTCCACGGTGCTGTTACATCTGCCTGGGTCATTCTGTGCTCATCCCTCCATGCCTGGATTCTTCGTCCTATTTGAGTCTGAGCTCACACATCATCTCCGCAGAGATAATCACATCTCATGACCACATACAGGGTCACCTGCCTTCCTTCCTCTGCCCCTTGCACTGCCCTGGCCTCGGGCACCCTCTCTTCAGTCCTTTCATTTATTTCCTTCCTGGCACGTGCCACCCTCTGCCTTTACTTCCACCTTTGTGAGAATGCTTACTGCTGTCTGCCTCCCTGGGATGAGCACTCCACAGAAGGGGGACCGTGTCTGGCTATTCCCTCCTGGATCCCAGTGACTTTATCCATGCCTGGCATCCTGTGAGTGTCGGTGGAGTACATCATGAATTTGGAGACAAGAGGCTATATTAACTTTCTGTAGCTTGTATTTTTTTCTGCTGTAACAAATTACCACAAACTAAATGGTTTTAAACAAAATAAATTTATTGTCTCACATTTTGGGGGTCCAGAAGTCCGCAGTTTCACAGGGCTAAGGTGCTGGTAAGGCCACACTCTCTCTGAGGACCTCCAACATGCTCTTTGCCTCTTCCAGCTTCCGATGGCTGCTGGTGTCGGGGCCTTATCTCTACAATATCTACCCCCATCTCCACACTGCCTTTTTCTCTCTTACAAAGATACATATGATTGCATTTTAAGATCCACCAGGATAATCCAGATTAGGCAATTCCTCTCAATATCCCTAATTTAATCACACCATTGGACACATAAGGTCATAACTTCAGGTTGCAGGGATTAGGAGTTGGAAGTAAGAGCTGAGGTCACCATTCAGCTCACAACAGATGGAAATCATAATATGGCCTAGCTCATTGCACAAAATTGTTGGCAAGATCCAAGAACATTTGCAAAAGGATATGCATTGAAACTGAACAATTCCCTTCAAATCTTTGTTCTTAGTGACTTCTAGAAGAATGCAAGATGCAACATAAAAGTGAGTTCTTTCACTGACTACCAGGATGCTTTCTTCCATGCCTGTCACCACTGAAATATGGGATGGTGCAAGGGGAATTTGTTCTGACCTTGGTCTCCTGGGTGTCGCTGGCCCAGCAGCCTCTGTTGGTGTCACAGCCATGCTTTGATAGCAGCAGCTCCCTGAACTATGGGTATTTTGCTGAAAAATTAGACAAGACTGAAACAATCTGAGGGTTGTAGCCTGTTCACAATATTGCAAGCTCAGCAAAGATAACCAAATTTGCTTTGTGTGCAGAATGCCATTCCCTCTCTGGCAGGAAGCTCACAGTATCTTTCCAATAGGAGAATCCGGTGTTCAACTTAGTGGCAGAGGTGAAGGATGGACAGGCAAGGAGCCGAAGGCTGTGGGAGGGAGGTCAGGGGAGAGAAAACAGAAGATTACTGTAGGGCTCTTCCTGGTTCCAACTAGAATTGCTGGGGAGTTTTAAAGTCCTGACACCTGGACCCTACCCCAGAGCTTTCTGATGTAATTGGTCTGGGTGTGTGTGCCCTGGGCAGCAAAGAGATTTTAAAGCTACCTGGATCATATGTGGGCCATGCTCAAGATCTCTGTGCTAAACTCTGACTAGGACCAGGCTATAACTCCGCATAAGCACGGTGAAAATGATGGTCTTAGGTTTGAGGGTTCAGCCAGGTCATTGGATGGGGAGAGGGAAAGTTGGGGGTTTTCTTGGGTGATTTATGTATAAAGTACACAGCTACTGAGGCACCTGGGTGGCTCAGTGGTTACATGTCTGACTCTTGATTTTGGCTCAGGTCTAGGTCTCACAGTTTGTGAGTTCAAGCCAGACGCCGTGCAGACAGTGCAGTCTGCTTGAGATTGTCTCTCCCTCTCTCTCTGCCCCTCCCCCCTAATAAACAAATAAGCTTTAAAAACCCCACATAGCTTCCCAGTTGATTTATGTATAAAACAGGAGCACCCCAGCTTTCCAGGTCCCTCTGGTATTTGGGGAGCTGATGTTATGGTCCCTGGAAACAACCTTAGGTTTGAGCTGGTTTAGCCTCCCAGCCCCTACTGAGGTCCCAACACAGGTCAGTGGTTCTCAAACTTTAACGTGCACATGAATCACCTGGGGATGTTGTTCAAGCACAGATTTGGATTTGATAGCTCTGGGGTGGGGTCTGAGATCCTGCATTTCTCAAAACCCCCAGTGCTGCTGCTGGCCCCATTTTAAGGAGTAAGGAGCACAAATGTGGTCTGCTTTAGCAGCCCACTGCCATCAGGCTTTGCCAAGGAACCTTCTGGAACTCAGCAGGGCTACTTCTAGTTGGGATTTCAGTGGCTTCAGGAGATGTAAGTGTGGCCAATGTGTAACAATGTTACACTGCTTGGTGCTGTGCCCTGGTTTTCTCCAAGGTGCTCTCTTGGCTCTCAGTGGGAGCAGTGGTTCTCAACTTTGGCTGCACACTAGAATCATCTTTCAAGATTTAAAAAATGTGGATGCCTGGGTCCCACCCCCATAAAATCTGGTTTGCTTCATCTAGGGTTTTGCCTGCCCACTGGGATTGTTAAATCTCCCCTGCGGGTCTGACTTGACACTGAGGCTAACAACCACTGGCCTTGGCAGAGATTCTCCAGTGTAGAACCAGTGCAGAAGGAGTGGGGTCTCCTAGGAGCTTGGGAGAAAGGGGAATTCTCAGACCCCACCCAGACTCACTGAGTCAGGGAGTCGGGGTGAAACCTGGCAATCTGTGGTCTGACTGCGATCTGTGCTACTCTGATACACCCTGACTTGCAGGATATGGAGGCAGCACAAATCTTGTTTGTAACCCAACCACTGCCCTGAGGACTTATATGGGGTAGGGGGGCCCGGCTGTGTCTTCTTGGGAAGGCTTGTGCAAAACCAGTTGTTCCTGAAGGGGGGTCCTAGGACCCTGTGATGCCGGGAGACTGTGGGGTGATTCAGCAACCTTATTAGGCCCCAACGTTTGGGGGCTGGCTGCTCTGGCTGCCTCCGCAGGCCACCTTCCAGCCCCAGATGCACCAGCTATTTAAAGTCTCAGCTGAATAATATTTTCCGTCATGTGGAGCAGACTTTACTTAGAAGTCCTTCGGGGCTCCTGGGGGTCATGTTTCTCAGCTTATCTATGACTGTCTGGACCCGAGTCCCTGGGACAGATCACTTGTTTCTGGTTTTTCCCTCCTAACTGAGGCCTAATTGAGGGGGAGGGGGAGGAGAATGACCTGGAATGTCCCCTTCCCTTGTAGGAAGCCTCCCAGAGCACATGCAACCTTCACAGCCCCTCATCCTGTGAGAAAGGGTGGCTGTGAGGGAGGGTGAACCATTGCCCAAGTTCACACCGTTCATCCGTGACAGCCCCAGGTCTCAAATATAAATCTCTGGCTGAGCGGGCTCATTGTCCCGCCCCACACTGTGTTTTAGGGGCTGTGTTCCCCCCTCACAGGCTGTGAGCCTGCCACCCTTGGGGACTGATTCCAGATTGAAGGTTGGGTGAGTAACTGCTGAATGACAGGAAGTCCCTGCCTGCTATCTAAGGTATGAGTAGAGTCCCATCCCAACAGGCATGGCACCCATCAGCCATCAGCCATCTCTCCCTCCTGAGCGGGAGGGGGAGAAGCCTAGACTGCCCCTTAGGCTCCTGGCAGAGCTAGCTGATGGGTACTCTCCCCACATCCAGGACCAGTCTGTTCAGGCACCAGAGGCAGATGGCCTGCTTTCCAACACCCTCAAAGAGACATCATCTGCTCGCAGGATCACTGTCTTTGGGTGACATCTGGGACTCTGGCCCTGAGCTGGAGGCGTCCTCTTAGGTACAGGCCCTGGGGGTAGTAGTGTGGGCATGGGGACAATTGGCCTTCCATGTCATCAACAAAGTCCTCAGCCAGTCCCATGGGGGCTTTGGGCCAGCCTGGATAAAAGCATGGGGGCTTTTTATATATGTGTACTCCCACCATTGCCAAATTTGGGAAGCATGTGAACCTGAGTGAGGAGAGGTGCACGGAGGGGGAGGGGATCTGCCAGCCAGCTCTCTGGAGGCTAAGTGAGCACGTGCCCTGACCTGATGGAGGGATCCGAGTTAACACAGAGCACCCACTGCAGTCACATGCCAGTGAGCCAACCCCATTCCAGGCCAGCCTGAGGGGCTGTGTCTCATGAGGGAGCAGAGCCGGTGTGGCCATGAATGAGGCCTAAGAGTACTTGGGCTTCAATCAGTCTTACTACTCATTAGCTGTAGGGCCTGAGGAAGGCTACACAGTCTCTCTGTGACTCAGTTTTCTTGACTGTAAAATGGAGATACTATTGGCATTTATTTTCATTGTGAGGATGAACGGAACTATCATGTGGAAAGAATTTAACTCAGTGGTTGGCAAAGTGCTTAATAAACAGCATTTTGTTCCTGGAAAGGGTTTCGTGTGCTGAGGAAACTCCCTGAGCATAGAGAATGCCAAGTCTGAGGACAAGTACGACTTTGGGGTAGGAGAAGACCAAGAGGGTGTACCCCTTCCTGGCACACACATGCATGCATGTGCACACACACACACACACACGCGTGCGCGCATACACACACACACACACACACACACACACACACACACCCCAGGGAAAGGCTACCATGGCAAGAATGTGGAGAATAATAGCAGTCAATGTTCAGACTTAGAGTTTCTACATGAACTTGTAAAGCCCCACCAGGAAGTTGGGAATCCCAGGGAAGGCTACCCACAGGTAGGGTACTAGCGAGTCTCGTCGGCAGTCAGGTAGACATATGGAACGGTTCTGAGGTGTCCCTCCAAGTCTCCTGGAACTCTTCTGGGCTCCTGAGATACATACAGATTTGATGGTGTCCCCAGTGGGGAGAACAAGTAGCATTTGGACTGTCAACCCAAGCCTGCTGGGAACATGGCAATGGCTGAGAACCAGGCGGGGGGATGTGTAGCTCCAAAGACACCAGAATGGGCACATGCTGACCATAACCTCGAGGCTCCTGCTGATACCTCAGTGCCAGGAGTGCCTACCTCCTCACCTCCTCAGTCACTGGTTTTATAAGCCCCCCAGAGAAAAGGAAGGAGAGGGAAAAATTCAGCTTCAGTCTGAGATGACCAAGTCTACTGTCATAGAGATAAATTAAGTTCCTCACCCCCAGCAGGAGGAATGGGGGTAAAAAGTAGTGACTAAGTTACATGGTTGTGGAAAAAGTGTCGCACTGGTGTCTGAATTCTGGACCTGAATGTTCCCACCTCTTTAGGTCTCTTGAAACCCATCCATCACTCACTTAGCATTCCCACTTCTGACGGTTTCTACAGACTCCATCCAAGGGGTAGAGAGCAATGCGTTTCAAAGATGAGAAGGCATACACGGAAGAGTATTATATGAATGTTAACACACTGTACAAATATAAGAGATGGGGATAATGATAATATGCAGAATTCATCTAGAGAGAGAAAAGCATTAAATGCAAAAGGCACTAAGAGGGGATTATCCTGAGAGGAAGTTCCTAATGTTACTTCAAATTGTCTCAGTTACTGTGCCACGTAAAGTCCTAAAAATCGCTTCCTGTCGCTGTTATATATGGCATAATGCAGGTGATTAAATAGCTCTTGAGTGAGTCATATTGGCTAATTCCTGTAATTGTAGGGCTTTTTTTTTTTTAAAGCCCATAGTCACTGCCTTGGGAAGCTTCCAGCAGGTGATAGGCTCCATATCCAACATAAGCCTGTCAAAATCCTGTGTTTACAATGTTAGACTATCATTTTTCCAAATGCACCTTTCCTTTCCTTGGTTGATTGGGATTTGGGTTGTATCCAGATTTTTGCAGTTGTGAATAATGCTGCTGTGAACATTCAAGTGTTTGTGTGGCTATAATGTTTTCATTTCTCTTGGGTATATACCTAAGAGTGACATTGTCAGATCATGTGGTAATTCTGTGTTTAATCCTTTGAGGAACTGCCAGACTGGTTTTCAAAGTGGCTGCGCTATCTTATATTCCCTTTGTCAATAAATGAGAGTTCTGATTCTTCACATCCTTGTCAATACTTATTGTCTGACTTTTTTTTTTTTTTATTATAGCTATCCTAAGCAAGTGAGTGTGAAATGGTATCTCATTGCAGTTTGGGTTTGCATTTCTTTAATGACTAATGATGTTGAGTATATTTTCACGTGCTTGATAACCATGTGCACATCCTCTTTTTTTAAAATATAATTTATTGTCAAATTGGTTTCCATACAACACCCAGTGCTCATCCCAACGGTGCCCTCCTCAATGCCCATCACCCACTTAGAGAGATGCCTGCTCAAAGTTCTTGCTTATTTTTATTTACTTTTATTTTATATTTAAGATTTTATTTTTAAGTAATCTCTACACCCAATGTGGGGCTTGAACCTACAACCCCAAGATTAAGAGTTGCAGGCCCCACTAACTGAGCCAGACAGGCACCCTTTTTGCTTATTTTTAAAGTTAGGTTGTTTTCTCTTTTGGTTGTTGGGTTGTAAACATTCTTATATATTCTGGATACAAGTGCCTCATCAGATATATGATTTGGAAATATTTTCTCCCATCCTGTGAGTTATTTTTTCATTCTCTTGAAAATGACCTTTGCTGCACAAGAGTTTTTTTATTTTGATGTGGTCTGATTTATCTATTTTTCTTTGGTTGCCTGTGCTTTTGGCATCATATTTAAGAAACTACTGCCAGGTCATGCAGATTTGCCCCTATGTTTTCTACTAGACTTCTTAAATTTAGGTCTTTGATCCATTTCATATATGGTGTGAAGGATCTAACTTCATTCTTTTGCATGTGGATATCCAGTTGTCCCAGAAACATTTTGAAGACTCTGTTTTTTCCTTATTAAATGGTATTTGGCCCCCCTGTTGGAAATCAGTTGACGATAGATGTATGGGTTTATTTCTAGACTCATTTTTTTCTGTTGATCAATGTCTCTATGCCAGTACCACACAGTGTTTTCATTACTGTTGATTTGTAGTAAGTTTTTAAATCAGAAAATGAGAGTTCTCAAAATTCTTTCTTTCCACCCAAGATCATTTTGGCTATTCTGGGTGCCTTGAAATTCCATATGAATTTTAGAATCAGATTTTCCATATCTGCAAAAACACTCCTTGGAATTTTGTTGGGGATGGCATTGAATCTGTAGATCACTTTAGGAAGTATTGCCATTACATCTTCCAATCCATGAACATAGGATTTCTTTCCACTTATTTAGGCCTCCTTTAATTTGTTCAGTTATGCTATCTTTTACAATTATATACTATCCTTAACTAGTGTTTTTTGTTTGTTTGGATAAAAATTACTGTGTCTGTGGTCACTTGCATTTGGCATGAAGATCTATCATAAGTATTTTTTGTAAGGTGATCTACTAACAACAAATTTACTCAGTTTTTAATCTGACAATGCCTTCATTTTGCCTTGTTCTTCCCTTATTTTGGAAAGAAAGGTTTGCTGTCTTAGGATTCTTGGTTGACTGCTTTTAGTTTGTTTTGTTTTGTTTTGTTTTTAGCACTTTGAGTGTGTTATCTTACTGCCTTCTGACTTCCATGTTTCTAATGTGAAGTCAACTATTAATCTTATTGGTTCCCTTGTAAGTAATGAATTCTTTTTTTCTTGCTGCTTTTACAGTTTCCTCCTTGTCTTTAGCTTTCAGCATTTTTACTCTGATTTGTCTGTTTGTGGATCTCTTTATATTTATCCTACTTGGAGTTTGTGAAGATCCTTGGTGTGTAGATCAATTTTTTTTCAATAAATTTGGGATGTTTTTCAAAATTATTTCTTTGAATGTTTTTCTACCCCTTTTCCTGTCTCTTTTACTTCTGGTCCTTCCATTACATGTATGTTGGTATCCCACCTTTCTCTGAGACATTTATTTTTCTTCATTTTTCTTTTCTTGTTCTTCTTTAGATTGCACAATCTCTATCAATCTATCTTCCAGTTTGCTAATTCTTTCTTCTGCCAGTTCAAAGGTACTGTCAAGTCCCTCTGGTGAGGTTTTCATTTCAATTATTATACTCTTCAGTTATGGAATTGCCATTTGGTTTTTATTATAATTTCTATGTCTCAATTGGCATTTTTTATTGGATACAACATTGTCATCATACATTCCTTTACTTCTTTAATCATAGCCTCCTTTATTTCTTGAACATAATGGCTAATGTGAAGTCTTATTCTCTTAAATCTGACTTCTGGTTTCTCTGAGGCAGTTTCTAATGACTGTTGTTTTTTTTTCTTTCTGGTGTGTGGGATGTATGTTCTCATTTCTTTGAATGTTTTATATTTTTTGTTGGAAAATGGACATTTTAGATAATACATTGTTGCAATTCTGGATATTGGTCTCCCTTCTCTGGGGCTTGCTATCATCATAAGCTTGCTTACCTATTTAATGACTGGCTGGATTATTTTAGTGAAGTCTATTTCCCTCTCTTTCTCTGCCACCTTGCTACAGTGTGAGACCTCAGATGGTGCTTCTTGGGAACACATCCTTGGGGAATCCCACAGTCACCCTAGAGTGACACCAGTTTTGTATGATTTCAATTCGTTCTTAACATTTGTTAGGTTTATTGAATAACTCAGCATTTGGTGGATCTTGATGAATGTTCTTTGTGCACTAGAAAAGAATGTTGTATGGGCATGTTCTATAAATATTTATTAGACCCAGTTGTTGGTTTTTTCCTTTTTTTTATGTTTATTTTTGAAAGAGAGAGACAGAGCACGAGTGGGGGAGGGGTAGACAGAGAGGGAGACACAGAATCTGATGCAGGCTCCACGCTCTGAGCTGTTAGCACAGAGCCAGATACGGGGCTTGAACCCACAAACTATGAGATCATGACCTGAACTGAAGTTGGACGCTTAACCAACTAAGCCACTCAGGTGCCCCAATGATGTTTTTCAATTCTTCTCCAACCTTGGTGATTTTTGTTCTACTAGTTTTATCAGTGACAGAGAGAAGTAGTGGGGTCTACAACTACACTTGCGTCTATTGGTCCTTTTTGTTCTGTTTTCGATGACTGGTATTTTGATGCTGTTACTTGCTGTGGAATTATTTGGAATTATTACATCTTCCTGATGAATCTACATTTGATCATTATATAATGTCCTTCTTTGTCCTTAATAAGTTCTTTTTTCTAAAGTCTACTTTGATATTAATAGCGACACTCTTTCTTTCTTTTAATGTTTACGTGAAATATCTTATTCCATCCTTTTATTTATAACCTACCTATATCATTATATTTGAAGGGAGTTTCAAGAAGATAACATATAGCTATGTACATGTTTGTTTGCTTTTCCTATCTATTCTGACAATATCTCTCACTTTTAATTGGTGTGTTTAGACCATTTACATTCTATATCATTATTGGAATGTTGGATTTAGGTCTCTCAATTTATTATTATTTTTTGCTCATTCTTTCTGTCTTATCATTCCTCTTTTACTAATCTATTACCTTCTTTTGGGTTATTTGAACAGCATTTAATACACCATTTTAATTTATCTATTTTTTGACTCACTATCTTTGCTTAGATATTCTAGAGGCTACTCTAGGATTGCAGTATACATACTTAATTCTTCACAGTTGACTTAGAATCAATATTATACCACTTCTGGTGAAATACAGAACTCCTTGCTACTATATAGATCCTCCTCTTTATGTGGTAGTTATCTTATGTATTACATCTACATACATTGAAAACGCTTGAGAAAAATGTCATAGTTAGTTCAATTCTCAAAGTCTATGATATATTTTTACGGTCAGATTCATGCATGTACAGCTTGTGGCTGAGCTCAAGAATCATAACCAAGCTATGTGGTCACTTTCCTGAGCTCTACCTTGTCTTTAACCTCCTGAATACTTTCTGTTCTCCTAGGGGCTCCCCCATTTCAGTCTTCAAGACAGAAACCTGGCACTTTATCCCACTTGACCACATCCTTCCCCCAAGTACACCCTTGTCTGGGGTCAGGTGGCAGGAGCACAGAGAGCAAAGAAAGAAATGGGGGTTCACCCCTCCTACTTGGGATCACAGTTCCTCCGATAGGTGAGAAGAAGTTCTCTCCTTCACAGTTGGGGGCCTCATTGATGTTTCTGCTGGTACCACCACTGGCACCAGATCATTTGAAGTTGGAGTGCGAGAGAATGGAAAAAAGATCAAAAAGGGAGAGTTTCCATGCTCTCTCTGACAGTTAGGATAGCCCTTTTCTACTTTGTAAGTCAAAACTAGAGGCTTCTTCTAGAGCTGTTTTGTCCATACCCATACCCACATCCAGGTTTTAGGCTGTAACTTAAGTCTACGCCAGAGAGTACTGGAGGGAAATAAAATGAAACATCACTGCTAGTTCAATGACACTTGAATTCTGGTCTTCTTTCCCAATATTCTTGCTAGTGTTTATTTTTCAGGGTCCTCAAATAGCTGCTCCATGCATCTGTACAGATTATAGCTGCATTCGGTGAGAGCAACATGCTGGAATAGACTTCCCCCATCTTACACCAAACTGGAACTCCTCTGGGTCTTTTTTTTTTTTTTTTTTTGGCTTTTGGGGGTCACTCCCAAACCTCCCTAATCACTGAGAAGTACTCTTGTGACCCTCTTCCTCTTTTATTGCTACTTTACTCCTAAGGCATCCTCCAACAACTGTTGGATTCCAGGACAAAAATCTGTGGGTAAGCTCAACTGAAAGTATCATCAGCAGTAGAAACTCTGCTGCTCACAATGGAACAGAAGATCCAGACCCTTCCGATGTGATTGTTGGTTAGCCCGGTCCTAACTCAAACATTTGTGAGCAAGAATTACATCCTTGGCATAATACTAAAAGTGGAGGCCTTGGGGTGCATGGCTCAGTTGGTTGAGCATCTGACTCTTGATTTCAGTTCAGGTCATGATCCTGGGGTCATGGAATCGAGCCCCCGCATAAGAGAAGTTTCTGTTTCTCTCTCCCTCTGTTCCTCTCCCCTGCTCACGCTTGCTCTCTCTAAAAAAATTGTTTTTAAATAGTAAAAAAAATAATAATAAAGGTGGAAGCCTTGTTGACCAGATTTATCATTTTTTAAAAAAATGTTTATTTATTTTCGAGAGAGGGAGAGACAGGGCACAAGTGTGGGAGGGGCAAGGAGAGAGGGAGACACAGAATCCGAATCAGGCTCCAGGCTCTGAGCTGTCAGCACAGAGCCCGATGTGGGGCTTGAGCTCATGGATGGCAAGATCATGACTTAGGCTGAAGTCAGACGCTTAACTGACTGAGGTGCCCCTATCATTTCTTTATATAGATAATACGAACAAGATAAAGATTATGACAGGATAGAGTTGAAATAACCTGCATGATCAGAATGATAGAAGAGAAATACTCAACCAATACTTTTAAAATTAATAACAGTGTAATTGGTACAGCCTTCTTAGAAAGGAATTTGGAATAAAACCAAAAAATGTTAAAGCATTTATACATACTTGGGAATTTATCCCAAGGAAATAACTCTAGAAATGAAGCTATATACTAAGAAGGTACAATTAAAAATTATCTCTAATAGCCAGGCATTAGAAATAACCCCCCCCAAAAAAGAAATAACCCCAATATACCCAAACTAGGGAATATTTCATTAAATTATGGTACATAAATAGTAGGTTATGGAATGTAGTCATTTAAAATGAATATTTTGAATATTATGTAGAAGGATACAAAAATGAATCAGTTATCTATTGCTGTGTAATTTTAACACTTAACTAGACCAGATTAAGCTTTTTTTGAAAGAGACCTAAAACTATGGATGCTACCCAAATGAAAGGGATAGGAAAGGAAGTTTCAACAGAATATTGTTGAAGCCTGTAATTAAATAAAAATAATAACACTCTTCATATTTGTACTTCACCCAGCATGTTAAAAAGAAAACCAACACCTCCACCAGTAACATGTACTTTTATATTACCACTTTATTAAATCCTTATTAATTTTAGTAGAGATTTTTGGGGAGGTGGTGTTTCTAAGTATGTAAGCATACAATCGTCAAGTGAAATTAATTTTGCCCAATTAATATTAGTCCTGAGTATTTTGTCTTATAGCATTAGGAAAAAACCTCTAAAATAATGTTGAATAACAATAGTCATATAAGACAAGAATTTTCTATTTCGGAATCCTTAACATAATTTATTATATTCATAATTAAAGGAGAAAAAATATGATTATAGCAAATCACATTTAGCAAATGCTAAAAAGGTATCATATAAAATTTCACATTCAATCCTTATAAAAGCACAATTAGAATAGGAGGGTACAAAAAATTATATTTTCACCAAACTAACAAACATCCTATTGTGTACCCCACTACAAAAGTATGTTCAAAATGGTCATTTAAAATGTCTCTATACCAGGGTGTCTGGCTGGCTCGTCAGTAGAGCATGTGACTCTTGATCTCAGGGTCATAACTTCGAGCCCCATGTTAGGTGTAGAGCTTACTTGAAAAGAAGAAAAGAGAAAAGAAATGAAAAGAAAAGGAATGGATTTTCAGGGGGCCTGGCTGGCTCCATCAGAAGAGCATGTGACTCTAGATCTTGGAGTTGTGAGACTTCATTCATATGAGGACTTTAAGAGACAAAACAGATGAACATAAAGGAAGGGAAATAAAAATAATATAAAACAGGGAGGGAGACAAAACAGAAGAGACTGATAAATATGGAGAACAAACTGAGGCTTGCTGGAGGGGTTGTGGGAGGGGAGATGGGCTAAATGGGTAAGGGGCATTAAGGAATCTACTCCTGAAATCATTGCTTCACTATAGGCTAACTAATTTGGATGTAAATTTTAAAAAATAAAAAATAAAATTAAAAAAAACAAAAACAAAAAATTAAAATGTCTCTGTACCATAACAATATTAATGTATCAAATTTAATGAATTTAGTTCAAGGATTATTATGTTAATTTGAATATCCTTGAGGGTCCTCCTTACCTCCTTCCCTCCCTCTCCCATTTTCATCTTTTGTGCCTTGTCTGTGAACTCTATGCTTAATCCCAGGTCATAAAGATTTTCTTCTATAGGTTCTTCTCAAAGTTTTATAGTTCCATATTTTACACTTAGAATTATGATCCATTTTGAGTTAATTTTTGTGTAAGGTGTGTGGCTTAGGTTGGTATTCAATTCTTTGCATGTAGATGTCGCATCGCCATTTTTTGAAGACTGTCCTTCCTCCATTGGATTGCTTTTGCAGTTCAGTTTCGCTCCTCCAGTTTCTCAAAATTCACTGGCCATTTTGGTGAGTCTCGTTTTGGACTCCCCTTTTGTTCTACTGCCTTAATTACCATAGCTTTATTAAATGTAAGTCTTAAAGTCAAGTAGTGTGATTCCTCTAACTTATTCTTTTAAAAAATAGCTTGGCCATTCTAGTTCCTTTGCCTTTCCATATATATTTTGGAATCAGCTTGTCTATATCTATCAGACATTCCATTGTGATTGTGATTTATATTGCCTAAATTCCATATAACTTCAATTTATCCACCAAAAAAAATTATTCTGGAAGCTGAATCATAATTCCTGGAATAAGTCTTCTGTTATCATGGTTTATCATCCTTTTAATCTACTGATGGATTTGGGGTACCTGGGTGGCTCTGTCAGTTAGGCATCTGACTTTGACTCAGGTCATGATCTCATAGTTTGTGAGTTCAAGCCCCGTGTTAGGCTCTGTGCTGACAGCTCAGAACCTGGAGGCGGCTTCAGATTCTGTCTCCCTCTCTCTATCTGCCCCTCCACTCGTCTCTCTCTCTCAAAAATAAACATTACAAATTTTTTAATATACCGATGAATTCAATTTGTCAATATTTCATTTATAATTTTTTTGCCTTTACATTCATAAATAAAGTTGACTTAGCATAGAGTTTCTTTGTTGTGTACATCCCATATAAGGTTTTGTCAATATGGCTGAGGTAGCTTCATTGAATGGATTTGGAAATTTTTCATCTTTTTCTATAATTTGGAATAGTTTAATATAGGAATTATCTATATTTTTTAAAGACTTTCTGAGTCTCTGCATATCTACAAATATCTTCCCTTGACAGGTGATTCATTTTGTGGCTGGGTATAGGATTTTTGGAATACTGTCCTTATTTGGTCATCTTGAAACATTTTCCCACAGTCTTACCTCCAGTATTACAGATAGGAAGCCTGAAGCCAGCCTATCTTTTTTCCTTTGAAAGTAATCTGTCATTTCTTTCTATAAGCATGTAATATTTTCTTTTCTATAATTGGAATTCAAGAATTTAATCAGGAAATGTCATTGGAGGTCTGGATTTCTTTTTTTTTTTTTTAAATTATAATCAATTCTACTTGGGACTCTATCACTCCTATAACCTGAGGACTCAAGCTTTTTCCTACTCAGATTTTCTTTTATGATTTCTTTATGTATTAATTCCTCATATGTTCCCTTTTTCCCTTCTAGTAAACTTTTATTATTCACATTCACATATCCTGGTCTGTATTCCAAGTCTCTTTTCTTAATTCCTTAGAATTCCACATCATTTATAAAACACTTCTAACATTTGACTTTCCAAAATAGCACTTTGGTTCCAACAAAGAATATTCTCTTCTCCATTAGTCTATTGAATTTGATGTAAGTATTTTAGTTCTAGACAGTTTTTTTGTTCTGTGTTAAATTGAATGCTCTTGGGAGTTCTCATTTGCCTTTTGTTTAAGTTCATCTGTTTTTTCCATTAGCTCTATTTTAATAGTAGTTCTGTGTTCTCCTTGTTAAACTTAGTCTTTTCCCTCAGGTTGCTGAATTTCCTTAATTCAGTGGTTCTTGACCTTGGCCAACATGAGAATCACTCTAGGAAGGTTTTTAAAATCCCAGTGCCCAGAATGCAGAGAAACCAATTAATGAAGGATCTCTGGGAATGGGATTCAGGCATCAGTAGGTAGCTTTTTAAAGATCCTCAGGTGATTTAATGTAGCAGCCAGGAGTAAGCACTACAGTCTTAAATAATTCTCATTTTATTTACCTATTTATGAGTGGATATTCCCTTAGAATTTGTAGAGGTTATAGCATTGGTGTCTCAGTGGGCACTTTTTTCTCTTGTGAGGTAATGGTGAAGAACCTGGAAACATGTTCACTCTGCCGAAAAATGGGAGGAGAGCCTGCAGCCTGTTTCAGATTCTGTGTTTCCCTCTTTCTCAGCCCCTCCCCCACTTGCACTCTGTCTCTCTCTCTCTCAAAAATAAATAAACATTAAAAATATTAAAACAAAGGTAATTTTTGATTGCACCTTGCTAGTTGTGTCATTCTAGATGGAGAGATGGAAGGGAGGTGAATAGCCATGCAGGTAAGCAGCCATTTTGCCAAAATCCCCTCTGAGATTCTTGGTGATTAAAACTTTATCACAATTTATATTTTTAAGATCAGATGATTAGTGTAAATGTCAAATGTCCATATCATTAAATTGGGTTCATAAAAAAATCTCATGTATATATACACAACAACGTGGATGAATCTCAAATGCATTAATGCTAAGTGAAAGAAGACAGACGCACAGGTATACACACTGTATAATTTCATTCCTATGATTCTGGAAAAGACAAAGGCAAACCATGAGGACAGAAAACAGATCACTGGTTGCCAGGGGCTAAGAGTCACAGGAGGTGATTGTCTACAAAGGCACTGGAGGGAAATTAGGGGTGATGGAACTCTTCTATATCTTAATTGTGGTGGCAGTTACATCATTATATGTATCTGTCAAAACTCCTAGTACTGTGCCCTAAAAATAAATATTTTATTGCATAAGCATTGTACCTCAGTAAGCCCTCTTAGAAAAAAATTTCATGTACCTCTTCCATAGTACTAGTCATTTTTCAGATCCCCAAAATGCTCAAAGCCTCTCAGCCTTTGTCCATTCTATTTGCTCTGCCAAGAAATTCCCATTTAACCTTTATGATTTGGATTAGATGCGGCATCCTCTGGGAAGTCTTTCACATCCCTGCAAGACTCCTTGTGCTTTTCTAACACGCAATGATTCCTGCTACCCCAGCCCTCCTTCTGTGCTGTTGCAGAAGCTTGCCTATGCATTTGTATTCCCTGGTAGACTGTAAGTCAACAAAAGCAAGGATTTCATCTTAGTTATCATTGTTTCCCCATCATGTGACTCAGTTCTAATTATTGAGTCACCTACAACGTGGCCAAGCAAGGTAGCTGCCAGCTAGCACATGTACCTATTCACTAGGAACTTGTGTTTTCAGGAACCTTCCAGGAAGCCCCTAAAAAAATCAGGAACTGTCCCAGAATTTACTTGAAAAATCTTTGCACTAGGGCATGTGTGTTCAGCTGTGGAGCTCACAAAGCAGATGAGCCATGCCACTGAGTTTTTGAACATGAAAAGTGGGTATCTAGAGGAAGATATTTTGAGAAGACGGAAGTGAGTTCCCTGAAAATCCATGGTCCATAACACCTCATTCATTTTTATAGCTGCAATCAACAAGAAAGCTTGTTCATTTGCCTTCCTTGCTTGACAATATAATTTCAGAGACCGATGAACAATGTTTTCAGCACTAGAATCAATACTTCTGATTACGGCTGCTTTTGTGCTGGTCTCTCCCCAATGGAAACATTGCCAGGAAAGAGGGGACGATCTATGGTTGCCCCACGATCCTGATGTTTTAGCTCTAGAAAGCTCTCTGTTCTAATAAAAAGCTGCATTCATTTTGAAAAATTTGAAGGCTCAGATAGGGGTAAGAGAAGACAATTGATAGCTTTGAGGCACTTATGATAAAGCTGTTGTACCTGAAAAAATAAGGACCCATCCACCCACCTCTGCTTCAGAATCACATTTCTTTTCCTTGATTCCAAGCCAAAGGTGTCTTGTAAAAGCTCTTCGTGTAGTTGTCCTCTCAATCTGTGCTCCCAAGGGATTCTTGTTCAAATGGTGGATGTAACACCTCCATTAGAAGGAGGGGCCTTCGCAGTCTCAAGCCACACCATCAAATGAGCAAGAAATGCAACTTTGCCTACTTGTATTTAACTGAATTAATATCTCTTTCACATTTAGCTCAGTGGTAGAACCTTTATATTGGTCATTTCAGGATTCTCCTCCTTTTTACTTTAGGATTGCATCTAAGTTCTGGGAAGCTGCAGAGAGCCCGATGTCCAGATGTGAGGGGGGAAGGGAGGCTGTGATCTTGTGATTTATAATAAGGAATACACATATTGGTTTTTGCTCCTTGTTCTTGACACAGGAACCCTTGTAACTTCCTAAATGATAAGGGCACTAGAAACATCTCTTTTTCTAATATTTGGTATTTGACCTTGGTTTCTGTTCCTGATACATTTGTAATTTCCTGGGTGACAGGACTGTCTTTTGTCCTATTGAGGAGACTCTGGGTATGCTCCCAGATGGCTCCTGAATAGGGGCCAGTCACTAGAAAGACCAAGCCACAATTAGAAGCTTGGAATTTTCAGCCTCACCCGCCATTCTCTTGAGAAGGGAGAAGGGCTGGAAATGGAATTAATGATCAATCACAATTATGTGAGGAAGCTTCCCTGACATACCAATAGTATAGGTTTGGAGAGCTTCTAGGTTGGCAAACGCAGGTATGGATCTGGAGGGCGACATACCTGATTTCCAGGGGGACAGAAACTCCTACACTCAGGACCCTCCCACACCATGCCTTTTTTTTTTAATCACTTCATCTGGTTATCTGTACCCTTTATCATATCCTTTACTAAACTAGTAAATGTAAGTGTTTCTCTGACTTCTGCAAGCTACTGTAGCAAATTAACTGAACTTGAGGAACGGGTTATGGGAACCTCTGATTTGTAGCCAGATTATAAAGAAGCTGACGATAATGTGGGGATGTACTCCTTGAAATTGGCATCTGAAGTAGGGTGGGACAGCCTTTTCAGACTGAACCCTTAACCTGTGGGATATGACATTTTCTCCAGGTAGATGGTATTAGAACTGAGTTAAATTGTAGGACAACCAGCTGGTGTTGCAGAGAATTGCCTGATGTGAGGAGAAACCACACATTTGGTGACCAGAAGTGAAGTGTTTTGTGTGACTAGTGAAAGAGAGACCCAGGAAAGAAACACCCAGTAGGGAAGAACTGGGTTTTTTGCCTGCCTTGGAGGAACGCTGAGTTTTCCCGTTTTTAGAGGCACATCTCATTCTCTTTTGTTCTCGTTTCTCTGCCATTTACTTCATCCCATCTGATCACTGATTGATGCAGGTCATTGCCTTCTCATTCCCTTTTTTCCCTCCTCCCATTCCATCTCTGCATCCTCATTCAACACAACTGCTGGATCTCTGTCTGTCTCTCTCTGTCATACAGAAACATTTAATCTTCCTATCATTGTGCAAGGGGTCTTTGAGGTTGTCTTGGCCCACCTACTTAGATACTCAAGAGCTCTGTGTCTCAAAAGCATCAATCCTGTTAGTGTCCCAATGTCATTACCTTATCTAAACCTGTTAAGCTTCCAAAGGCTCCCCTTCAAAATGCTATCACAACTGTCTCCTCTGTCTTAAGCCCTGGAAGCGTGGAATAAGTCTGTGCAGTTCCTGGGTCCATTAGGAAGTGGGGCACGAGGTTCTCGGCTCCCTGGAGTTCTATTTACTACACGTAGCTCCTAATTTACCTGAGTGTAGGTGGATGATGGATGGGTTGTGGGGCCCAAGTCTCTGTCTCAGGGCAGCCATGAGGCTCTAGACCACTAGATGCCACACAAATATATATATGGTCAAACCATACATATAAAGTCAAAAGCAAGTTTAATGGTGGCAATTTCATGCAAAATTAAATTAAATTGAGTAAATACCTACCAAATCACAATCTACAACTTTCAACCTGCCCACCAGCTTTACAAAGATTTTTAAATGCAAAGATTTGTAAATGTTTCTAGCAAATTGCATTTGTCCTTGATGACCTTCAGTTGTTCTTGCAAACTAATCAGGTGTTGTGCTTGTATATTTTGAACAAATTGTTTCTAAGGTGCTGACATGCTTCATTTGGAAGACCATTTAATGGATTATAAAATGTTTCCAGGTTTTTACAGTGTGGACAGAGTAGACTTTTTATAGGTAATACACATGATTTTAAAAAGATCACATAATGTTGAGAAGGTATCCAAAAATCTTTTATGAAATGACACATTTCTTTAAAACAGCAGTTTCTTTACACTCTTTGTTTAAATATCATCTTTACCTGAATGGACAGATATGGCACTTCTTTTAAAAAGAAATACTTGTTAGATAGCAGGACAGTGACAGTCACTTGAAAGGGCAGCAAATTTGAAACACCTGTCTTTTTGTAAAAGAAAAGTATATAACTCATTTTTAAGTCTGTCACATCTTTTAAGTACTTTGCTGTGACATAATATACAATCTGTATGTGGCACAAAAAAGTTTCAAAGTCAGTCCCTTAGTCTGCTCAGACTGCTATAACAAGATAACATGTGGACAGGGTGGCTTAAACAACAGAAATTTGTTTCTTAAAGTTATAGGAGATTGAGAAATCCAAGATCAAGATGCTGGCAGACTGAGTGTCTGGTGAGAGTCTACTTGCTGCCTGGTAGATGGCCGCCATCTTGCTGTGTACTTTCCTGGCCTTTCCTCAATGTGTGCTCATGCAGAGAGAAAGAAAGAGAGACAGAGAAAGAGAAAGAAAGAGAGAGAGACGTCTTCTGTCTCTTGCTTTCCTTACAAGGGCACTAATCCCATCATAGGGGCCCCACCCTCATGACCTCATCTAAACCTAATAATCTCCCCAAGAAGGCCATACCTCCAAACATCACACTGAAGGTTAGCACTTCAACATATGAATTTGGAGGGAGTACTTTCAGTCTTTCACAGCCCCCTTCTATTATAAAGTATTGTAAAAATTCTACTTGATATTAAAGGTCTTAATTTTATAAATTCACCAACATCCTTGATATTCTATAGTACTTGGCATACTTCTGGCTGTGGCATATTTGCTACAAGAGTTTGCTTATGAATGAGGCAATGAGTGAATGTGTCTCACATGTAGTATTATCTTGGCAGCCTTACACCACAATTCTTTTTTAATCTCATAAGCCCTTACATTTAATAAAGAATTCAATTGTTGAGATTATATCTTTCCTTGCTCATCTTTACTATAGTGACTCACCAACAGTACTTTTTGTGGATTTCATTATTGAAGCCAATCTGTCAAATCCCATAAGGCAAAACTTGTTAGAAACATCTGTACTTGATCTGTTGTCAACCTCCTGCTCTGCATGCTTGTTTAAATGCTTATTTCTTCCATGGCATTTTCTGTGAGGATTCCAATAGTGTTTTCTGATGGAAGGATGCATTGTAGTTTGTTACCATATTGTTTTCTGTAGTCATTTTTTATTGTTGTAGGAAGACAAATGTTCTCCCAAAGCTAAGTGACTTTTTATCCATCACTAATAAATAAAAAGAGTTTTGAAATTTTGTATAGTACTGGACAGGGACTTTAAACATCAATGAAAAAATATTAATATTTGTCCTCTCAGTTTTGATGCTGTTAAAAAAGTCTTGCTAAATGTGATGGCTTCATTCAGCCATTCTCCACTTAATTAAGCCCCACAGACGATGATTTGAGTGATTTTTCTGAACTCCTCCAAGGAAGGCACAGAGCTAGTTAGTACCACTCTAGATGCATAGGGATGTGTTAGGGCTGTAAGACTTACTTCCTCGGAGCTCCAACTGAGAAGTATTGCAAAAATCTCAAGACAAAATAGAATTTAGGGTTATATCCATCATCCATAATAGTAGCTATAAATGTTTATTTTAAAAAGGCTTATTTAAGCTAAATAAGAATCACTGCTAACCTTTCTGCATTATAGAATTCCCATCCTTCTTTTTGGATTCGTAGGGACATGACTGTCATATGGATCTACTGAAGACCCCATGTCATTCCATACATTGATGAGTAGAAGGCTAAGATCTTTTCTGTGTTTTTGATCAAAAAGTAAATATAGGTTTAAGTACTAAATTAGATATTTTATTCTCATACCCCCCAAAGAAGTGTTTCATTTTGGAGATAAATGGTTTAGGAACACAAATATCACTGTTTTGTTTTGTTTAATTTTTTTTTGAGTCACCATGCCAGTTTTCATTGAGAATTGGAAATTGTGAAGGTGAGGGGGGTGATTATGCAGTATAATTTACATAATAGCAATAGCAAAAGCTACGTAGACACAGAATCCCAGGAATCTGTGTTCTATTTGTTGTACAGCACTAATTCAGGAGAGGATGCCCCTGTAAATTAGCTGTAGCTCCTTTATTCAGGTAACAGAATGAAAAGCACACGGGGGATCAAACTCAACCTGCCACCTGGAGCTGAGCCCTGCTGGCCTGCAGATCCACAAGTAGTATCACAGCAAAACAATGGCAAGTAAACACCTGAATGTGAGTGTGTGAGTGTGCTCAGCATTGATTTCAACCTCCAGGATTCTTGCACTCTTCTAACCTAAGTTCCAGGAAGACTTATTAACATACAACACTCAGATGCATATATACATCCTCTGAGCAATTTTCAGAATTAGCTGGTTATGACTTGAGTTCAAAATATATTTCTGGCAACCATGTCAGACTATGAGCCAGTCCCCAAAAACATCTTATCATTTCTCATTATTCATTCCTTTGGGATGAAAAATGTGTCATGGTGCATTTGGTCAGTAAACAGACTCACTGACTATGTTATAAGAAATAGGAATTGGGATCTACATGAATGTGGGAGTAGCTGAGGCAACAACAGCTGCAGGGGAAGGATGAGAGAGACAGTCACTTGTAACTCACAGCTGGAAGCACTGGAATTCTCAGAGATGTCTGAGAAGCCACCATGTCTGGCTGCAAAAGTATAGACTTGAGATGAGGAGTAGCCATGTTCAACAAAACTGAGTTTGACAACATGACTTCCTAAAAAATATTACCACTGCATTTACTTCTGCATTCTCATGCAGCTCTTCTCACTGGTAACGAGATTTTCTCATTCAAACCGGGAGCCTCTCAGGGAACAGAGTGCTAAGAAATGTGGCTGCCAATCTTAGGTGGGACTCCTGGTGGTGCCAGTTGACCACAGAGAGTTGAGCAGAAAGACTGATGTTTGTTATGTTTTCTCTATGCCAACTACCAACTCGGGGCTTTATGTACCTGAGTCTGTTTAGTTCTTGTAATAGCATGGAGGAGTGGCAGTTCTTCCAGGTACTCAGATGCTAAGACCAAGACAGGATGGAAGCTCCACAGCCCGTGGGACTTCCTCCTTGCTACATGGCATTGTCTTGGGTCATATGTGTCTCCTTTGCTGGACTCCAGGTTCATTGGAGAGGGGGATCTCTCTTATCTTTGGTTCTTCAATTAATTGGCATTTTTGTATATTTCAGTATTGCATCTTTACATATTAGGAATTCAGTAAGTATTTTTCTTTTTTTTTAAACATTTTTTTTGAATGTTTATTTATTTATTTTGAGAGAGAGACACACACAGAGAGAGAGCAGGGGAGGGGCAGAGAGAGAGGAGACACAGGATCTGAAGCAGGCTCCAGGCTCTGAGCTGCCAGCACACAGCCCAACGCAGGGCTCGAACTCACGAACTGTGAGATCATGACCCGAGCCGAAGTCGGATGCTTAACCGACTGAGCCACCCAGGCACCTCCTGAATTCAGTAAGTATGTTTCAGTTAGAGTGTTTAATCTGGAAACAGAAAGCCAAATATGTGGATGAGAAGGTGGATAATCATACTCACCACTGAACACCATGCTTCCTTCCTGCCATTTTGGGTATGTGTATTTTGAAACATGAATTCTTGCCTCACTCCCCAAAGCCATTTTCTTGAGAGGCATGTATCTGGTTTGTCTCCTGGACTCTAGGCAGGGCTCCATTCCAGCTAGATGTAAGACCATCTTTCATTGAATTAATTAATTTGTTTAAAAATTCTCACTGTCTCTCCTGAATTTGCTCAGGAATACAGAGAAAGGAACCAAGATGGGACTGAACATCCTTAGTTGTGGTCCGTTCTCAAACGGCACATGTGATTTGATAGAGTTTTTGCATTTAAGAGAAGCATCTGTTAGCTTGGTTTCTGGAATTTGCTTTCACTCTGAACCCGTCCAGTCTGTCTCTCCCAGCTTCTAAAAATATGATCTTATTTTTACTCTCCTTTCAACTTGAAACGGACATTGAATACAGACATCTCATACCATTTACACCCAGAAGGCTGTCAGCAGAGGCGCTTGGGGAGAGAGCGTGTTTAATTCTGAGAAGGAAACAGAATGTATACACACCCAGCAAACTGAAATGTTTTACCTTGGCTCTGGCTTCCACCGCCTCCACGTATGGTAGCAGCTACCAAGGCTTAGCTATGAATCTCCATCATCATCAGAGCACTGTTGATGGGAATAATTGCTAAGGTTTTCCTGCTTTGTAGACTCTGGGCCCAGCCAAGTTACCAAGTCATCGTTAGCCTGGGCTGCTGATTCAGTTCCATTTGCTGACTCCACTTGGGGTAACTATTTCATGACCAGTTTACAGGGGGTAGAAATCAAAAGTACAACCTTATTTTCTGTTGGTCTCTTGTCTTCTGCTGGTCCCTTCCATCTTCCTTCTTTGGTCTTTGGAGCATGCATGACACAGTCACCCCAGCTCCTATTGGTGCTTGGAGTGGCTTGGAGGTTGATCAAAGTCAACCCTTCTTAGGCTGTGAACCACACCATTGGTGCATTTGTGCTTCTGCCTAAACCATGCCTCAGGAGGAATCATTGGCATCCCTCAGGGCAGAAGTGCATGCTGCCTTGGGCTCCAGGGGCATTGTCACTTGCTGGAGTGGCATGTTCCTAGGAGAGTCAGATAATTCAATAACTATCAATATCCCCCCAATCCCAGAAGCCAGGCCCCTATAGCAAGAAACTGCATGTGCTTTTCCCTTATAGCCTTTGAGAAAGACCAAAGCACTCACATCCTCCAGTGACCTGAAGAAGGAAGAGAAGTGTTTTTACATTTTTATAGTCTCTGCTATTAGTTATTCCTCTGCCTCCTCCTCCTTCTCCTGATCCTTCTGTTCCTCTTCCTCCTCTTCCTCCCTCCCTTTTCTTCCTCCTCCCCCTCTTTTTCCTTCTTTCTCTCTTTCACCTCCTTTTCCTTTTTCAGTGACTCCTAGGTTAAAAACTAAAAAGCCCACTGGCTCTCATGCACTGCTGGTGTAGGTGCATTTTGTATGACCACTTGGGTACACTGTTTAATTACATCTAATAATGTAGCACCAGCAATGTGTGAGAGTCCATGGTCTTTTTAGTTTTTATATATAATGTGGTCCAGAAATTCTACTCCTCGGAACAAACCCAATAGGAATGCATACATTTGTGCATCATGAGACATGTGCTAGAATGTTCCTAGCAGTGTTATTCATAAGAGCCCCAAACTGGAAATAACACAACTGCTCACCATCAGTAGAAATCAATGACTGGTTTGTGCGATATGTACACAGTGTCCTACAACAGCAATGAGAATAAACAAAATACAACTATTTGCAATAATGTGAATGAATCACACCAATGTATTGTTCAGGATAAGAATCCAGACACAAAAGGGTGCGTATTTTTGTGTTGAGTCCAGTTATGTAAAATTTGGAAACAAGAAACATTAATGTATGGTGTTAGCAGGCAGGATACGGAGTGGTCTGAGTCTGGAAGGGGTGGAAGGAGGCTTGGGGGCAGAACTGGCAACGCTCTATTTCTTGATCTGGGAGCTGGTTCCATTTGTGTGTTCAGTCCATGTGGGTTCATTTAGCCACACACTGGTCATTTGTGAACTTTCCTGTGTATATATGTCTTACTTCCATGATTTTAAAAGATATGAAAAACCAAAATATAAAGTCCATGAAGATAGAGTTTATGTATGTGTTGTTTCTCCCCCCACCATGACATCCGCCTCCAAATTAGCTGTCTACAGAGAGTAGTGGCTGGCAAGTACCTCACTTGCTCTCTGTACTCGGCAAGATCCTCTAGCCAGTGGTCCCAGCTCATTACCCAGCCCTCCACCCCAAACTCACGTTTCCTCCTTCCGTGTAATCTACATTACAGATGTCCATCAGCCTCTCCCCCAAATTTCCCTCTCTACCAGGATCCCCAAGGCTCTGGATCCATTGCCCTAACCGCTGCCCCCTGCAGTTTGGGGCCTTAACAGGGCAGGCCTGACACAGCAGTAACTATTGGTGCATGTTGAGGGCCTGGAAGCAGAAACATAGCTCTATCTCTCCATAATCCTGTGCTATCTCAAACCCCCATGTCACTTAACTCTTTTGGATGATGGCATTGAACATTCCTATTTAAATGTGAAAACGGAAGTGGCATACCTCTACTACATGATAATGCACCCATTAATCAGACTTTCCTTAAAGTGCCCTGTGAGCTAGAGGATCTTCAGCCAACACTTCTTTGGGTGTGGTCATCAGATGTTGGACTTTAAAGTTTTGAAGAGTGGGCTGAACATTTTCTTTCCCTCTTGTGTTTAATAATCGTATTCTGTCCTTTTTTGACATAAATTGTGGGTACCAAAGATTTACCTAGATTTTCAAACTGCTTTTTTATCTGCTACAGTATTTATTCAAATGATGTCTGAAGTAGAAGCATGAACACTTAAAACAGATTAAGGTGGAGTTATTGACCCCTCTCAGGTGTTCAGGTCAGTATGGGGGCTCTGAGGAGCTCAGATTAGAACATCAGGTATCTTGTCCAATCTTTTCATTTTACAACCTCATGAGTGAAGTGGCCAAGGTCTCTCTGGCCAAAATGACTGAGCTGGGTCAAGAATCCCCCTCCCAAACCAGGACTCTGACACCTCTCTGGCATGGGAGGGGTTCTGGTTTCCTGTCTTGCCTCAACATCTGCAATTGGCATCTCCTTCTGTGTTTCAGGTTTGACTTCTTAAAGCTTGGATCCTCCTTAGATGTTTGTAACCTCTGTTTTAGGAGTATGAGTTTCCTGCTAGAGCCAGACGCTGGGAAATTAGGGCTTTCCTCAAGGAAACCTGAGCATTGGCTTCATAGTTCAGGGATTCTGGAGTAGGTTCTGCATAGATAGGGGAAAGATCAAGGAAACTTGGAATCTGGGAGAGTAATCCAGCCCTCCATCTTCTGAATTACTTGCATGGGGTGGGTGAAATTGATGTACAATGAGTTTCATCTTTGAATACACTTTTTAACCCTTTAAAGTGGGGGGGGGGCGCCCGAGTGGCTCAGTTGGTTAAGCAACTGACTTCAATCATTGACTGAGGTCATGATCTCACGGTTCATGAGTTTGAGCCCTGCATCATCTCTGTGCTGACAGCTTAGAGCCTGGAGCCTGCTTCAGATTCTGTGTCTCCCTCTGTCTCTGCCCCTCCCCTGCTTGCACTCTGTCTGTCTCTCTCTCTCTCAAAAATAAACATTAAAAAAAAAGTGTGTGTGTGTGTGTGTGTGTGTGTGTGTGTGTGTTGTCAAAGCCCCACCAGCCAAAGACTCCAGGAACACTCCTGGAAGAACAAAGTCAGGTTCATTTAACTTTCTACATCAGGGGAAGGGGAAAGCCCACCTTGGGGGAATTGGGGGTATGGCCTTAAGAGGACATTGAGAGGGGCTGTTCATGAGACCAGGGGCTTGTTGGGTGATTCTAAAGATGGTTTACATAAGTGGAGGCTGGTTCTAAGCAGGGTGTTTTTAGGATGTAGGAACAACCCCATTGATGAGTGTCTTGGTAATTTTTATGTAGGAGGCAAAAGGATTAAAATGGGGCTGAAGTTGTCACTGGTAAAGGAACATGAGTTAATTATTAGTTATTTTTGTGGTTGCAGCATGTCCTTATCTCTAATGAGGTTTAGATAAGACTACGGAGAGGTCTTGTTTCTGTCTTGTTTCACTCAGTGTCTTTGTCTGAATATTATTTACATTCTGCAAAAGTTGTTTGCACTCACTTGGTAGCACTAGGCCCTGTTTGTTGCCTGATGTCACCTGGAATGGCTGTTCTTTAAACACACACAACATACTCACACATATAGTTATGTCCAGACCCATGTTCATATTTATATACTGTGGGCATGTCATTAAATGATGCAATATATTTCCGAGTACCTGGCATGGTGTGTATGAGGTATGCAGTCTGGAGAGACTGTCTTGCATGGAGGCTAATCACAGACAGGTTGTGATTAATTCTTAACTCAATTTCTTCACCAAAGTCTCAACTTTCTCATCCATAAAATGGGGATAATAATACCTATGGTATAGATCTGTGAGAAGTCAACAGGCATGTGCCTGCAAAATGGTAGAACATGCCTTGGAAATAGTAATGAACACACACATGATCAACCCCTTTGATCCCTACAGCCATCTCTATGGTCTGGACTGGGATAAATGTGCCAGAATTTTGGCAGAGAAGCCTGACACCAGAGCCTAGATCGTGCAGTTGCATTCTGCTTCCTGGTATTTGGCAGTGAAGGCAAACCCCTGTCTGAGCTATGTGTGTATATCAATGAGGGCAAAACACTGCTCCCACCGTGATAGGAAGGTCCAATGCAGTCAACTTGCCACGTGGGTAGCTGACTGTTACCATATTTAGCATTGGCTAAAGCCAAATGGACGCCAGAGAGTTAAGGAGGTCATTGATGCTGTCCACACATGCCACTTTCTAGGGAGAGCCATTTGGTGAGGTTGGAGAGTCATACATGGGTTCATGAGGCCCCCATCTAGGGCCCCTACTCTGAGACTTCCTAATTAGTCTGTGATGTTTTTACACTCCCCCACTCCTCTCCTTCTGTCACAGTGGAGTCCTCCTTATGGTCTTTCCATCTTGGTAGGAAAGCAAGGTGTCCCATGCCCTTCCCAGGAGTGTTTGCATTTTAACATTACTGTTTAAAGTGCTATTGTGTCAAGCATGGCTCATTCCTCTATGACCACAAAGTTGGACCTGTGGGAGCAGAGATCATTATTTGATTTGACTTCTTGACTCTTGGAAAGGACACCTAGGGTAGCTGGCTTGCCTCCTGGGTGGATGTGGAAACCCCACGGGGATTCACAGAGAAATTTGAGGAAAACCTGATTTGCAACAATTCTCAGAAAACTTCCATAAGGTGAGCTGAGGAAGAAGAGCGTGGTGCTAAAGTCTGGAAATCCTGGATTCAAAGCCAGGCTCTACCAAGTCCTAGAAGGTATGACTTTGGGCAAGTTACAAACCCTTGGGAAGAGTCATTTCTTCCTCTGTAAATTAGGAACAATTTAGACTGACTTCCCCCAGGATTGTTAAGAAGTTAAATACAATCATGCAGGTCTATCACACTAAGTTTCCAGTGGATGTCAACGTGTTCCTTCAGTCCCAGTCACTGCCCTGTGATGCAGCAGACCCCTCCAGTCACTTCTATATCATTGCTGGCCCTCGTCAAGCTGCAAAGTTGATAGTTGTATGTCTCATTAAGGGGTCTCAGAGTCTGAGCCTCCCAAGAGGAAACCAAACATAAAAAACAGAGGTGTTAGGTAAAGTTGTGGCTTTTTGCCAGTGAAGCCCACCATATCAATCTGCAAAGATGTGATTCCTTATTGTCAGGATGATACGACTAGTCTTAATGTCATGGCAGGGACTCTGAGCAATTGTTCTCTCTTTTTTTTAATGTTTATTTATTTTTGTGAAAAATAGAGACAGAGTGTGAGCAGGGGATGGGTAGAGAGGGAGAGAGATACAGAATCTGAAGCAGGCTCCAGGCTCCAAGCTGTCAGCACAGAGCCCAATGCGCGGCTCGAACTCACGGATCGCGAAATGATGACCTGAGCCGAAGTCAGATACTTAACTGACTGAGCCCCCCAGGTGCCTCTGAGCAATGAGTTAATAAAATCATTAAATTAAATTAAAATTAATCATCAAATTAAAATTATTAAATAAATTTAATAAAGCTTTCAGGGCTGAGGTCAAAACCACCCACTGCTTGGGTTTACTCATCTGCTTTCGAAGCTCAGCCATGCATATCCACTGTACTTGTGGTTCTTAATCCATCTGAAGGGGGGGATTGTTTCATGATTTGCTATCATAGGCATCCAGCTAGGACATGGGCCTGCCTCCTCCAGCAAGAAAACAGGCCAAGGTGGAGCGCAAAGGCAAAAAGCTGGTGTTCTCAAGGAATATGAGCCAATGGCTTGCAATGGTTGGAATTGAACAATTTCTTTGTGCATCACCCACAGAGTTTAATAATATACCAAGAGGATTGGTTTGTGTCCTTTCTAAGGGGTTGAATAACCACAGACTTGCTCTTCTATGAACCTGTCTGTGACTAGCACAGCCTTCATGGAAAACTCTTTGCTCTAAATATTTATAATTCTCATAGTAGGTTAATAACTGCTATATGCCTAGCCAACAGCCATCTCCTGCCTTTTTTCCTTGCCAGCAGAGGCATACCATCTACTCTGAAAAAGGTCAGATACTCACTTTCCTAGACACCTTTTCACTAAGACATGGGCATTGACCCAATCTTGGCCAATGGAACCAGAAGAGCAGTCAGCTAAGGGCTTGAGAGAAGTATTTTCCTCTGTATTCAAAGAGTAGCACAGAGGAGAAAACACCCCTCTGCCCACACTGGACTATATATGTGAGGATGCAAAGTCAGCTCTCTGGTATCCACGAAGGTAAAGCTGAGAGAATCAGAAAAGCCACACGGGAGCCTTGATGTGAATGGACCAGCTGTGGAGCTGCCCACTCATGAATTTCCTGTTATATGAGATAATCTACGTACCCCAGTTGATTGTGGCAGACACTACTATTTATGTGGAAGTATTCACCCACATTCCTTGCGAAAAGAATCACAATTTTATTTATTTGGGAGGAGATTCTCTTAGCCTCTTTGCTGGTGGGGACGGTGGGGCGGTGGTGGGAGGCATATAAATTATCCTGAACAGCAGGCTGTTAAGAAAAGTCTTCTGGAGGGCCCTGCGAAATATTCTTCTTTTCTAATAAGAGAGAAATATGTGAGTATAAAGGTCTGCCAGCCTCTTCTCTTTTGAAAAAAGCTGTATGAGGTCACATTCTCTAAGACTGTGTCCATTCTCTTAGGACCAGAAGAAGGTCAGAGACGCCATAGAGGAGGCACCAATGAGCTGTTGAGCTGACCTCCAGTCATGTGAATTCAGGGTTTTCAATAAAAACCATTTAGTACTATTTGATTTGTAGCCATGGGTTGGGCATTCCCCTGCTAAAGAGGTGTTGAAATGTTCAAGCTTAGCCCAGAGCCCTAGAAGGGCTGGCGAGGAGGGAAGGGTAGATTTTAAGAGTGATGCAGATTAGTTTTCCAGTCTAGACAAATGGGATGCAAACCATGTTCTTAGGAAGGGGGAACCGGAATGAGCCAAAATACCTGGTCAAGTAACAGACCGGTTCCCTCAGTTAGGGGCTCTGAAACAGGCTAGGGGACATACGGGATGACCACTGGAATGGCTGAGGACAGGAAGACAGGTTTCAGCACAGCCAGGGTGGGGCTGGGCACCTAGTGGCCTGAGGGCTGCATCACAAATGATGGGAGAGTGGAGGCAGCTGTTGTCTCCAGGAGGCTGGACACAGCCCTCTTGCCATAGTAGGGGGAAGTAGAAATTAGTTTCAGTGATTTGTTATGAAGGCTAAGTCAGTGACCGTTTTATCACCCAAATCCACAGCCCTGGACTGTGCTACCAGATTGCTGTGGTTTGGTGAAACGATGGATGCCCTGTGTTTATCTTCATCTCCCCAGCTAGTTTGTAAACACCTTGGAGACCCAAACTTCAGTTATCTTTCTCTGATTACCCTGTGTGTGGGTATCGAATACTTGATTTTTAAATTTGATTCAACAAATATTTATTGAGATCATACTCTGCTCCAGGCACCATGCCACACGCTGGGGATTCAGCAATGAACATTTGCTGCGAGGAGACTTTCCATCAATGCAGTCTAACAGATAACCCTTGGGAGTATACCCAGTGGGGTTTCTGCACTAATCTGTCTCGACCACTAGAGGCCAGAAGAGGAGGCCCTTTTGCAGGACACTATGCCCTCCCTGGTGGCACTGCCAGGAATCTGAGGGGCCAGGCTCAGGACACCACCTAAGATCTAAGACGGAGGCAGAGATGGGGACAGTCTACTTTGTGATTATTTCTGAGTGGTGTGCTTGGGGTTGGGTTTTGTTTTTTCTTTCTTCCCAAGGCACTCTGCAAATTGGAAAATCACTCAGTCATGCTAATGGTGACAGCGTGAGACCTCTGTCAAATTACTGCAGTGCCTGTGCTCTGGGGAACACTGCCTTTTAAGTTGCAAAATGCCTTCTTTTACAATAATGAACATCTTTTGCTAGCATAAGAATGCACCAGAGGGTTCCCAAGAAAATTGAATAGGCTCTTTCCCACGGGTAGTTTTCTGCCTCCCTCATGCTCCTCACCCACCTTGGTCTAGAGTAATTATGAAATGATCAGTTTTTCCCCAGCTGATGGCGATGGGGGAAATCTACTCAATATATGAGCCAGAGCCTCAGATTGTATCAGTTCCTCAGTCCTTTGGCAATTGTGGCTCAATAGAGGATTAAAGAGCTCTGGGTGTCAAGAAATAGCCACATTCCTTTATCTCCTTGTCAATTTTCTCAACCTTTTAGTTATTAACTTCTGAACTTGGTCGCTTTACAATGAATGGGAAAATCGTGAGTCTTTCTTTACCCTGTTTTGTTGCTTGCAGTTTTTCACACCTGTGGTGAGATGACCCCAACTTTGCCACCAGGGACTAACTGGCAGAGATGCTGGAGTATCTGCACGATGTAGGGCGCTTGTTAGCGTTTGGACCAGGAGCAAGTGGAGCTCTGAAGCTTGTGGGTATGGGCTCCAAAAGAGTCAGAGACAGAGTTAACAATCCTATAGTCTTATTTATGTGAGGCCACACAGTTGTTAAGTTTCCCATGGAGGGGCGCCTGAGTGGCTCAGTCAGTAAAGCATCCGACTTCAGCTTGGGTCATTATTTCACGGCTTGTGAGTTCAAGCCCTGCGTTGGGCTCTGTGCTGACAGCTTAGAGCCTGGAACCTGCTTCGATTCTGTGTCCCTCTCTCACTCTGCCCCTCCCCTGCTCATGCTCTGTCTCTCTCTCTCTCTCTCTCTCTCTCAAGAATAAATAAAACATTAAATTTTTTTTTTTAAGTTTATCATGGAATTGCCTGCTATGAGTGACTGGCTACATTATTTTGGATTTATACCCTAAACATTTGAGGAAAACATCAAAATCAATACATTTAATGGAAAACCACTTATCTCCAATCATTGACATTTCAGTCAACAAGACTTTATTGAGCATCTGTTAAGTGCTGGTCAATATCTGGATACTGGGAAAAGTAGAAGGCAGATTGGCTAAGATTATGGCCCATGCTAAAATCAAAAACACAGGAAACAATACATGTTGGTGAAGATGTGGAGGAAAAGGAACCCTCAGCCACTGTTGGTGGGAACGCAGACTTGTGCAGCCACTGTGGAAAACAGTGTAAAGAATCCTCAAAAAATTAAGAATAGAATTACCATGTGATCCCAGTAGTTCCACTATGGGTATTTACCCTAAGAATACAAAAACACTAACTCAAAAGATATAAGTACCCTTAGGTTTGTTTATTGCAGCATTATTTACAATAGCCAAAATATGGAAGTAGCTCAAGTGTCCATTGATAGATGAATGGATAGAGAAGATGGTGTATATATATATCTCCAATAGAGTATTTCTCACCCATAAAAAAGAATGGAATCTTGCCATTTGCAAAAACATGGATGGATCTAGAAGGTATAATGCTAAGTGAAATAAATCAGTCAGAGAAAGACAAATATCATCTGATTTCACTCATATGTGGAATTTAAGTAACAAAATAAGCAAACAAAGAAAAAGGTCCAAACCAAAAAACAGACTCTTAACCATTGAGAACAAACTGATGGTAACCAGAGGGGATGTGGGTGGGGTATGGGTGAAATAGGTGAAGGGGATTAAGAGTACACTTATCATGATGAGCACTGAATATAGAATTGCTGAATCACTATATTGTACACCTGAAACTAATATAACACTGTATGTTAACTGTACTGGAATTATCTATGCATAATATACAGATAACATATAATTGATTTTTATTTTAGTTTTTTTATGTTTCCAGAATTTGCCATTTTGTTTTGTTTTTTAAAATATGAAATTTATTGTCAACACCCAGCGCTCATTCCAACAGATGCCCTCCTCAATGCCCATCACCCGCTTTCCCCTCCCTCCCACCGCCCATCAACCCTCACTTTATTCTCAGTTTTGAAGAGTCTCTTATGGTTTGCCTCCTTCCCTCTCTGTAACTTTTCCCCCCTCTTTCTGCTCCCCCATGGTCTTCTGTTAAGTTTCTCAGGATCCACATAAGAGTGAAAACATATGGTATCTCTCTTTCTCTGTATGACTTATTTCACTTAGCATAACACTCTCCAGTTCCATCCACGTTGCTACAAAAGGCCGTATTTCATTCTTTCTCATTGCCAAGTAGTATTCCATTGTGTATATAAACCACAACTTCTTTATCCATTCATCAGTTGACAGACATTTAGATATAATGTATTTTTAAAGAAAACAAAAGGAATACAGGGCCATGGAGTTAGATCACATGATTATGAATCTTCCCCACACTACTTCCAGTTTGAAGCTGACCTTGCACAATTTATTTCATCTCTGTCCGCTCTCCTTAGTGACCCTCAAGGTCACCACAAGGTGAAGGATTCTGTATCCTGAGTCACCCCATGGAGAGGAACTGTTCAAGAGAGCTGTTGACTTTTATCACACTATGGTGTGAGTGAGAAATAAAATGTTGTTATGCTAAACCATTGAGATTTTAAGCTTTGTTGTCACAGCAGAACCCTAGCTGACACTAGCTATAATGGCCATTCTTATTCTCCTGACCTCTGCCTATCTGCTGAGCACTCTTCCTTCAGGGATCCCTGTGGCCCCCATCCCTGTCCAACTACTACCCTCAGTCCACTTCCTCTGCTGCTTCTCCCTCTCTCTACACTTGCCTCCATTTCTCACTGCTATGAGCATCCTGGGTCTCTTGTCCTACCCCATCTCTGTAAGCCAGGCAGACATCTAGGTCACAGATGTGATACCCAAAGGACAGAGGTCAGAGCTGGGTAGTGTCATGGAAACACCAATGGACATACCCCACCTTATGCCTTACAGCCTCTGAATTGGAAACCAGTCTGTCCCAGAAGAGGCAGCCTTCTATACTCTATCTTACAATTCACAAAACATGGTGGCCTTGCATGGCAGAGCTAGCCCAAGGTAGAAGGGCATTCATTTTACACCAACTTGTCTCCCCAGACCTCTTGAGATCAAAAAGTGTTCCTCAAAGTGTGTTCTAATAGACCGCTAGCCCCCAAGGTGCTCTGTGAAGAATGTGGGGGAGAGTCAGCCTAGATGGTATCACACAAAACACTCCCATCTTGAAATTTCCCACACACATCAGCACATTAGGGTTTTGACAAGTCCCGTGATAAAATGACCACTTTAACGTGGTTTAACCAAACTTGTTCCACCCTAGACACATCTTCTCCTTTCTC
Source organism: Panthera tigris (assembly GCF_018350195.1). Lineage (NCBI taxonomy): Eukaryota > Metazoa > Chordata > Mammalia > Carnivora > Felidae > Panthera > Panthera tigris. The sequence goes on from NC_056662.1 coordinate 43,822,845, forward strand.
TCACTAGCATCATTAAGAACAAATTTATAGAAATGATGATTTTGAGAATTAATACTTAGTCTCACAGCCTCTGACCTTCACAGCATCGATTGGAGCTATATTACAGGAATTTGATATTGATTGTTGGGATAGTAAAGAAAGTAGAATTCTTTAAGTTTCCTATTTTAACTTATGTGATTTTTATAGTTTTATACTATTGCCTCCCAATGATGATTAATATGAAGTCATGTAACTAAATTCAGTGATTGCTAAGATAATAAAATGGAGCTGTTTTTCCCTTTAATGTAAGAGTATCAAAGACTTTTCATTTGATGGATGGGGATGGCTTACTTTTATGTACCTAGTTGTGCCTTACTTTTCACAAAAATGAGTTCTGAGGATTCGTATAAATCAAACTTTTGAAAAGAGCATCTCACTTTCTCATTGGTTTACATTATCAGTATTTCTTTCATCTTACTTGATACCAATCCGTATGAATTCATTGTTTTCTATCATTTGTCAGCCTAATGTTTTAATCCATTAGCTAAATAATCAGTAAACTGCTAACTACACAAAGGAACCTAGCAGGGAATCATTAAATAAATGATCATTCACTACAGATAACTTTTGTAGCTTTGGAACCTTCTGTATTACAAACACTTAATAAAGATGATCTAAACAAACAAGTAAATTTGTTCTTTAAATTTAGCGCAGAGCACACCCAAATACAGGGATATTTGAGCAAAGCCTAAATTTATGTCTGCAGTCAGAAATGTATATCCCGGTTGGGAATCATTTCATATTTTTAGAATAAGTGAGAATGTATGCAGAAAGAGTAGACATAACATTTTAATATAATCGCTAAAGAAGTTCTGGGAAGCAATTTTAAGTAGAAATGGTGTTATGTGGTCAGGTTGGGGCAAGAAAAAGGAATTATACCAAGATTCTGCAGAGAGGAGAACAGGAAAGATGGGGTGTTGTAAATGTCCTGTTTTAATCATTTTGTTCTTTGTGTTAACTCTGCGTCGCATGACGCATTCTGTTCCCTCTTGTATTTGCCCAGCTCCGAAGCATTTGGTCAGGCCTTGGTGTCTGCTGTCAGCTCTGCCTTCAGGGTTTTGCGGTGACTGGCAGCCCTGGCCTGCCCCAAAATGGCCCTTCTTATCAGCTGCTGGCACATACTTCCTCTCCAGGCAATGCCCATCTTCATTCAGGCTGGGGACCAGGGGAGGTGTCATTGGCTGCTCAGCCATGACTGGCAAGGGCAGGTGTGCAGAGGCTATCTCTTGCCCTGCCCATCAAACCTGGCCACTTTCTCCATCCTCCATCACCTGAGGGAAACGGAAGGGAGGGCTGGCCCTTAGCAATGGGATTCCATCCCTGTGCAGGCACCAGCAACCTTCTGGGTGGTTGGAGAGAGGTCCATGCTGGCGGGTGCCATGTTACATGGGAGTTTGCTTATCTGGCACACAGTCTAGGTAGAGGAGAGGCATTAGAAACTAGAGGCACTAAAGGCTGTTTACTTGGTTCAGGCAATTCACCCTGATGATGCCTGGAGGGATTCTTTTGTATTATTCTTTATATTTTCCATTAAGATATAACATACATGATATACCTAAAGTGCATTTAAGAGTGTATAGCCCTAGGGGTGCCTGGGGGGCTCATTCGGTTGAATATCTGACTTCTACTCATGTCATGATCTCACGGTTTGTGAGTTCAAGCCCCATTTCATGCTCTGTGCTGACAGCTCAGAGCCCAGAGCCTGCTTCGGATTCTGTGTCTCCCCCTCTCTCTCTGCCCCTCCTCCACTCATGCTCTGTCTCTCTCTCAAAAATAAGTAAACATTAAAATTTTTTTTTAAAAGAGTGTATAGCTCTATAAAACTTTATCTGTTGTATTCTCTATGATCACCTTGGGCTGCCATAACAGAGTACCACAGACTTGGTGGCTTAAACAGCAAGAATTTATTTTCCCATAGTTCTGAAGTCTAGAAGTCCAAAATCAAGATGCCAAGCAAGGTCAGTGTCTAGTGTGGCTCTCTCCTTGGGTTGCAGATGGCCACCTTCTCACTGTGTCCTCACATGGACAGAGAGAGAGAGAGTGAGGCATTTGGCATCTCATAGGAATGCTAATCTTATTGGATCAGTGCCCCATTCGCCTGACCCCATTTAATCCTAATTGCTTCAAAAAGGCCCTATTTCCAACACATTCACATTACGGGTAGGGCTTCAAGGTATGAATTTTGGGGGGAACTCAATTCAGTTCAAGCACATGTGTATATGCCTGTGTAACCAGAACTCAAATCAAGATTCAGAACCCTCCTAGCTACACGGAAGTTTCCCTAGTTCCCCTCCTGGTCAGTCACCCCTACTAGTACCTACTGCACCTCTGTCTCCATCAAAATGACATCACACCATATATGATTTTTTGTGCCTGGCTCCTTTCCCTCAACATTATATCTATAAGATGCATCTATGTCATTGTGTGTGTTCATAGTTGATTCATTTTTATTGCTGTGTAGTATTTTGTTATATGAACACACCCCAAAGTATCCGTTCTCCTATTGATAAAGCTGATTTGAACGCTCTTATGTATGTCTTTTGCTGGGCACAGACACACTTTCTTTTGGGGACATACTAGGAGTGGAATCGCTTGGCCATAGATTTAAGAATTGATTTTAGTTCAGTTAACTTAAGCATATGTGAGTTGGCACGAGTAACTTTTAGCTATAAATAAAACACGAGTGTCCCAGTTTCAATCAACTGCAAGTATAAATGGAAGTTCATTACCATTGAGGAAAAGTGATCACAGACTGCCTGGCCTTGAACCTTTGCTCCTCCACTTAAGCCCACTTAAGTTTACTTCAGTTCTCTGTGCCTCAGTTTCCTCATCTGTAAAAGGCTGATAATGATAATACTAGCTACTTACCAACAGCAGTGTGTCTATTTGACCCAGGGAAGATTGTTTTAACACTCCCTCCTCTAGATGACAAAATAGTTCCCAGTATCAGCCATGTTGTAATCAACAATAATCATTCATTCCTTAATTTGTTCTTCAGGTTTTAAAATTGAGTTTTAAAGTTATTGTTCAAATTTGATGAACTAATTCATGGACGAACTAACATTGTCGCTTATCAAACGGAACTAGCATGTCCGAAATGCTGCACTCAGTTTCGCTGTTGTAAGCTTTAGTCACAAATAAAAGCCCCATCTGGTCACACAGAATTGAAGTGACTCACGTTCTGTATCTTCACAGTCACTGTGCTATCCTTGTTTCACTAGAGTCTTCTGGCTACATGCAGACACTTGCAGGACCTCAGGAGTCAAAGACACAAACTGAGCCCCAAGCACCAAGAATTCCCAGTGGTTATGAATTTACTCTCAAAGCGAATGCACACGGCTGAGGCTGCACGTGTCAGAGGCCAGCTCTGACACTGGGAATTCTCCAAATTACTTCCATATAGAAAACAATGTTTATTAAAGGAGAAGTAATGAAAATATGCTAATTTGAAGCTTACATGTGTAATATTAAAACTCAGTGGCAATTATTTCAGACCTAGACCAATGGCTGGTTCATGGTAATGATTAAAAAGGAGGTGAACCTCTGGTTGGTGTTATTTCCGCTCTAACATTCTCTCCTGACGATGCAGCTTCTTAATTTTGTAAACCTGGGGCAGAGTGCTCCGCTGCCCCGTTCCTGACACTTTACTTTCTCCCTCAGCCACTGTGAGTCATTCAACAAACATTTACTGAGCACAAGGATGTATAAGGCACCACTCCTGACACTGAGGCCAGAGAAATGAACAAATAAGGGTCCCTGAGCTCAAGGAACTTATGTTCTGGGGAGTAGAGAGAAGATAGACTGTAAAAAGTAAATGAATAGTGCTATCATATATCAAGAGTGATAATGCACTAATAAAAAAGGGTTAAGGAGGACAGAGAGGGATGGGTGGTTGTCCAGTTTCTGATGGATGATCAGAAAAGAGAAGGCCTGTCTGAAGAAGTGACCTGTGGGCCACACAGACATCCAGGTGGACAGAGGTCCAGGCCGAGGCTGCAGGAAGCCAAGCCCTAGAGGGAAGCATCCTGCAGATCGCAAAGAGGCCCATGTGGCTAGACCTGGGTCAGGGGAAAGAGAGGTGGGAGATACAGTTGTGCAAGCAGGGCTGGGCCAGGGGGCAGGTCCTTGCCAGCACAGGGGGGACTTTGAATCCTACTCTGAGGGAGGTGGGAACTCGTTGGGGGCTGAGATTGGAGCAGAGGAAGGACATGCTCTGAAATGTTTTAGCAGGATCACTCTGGCTGCTGTGTTGAAGACAGACACATGTCTACGTGAGGGGAGAGGTCAAGGGCAGAAACAGATGTCCCTTGCAACAGCCCAAGAGTGACCAGAGTGGTGAAGGTGGCTTAGACCAGATACTAAGGGTGGAGGTGGTAGAAACGGTAAAATTAAGGTGCATCCAGCTGGATTTGCTGCTGGAGTGTGTGTGGGGGTGGGGGGGACAGAGACATGTGACTGGTCAAGGATGACCACCTATCAGACCTCTAGCCTTGCTTCTGGAAGGATGAAGGTGCCATTGACATATCAGGGGAATACTAGAATAATGGGGAGGAGCAGGTGTAGGAAAACAAATCACAAGGTCTGCTGAATATGCTTGGTGTGAAGTGCCTAATAGCCACCCCAGCAGGGCGAGCTCTGGAATGGAGGTAAGATCTTAGTTGGCAGTTATACGCTGTGTGTAAAGCCCTGGGACTACCATAGGTCATCTCAGAAGTGATGAGAGGGCGGGACCCCAATGTTCAGTGAGTTACGAAGGGAAGGAGGAGCCAATTAAAATAACTTAGAAAAAGCAGCCAAGAGAGGGTGCCATCCTAAAAGCTTTGTGGAGGAGAAAGGAGTGATCCTGTGTCGGGTACTGATGTGGCAGGAGGGAAGGAGGTGAGAAGTGGCCACAGGGTACCTGAGGACTGAACCAGGTGGTTCACCTGGGACAGGGCCTGGCCCATGCAAGCACTCAGTGATCATCACCATTCCCAGTATGAACTAATCATTTTATGGGTTTTAATATTTTAATAACTGTTAGTATTAAAACATTACTCTTATCATTTACAAGCCTTGGGACATCAGAGGACGCTGGATGTTAGGGGACCGATTAAAGCCTTTTCCCATTTGAACAGGAGAGAAGAATTTGGATACATTCTTCACCTTATTTCTAGTGGCTTGCCATGCACTTTCATAGGCCCACTCCTTGCAAGGACAGCAGCTGGGGTTCTGTGTTGCTGCTGGGGTGTCCAGCTCTCCTATGTCTTCTACGTAATCATGTCACATGAGCACATCTCTGTGCTGTTTAAGGTTTTGTACTGAATGTGGCGATGATGCATCTTACCTTCATAAACTGCAAAGTGCACCTGTCTTTCCTTGGCTGCCTCTTCACAGCACTGATTTTTCCCGCCAGAGGAGTATGTTTGTTTATTTGAAGACATGTATGTGGCCCTGACAAAAAAAAAAAATTACCCAGGTGTCAATGACAAATATCACACAACTACTCTGGGGGAAATTTTCTTGGAGGGTCTAGGTCCTTGTTTGGGGTGGTGAAGAGTTGCTTCTGAGGCCTCACGCCTAGACCTTACATCCCACAGGTACAGAGAACAGACAGCAGGATGGTCATTTATGTCCATCAGGCAGGGGCAGCAGGTGGCATCTTGGTGTGAGGGTGTGGTCAGACTTTGGTGCTCTCCCCTCTCTTGTGAACACTACATGTGACCCTGCGTGGCTCCCAACTAGCCTTCTGGCCACTGCCATGCTTGACAGTGTCTCCACTGTGCATCTGTAGGACAAAGAAGGCAGATGAACCCATATCCACTCGGGCCCTAGGGATAACCTGGAGGAAGGAGTGATGGCCCGGACTCTTGAATACAGCCTTCAGAAATGAACTGTAGGCTTCATAGCTAATTGTAAGCTGGCTGCGGTAACACTTTGTTACTTGAGATCCAGGGACAGAAACCCTGACTAGCTGAAGCCCATGAGGTAACAGAGAGAAGCTTTAGGTTATCTGCTCACATGCACTCCTATACCTGAAATGGACCCCTGAGACCCCTGGACTGCTCGCTGAAAGTGACTCTACATCCAAATGTCTGCTTCATATCTCCACTTGAGGGCTGAATAGGCATCTCAAAGGGAACATATCCAACATCAACCTCCTGGTCTCCCCTACTCCCAAAGTTCTCCTCCTGTGGCCTTCCCTAACTCAGTAAATAGCAACCGCATTCCTCCATTGGCTCATGCCCAAACCTTGGAGTCAGTACTGAGTTCCTTGGTCACTTTTCTCATAGACAACAGAATAAATTGGGAATCCAGTCATGTCTCAAAACGTCCACTTACCAACGGGGTCTGAGCTGCCTTTCTCGCTCACCTGGAAGTTTCAGTAGCTTCATAACTAATCTCGTTGCTTCTACCCTTGCTCTTGTCCCCACCCCCTCCTCCCATCTCTGCCCAGTAGCCAGAATGATCCACTTTAAATATGATAGATCATGCCCATTTCCTGCATAAAACCCTCTGATTGCTCTCATCTCACTCACACAACCTCCAAAATCCTTAACTATGGCCTCAAGGCCCTGCATGATCTGGCCCCATTACCCCCTGACTTCATCTTCTGGTCTCCTTTCCCTAGCCAACTCCACCCTGACCACCCTAAACTCTTTGCTGTTCCTGGAGCATGTCAAGCACGGCTGGCCTCAGGACATTTGCTCCTACTGTTCCTTGTTTCTGGAGCGTGCTTCCCCAGTATTCACGTGGCTCACTCCCTCTCTTTCACTGGCACCTTCTCAGTAGGGACTTGCCTTTCATCCAATGTCCAGTTCAGCCCCTGACCCCATCCTCCTCATTACCTACACTTCTTCCCCCTTCCCTGTTTTATTTTTGTCTATGAGACATATTTATCTGACATACTGTAGCCCAGAGCAAAATGGTTAACAGCATGAACCCTGGAGACAGACCAGGGGTCCGCACAGCTTGATTTCATTATATAGTAGCTGGGTAACCTTGGGAAAATTGGTTAATCTGTGCCTGTATTTCCTCATCTGTAAAATGGAGATTCTAGTAATGTTGACCTCACAGTGGAGTTAGTATACATATAGTGATATATAAGTGTTGGCTATTGTTATTATTATAATTATCAATTATTTGTATTGTCTATCTACTCATGAGAGTGTAAAATACCACGAGGGCAGGAAGTTTTGCCTGTTTTGTTCATGGCTGTATTCTTAGTGCCCAAAATAATGCCTGGCATATAGGAGGTGCCCAATTAATATGTATGGAATAAGTGAATGAATGATAAAGTATATAAAGTAGGCAGTTCATTATCTGTTACTTTGCAAATAAAAGTCTATTTTTATGATATGTTTTTCTATGATGTGTTTTTCATATTAATAAAACCTCCAAGTATAATAGAGTAGGGCATCCTAATTGAAATTCAAAACAATTCAGCAGAATAAATAATAAAAATAGTGAAGATCCTTTTCATATCATCCTCCCCCTTTCCCAGAGGTACATCCAGTTAAGTTTGCTTTGCATTATTTTTGAGATTTTAATCTAATTACACACACACACACACACACACACACATATATATATATATATATATATATATATATATCTCAGTCATTTCCTTCATGGCATGTATCCTGTAAGGATCCCAACATTTGTCTTGTATTTTCCATCTGGTTGTGTCTTTCAGCTCACTGTTTTGGCTACAGAGAATCTGATAAAGAAAAGAAGACAGTAAATAGAAACATTTTGTAGTCTGCAACATGGCTTATCTGCTCACCTATAATGTCTTCTGTGGGATGAATGTTATTCAAGAAAATGGTCCTCTGTCTATCCCAGGAAGACTTTATGTCAGCTGGACCCACCTAGCCCTTGAAACTTATGTAAAATAGCCTTGAACCCCCAATCCATGGCCTATTGCATCCCAAGACACCCACCCCCCTCAAAGTGTCTGAGTTCTAGCCTGTGCTCACACTCTGATGGCCTCCTTGGTCTGGGGTAATTGTTGTGTTGCATGAAATATTGTTCCTCCTTGTGAGTGTCCAGCCGAGAAACTCAGTCCCTGCTTCAGTTTAAAAGTTATCTTCACACGGAATTGTAAGATGTTACTAAAGAGCCAGGGGAGATGGCCTAATGGATGACACAACAAACACTGCACTCCTTCACCCCCTAATGTCTTTTCTCCAGAGCCCCTTCCAGACACTCAGCCACCTAGGGCTCCTCAGTGACCCACCTTTCCTGCAGCTTCACTGACCCCTCACCCCCTTTTCTTTCCAAATCCTCCCCAGCTATTAGGTGGGGTCACCCAGCCACCTTCAGCTCCTGCTCCTAAACAAGCATAACCAACTGCTTCCACGTCCAGGGCAGACAAAGAGCTTCCGCTAATGGGATCTCTTCTCTTTATAAGGCAGTTTGGGTTTTAAGTAACAGTATTTTGCTCTGTTTTACGTGACCAGGAGTGCTGTCTGGTGATTCTAATGGAATGATGGAATGATTTTAGCATTTCAGAGATGGAAGAGACCTCAAGATTTTCTCGCAACTGTAATGTAATTAATTACCCCTCTGAGTTCTATATTTGTTGCCTTATAACTTCCCACCAAGGACATTTTTCACCTATCAGAGAACTCCTCCATGCATAGCTGACATGCCTAGACAGTTTCACTGTGCACATTCCACTGGAAATCTGGCCTCCTATGGCTTCTAGTTTTTTCCCCAGATGAGTAAAATCAATAGTGCATGGCGATCAATCAGCGATGGAGAGTAAGACTGTGGCAAATGATGAAGAAATTCTGAGGCTCTTTAGCTGACCGGAAAGCTGGTACATCTGTTAGGAATTTGGCTATGAGTAATGGTGGATTTGAAAAGTAGAGGCATGTCTGTCTCATGTAACAGGAAGTCTAGAGGTGGGCAGCCCAGACCAGTTCAGCAAAGTGAGATATCATCATTGACCAAGGGTCCTTTATATGCTATTCCCTCTTTATTAGGTGGCAGACTAGAGTCACAATTGCAAAATGGCTGCATTGGCTCCAGCTATCACCTACTTATCTGTCATTGGCCAGAAATGTTTGCATGAGCCTCCTAGCAGTGAGAGAGCCTAGGAGATTAAGTTTTTAGCTTTAATAGGTTCCATTGTACAGGCAAGAAAAGGAGAGGAGGTTGTGAGAAGAATCTGGATGAGCTAAGCTACGGGGTCTGCCACATATTGTAATGGCTTCTAGGGACATGGGAGGAATCATGTGCTTTGGTGAGGAAGGTAGATTTGATTTGGGGCATATTGAATTTCAGCTGCTGGCAAGGTTATCCCAAAAGACTGGTGGTTGGATCTGCTCCAGCTTGACCCTTTTTACCATTACTTAATATTTAAAAAGTGGTATAGCTGGGGCATCTGGGTAGCTCAGTTTATTAAGGGGAAGACTCTTGATTTTTGGCTCAGGTCATGATCTCATGGTCTGTGAGTTCGAGTCTAGCATCAGGCTAGTGCTGACAGTGTGGAGCCTGCTTGGGATTCTCTCTTTCCCTCTCTCTGCTCCTCCTCAGCTCTCTCTCTCTCTCTGTCTCTAAAAATAGATAAATAAACATGTATTTCTCTTTCTAAATAAACATTAAAAAAAGTGGTGTAGCTAGAAGCCCTTGATTTAGGTCTGCCTATTTGTAAATAGTACAAAGGACACAACCATGAAGTAAAGAAAGAATTTAACATACAGTTCAGGCTGACTAGCTCCTTGGTCTTCATAATTGGTCAAGGTCCCACACATGATACATGAACCGAAGTGGATCAATGAGACTTATTTCTAGGACTTTGGTGGGGACTGATAGGAAAGGAAAACTTATTTTTCAATTGGATTGCTGATTGTGGGAGCTACAGATGGCCACTTGACTAATCTATGGCAAGATGGTGCTAGGGTGGAACTGTAGAGATGGCCCTGCATCTGCCCCGTGGCCAATGGACGAAACAAGATGGTGCATGGGACAAGAAGGGTGCTTCTCCCAGGCACAAGTAGTAGCTGCGAGACTGGGGTGTGAGTTTCCATGGTCTAGAAGCTTTCTTAGAGCAGCAATGTCAAAATCACAAGAATGAATATGATATAATTAGAAACTTTATACTCTGTTACAACTGGTTGGATGTTTTTACAAAAGGCAGACTCCATGCAAGATTTGAGAAAAAGAATACACAGCAGTAGATATCACAGCATTGTTTTTAGTAGTAAAACTTTGCAAAATGTAAATATCGAGCAGCAGTAAAATGGATGGATGAATTATGGTATGTCCATGCATAAGCATGTTAGGTAGCCTTTAAAAATTATGTTTTTTTTCAAACAATTTTTAGTGATAATGGAAAATGCCCATGATATAATGACACAAAATTATATAAACGATATAATTCTCATGTTTTTCTTTTCCTAAAAAGCCTTAATGTGCAGATAAAAGAGATTGGAATGAAATATATCAACATATAATAATGTTTTTCTCTGGATGATGGGACTGAATAATTTTAATTTTCTTCTTTATCCTCCCTGTACCTTCCAATGAGCTCCTACTTTCAAAGTCATTATTATTTGTTTAAAGATAGGAAAAAAGGGGTGCCTGTGTGGCTCAGTTTGCTGAGCATCCGACTCTTTATTTCAGGTCATGATCCCAGAGTCTTGGAATCAAGCCCTGTGTTGGTCTCTGCCCTGAGCGTGGAACCTGCTTAAGATTCTCTCTCTCTCTCTCTCTCTCTCTCTCTCTCTCTCTCTCTCCCTCCCTCCCTCCCTCCCCATCCCTCTGCCACTCTCCCCATTCAGTCTCTCTCTCTCTCTCTCTCTTAAAAAAATGATAGGGAAAATGAAGCACAGCCTCTGTTCATTATTTTGAATTTATCCTGGTAATTCAGCTGTCCTTCCCTAGTCACAGCACATGGGGCTTTCCACCTGACTCAGAGCTAAGCCTATACCCAGATTCATCTCCATTGCTGGACTGTAGACTCCTTGACAGTGGGTGCCCAGCCTTTATCCTTCCCGACCCCATGCTGGACCTGTCTGGTACACACTTGAAATCTGAGGAGTACTTGCTGAGTTGAATTGCAGTGTGCAGCCCAAGTCTGAGGTTGAGTCCGTAACAGGAAGAGAAATGAAGAGACTAAAAAGAGCTGAGAAGTCACCTCCAGGCAGGATGTGAGGGTATTTTGCCTCACTTTAATCCTCTGTGAAGTGAGATTAACAGCAGCGCCCTCTTTATGGTGTTGATGTGAAGATTTCATGGGTGAGCAGAGGTGAGGTCCTTATAAGGGCGCTGGGCACATGGGAAAGGCTGTACAAGCATCTGTTCTTCCTGTTAGATGGTCTTGCTCAAATGTGGGTTCCATTCCACAGTGGGGACTGCCTTCTCCAGGCTCTGTACCAGGAGGCTGTGTCTAAGTCCCCCTCTCCTGTGCAGCCTTCTATCAACTCACTTGCAAACTTCTTTACCCTCTGGGATCACAAACCCCCTGAAAGTGGGGATTTCTTAAACTTTATATTCCCTTCCCTCATTGCACCTGGCAGGTACTAAATAAAACATATTTAATTAACTTGAAAATAATGTGTTCCTTTCTCCTCCCAGGTGCCCCGACTAATTTTTCTTTTCAAATCAGAGCGTCCCTTAAACTCCAGTGTAAACATTCCCTTCTCTTTATAGAGTCAGTTCCCAGAGAAAGGCACACTCAGCTTCCTGACTAAGGGCAGGACTTTGGAAATTGAATGAGAGGTCATTTGTCCAAGGAACACAGCCTGGCCATGCTAAGGACACACTGGAACCCACACCCCCACCTGGGATCCTCTCACTGCTAATCTTCAATGTAGAGAGGAAGGGGTCCACTCCTGGTTTCCTATTTCCAGCCACCCAAGGGTGGATTAGCCATGTGCGCACACAGCTCCTGGCCAGTCAGCACATGTTCTCGTGAATGAATATTTATTAATCATAAAATTCATTCATGGCCCCAGGCTGCTCAGTTACCCTCGCCCCAGTTCCCTGGCAGGTTTGTAGGGAATGGAAGCCAATTTTTTAAATTATTCATAGTTTTAGGGTTCTATTTGAGGTTACTTTAGGAGTAATAGTGGGGGACACTTCCATGTTGCATTCTAGAGCCTGTACAGGAGCTCTATCTGTGCTCAACCGTACTTCATATAGATCATCATTCAGGAGGTGTTCGTGAAGCACAGCCCCCAGTTCAAATTCTATCTGTCCAAGTCAGTTGCCAGGTTATATTAGGCAACCCCATTCATTTTCTCAGTCTGAATGTTGTCCTCCAGCCTAGGGAAAAGTCAGCCTGTTGTGACCCCCTTTCTCACCTCCTGGAGCCAGGTGAGAATTCACACGTAAATGATTCCTAGCATTTTTCGAGCATAAATGTGAATTGGCAATGACCATTGGCCATGTTGATTGAGGAGCCTCTGGAAAAAGCTTCCCGTTTAATCTGCAAGTAAAGGTTCCGTGTTTGATTGTGGGGTTGCTTGTCATTTCCTAATGCCATTGGAGCATACGTCTTGCTGGTGCATGATTCACAGGCTGAGTTGCCCACCGCCGGATGCCACAAATAATGCTGCTATTCAAAAGAGGAGGGATGCTATAGACAGGGTTCAGAAGTGATTTTTAAAATTAAAAACCTTATTTATGTGTCCTCCAGAATATTCCAAGCCCCTCCAGGAGGAGACACAATGCTCTTTGTGTCACTGCTGAGGCAGAGGAAACAAAAACCACATTATGTGTAATATCCCTGAAGCTAAATTACAATATTTACCTCCGCATGTTAACTTGACGTGCATAATTATCTGTGCTTGGAACAGAAAATGGAAGAAAAGGTTCAGTGAACACCCACCTGGGTGTTGGTGAATGATGTTGTTCCAACAGAAACAAAAGTTGAGGAGGAGGATTTAAGGAGGAGGCATGAAGTGTGGTACTTGAACATCTTTAGGTGAAGAATGAGTGAGACTTCAGGAGAATTGCTTGAAGCATAATGATCTCCCTTGTCCACCTCATCAGAGATGACTTATGTCATTATTTCCCCCTCCAAACTACCACTGGTGTCCTGAATACCCCTCCATCAACCATCAGGAGAAAACAGCCCTGACATAATGAGACAAACTCCGAGAGCATCTAGAGTCTTTTAGCAAAGGATTGAGGCCAATTCTGTGGAAGGCTCCACTGTGGCCTTTGTGACCACCTCAAGTTCAGTTGGGCAGGCTGGGCCCATGGGAGCATATGATGTAGTGCTGTTCTCACACCCCCTCTCATCCTAGTGGGCTTTGTGACCACCTCAAGTTCAGTTGGGCCGGCTGGGCCCATGGGAGCATATGATGTAGTGCTGCCCTCACACCCCCTCTCATCCTGGTGGGCTTCACTCCCAGCAGCCAGTACCTGCATCTCTTCCCCGGTAGACCCTTCTACCCCAAGTCAAGGGCAAATGGGAACTCACAAGTGCCTGGGAATTTAACTCCTGCAGTGGCTGTTCTTGACCAATGGCAGTGAGTGTGAAGGTATAAGATTCTCTAGCGCTCTTATCTTGCTCTCCCCACACCCACAATTCCAACCACCCTGACGCATCTCCTAAACTCCCCTGTGGGAATGAGGCAAAATCCCCCCATGGAACTTTGCTGAATGCTGCACACTGATCCCACTTTTCCATTCCCTTATTAGGTTTTCCAGGAAGTCTTTTTAGCAAATAACTTTCACATGAATCCATGGATCGTTGCCATGAGAAGCTTTCCAATGCAAGAATAAGAATATAAGACTTAACTGTTCTAGCCACATGCAGTTGGAGCAAGGATGAGAGTCTGATCCAAAGCAGCCAGTCAATAGAATGACCGAAGAGGTCTGTCTAATGGTACTGGTCCTTGATGTCAACTCATTACCCCAATCATATCCACTTTTGTTTAATTCAAATAGGAGATGCACAGTTAGTTGGCAACCCTAGGAAAAGCAGAAGCAGCGATGGTGAGCAGTTGCCTTACCAAAATGGTGAAGCATTAGACTAGTGACTCAGGGAGTCATGGAACCAGCATTACATTGCTTGAACTTGTTTTACCCTGAATGGCCTCAATCCTGCATGTCCCACCAGTCGCTGAGGCCTGGCTATGGGGAGGCTGACACCCTTTTCTATCTTCTTTACTTGCTTGTACATCTTTTAATACCCTTTCTCTCCCACCCCACCTCCTACTGACCAACATGACCATGTTCCTGAAAAAGCTCAACAAGTACAAAGAAGGGTACGAAGGAAATCCCACAAAATTCTAAGACCCAGAAATAGTACTGTAGTCCCTATTAACATGCTTAAACTTATATAATTGTGTGTATATAGTTTATGAAGTTAAGGTTATCTATTATATCTCCAGAGAATTGTCTCATGCCCTAAAATATTCTTTAAGTACATGTCTGACATACTGCATAATATTTTGAATTAGGATAAACCATAATTTACTAAACCAACCTTCCATTGGTCACTTATGTTGCTTCTAGATATTTACTAGTATAAATATTGCTGCGATGATCATCCTTACACATAAACCTTAATGTTCATCTCTGAATGGTAGACTTACAGGCTCAGAAAGTATGAATTTCCTACAAGTCTTCTCATGGCCCAGTCCATGGTTCCTACATCAAGCTGCACACTGGGGTCCCCTGGACCCCACCCTCAGAGTTTGTGATTTGAGTGGTCTGGGGGGTGGTCATTGCTAGGAATTTTAAGATTTTTGGGCATTTATTTATTTTGAGAAAGAGAGACAGAGAAAGCAAGGTAGGGGCAGGGAGAGATGGAGAGAAAGAATTCCAAGCAGCTCTGCACTGTCAACAGAGCCCAACAGAGCCCATCAGCCCAACTGTTGCTGATACTCAGTACCCCCAGCTTTCCAGAAGGTAAGGGGATGACTTATTATGGGCTGGACATCCCTCTTACACTCTCCCCAGGTCCCAGGCTTTCCCGGGGATTTAAACCTTGCAGCCAGCTCTGATGCTGACGTAATTTTGGAGGCATGCCTTAACAGCCCATGGTGAGATCTGCTTCCTCACTGTCATGCCTGGTGCTCAGGTAGATGCCTGGAGGAGCTGGTGACTGGCTGGATCTCTGTCTCTCTCCACACGGCTTGCTTGGGCTTCCTCAAGCACCGTGGTGTCAGGGTAGTCAGAATTTTACCATCTTGGCTGGCTTCCTCCACAGTGTGTGTCCTAAGAAACCCAGTTGGAAGCTGTGAGGTTCTTTGTAACCTAGTCATAGAATCTGCATAGTGTCACTTACACCACAGTCTACTAGTCAAAAAGTGAGTTATGGGGCCAACCCAGATTTAAGGGATGGGGACTGCACAAGGGTATGAATACCACGTATGGTGTTCATTGGGGAGCCATCTTTGGAGATGACTTACCACCACAACCTCACAGGACTGAGTGGGTTTGTTAGAGGTCTCAAGAGAATGCAGCACCCTAGGGGTGATATTCACATCATTCTCCTTTCCTTTTCCTGTTTACCTGGGAGACTGTCGTTTTTCCAGCAATTTCTCTTACATGCACATTTGCCAAGAGAGTGGTGGTAGGAGTGGGATTTAGGCAGAAAGCAAGAGTGATTTTGCCCAAAAGTCAAAGGAAGGACTTTTGGCCCTGAAATCCAGTGCTTCTTTTTTAGTACTGTGTCCTCCCCATTAACCCACTGGCTCCCTGATGCATTGAGTGAAGGCTGAAGTTTCTGAGACCTGAGATAATCAACAGCACAGAAATACCAGGGTCCTTCTACCAGAATCCTCTATATGCCTACAAGCCTTTTGAAAAAACAGTATCCAAGGGAAGTTGCTGTGATGGAATCCAATGACCATTTTATTAATGGTGGGTTGACACAAAACTGATTTCTGAATTATCCCATGGGGCACATGGGAGATGTGTTCTTCAGGAGGAGCACAGCACTCTTTTTCAGGAGCACAAAAATGATTTATAGCTTAATCACCACTCCCCACTCTCTCTATCTATTCCCAATAAGAGGCATTTAAGTCTTTTGTGTATATCCAGTATCTTCAGTGGAACCAGAGACCAGATCTGGGTATATTTCAAACTTCTCAGAGTAAGAATCCAATTGATTGTGGTGCTTCCTGTCAGAGAGGTCACTGCTGACCTTGAGTGGGCATCTAGTTGAGACCACTCCACTGGACAGTTCCAAGGGGCCATCTTGAGCCCTGAAGAGCTCAGACCTCAGGTCACCATCTGCAAACTTGGCTCCTAGACTTGAGCCTTGGAGATTTTGTCATGCAATTCTAATTCAAATTTTAATCATGAATCCAGATTTTTAAATCACAGTGCCAAGCACATGGACTGGGTGACACACAGCGGGTACTCAAAATGGAATAGAATAGAGACCCCAGAATTGGACCCACAAATGTATGGCCAACTAATCTTTGACAAAGCAGGAAAGAGTATCCAATGGAGAAAAGACAGTCTCTTTAACAAATAGTGTTGGGAGAACTGGATAGCAACATGCATAAGAATGAAATCAGACCACTTTCTTACACCATTCACAAAAATAAACTCAAAATGGATAAATGACCTGAATGTGAGATGGGAAACCATCAAAACCCTAGAGGAGAAAGCAGGAAAAAACCTCTCTGACCTCAGCTGCAGCAGTTTCTTACTCAACACATCTCCAAAGGCAAGGGAATTAAAAGCAAAAATGAACTATTGGGGCCTCATCAAGATAAAACACTTCTGCACTGCAAAGGAAACAATCAACAAAACTAAAAGGCAACTGATAGAATGGGAAAAGATATTTGCAAATAACATATTGGATGAAGGGTTAGTACCTAAAATCTATAAAGAACTCACCAAACTCCACATCCAAAAAACAAATAATCCAGTGAAGAAATGGGCAGAAGACATGAATAGACACTTTTCCAAAGCAGACATCCACATGGCCAACAGACACATGAAAGATGCTCAATGTCACTCATCATCAGAAAAATACAAATCAAACCACACTGAGATACCACAGAGTGGCTAAAATGAACAAATCAGGAGACTATAGATGCTGGCGAGGATGTGGAGAAATGGGAACCCTCTTGCACTGTTGGTGGGAATGCAAACTGGTGCAGCCGCTCTGGAAGACAGTGTGGAGGTTCCTCAAAAAATTAAAAATAAAACTACCCTATGACCCAGCAATAGCACTGCTAGGAATTTACCCAAGGGATACAGGAGTGCTGATGCATGGGGGCACTTGTACCCCAATGTTTATAGCAGCACTTTCAACAACAGCCAAATTATGGAAAGAGCCTAAATTTTTATCAACTGATGAATTCATAAAGAAACTGTCGTTTATATATACAATGGAATACTATTTGGCAATGAGAAATAATGAAATCTGGCCATTTGTAGCAATGTGGATGGAACTGGAGGGTATTATGCTAAGTGAAATAAGTCAGGCAGAGAAAGACAGATACTCTATGTTTTCACTCATATGTGGATCTTGAGAAATGTAACAGAAGAGCATGGGGGAGGGAAAGGGGAAAAAAAGTTAGAAAGAGGGAGGGAGGCAAACCATAAAAGACTCTTAAATACTGAGAACAACTGAGGGCTGATGGGGGGTGGGGGAGAGGGGAAAGTGGGTGATGGTCGTGGAGGAGGGTACTTGTTGGGATGAGCACTGGGTGTTGTATGGAAACCAATTTGACAATAAATTATATTTAAAAAAAATAATTAAAAAATTAAAAAAAATAGTTGTTGAATGAATGGATGAATGAAGTCCAGAGATATAACCTGACTTGTCTAGGTTCACACAATGAAATAGCAAAGTGGTTTGCTTTTCCCTCTCTCTGTCCCTTGGAAGTATTTAATTTGAGGTTGATGTAATTCCTGTGGTGCTGATCTCTGTCTTCCTAGCCTTCTCTGTATCTGTGCTGGCTCCTTACCTTTCCTGTTAAACAGTAAGCTCCTCAGGGACAGATGTTTGCATACACTCCTCCACATCTCTTAGGGAGCCAACCTGAGTGTCTTGCACACAAGTAAGAGGTCAACAATGTGTAGGTTCTGATCCTGTTGGTTCTGGGTCTTTGAGTTGGTGTATAGAGCTTTTTGTGGCTTCCCTAATTGTGTTGCTGTAAGTTTTTTGATTACTTTTTGCTCTTGTTGGGCCTTCTAATTTGTGGTTTCCAAACTGCCATAGGCAAGAAATCAAAAACCAAATTGGGTATGCACACACACACCCACCCACAGTCACTTCTTGTTATTTGTGTTGGTGGTTATGTTCTATAAAGTCACCATGAGCACTGAAGCCAATACTAAACCACTGCTTCTGGAGGAAATACAGATTTAGGTGCTTGCCAACCTTTGGTCACAACACAGAACAATCCAGAGCCAGGGGCAGACAGTCTGAGTCTTGACAGTGTGGTCCAAACCTGATCTACCCCTTGACATTTTAACTTTGCGAGCCAGAAAATAAGTCAGTATGAGTCACCTTTTTTGTCATTTCCATGTGAACGAGTCCTGACTAATTTGACCACTTAATAAAAAATGCCTCTTACTATATTCTAGAAATGAGACATAACTGATGTAGCTTTATCTTCAATGATAGAAAGCTCTCTACCCAATGAGGCATTTTACAAAGATGGCTCTTATGTAGCCAACCTCCCTAACACACAAGCATATGGAAAAGTTTATTGTTCACCAACTGTGTACCAGGCACTGGAGTATGCTTTGGAGATTACAAAATGAATATGAAAGCTTAAACCTTAAAATATTTCATGGTTTAAGCTCTTTTAAATGTCTAAAAAATTTTTTTCTTGTAATTAATGAGGGAAAGATGATTTTCTTCTTACTGCTTGTTTTGCTTAGCTATTCTTATAATAGTGCCACATAACAAAACAACAACAACCATAGAATCTTGGTGACACACAATAGCAACCTGCACGTGGGCCAGGGTGGCCCTGAGGACCCCGGTTTGGCTCACCCTTATGTCTGAGGTTGACTGGGGGCTGGCTGATCCAGACTGGGCTTCACTGGGAAGCTCTTCTTTTTGAACAATGGGAATGTCTCAGAATCAAGCTACAATGACTGGAGGTGGGGACTATTCTACACATTTCTCATGCTCCTTAAACCAATAGTCTAGTCAGACATGGTCTTCTTATGGTGATAGCTGAGGCTTTCTAAGCCATAGGCTCACTTTCACCTTGTTCTGTTGGCTAAAGCAAGTCACATGGACAAGCCTAAAGTCAAGGTGAGGGGCAGGGAAATAATGTACACTTTTAGTAGGAAAGATTGCAAAGACATATAACAAAAGACATGTATAGAGGGGTAAAGATTTGGGGCCAATAATGCAATCAACCACACTCATTCATTGGCCTTAGATCTGCCTCTTAGAAATCCACTCTCACTTAACATAAGGGAGAATTGCATACTTAACGATGGCTTCTACATCTGCTTTGCAGATGCTCCTCAGATGAACTTAGAGATCTTGTAGGACTCTCTCCTTTCTGGGCCTCACTGTCATCGAATGGGGAGCATCTGTCTGTGAAAGGGCACAGAAAGCTGTCACTGGTGCCTTCATGATGTCCTCTGATCATGAGCTCCCTGGAAGTAGAGCTCTGCATGATTCCAAGTTCCTGTAAATCGCTAAGTTCCAGAGAAGCCAATGTTAATGGCAATGTATTGGGTATGAGGTTATCTTGAATTTGTGTACTTCTTTCCAAAACCACCCTGAGAAACTGTCTGAATCAGGCTAGTTTTGCTCATTCCTTTGGTAGAACTATGATCTGGTAATGGGATTGGACAGGCTACATTATTGTCTTTAATGTCTTTCTGGAGAGAGATTGATTTTCTCAAAGTGAAGTACGAGGCATCCTTTCCATTAGACAAATTAAACTGCTTCGGTCAGAAAGGCTGTAAGAAGGAGCAGTGGTGTGCTCATAAATGCTTAACAACCAGCTCTCTGGATGAAAAAGCCCTGATTTGTAGTATTTGTCAATTTCTATGGTATAAACACTCCCATGATGGCTGATTTCAAGCTGCCCACACAGTGATGTCCCTGAACATGGCCTTGAGAAGTGATGCACCTGAATGGGTCCACTCTGCCACCCTGCTGCCTGCACAGCTGTGCTGTTGAGATAGAAAAATGGGTTTGTTTTCTGGGTGTTCCTAGAGAGAGAGGAGGTGGCGTTTGTGTCCCAAGTTGTATTCTAAGTTTCTTAGAAGTTAACACCAGCACTGAATTGATCAGGATGAATCCAGAGTGCTGACAAAAGGGCTTTGTCTGGGATAGGGCTATAAAAAATAACAGTAACACTGGCTACTTCTTTTTCTGATGCCTACAGGCCTGGAACTTTTCTCATTACTTGGCATGCATCAGCACTATTACTTATTGCCACAACTCTATTGGAGAATCTGAGGCACCAATTTTTTTAAATTTTTTAATGTTTATTTATTTTTGAGAGAAAGAGAGATAGAGAGAGAGAGAGAGTGAGCGTGAGTGGGGAGGGGCAGAGAGAGAAAGACACAGAATCTGAAGCAGGTTCCAGGCTCCAAGCTGTCAGCACAGAGCTCGAAGCGGGGCTCAAATCCACGGACTGTGAGATCACGACCTGAGCCTAAATCAGAGGCTTAACCCACTGAGCAACCCAGCCTCCCCTGAGGCACCAATTGTTAAATGACATGCCCCAGGCCACACTAAGTAAGTAGAGACTGAGATTCCAACTCAGAGCCCTTGTTTGGTCCTGAAGCTCTCCTGACACCGTCTCAGAACCAAGGGAGAGCTTCAGGTTGGGACTGTTAGCTCCTGCTTGCTCCCTTCAACCAGTTGCCTTTGTCCACTTTCTCCATTTAGCAAATGAATACTTCCCTGCAAAACGCAGCAACAAGAATTATCTTCTCCGAGGATGAGTGTGCGTCTGCCTGCCTGTGCTATGACTCATATCTGAAGCCGAATCCCCAGGCTACATTCAGTGCTGGGCAAGCTGGGCTCATCCTAGCTAGCTCACAAGAGCCATTTGGTAAATCGCCAGGAATTCTGCAAGCCATTACTAAAACTCAAATTATATAAACTTATGATGAAATATACTATGTTAAAAGTAAAGGGAACAAATACTCATGACTCATCAATTCTTAATTATTTTACTATAATCTATGCTGTTGGGGCCATTTGTGTCTATTGTATCCACATAGTGGAAAAACCCATCTTGTGGTGGCTACTGAGCATCTCTTCCTGACTCCACATTCAGTGACATCACATTGGTATCTTGAAATCATTTGTTACAGGTATTTGTATACAATGGAAATGAGAAAATGCTGGAAAACAGGGTTTGGTTTGCTGTTCTGTTGATAGGCTAGGCTTTCAAAAGTGATGAAGGGGTGCCTGGATGGCGACTCTTGATCTCAGCTCAGGTCTTGATCTCAGGGTGGTGAGTTCAAGCCCTTCATTGGGCTATGCGCTGGATGTGAAGCCTGTTTTTAAAGATTTAAGGGGTGCCTGGGTGGATGAGTCAGTTAAGCCTCTGACTCTTGGTTTTGGCTCAGGTCACGATTTCACCATTTGTCGGTTTAAGCCCCATGTCCATCTCTGCGCTGACAGCCCAGAGCCTGCTTGGGATTCTCTCTTTCTCCCTCTCTCTCTGTCCCCTGTCACACTCATGCTTGCTTGCTCTTTTTCTCTGTCTCTCTCAAAATAAATAAGTAAACTTTTTAAAAAATTAAAAAAATAAAAAGTGATGGAGAAAATATTAGTAAGGCAGATTAAACTTAAAAGCATGCCACATCTATAATTGCTACATTATAAATAGCACAAAGCTTAAAAAGACATTTTTTTTCCCAATAGTTCAAACCTATTATTCATTTCAGGAAATAAGTTGCTCACATCATTGATAAACAAAGTGGCATTCCAGCATACAGCTTTGTACCACTTTTGTCTTACTCATTACTGTGAACAAAAATATCAACCGGCATTCATAATAGAACTTCACTCATTTGTCAGTTGCCACCATAGGTTGGCTACAGATACAGGAGTTAGACACAAATCAATGAGAGAAGCTTTCATGTTTAGACCAGGGGCCAGATTTATCCTCCCACCTAAAACAACAACAAAAATGGACAGAATATGTGAAAAATGGTTCATTGCATATCAGAAAGGATAGCGAGAAAGAGACAGGAAACACACGATTACCCAGCTTGCTGGGTGAAGGCAGTGAAACAGAGGAGGGGACTGGTCAGTGGGGTTGGAGAGAGACAGAACCTGATGGGCTTCATGAGTTGAAGAGATGGAGGTGAAAGTCTGGAGAGGCCAAGGTGGTGGTCAGAGAGTGTTGCCCCCATATTCAGGTGCCTGTTGATCAGCATGCTAGCTATGCAGTACTGGGTATTAACCTGACTCAGCTGTTAAAGCCTGCAGGGTTGTGCATAAATAATTTTCACATACTCTCTGTACCTTGGTATGATAGACTAAAATTTACATATGAGTAATTTGAGATTGCATGTCTCCTCGCACATTATAAAACATGGTAGATTAGGTGTATGTTATCAGTAGATGCCCTTTAAAGTAATTCACCTGGACCACGTAAAAAGCCAGATTTATTCACAACACATCTGAGATGCAGCATCATTAAAGGGGAGGGATAGAACAACATGTAATGTCCACAGCTAATGGAAATATATATATGCAAGATGCAGGTGTCTATATACGTTCAGATGTGGAGGTCAGTCTGGGTCAGGTAGCTGGACCCAGGTTGCTATGCCTCTGGATTCAGAGTCATGGACAAGCTGGATGGAATTATTATTTCTCCATGGCACTTATTTAAGAGCATTTACTGAGACTCGCGATGATGATGTTACTGTGCTGACCATCAAGGCTGGATGGCAGGATAGACATGGCCACTCAGGTTGGGAGCTCAGGGTCCCAGTACTGCAGCCTCTGAATGTGGGCGGGAGTAAGTTGGCTTTTATCATTTCCCTGGAGTGTCACTCTGAGTTTCTGGCTGCCAGAAATTATGTTTATATAATGCCTCTAAATTCCAGTCATCAAATTTGTGTGTAAAGCCACAGAGTCACACCGAGACCATAAATCCTACTGCTACTAAAACTACCTTTTTTCTTCCCAGGCCGCATGTCAACTGTGCCACATGCTTTTCCATACATCATCTCAATAGGGGCAAAAAGTTACTTAAGCTGAAAATGCAGGCTCAGAGGGAAGATTCCTTCCCAAGATCTCACACAATCTCCCTGGGCTGTCTATCTTACTAAAAAGCTTGTAATTTTTTTTAAATTTTGTTTTTAATGTTTATTTATTTTTGAGAGAGGGAGAGAGACAGAGTGCGAACGGGGGAGGGGCAGAGAGAGAGGGAGACACAGAATATGAAACAGGTTCCAGGCTCTGAGCTGTCAGCACAGAGCCTGATGCGGGGCTTGAATTCATGAACCGTGCAATCATGACCTGAGCCAAAGTCGGACGGTCAACCGACTGAGCCACCCAGGCACCCCCTAAAGCTTTTATTTTTAAATTTCACGTTACATAATGGTTCTTAAGGAATACTACCATACACCATTATTCATATAGTGCTTTACTGTTAATCATTTACATCATCTGATTTAATTATTTGCACACTCAAAAATAGTCTGTTGCATAGGTACCTCCAACCCCATTGTACAGGTGGGGAAACTAAGCTTTAGGCAGGTTGTATGTCTTGTCCATTTGAGGGTACAAGGCATGTGGCAGAGCTGGAATCAAAACATGAGCACAAGGAGGAGACACTGTTCTTATATAAAATACTGGACCAAGTTTCGTATGGTTTAGTCAGAAGAATGTTAGTATACAAAATTGTTTTCAGCAGCAGTTGGAGAAAGGGGAGAAGTTATTTCAAACTCTGCAATGTCCACAGTGCTGTTGTCACTTCAGTGAGCCACTTGAAAAAGGCCCTTATTTTATACCATATACAAAAACCTACTCAAAATTGATGACATATTTAATTGTAAGACCTGACACTATGAAATTCCTAGAAGAAAACATAGTGGGAAAACTTCATGATACTGGTCTTGGCAATGACTTCATGGATATGATGCCAAAGGTACAGGCAACAAGAACAGAAGTAAATATCAAATTAAAAGTTTCTGCACAGCAAAGGAAGTAACCAATGGTGGGGAAAAAACCTATGGAATGGGAGAAAATATTTGCAAACCATCTTTATGATAAAGGGTTAATATACAAAATACATAAAGAACTCATACAACTCAATAACAACAACAAAAACCCCCTAATAGCCCAATTAAAATATGAACAAAAAAGATGAATAGACATTTCTTCATAGGACCTACAAATGGCCAAGTATATGTCAGGTGAGAATTCTACCACTGAACCACCAATGCTCCAGCTGACAAGTGGCTAAGTATATGAAAAGATGCTTAGCATCACTAATCATCAGGGAAATGCAGATTAGAACCATAATGAGATATCATCTCCCACTTGTAATGATGGGTATTATCAAAACAACAAAAGACAACGAATATTGGCGAAGACGTGGAAAACTGGAACCCTTACATACCATTGGTAGAGATGCACAATGGTGCATCGGCTGTGGAAACCAGTATGGAGTCTCCTCAAGAAATTAAAAATAGTACTACCGTATGATTCAGCAATCTCACTTCTGAGTATTTATCCAGAAGAATTGAAATCAGGATCTCAAACAAAATTTCAGCCTCCCATGTTCATTGAAGCACTATTCACAGTAGCTGAGCAATGGGAACAAGGTCCATGTCCATAAACAGATACACAGATAAAGAAAGGGGGGCATAGACACACAGTGAGATACCATTCGGCCTTAAAAAAGGAAGGAAATTCTGCAGTATGTGACAACATGGATGGATCTTGAGAGCATCTTGCTAAATGAAACAAGCCGGTCACAGAAACAAAAATACTGCACGATTCCATTTATAGGAGTTATCTAAAATAGTCAAATTCATAAGGTCAAGGACTGGAATGGTGGTTACCAGGAGCTGGACGAAGAGGGAGATGGGAAGTTGTTAATCGATAGGCATAAAGTTTCAGTTACATAAGATGAGCAGACTCTAGAGATCTCCTGAACAGCATTGTAACTATAGTCAACAGTAATGTATTGCATGCTTAAAATTTAAGAGGATAGATCTCATGTTAAGTGTTCTTACCACAATATATATATTTTTTTGGTGAACAAACAAACAAAATCACTTAGAACATTGCCAGAATTGGGGGGTGGGGAGGAGGAAAGGAAAAAAGGAAACAGAAAAACTCACCTACTCAGATCTGGAATATTTTCTTTGGCCTCCTGAAGAGCTGGGCCTCCAGATTCAGCTGGTCTGGGTTACAGTTCTAGCATTGACCCTTCTGGGCCTGGTGTCTTGAAGCAATGTACTTAACCTTTCTGAGCCTCAGTTTTTCCAAATGGGAAAACCATGAGAATAACCATGCCTCACAGGGTTGTTGGAAGTTTAAATAGATGATCCATGAGATAAAGCATCTAGTGTGGTCACTGTTCTCAGGAGCATTGTTTCTGTAGCATTTTTGGGCTGATCAGTCTCTGGGGGCCAGAGAGAGCAGGGTCACCTGCTATCTCGTGCATGGTGCCCATGGGAATGGGGAGCGAAGAGGGGACGTGGGCGGGTGCTGGCAGCTGACGGTATCTTCTACGGCCTCATTTCTGTACCCCTAGCAGGTGATGGATGATGGGGGCCCATTCTCAGAGGTGTATAATCCTGGGAGAAGATGAGACATCCTGCAAAGCTGGCAAGTGTGGGTGTGGAGGCACTGTCATGTGAGATGTTAGTGCCAACGTGTCCTCACCATCCTCCTGGAAGGCTGACTCTGTGAGGCCCCGACAGCATCTCCATGACAGTGTGTTGTGCTTAGAGCTCTCCTCTCTCTCAGTGTGTAGAACTCAGAGAACAGTCCCCACCCCATTAAACACCTAGGCTTCCATTCTACCCTCTGCTTTCTCAACACCACACATGGTCCCTCATTAATTTTAAGGAGCGAAATTGTTCAGCTGAAATTTATTTGAAGAATTTTGCCAGTTGAAGGTGTTGGAAGACATGACTAGGGAATCCCAATTATTTTAACTCAAAAGTAATAAAGCTTTAGGTATTAAAAATACTCTCCAGTTGAAACACTTCCATTTTAATTGGCTTCACGATCCTGCACAGACACATCGCAAACACTTAGAACCTGCCAGGGAGTACTGTGGCATCATCACATAATATTCTGGGAATCTGGATACCTGAGTTCTGGTTGTGAGGATGATTCACTCCCTAGTGTCCTTGGGGAAAACACATTAGACCTCCCAACCAAGTTAAGAGGAGGGACTTGGGAGCACCTTTTGTTCAATCTGCCTAAATTTTAAAAAAGTAAATAAATGCAAAATAATTTTTGTAATAATAGGAATGACACAAGCATAAGATCTTATACTTGCTACCCAGCTTAAGAATTGAATATTTAAAAATAAGAGAATTGAGGGGCACCTGGGTGGCTCAGTCGGTTAAGCGTCCGACTTCTGCTCAGGTCACGATCTCACGGTCCGTGGGTTTGAGCCCCGCGTCGGGCTCTGGGCTGATGGCTCGGAGCCTGGAGCCTGCTTCGATTCTGTGTCTCCCTCTCTCTCTGCCCCTCCGCCATTCATGCTCTGTCTCTCTATGTCTCAAAAATAAATAAAGGTTAAAAATTTTTTTAAAAATAAGAGAATTGAAATATTAATGGGGCACCTGGTGGCTTAGTCAGTTGACTCTTGATTTTGGCTCAGGTTATGATCTCACAGTTTGTGCCTCGAGCCCCATGTTGGGCTCCATGCTGACAGTGCAGTGCCTGCTTGGGATTCTCTCTCTCTTCCTCTTTCTCTGCCCCTCCCCTGTGTGTGTGTGTGTGTGTGTGTGTGTGTGTGTGTTCACACATGCATGTGCACATGTACTCTCTCTTTCTCAAAAATAAAGAAATAAACTTTAAGAATTGAAATATTAACGATTTCTTTGATGTTCCTGTGGACCCTCCCTTATCCTACTTACCTCCCACCCCTACCCAGGGGTGATCACTACCTTGAATTTGGTGTTTATGGCTACTTTGTTTTTATTTATAATTTTATTACATATGTAGGTATCATGCTTGCTTACTTTACTATTTGATTTGCACTGTACATATTCTTCTGGGACTTGCTTTGCCCCTCGACATTATGTCTTTGAGATTCTTGCATTTTGTGTTGAGTTGCTGCAGACCAGTTGTTTGCATTACTTTCCACTGGATGGCTATACCATTTATCGTCTCATTTTATGGTTTTTATTTGTGCAATTTTTCTTTTTTTCTCTATTGTTTTCTGGATTGTTTTCCTTGACCCCACTTCACCCCCTTTTTTAAACTCCTTTACTTGGTTTGGAAGTTCTTCCCTCCACATTTATGCTTTGTGACTTCCTCTTTTTCCATCAGCCAGAGAAGTCTTTCTAGTTTTGAAGGGGCCATGTGATTGGATCAGCTACCCGGATAATCTCCCTATCTTATGATCAGCTGTGCCATATAATATTACAGAGTCATGGGGGGACACCTCATCATTGTCACTGGTTCCGTGGATCAGGGCAGAACATTTTTGGGGTGTCATTTTAGAAGTTGTACCACAGCTTGTGGCAATTTGACTGATAGAGTAGGGCAGAAATGCTCTGTAAACCATCTGAGGCTAGGTCAGGAGAGATGGTCCAGGCGTCCTCCTTGTGCATTAGAATACCACTCCTTGGAGCCCTGGAGCACCATGTAAGACATCAACTACCCCCAGGCCACCATGCTGTGAGGAAACCCAGCCATATGCAGTGTCACAGGTAGGCACTCTGGTTGGCATTCCTAAATTATGCAGCAGCCCAGGCCAGGCCCCAAACCTGTGAGGGAACTGGCCTCAGGTGACTCTAGTTCCCAGCTGGTGAGTCTCTTCCGGCCTTCAAGTCTTCCTGGTGGAGGCCCCAGATATAGAAGAACAGAAGCAAGATACCACCCCTGTACTTTGTTCAAACTCCTGACTCACGAGTTGGAGAACATAATAAAAGGATGGTCTTACTCTCTATGCTGGGGGTAATCTGTTATGCAGTAATAGTAACTGAGGCAAATCTGAAGGTAGAAAAAAACATGCAGAATTTCTTGCTGACCTTTATTGAAAGGCTGGGTGGGCGTGGGGGGCACTGCTGACCAGAATCCCTTCCTCAGGAGTTCTCATATGTGGTGACAAATACAAGGAGCTAAACTCATTTTTAAAATATTTATTTTTTACAGTTACCCTCTGCTGGACACTAGGCAGGGTGCTAGACAGTGGGGGATAACATCATCCTCCCTCATGGGTCTCAGAGGTTAATGAGGAGGAACTGTAAAAATCCAGAACATATCCCATTCGAGATAATTTAATTAATTAATTAATTAATTTATTTATTTAATGTTTATCTTTATTTTTGAGACAGAGAGACAGAGCATGAGCAGGGGAGAAGCAAAGAGAGAGGGAGACACAGAATCTGAAGCAGGCTCCAGCCTCCATGCTGTCAGCACAGAGTTCGACACAGGGCTCGAATCCACAGACCACAAAATCATGACCTGAGTTGAAGTCTGATGCTTAACTGACTGAGCCGCCCAGGGGCCCCTCCATTCAAGATAATTTTAGATAGTGGTAACTTATACAGGACAAGTGAAACTTGTAGGTAATGATAAGTCCCACAGGGTTGGGTGAGCCCCAAGGTGGTAGAGGGGAGGCCACTTCTGACTAGGTCGTGAAAGAAGGCCTGTCTGAAGACGTAGCAACTGAGTGCTGAACGACAAGTCATTCCTGCAATCACACTTGCTTTGAAAATTTGAATTTGTCCCCAATCTGATTGCTGTAGCAGGAAAGGAATTTTGAATTCGCTGATGCACAATGTCGTCTGTAAAGATGCTAGGTGGGTACAGAAAACCGCACCCAGCTGAACTGAGTGGGGTAGGAATACACAACAGGCAACCACATGGGCCCCAAACATCCACCACCTTCCTCAGCTCAACACATGCGCTGGGAGCCATGCTGTCCACATCTAGCTGTACAACTTCTGTCTGGTTTCAGAAAACTTCCTTCATCCCATTCACAATAACCCACAAGCTGCAGGCCCTCTGCTGTCCACTTCCCTAGCAAACTTCAGGCCTTTTTCAAGGTTAAGTGACACATTTATTGTCACATTTACCTAGTTCTTAACCATTTTTATTGGGTTCCAATCTCTTAAAATTTTTACTCAGTTCCAGTCCTTTTGAACGCATCACTGACATTTTTGAATGTTGTACTTAGGGGGCTCCTACCCCCACATCCACCATAAGCCTGGTGGTTCTGATGGCATGGTTTTGCACACACGGTGGTTTTAGGATCACACAGATTGTGTTGTAGCAGAGCCGACTGTACAAGAAGGACTATATGAGATCCTGTGAAGACCTTGGGGCATCAAGTGCTAGGTCCCAGAGGCAGAAAGGAGCTTCGTGCATCTAAGGAGCAGGGTGACCGCATGGACATTTATAAATAAGAGGGAGATAGCCGTGTGGGTGGGATCAGGTGGGGGCCTCATACTGCATAGGAAGCAGTTGGGATGGGACACAATGGAAGGATTACATACAGCATCAGCCGCCTGAGGGTTGAGCTGCACTGGAAAGGAGCAGTAGAGGGGAAGGAGAGATGGGCCGGCTATGTGTTCTCGCCAATGCTGCCCCCTGTGGGCGGATGAGTGCATGCCCTCTCAGGGAAGCTGCCGGATAAAAAGTAGGTTTCTTCCAACTTAAATTCCCTCCTTTTGGGATGCGCCTGGCCCTAGACCAGTGCGCAGGGCTGACTAGGCGACACGTGGCATTAGTCCTGGATGGCATCTTCACCATTACCTTATCCCACCCCTACTCTGAGAGGGGAATGATTGACCTATGTTCACAGTGGGGAAGCTGGGACTGGAAACCAAGTCTAACTTTTTTTCATGTTTATTTATTTTATTTTTGAGAGAGAGAGAGAGAGAGAGAGAGAGAGAGAGAACAAGCAGGGGAGGGGCAGAGAGAGAGGGAATCCCAAGCAGGGTCCTTGCCACCAGCACAGAGCTGGCGGGGGTGGGGGAGGGGCTCAATCCCCTGAACCAGGAGATCACAACCCAAGGCAAAAGCAAGAGCCAGTTGCTCAACTTACTGAGCCACCCAGGTGCCCCAAGTCTAATTTTTAGTTGATTGGCAAGTGTGAATGGAGGCACATGTTTTCAATTTCCTGGGAGGAGTAATGCCTTATGTTCCTAAATATTTAATGGTACACTGAAGGGATTTGAAGAAATCATGTTTCTTGCTACCAATATCTGTTCAGAAGCATTAGAGACTTCTTTGGCTGCATACTGGAAATTTTCCATTGCAACATTATTTCTACTCATTTATGTTTGAGTCCTTGACTTTCTAATGTTCTCGAGGACAAAGTGGTGCTTTGATCTCACTTTGATTGGCATTCCATAGCAATCCTGAGAAGTCTTTTCTTGGCACCAGGATGAATTTTTAACTGGGTTGATATGTAATTAGTAGAGGGACTCCAATGGATGTCCAAATGGTTGAAGAGAAATAACAATAGCTTTATTCTATAGGTGGGGAAACTGAGGCAATGGAGAAGGGCAAACTATTGCATAATAGAGTTCCTTGTAATGGAATGCTCAGACGTAATGCATTACCTCTTTTCCTTTTTCCCACCAATCACTTTTTTAAGCTACTCCTTACCCACATTGAGAGGGACCAGCATCCTCCAGGGATTAGCTCCCAGTCAAAGCACCCAGTCAGGTGCTGTTGAGCTCTTCCCTGGGCATTTAGTTTCTTCACATTCTATGGCTACTTCACATTCTATGGTTCACGGGTTCCATGATGAAACAGAAGTCTCTCTTGGTCTTCATCGAGGCTCTTCCTCCTCAACTGTCAATACCCCTTCTTCTTCAGAAAGGGACCCAGTGTGGGAACTCACAAGGACCTTTGCTCAGGTCTGCCATGCTCTTTCCATCATTACTGCTTATCTTCCTG
The DNA here is from genome assembly GCF_018350195.1 of Panthera tigris. Taxonomy (NCBI): domain Eukaryota; kingdom Metazoa; phylum Chordata; class Mammalia; order Carnivora; family Felidae; genus Panthera; species Panthera tigris. The sequence continues at coordinate 43,853,851 of NC_056662.1, forward strand.
CTCATTCATCATCCAATATCACACATCTTTTAAGGCCTGAGTATTTCTTGCTTTCTCCATGAATATTTCCCCAACTATTCTAGCACATACTGACTCCCCCATCTATACATTTCTGTGGCCTTAGGTCCAATACTCAATAAATGAGTATTTCATTTATAAAGAACAGACTGACACTCAGATGAGTTTAGTAAAAAAATACAGGTGGTATGTGGGAAATTTACATATGAATACAGAAAGGAATTGGAATGGCTGAATAAGTAGGCTTCAGGATGGGTGTGAACTGGTCAGTTCTGAGAATGGGGCTGGCCTCTACTGCCTCTGCAACTCTTTCTCCCTCCTTCATCCCCTCCTTCTTTGCTTCTCTCTGTCATCTTTATCCAGTCCTTCCTTCCCAATATTCTTCCTCTGAGCTTTACTCTCTCATATCTTTGGTGTGCAAATGGCCCTGGATGGCTCCCCTGTCCTCAACTCTCTATGTCCATTGGCACCTACAACTGATTAGGAACTTACCTCTGAATCTCTTATTCTAATTCTTGGGACAAGAAGACTTTGGTTGATCCAGAACATCCTTTTGAACCAGGGCCCACAGACCATAAGTCTGGGTAGCCAACGGCTCACTCCTCTTGGGTCAGGTGTCCACCCTGGCCTAATCAATTGTGACACCAAAGATTAGAAGACATGGTGTGATGCCCATTGATCTAGGCGGGTGGAAGGAGGCTTCATTAAAGAAATATCTGTGGAGTGGGGGATAAATTGGCATCTTTAATACAACTTATGTTCTATTTCACAGACTGTAATACTTAATGGTCCTTGTAATGCTTCATATGTCTTAATCTTATCTCCTTTATGAGAAGGGTTCCTTTTGGCCCATCTGTCAAATAGTCCCTATTTGACCCACATTATCCACAGTACTGTTGAGAGGACCAACAGAACTGGTGTCTGCTTTAAATATAAAATGTCAGCCTGGGTGTCCAATGAAGAGCAACCGATTAAATAAACCACATCAGGACTGTACAATGGAAAGTTATTCCAACATTAAAATATAGTAGTAGCAGAATTTTTATGTGGCAAGATGTTTAAGACATTGCTAAATGGAAAAAATTAATTCCAGAAGTATACATTCATGATTTTATTTGTGAGCACGTGCACACACACACACACACACACACACGCACAGACACACAAACACATTCATCCTCATAATTAGAAAGATACTCACCAAAATATCACCATACAACCTGGGCAGTGAGACTATTGATGATGTAAATTTTATCTTATTTGGTGAGGTATATTTCTAAATTTTCTGCAATAAGCATGTATCACTTTGGGAATAAGAGAAAGAAATAATAGTTATTTAAAAAGAAACTAAAATGTAATGTAAGGCTGCAGTTTCCTTAAGGATAAACTTGTTTTGTTTTGTTTGTAGATCCCATCGTAATAAATAAATTTGGGTCCCTTTAAATCCTACATAAAAAGGTTGTATATAAACATGTACACATCTATGTCTGGATGCATGTGCATTAAAAGATGTGACTGCCTGTCGCATTACATTGAATGGCTTTCTTAGGCTGAGCTTCCTGGAAGGCAGTAGCTTATTTGAGAGGCATTCCCAGGAAGCACTGGTAGGAGAGGAGGAAAATAGAGAATGGAAGAAAACCAGCATCATGTGTGTTAAGTGAGCACGGGGCGTTCCATCCCCTTGGGGACCTCTGAGAGGGACAAAGATGCTTCAGAGTCACCCTTCCTGAGGAGCAAGCGAGCTCACATATTTGCCTCCCATTCCATCTGCTATTGGTTTAAGGCTTCTGCCAGAGTGTGCCCTCTGGCACTTCCAGTCTCCACATGCCCGAGCAGGGAAGCCTCCAGGACCAGGGAAGTCCTTTGGTTTGGGGGACGCACAGTGCCAGCAGCTGGAAGGCATTGGGTTGACATATACAAGAATGGTTAAGCGTGGAGGGCATGTAGACTGGGTCCCGCTAACACCTGCTGCAAAGGCATTCAGCCTTTCTTGATGAGCACCACCCCACCAGGTCTTAGGTCTTACTTGCATTTCTGTCCTCGTAGGCCCCGGGGCTGCAGCAGGAGGCAAACACCAATGGTTGAGAGGTAGAAAGTCTGCAAGGGAAACCCCATGAATGTGCTTGCTGCCCTCCTATCACCCACTAACTGCTTCAGTGTTCATGTGGAAAGCTGACCCCCTCTGGTGATGTTGGGAATATTCAAAACGAAAGTTGTGAAGTCCGGATTTCAACATGAAGCCGCTATGGCCAGTGAAATTGAAGAATGCACCATGAAAACATGATATCAGAACTTAGACATGTTTACTTATAAGTTTGGCAAGGGCCTTTTTATTTTTCATGATGTGTTTGAACTCTTCTGTGTATAAGGCAGATTCCATCAACCCCAATCTATAAAATCCTTCACAATTCATTTTATGATGTGTTTGGAACAGCACAGACTGAATTATTGGTTGGTGACTTGTCCTTTCTTTTTGACACCTCGGCTAGGGATTGTCCTCCCAAAAGTAGAGTTGTTAACTTCTTGGAGACCTGTGACTACTGTTTGCTAGCAACATCACTGTCCTGGGACAAATATTTATTTATTGGGGCCAAGGGAGTAGCAATAGAGTTCTGACATCAGAAGCTCTAGGAGGAACATAAACTCTTCGAGCTAGAGCCATAAACTTTTCATTTTATGGTTATGGAAACTGAGGCATAAGGGCACCCACCTAGCATGAGGTGGATCTGGACAGAAACTCCACCACCTCGTCCTGTGACGTAGCCCAGGTGCGAGGGGTGGTGGGTGGCACATATTGGCTGGCTGGTAAGTGGTACTGACCATATAATTCCGTAATTCATGTGCACCGCCCCATCAGACCCCAGTGGTGGACTTTGATGGCGTCTTCCTCTCCTTGAACACTGGGCAATTTTGGCTGTGATGTCACTCTCTGTGGCTTTCCCGGGTGTTTTTCAGGTTCTCCTCGGTCTCCTTCAGGAAAAACTGACCCCCCCTCTTTTCATCTTTATTTATTTTTTGAGAGACAGAGAGAGACAGAGCATGAGTGGGGGAGGGGCAGAGAGAGTGGGAGACACGGAATCCCAAGCAGGCTCCAGGCTCTGAGCTGTCAGCACAGAGCCTGACATGGGGCTCAAACTCACGAACCTCGAGATCATGACCTGAACTGAAGTCGGACGCTCAACCAACCGAGCCACCCAGGCGCCCCAAAACTGACCCATTTTTTAAGAATATTTCCAATCAGCCAGAATAAGTTGTTCTGGGGTCCTTGTGTAATATTTTGGAATGTTGGGGACACACACACACACACAGAGAAAGGAGAGATGGCTGGAACCCTACACACTTAACATTCAGGCCCAGGCTTCTTTCCATCTCAGTGGGGGCACTTGTGAGGATATACTGAATAATATATGTAAGGAAACCACACTGGACTCAGGTTGAATTCATCAGAGATTAAATGTTCAAAGGAAAAAAGGGGACTTGGTCTCTTTGAGGATTCAAGCATGATGTCAGAAGTCAAGGTACAATGTGTCAGGGCTCACCTGCTGGCTGGTCAACAGACAAAGAGGCCTAACACCGGATAAGGACAAGATGGGTGGACATTCTAGATTGGCCATGCATGTGCAAACGGGGCTGAGAACTTATAGGTTATTAATTAAGAAAATAACCTTTTTCAGCCTCTGTGCATTCATTGGCGAAATTGAAATAATTTGCCTTGCCTTTTATTTCTTGGATGGATTAATTAGGACACAATAGAAAAAGCACATACAACAGTATTAAGATTGTAGTATGTGTTCAATAGATGTTTCCTATCTATTATCTATCAATCATCTATCTACCAATCATCTATCTATCTATTGATAAACAACCTATCATCTATATCCAGCTATCATCTAACTACATAATTTGCCATCTATCTGTATAATATATCTATCATCACTTATCACTATCAACAACAATGACAAAGTCATGATCAACAAGCACAGCTTCCTATTAATTTCCTCCCTGAGGCCCTGAGTTTTCCTCTTCACATACTGCTCTGTGCTCTTGCTTCCCAGAGAATTTTGAGCCAAGTTTTAGCTCATGTCTCATGGCTGTTCCTTCATCTGCTCTGCACTCATGTAGCCATGGGGCTCAGTCCCTCAATCTGGTCACCACCATGCCACCACTCATGCAGGGTCTTTCTATGCAGACTTTACTGAGGGCTCAGGGGAGCTTAGGGGGCCCAGGCAGTGACAACCCTGTGGCAGACCTGCTTAGTTCCTAGTAGCCACTCCCTCTTTTTTTGTTAATTACAGAACCACAATTTTATTTATCGTGGTTACATGCTCAACTAAAAGTAGTCACTTCCTCAGATTCCCTTGTAGCTAGGGGTGTGACACAATTCTGTCTAGCAGGGCAAGACTTCCACCATTGCTCTTCCATAATCTTCCTCCCTAGAAGGTGAATGTAATGGCTGGAGGTACAGCAGCCACTTTGTGGCCATTAAAAAATGGAAAGCACATGCTAAGGAAGACAGAAAGATTCTTTGTTCTTGAGGACATTATAGAGCAGCCAGACTCTATTGAATTGTCAGGTTTGTACTTACTGGAGAGAGAGAGATAGAGGGAGAGAGAGAGAGACAGAGAGAGAGAGAGAGAGAGAAACATTTCTATCCGTTTAAGCCTGAGTCAAACACTATCCTAACATAAAGACAAATGCCCTCCTAAATGGAAGGCTAATTTTCCTCTTCTGTTACACTGGTCTCTGGCTGTTTCTCTCCATGTGGGGTCCAGTCCAGTTTCCAGATATTTACCTCATCTTCTATTCCCAGCCCCACTCTGGCTAGCAACTTCAAACTTTCTTCTTGCTTTGTTATCCAGAAAGATCAGTGCTTTTTACACCTTATTTCACAGATTCTAGAAGACTTTTGGGGGAAAAGAGCCATACTGACATGCATTAGGGCACTTACTTTGGAAGAGAGAGTTAATTAAAGCTAGTATTATTCCATATTGTGCACATTATTATATACATTATATAGCGTAGTAAGATAATTTATTATGCTCATATTTTTAATTTTTAAGTGAAATTGCTCTCTGATTGGACAGTTAGTGTGTCTAGGGGCAAAGAGGATTCACATTCAAAGAAAAGGACTAAAGAAGGATATTAATTCTTGACTCTGATAACCCAGAAAATCAAAAAGGTGTTTTTTTTTTTTGTTTTGTTTTGTTTTGTTTTTTTTTGGTAAGGAAAAGCAAAGCCTCATTTCCTTATGCAAAGCCTGATAATAGCTGTTTGAAAACAGAGACATATATGTAGGGATCTATATTACTTAATACATTGTTTTACTTAGCTTTATTTTGTATGTGATTTGGAATTATAGTTATCAATATACAGGATTCCTTTAAAAAAAAGATTTACAGTTTACTAAATTCATTGTAGATTACATATCTGTTTGTCATGGTTCCGCACTTGACAAAAAAAAAATCATCTAATTCCTCGGCACAGGTGAGGGCATTAGATGCCTCTTCTCCCAGGACTGGAGGGAATTTGGGGGCAGAAGGGCTCAGCTGCCTCCACAGGACAGCATCAGAAGTGGGCGCTCTGTGTGACCTCCGGAGGCTCATAGCCTTGTGGCCCCTGTTTATTACTTATTGGTAATGGTACCAGTTGGCTTTTTCTGAGCACTTCCTCTGTGCCAGGCCTTTGACCTTGGTATTTCTGCCCTGCACCCCGATGCAGAGAGTGCCCGGTGCACCCAGATCCCAGAGGGGCAAGTTGACCTGTCCAGGACATTGGTAAAGGGGCTCAAACCCAGGCATGCCAGACTCCAAAACCTTTTAATCGCCATGGTGGGATGACCTGTTGTCTTTTAGTTTTATTTGTTGACAGTCTTCTTATTTTGGAATACCTTTGTGCAGAAGAGAGATCAGAGCTAAGTCCCAGCAGGCTTCTTACCACCTGTCCTCCCTCTCATTGTTAACATCTCACATCGCCATTGTTTCCTTTTTATCATTTCTTTCCCCACTTTGAATTCTATGTTTCACCTTTTGGACTATGAAAAAAATAAAGTCTCCCTTTCCTGGCTTTTTTCTTTCACTGCAGCCTGCCCGGTCTCTTCTTTGGAAGGAGAGGCAGAACTTGCAACGTGGAGAACTGAGTTCTTTCGAGAGGTGCACTGGGCCTGGCCTGGGGACAGAGAAGGATGATGAGGTGCCCAAGTCAGCCAGATGCCCGGCCTCCAATGGCCCCGCTGGCGATCTGCGCGGTGCACAGAAGTGTCTACTGTTAGGAAAACTCGTGTGGAGTTTTCCAGTGAGAACGCCAATGGGAGATGCTTTTCTGGAACAATTCTGTTTGCTTCAGACTGTTTGTACAAGCTTTTCAGCCCAAGACAAAGGCATGTTCAGGAATGCTAAAGTAACACCACTTTGTTCTTGCATTGTTTATTTAACATGGCAAAGCTCGCTAAGGGCATGGAGACCGTGGTCTCCTGTCGATGTAAGCATGCCAGCATGCCGATGACCTTGTGCAGACTGCCCTGCCCTGTGTTTAACAAACTCTGGAAGAAGGTAGAAGACTAGACCTGCCACATTATCCTGGTTGCTGGTACAGCTCATTCAGCTGGTGGAGAGAGGCCAGCATATTGTTACATTGTCACTTTCTCCCACCCCACTTCATTCTATGTATCAGTTACCACCCCCTCAACCGCCCACTCCCCCCCCCCCCCACCCAGGACAGTTCTGCTTTTTTTTGCCAGGTTGCCATTTCACGTAATCACACAAGGGATGTTGGACCACAGGGGAGGCTGTGGGCTGGTTTGGGGACAAATTAAATCCATCTTTTAGCCAGGAAAGTGATCTGTATACTCATGCCTTAGCCTGGCATTCAGTATTGTCCCATCCTATGGGTCGTGCCCCACCGCCTTGTGTGTATATACTGACTCAGGAGGAGGACTCAGTAAGGAGGAAGGGTCTACTGCCCCGAGACCGGGGCCTTGGGAGCAGGGATCCCGACAGGAGGGGTTGTAGGAAAGGCACGCAAAAATATGAGATTCTTGGGGCACCTGGGTGGCTCAGTCGGTTGAGTCCAACTATTGGTTTTGACTCAGGTCATGATCTCACAGTTTGTGAGTTCAAGCCCAACATTGGGCTCTGCACTGATAATGCAGAACCTGCTTGGCATTCTCTCTCCCTTCCCCCCTCAAAATAAATACATAAACTTAAAAATATATATGGGAGATTCTTTTAAATGTGGATGTTTTGAAGCACAAAAACACCCTCAGAAAAAAGCAAACCTTAGGCTCTTTGTGAACTGTACCTTCAAAGGGCATTCACTTAAAAACAGTAAAAAGGGTGCCTGGGTTGGCTCAGTCAGTTAAGCGTCAGACTTCAGCTGAGGTCATGATCTTGTAATTCATGTGTTCGAGCCCTGCACTGGGCTCTGTGCTGATGGCTCAGAGCCTGGAGCCTGTTTCGGATTCTGTGTCACTCTTTCTCTCTGCCCCTCCCCCACTCATGCTCTTTCAAAAAGGAATGTTAAAAAATTAAAAAAAATTTTCAAATAGTAGGAAAAGTTGGGAGATTATCTAATGTACTTTCCCTTCCTGATCACATTGAAACTTTCATCTCTCCCAGAGAGAGTAAAAAGTCCTGTTTTCTTAACAGTTGTGCTAACAAGAGGACTCCACTCTCTGTCCTCATCCTACTTTGCGGTATTAATAGATCACTAACAGTTGGCCAAGCCAAGAATGGCTAAAAGCTTTCATTGGGCAAACACCAAAACTCCCTCTCTGTAGGGTGCACGGGGAAACCCTCATGATTTGAAATACAGAACAGGCTCTTTCCACTTCCTTCTGAAAATAGAGCTTGCCCACTTAAATACTAATGGTAATGTTAACCTTAAAAATAAAACTTCCAGGGGCGCCTGGGTGGCTCAGTCAGTTAAGCGTCTGACTTCAGTTCAGGTCATGATCTCATGGTTCGTGGGTTCAAGCCCTGCGTTGGGCTCTGTGCTGACAGCTCAGAGCCTGGAGCCTGTTTCAGATTCTGTGCCTTCCTCTCTCTCTGCCCCTCCCCACTTGTGCTCTGTCTCTCTCTGTCTCAAAAATAAATAAACATGAAATTTAAAAAAAAAAATAAAACTTCCAGGTATTTTACCAGCAGATGAGTTTATTCAAGAATAGCAAAGGATTGTAATCCAGGACAAGCAAGATAGAGTGAAACCACAGGAACCTCTAGCAAACAAAAAAGAGGAATATTATTTCATGGAGAAGGAGGAGGATATTGGGAGGGGTTGTTTTGAACAAAAGTCCACTGGAAAGGAGCAGGAGTTCAGGGGTGGTTGATTTTTTATAGGAGATACAATGTACATCCTTCCCTGTTTGGACCTGTAATTGATGATTCTTTCCTGTTGAGATTCTCCTTTCAGGGTTCTATAATGGGCAATTCTTCCTGTAATTGACACAGAGTAAAATGCTCCCCCTGCCAATCTCACCCTCTAGCATCTCAGGTCCACTTTAGTGAACTTTCCCCTTATTAATTTTCACAGTAATAACCCCAGAGCGTCCTGCCATCTGGATTCCCTCAGTTGGTGCATGTGCACGGATGCCCCAGCAAGGTCTAAACTGGAGCTTGCAAGAAGGTAACCAGGGGTGGCTTAGCTAGGCTGAGCTAGTTTTAAACCAGGCTTCCAGATAAGTGAAAGATTGTGTGTGTACGTGTGTATGCACATGTGCATGCGTGTGCATATGTAAGTGGCATTTGTCTCCAAATGGTGTTTGTATTTTGGTGGAAGCATGCAAAGAGGCAATGAGACTCTTGAAAGCGATCATCACTTACAGAGTACCTGCCATGTGACAGACACTTCATCAGTGGTTGGAATCCTCACAGAGCCTTCAGAGTGGGCATTGGTGGCAGTGATATTTGAGGGACTGACCACGGCAGATGCTCCTGTCAGTGCTCCACCCACCACCCATAGGGTTTGTTCACCACTGTCATGCACACCCAGTGTCCATTCACCTCCTTCAGCCAGCCCCTGTGTCTCTGTTGGAGAACTTCCCACAGGCTTCTGGGATACACTCTGCCTGCACGTGGAGACTTGGAAGTTCTTGGGAAGTGTGTTTTATTGTGCGATCTAACAATAAGTGGGCACATTTGACAAGAAGCCAATGCAGTGAGATGCCAAATTCAGATCAGGTCTCTGCCACCTTCCCCTTTGCCTTTTAAGGCAATGAGGTACAATCCATATTCACCACAGCCTGCAAGTCATGGGTTTTGACAAATACAGACACCTGCAAAGCTCACACCTGTCCCCCCTACCGTCATGATAATGAACATTTTCCTCAACACAAACTTTTCTTTGCACCCTTCCCACTTCTCTAAGACCACAGACAACCATTTTCTGATTCATATTAATATCATTTCATTTAGCCTGTTGTATATTATGTTCTTTCCTGTGTCATTTTTCTTTCTTTCAACATTATGTTTGTAAGATTCATCCATCTCATCGTGTGTAGCAATAATCCTACCGTTTCCATGGCTGCATAGTATTCCATCGTTTGAACCCTCTACAGTTTGTTTATCCATTCTTCTGTTATTGGATGTTTGTGTTGTTTCCATTTTGGACCATCATGAATAAAGTTATTATGAACATTAACATACAAGTTATTCTATAGACGAGCTATTTTCTTCCAGATAGTTTTTCTTCCTTCTTCCTCTACCCTCTTTAAGCATTTACTTCAATGTGTTCTTGGGGGCACTTTTTGACAATTCTAAATGATAGAAGTTTCCTTTACGTGATTTCAAAAGGGCATGCCCTTACAAAGGAGCATCCTGAAACATTTGCAGCCTAGAGGATACTCTACCCAGACTATGGAAGACCCACTTGGGCTAGGAGTGGTGAGGAAAGATGGAGGAGACAGAGATGTGCAATGGTCAGCGGACCCCAGAAGAAGCAGACAGGACTCAGTGGGGCCACACGGCCAGGAATGAGTAAAATATGAGATCAAAGGACCATGGGATTGGTCCAGAGTCTTGGTTACAAACAGAAATTGAGCTCGGTTAAATTAAGCAGCAGAAGAATTTTTTTTATTATTATTTTATTTATTTATTTTTTAATATATGAAATTTACTGTCACATTGGTTTCCATACAACACCCAGTGCTCATCCCAAAAGGTGCCCTCCTCAATACCCATCACCCACCCTGCCCTCCCTCCCACCCCCCATCAACCCTCAGTTTGTTCTCAGTTTTTAACAGTCTCTTATGCTTTGGCTCTCTTCCACTCTAACCTCTTTTTTTTTTTTTTCCTTCCCCTCCCCCATTGGTTTCTGTTACGTTTCTCAGGATCCACATAAGAGTGAAACCATATGGTATCTGTCTTTCTCTGTATGGCTTATTTCACTTAGCATCACACTCTCCAGTTCCATCCACGTTGCTACGAAAGGCCATATTTCATTTTTTCTCATTGCCACGTAGTATTCCATTGTGTATATAAACCACAATTTCTTTATCCATTCATCAATTGATGGACATTTAGGCTCTTTCCATAATTTGGCTATTGTTGAGAGTAGCAGCAGAAGAATTTTTGAGTGCATATTGAATAGCTGATAAAATTAAGAGAAAAAAAATGGAACCATCATCAGAAAATGGAAAGAAGTTAATAGAATTTAGGAGGCTAGACCCTTAGCCATGGTCATATCAAAGGAGCAGCCAGGACAGGATGAGATGTGGGTCCTGAATGCTGGAGCTGACACCATCACTTTTGCCATCTATGTGGACCCATGCAGGAGCTGATGACACTGCCATCTACCCTGGAACTAGGGATGCTGGAGCTTTCTTATCTGGACTTGCCACTGGCACTGGAATAACATGAAACACTACCCTACCCTTGCACCTGCTAGAATGGCCTCTTAAGGAATCCTTGCCTCATTGAGCCCCCATCTCTGGACCTTAGGACTGGCTTTTCTGAGGTTGGGTCCACACATCACTTACCAGAGAGAGTGAGCATCTGGTCTTCTATAATTTACCTGGTAGGAGACAAGTGCTATCATACAGTATGGATGGTTATCCAGAATGTGGGGTGCAGATGCTTGTCAGAGCAAGGCACTCTGGCACCCAGCACAGTTACCCCGCTGGGCTTCGTTCGAGCTCTCAGAGCTGTGAATATGCCACACATGCCTGACTTCACTCAACAGGCACCACCATGACCTGCATCAGGGCTTTTGTTAACTGTCCTTGGATGTCCAGTGAGGACTTTTCCTCAACCACCAGCTGGTCCCCAAGTACCTGCTAATCAGGACTGATGACTGCTTGTGTGCTAGGCTTTGGTTGGTCTCAGGCCACCTACATGGATCCCTCTCCACCTGTAAATCCAAGATTTGGCAGTGGGGTGGTGATGGGAAGGCAAATATTTATTACCTGAACTGGGGAGATTTTCCTAAACAGACTAGCTAAATTCTTTAAACTTTTAATGCTAGGGGATATTGAACACACAAGGTCCTTTAATCTGTGCATAAGTCTGCTCCTTCTATATCCTTACCCATATACCCCAGGCATCATATCATCTTGTTTATAAATAATACAGTATATATCTGTGACATTTGAAGAGACATGCAGTATACCCAAGACCACCCTCACTTTGGATACCCATTGCACAATTAGAGAGGGTGCTGGATTATTACAGGCGAAGAATTAAAATTAGCCAAAGGTAGAACTACATAGATGAGGACACAGGAAAGTTCCAAACATGGAGCTTCCAATTATCTTCCCCATAGAGTCACAGACAGCTTTATTTTCCTGGCATTGATGTGTGACAATATGCACAGAGCACTGGCATCCAGGGAAGTTCATTTGAGCCTTGGAGTCCAGAATCTTTACTGGGGTCCCTGGTCAACTGCTCATGTGGCTGAACTCAGTCTCCAGCCCCTTAGGAGATTGAGTTGATACTGCATGCCTCAAGGCCCCTTTATAATTCATGTTGTTAGCTCTGTTGGTGTGGCCAGCCCCAACCCTAAACAAAGACCCTCCTGTTAGGCAGGACATTCCCAGGGTTGAAAGATTACCTTTCAGAAGCTGAGGACAAAATCCAGATCTCTCTTAGGGCAAGGTTAAATTCCTTACTACACAATATCTCTGAACAAATACCACTTACTAACTTTTTAAAATGTTATTTATTTATTTTGAGAAAGAGTGAGAGAGTAAGGGAGGGGCAGAGAGACAGAATCCCAAGCAGGCTCTGCACTGTCAGCACAGAGCCCAACATGGGGCTTGATCTCACAAATCATGAGATCATGACCTGAGCTGAAATCAAGAGTCAGATGCTTAAACAACTGAGCCAGCCAGGTGCCCCTGAATAAATATAGCGTATTTAAAAAACATAACAACTGTACAATTATCACACCTAAAAAATGTCTAATAATTTCTTAATATCCTCAAATATGTAGTCAGTGTTCAAATTTCCCTTTATTTAATGAATCATAATTTTTAACATTTTTTTTGTTTGAATTAGGATCGAAATAAGGTCTAAATGCTTGTTGACAGGCATTTAAAGCCTCTTATTCTACAAGTTTTCCCTCCATACTTTTTCCTTGCAACTTATTTGTTGAAGAAATTAGTTGTTCACCCTGTAGAATTTGGTATAGTGTGGATTCCACTGACTGCCTCCTCCTGGTATCAGTTGACATGTTACTTTGTCTCCTGTATTCCTTGTAAATTGGCAGTTGAATCTAGAGGCTCAACTAGACTCAAGTTTGATTGTTTTTGGCAAGACTACTTCACACACGGTGATACGCTTGCTATCGGGCACCTCTGTTTTTGTGATACTGGTAGCCACCGGTGGTCACTGTTTAGAGCCATTAGTTCATTATGGGTTGAGAAATGGACCAGCCCCAGTGAACCCTGGGTTGGATCAGTGATCAAATAAATCTTGCCACTCCTTCCTACCCTCATATTTTTGTTCCTATAACTCAGGTGTGGAAGGAGCCCTGTGTTTCTGCCCACCAAGGTGCCACTTACCAATTTTTTGGAGAAAATAATGAATTCAGTTTTATCCATTCACTCCGTGGGAGACACTTTGCTAGTCCATAGGCACCTCAATTTTCCTGAGTTGGTGACTCCATCCAGTTACCCTTAAGGCAGTAGGGCAATGGCCTGCAGACCTCCATCTTTGCTGTTTCTTTCTCTGGTACTTATTCTTTTGTCTGTCTTCCTCAGAGAAATGCACCCTGGGTCAGGCTGTGTGCATGTGTGACCTTCTTATATGGGGGACTATGAAGATGCTCTAACAGGGCAGTACAGGAGACCAGAGTGGGGTCACCCTGCACAAGGGCCATACAGTCTGAGCCTTCAGAGGAGGCTCTCAGACAACTTTCCTCTTGTCCCTGCAGTCACATTGGTCAGGCCTTACAGCCCTGTGTCCCATCTCTTTCCCTTGGGAAATCCCATCTCTATGTAAGCCCTCCTATGACTTGCAAACTCAAGTTCCATCATGTACAGAAGTGGCTTCTCAGTGCCTGAGCACTGGCCACTCTATAAGGGAGAAGGTGGGCAGGGCCAGGCTGGAGGGTGGTACCTTTGTGACCAGTTTTCTACTTCCAGCAGATTTCCTCACTGGTTACCTAGGAAGCAAGCTCAGTCACCAAGATGGGCACTCTTTTTCACCCAGACCCAACAAAGTCTAGTCTCTTACAAAGAAAGGAGCTCCATTCTCCGTACCAATATCCCCAGCAGCACTGGGCTAAGGATCATTCGACTCTTTTCAGAGCCTGGTTTACATTGTACATGCATCCAAACAGCCACAGTGGTCCCCTCTTATCCACACGGAATCTATAGCTCCAATCTCAGTGAGCTTCTTTCCCCCTGGCAGAAAGAGTGGAAGTCTGCATAGCTCACCATACTGCTGCTGTATATAGCTGAGAAACTTTGGACAGAGAGAGGTTAAGTGACTTGCCCAAAGCAACACAGCTGGTAAATAGCGAAGCCAGAATTTAAACTCAGGTTTGTTTAGGAGCACCTGGGTGGCTCAGTCGGTTACACGTCCAACTTTGACTCAGGTCATGATCTCACAGTTGGTGAGTTCAAGCTCCACATTGGGGTCTGTACTGACAGCTTGGAGCCTAGAGCCTGCTTCAGATTCTGTGTCTCCCTCTCTCTCTGCCCTCCCCCACTCACACTCTGTTTGTCTGTCTGTCTCTCTCTCTCAAGAAATAAATAAACATTAAAAAAAATTAAACTCAGGTTTGTTTCTTCCCAAAGTCTACACTCTTTTTGCTCCAACCTTTTATGTAATGAGCCTTAGACCTATAATTAAGGAGAAGGGGATTGCAGGTCAGAATCTTTGACATAGTGGGTTTTTTTTTTTATGTATAATTAAAAGGCAGGCTCAGGGCACAGGTGGCCGGTGTGAAATGAAACAGATGACTGAACCTGGCACAGCATAACGGACGCCTCTCAAGGTGAGTGAGCCATGTGAGGAGGCACAGTGGTGCAGGGCAGAGTGACAGCCGTGAAGCTTCCGCAGGCACATGCAGCAGGTAGGACAGAGGGAGGGTGAGCATTGTACTCAGGTTGACTCTGGTGAAAGATACATTTTTTAAATGTGTAGCCTGGGAAAACTGGAAAAAACTGAAAACTGGAAATTCAGGGTTACCGAGGGGTGGCAAATCTTTTTCTGTGCCATCGAGTGACAAAATGAAAAACGGTGCAGGGGAACATCAGGCTGTTTCAGCTGTGTTGACAGCGTGCTGATCTTTCAAACCACCAGAAGCTCTGGGCTTTAGGAACACCTGGAAAATGGACTCACACATCGAAATATACTCTACTGCTATCTCTCCTGGTTACTGGTCCTCCAACATCGGGATTAGCCATCACACTGGGGATGTGACTGGCCTGACTGCCACCGGGCTTTGTGGCCATGTCCTGAGGGGAGGCAAAGCACCTGATGGTAAGCAGAGCCTCTGTCTCTGAGCAGGTGTGAGCAGGTGAAGACAGCCAGCTATTGGTAGCAGACCCCGTGAATTGTCTGCAGACTTACAGCTCTCCTGAAGCACTTTATGGTTGAGGGAGTCAGTCAGTGTGTTTGTGTTTGTTCTGAGAAACGCTATGTTTACCAAAATAAAAATATTGAGGGGAATAAATCATTCTTTCCATGGTAAAATAATCAAGGTCTTCAGTCCAAGCTTCATTGTCAACAGTATGCTTCTGGGAGAATAATGTTTTGAAAGTAAGAAACCAATCTGAGTTTCAGCTCTATCCCTGTCTTTTTTTACACAACAGCCATTTGGCAAAAATAGTCAGGTGAAAGGGGAGGGGCAGTTGCCCCTCTGGGAGGCAGGCTTTGATGTAAGGATGTCCTAGCTGACAGGAAGTAGAAGTGGAAGCCCCCAGGGAATCATGAGAAGGAGAAGAGGTGGTGACAGGGAAGATAGTGAGACCTACACCCTGACCCTCTTCCTGCCCTAGGTCAAGTGGCTATTTAGAAGCAGAGCCACATTGGCTATGTTTGTTGTTTGGAGTGTTGGGTCCTCTGAGTAAGCAAAGGGGAAGAAAAGAATTTGAGTTTGCACCTCTAGGAATCTTTGGTTCCCCCCTGGCAGGGTAAATATCCAGGCAGACCCCTGGGCTTCCGAGTGTGGAGCATCAGAAATGAATCCTTAGGAGGCGGACAGGGGAGTTGCTGTGTTGGTGGCACCAGTGACTGGTGGACAAGACCTATTGACTGTGAGTTCCAAACAGATTTCCACACCAAAGAGGGCTGAGTTGGCCGAACAATCAATGGGAGAGGACACCAGGCTCTGATGGGGCTCAGAAGCTGGACTGTGAGTTCATGGACTACAATTCCAGCCTCCAGTACAAACAGGGGGCTTAGGAAACAGATAGAGTAGGGGCCTCTCCAAGGAAGGCAGAGGAGCCACAGCTGTGTCAGGACCAGATCCCCCACTCCTCCCTCAGCCCCCACCTCCAACCCCACGTAACACCTCGGAAGAACAGAGAATGAGAGGGCTACCCATTCATCCAAAACACACCGAGTTAACTGGAAGACTTCAGATTTGGTTCAAGCTGAGTGGATCAAGTTAGCCTAAGTTTAACACAGCGCAGACCTGGTAGGATGGAGTGGTGGGGTCATGTGGAAGCTGCCTTTCCTTTGAATGTGAACTTGTAGCCTTGCTGCTTGGGAAAGCAAGTGGTGAGAAGTGAATATTCCTGCTCTCTGGGTTGAATTCTTGGATGGGTTGAGGGCACCACTGAAAACTGAGGGTATTCGCCTTATTGCCCTTTGGAAATATGGAAGGAGGCTGCTTCCCAGGGGGCTCCTGCACCCACATAGCAAAGATCCAAAGGCATGATTAGACAGAAAGAGAGCCAGAATTCAGCTTCTAGACTCTTTGTCTTCCCTGTGGCAAGGACATTATTCACTAGCTCCACACCTGGTGGAAGGATGTGGAAAGAAGTTGCTGGCAATGAGCTTACCGTGGGGGTCACTGTGGTGACAGTAAAATGACCCAGTATCTGAATGCCAACCTCAGAAGCGGCGTAGGTCATTCTGTCCACATGCCTTTGGCTAGAACTAGTCACATGGCCAGACTTGGCTGGAAGGGAGTCTGGGAAATGCAGTCTTCCTACATGCCCTGGAGGTAAGTGACATGCTCAGTGAATGCATAGCATTGCCTTGTCTGCACAGGCAAACCTCAGGGGGATGTATAGTGCCAGTGGGATCCCAGACTGGGCATGGTAAGTACAGAAACTCATCAATCCTTGACAGATTCAGAAGGGATATCCCGTGGAGGACACTGTCAACCCCAAGGCAAGGGGACTCCAAAGAGCAACACAAGGACCTCCTACTGCAGCTTTCCCCCATGACAAGATAAGGACGTCCTTGTACCTAGGTGCCATATTAGGGAAGAGAAGGAGGAGGGGCAGAATTTGAAAGACCCAAGCATTCATCTGAAAGAGGCTATTGTAAACTAAAAGAAGTCTGCTTAAGACCAAAGAGAAAATTACTGTTGATTATCCAGATTGGTTCCAGTTTACTCTGAGGGGTAGGGACAAGCATTCCCTGGGGAGATTAAATCTTGCATTGTTAATAAGGGAGCTTAGCCCTGAGTACAGAGTCTGTTAAATTGTGGCCTTACATAATGTTTTATTTAGCTGAGTTCAAAACCCACACCAAGAAATGAGCCTCATTTGTCCTCTCGACTGGCCTAAGGGATGCACCCACTGAGATGCTCTTTAAAACTCTGCCTGGGTTTCTGATGTGGACTTCTGGGGACAGGATCCCTTTGCCCTGAGCTTTGCCAATGATCACAGATTAACTCTGCTTGGAGGGAGGAGAGTGGACCAGATGTCTTTGGTTCAGCGAGTCTATGGTGATCATGCATGCTGCCTTGAAAAAGAATTGACCTTCAATATTAGTTTAACTATTGCAAGCTGAAAACTGCGTGCAGGTAACTGGCAAGTAGTGTACATTGGTCAGAGTGATGCATTAGGGACTTTGGGTGACTGTGGCAAACTAAAGGCCACATGTCTTGTCCAACAATATTCAGATTTATTTCTAAAAATAAAGCAAGACATCGTGCTCACAAACAGAAGTGACTATGGCAACATTTAGGTTGCCAGTTTGCAGCCTCACTTTAACAGCCAGTGTTTTAGAATTTTTAAGGCATTAAATGTAGACAGAATTTTAAAAACTATTTGCCATTGGGGAATAACTTCATTTCATAGTTGTCCTTTTATGAATTGTTTTGAAACTCTTAGAAGTTCTTGGGTCACAAGAGCCCCAGACTACCTTAGGAAAAAAATCAAAGACTGCCAGGGTGCTTACATGGCTCAGTCAGTTGAGCATCTGACTCTTGATTTCAACTCAGGTTATAATTCCAGGATTGTGGGATTGAGCCCCATGCCAGGCTCCAAGACAAGCGTGGAGCCTGCTTGAGATTCTCTCTCTCTCAGTCTCTCTCTGACCCTCCCCAGCTTGTGCACGTTTTCTCTTTCTCACTTCCTCTGTCTGCCTCTCTCTCTCTCTCAAAATGAATAAATAAACATTAAAAAAAAAAAAGACCAGTCAAAAGAGAGGTGAATTCATAGCCTTTGAAATTTCAGTCCAGCATTTTCATTCACCAGGAGACATGGGCTGGGGGTCAGTTTTATGGGTATTAAATTAGGGTGCTTCCCTGTTGATCCCTGAATGAAATAAAATGCAGAAAGACAAGTACCAAGAAAAAGTTAGAAATTGTATGGAAAGGCTCTCAAGATCAGCGAGGCCACTTGGTGAATGCAGGCATTCTGTTTACCCATTCAAGCTGCTTTGAGCTCTGTGGCTGTCAAAGCCCTGGTTTCAAACTACCTAGAGATGGACCCAGTGACTTGGAGACCCTGGGTCTCCCTTATCTTAGGGAGAGAGGTGGAATAGCTGAGTTGTTCAAAGGGTAGTTTCAACTTTTTAGGTGGACACCTAGAGTGGTCTAGCTGGTGTTTGGGAAATGCACAGAGAGCTGTGTGTGGATGCTGAGTAGCCAAAGGGGTGGACTGTGCCAGCCACAGAGCTATTGTGTCCCAGGTCCCAACTCTCCCCTCTATGCTCTGCTCTGTGGGCTGGACTGAGACCCATCCCTGCTCAGTCAACTGCTAGGCTTCATCACTAGGGGCATGAGTGGAGGGAAAAGAACTTGCTCTTCTCCATGATGCTTCTTGTTCCTGTCAGCATTGTCCCACCCTGCTCCCCACAGTGCCATCAACAGTTTGTTCCTATAGCAGCCAGGTCTAGTTGGCAGTTTTACCAATGCCCACAAAACCAGCTCTCTCATGTGCCCCTCAGAGACAGGGGCACCAGCTGGTCAGTGCCCCCTCCTCAGAGGTCTTCCTTCAGCCCCACAGGGACTCTCTTCCAAGATCAGAGACATGAACACCAGCTAGCTGCTGGCCTCTCAGCAGCATGAGCTTTACCTGCATAGGATCTCTCCTGTCAGCATTTATGTTTTAGTAATCCCAGCCTCTTCCCTGTGTGCCTCCAGTGCTAGGGGTGCTTGCTGCTTCCCGTGAGTGTTCCTCCACGACACCTCCATGACCCCTTTTTGCACTTTCTGTTTTCCAATACCTGGTGAACAATTCTCTATACTAAGTTCTCCTCATGAAGTGAACCAGTTGAGTTTCTGTCTCCTGACTGGACCACAGTTGATAAGATGAGCTTTCAGAGGTAAAGGAACCACAGGGTGCCTAGGTGGCTCAGCCAGTTGAGCATCCGACTTTGGCTCAGGTCATGATCTCACGGTTTGTGAGTTCGAGCCCTGCATGGAGCTCTGTGCTGACAGCTTGGAGCCTGGAGCCTGCTTCAAATCCTGCATCTCCCTCTCTCTCTGCCCCTCTCCTGCTTGCGCTGTCTGTCTGTCTCTCAAAAATAAATAAACATTAAAAAAACAAAAACAAAGTAAGGGAGCCATGAACAATGCAGCATTGCTTATAATTACAATTCTATGAGTGTCTATGCCTAGAGACATCCCACCCCAGTGTGGGTTCACGGTTTAGGGGTGTTAAAGTGAAATACAGAATAGAGATTCGATTTTAGAATCCTTTGAGCAGACAAAGCCATATAAGCCCCATAAGTGAAATTTAATTAACTTATTTGGCAAAACAAGCGAAACTTAACTTGGCCTTTTCTTTTTTTTTCTTTTCTTTTCTTTTTCTTTTTTTGTTTTGGCCTTTTCTTGTAAATGTTTGTAAAAGTAAATAAAACAAACTTTAGTCTACAGACTTGTTAAAACACTATATTGCCCCCGAAACTAATGTAAAATGGTGTGTCAACTATATTTCAATTAAAAAAAATTGAGATGTGCTGTAGGCATAAAATACACACTGGATTGTAAAGATCTATTATGAAAAAAATGGAAAAATGTCATTAATAAATGTTGAAATAGTTTTGTCATATTGTTTAAATAAAATGAATTATTATTTTTATTTTTAAAAATCTGTTTATTTTTGAGAGAGAGAGATAGAGATAGAGATAGAGATAGAGAGAGAGAGAGAGAGAGAGAGAGAAAGCACAGGGGAGGGGCAGAGAGGGAGGGAGACACAGAATCTGAAGCAGGCTTCAGGCTCTGAGCTGTCAGCACAGAACCCAATGTGGGGCTTGAACTCACAAAGCGTGAGTTCATGACCTGAGCCTAAGTCAGATGCTTAACAAACTGAGCCACCCAGGTGCCCCAAATTATTAATTTTTTTTTTAAAAGAAACTTAAGTGGTGCCTGGGTGGCTCAGTCAAGCATCTGGCTCTTGATCTCAGCTTGGGTCATGATCTCAGGGTCATGGGTTCAGGCGCTGCATTGGGTTCCATACTGGGTGTGGTGACTACATAAAAAACAAGCAAACAAACAAAACAGAACTTAAGTCATCTTCCTAAAAATGGTATAAGATGACCACTTTTAACCAATTCCCTGCCATCTGGAAACTCCTATTATAATAACCAATCATGCAAACATTGAACAACTTCCTCATTTTCACTTAATAAGCTGTCCTATAAAATCATGCCCTGAGCTTCCTGTCAGTTTTAAATTTGAAAGCTCCTAGTTCACAAACTGTTCTTACATGCATGATTAACTCTTACTAAATACTATTTATTGATTTGGTGGTTTTAATTTTTCTGTCTCTGGATTTTTGACAAGGGGGTACCTGATGGATGTTCCCCACCTTCCTCCTCATCTGCCTCCAAGCTTAAGGGGCTGGGTCACGTTTACCTAATGGGATGCCCTCTCCCCCTGCTCAGCCTGGGCACCAAAAACCACATGGCCTTAGGGAAGACATTTTTATTTTCATTCCAGACCTATCTTTCCAGGTGATGTATTCCATCCAACACAGACTCCTTCCCAGTTATTTCGAGTATGAAAACTCCTCAGATAAACACTTTACTCGCTAAAGTGTGTTTGCTGCCTGCCTCTCACAAGGCAGTTGTTCTAGTACACAGTAGACCAGCATGCAGATGCACGGTGTTATCCAGGGTTTGGGAAACCAGCTTTGGGACTGAGCACAAACTAAGGGTAGATGGGGGATGGGGGAGAGGGGAACGTGGGTGATGGGCATTGAGGAGGGCATTTGTTGGGATGAGCACTGGGTGTTGTATGGAAACAAATTTGACAATAAAATATATTTTAAAAAAAGAATAAAGATCATGTTCACGACAAAAAATAAAATAAAATCTGATTATAAAAAAAAGAAAAGAAAAGAAACCGGAAGAGGCAAGAAAGGATTCTTCACTGGAGCCTGGAAGGCTCTGCTCACACCTTGATTTTAAGACTTCTAGCCTCCAGAACTGTGAGAGAATACATTTTTATTGTTTTAAGTGACCCAGTTTATGATACTTTGTTACACAGCCCTAGGAAACTAACACAGTGTATTTGATTTTTGAAGATGTCCTTTGGGAAGAGTTTCGCTAGTTTGCTTGTTTAAAGTTTAAGTGGTTTTAAAAGTTTAAAGTTTAAAAAGTAGAGCTCTGAATAGTAAGGTAGAAATTTGGAAGGTATCTTTGGCAGGTGATTCAATGGGGAATGTAGAGGAAAATGTGGAGGGACAGGTGATCACAGGAAAATACTAGGAGAAAATCCTAGGGTTCACTTTCTCCTGGAACATTCCTTGACATTAAGACACAAAACTAATGCTTTTTAGTTAGTGAGCTAAAAGAAGAAGAGGTAGATTTCTGAAAATCATGTTACTATGACCTTTTGCCAATATCAGAATCAAGAGCAGTATACCTTGGATTGCAAGTAACTTGTTCTGCAAGTGTTCTGCAAGATAAGCAAACATTTATAATGAATTTTAACTTGATAAAACAGCAATGTCTCACAGTATGGGTGGCATGTGATGCTAAACATCACATGGTCACAACTGAGCCAATGGTTCTCTCTCTCTATCTTGCTGTGGGATTATGGGTGATCATCTCCCATGCTCGGATGTTCGGTCTCAGGCCATGATGTTTGGCAGAAATCAGTGATTTTTCAGAACGTCAGAAGGTGCCCATGACTGGCACTAGTGTATTTTTTTGTCACTTCAAAGCACCTATGGACAGTCCTTTGCTTTTCCATACAAGTGTGAGCTTAGGAACGCTTTGCTTCATTCTAGGTCAGGCTGCCTGCTGGTAGAGACCCTTTCCTCTGCTGCCTCATTGCCAGTTACATTAAATACAGTATATGATAAGAGTTTATTAATACTGTACTGTAGTCAACATCCATGCAAGTATATACAATGTCACCCATGCAGAAAAGATTCCATTGAGCCAATGGAAGCAGTGATTCCGTTAGTGATAGGGCAAGTTGTCCTACACAATAACCCTCCTCTCTTGTCTCCCTCACACCAGCCACGAAAGTTTTCCAAGGTAAGTGCAAGTTAATTTGGTTTATTTTTCTTTATATTTTCTTTATTATTTTATATTATATTACAGCATTGTAATCATTTTTATATGAATATTTTTGGGTTGTGCAACAGACCATCTGAGTTTCCATTATTTCTTAAGGGGAAGTTTGCTTTGATATGCAAGTGCTTTGGATTACAAACATGTTTCTGGAATGAATTATGTTCACAAACCAAGGTTTTACTGTATATGCTATAGAAGAGAAGCTAGCAAACCAGAGTTGCTAACTCAAAGTGTTATGGGACCATGTACTACACAACCATGTCTAGAGGGGAAAACATCTGGCCAGACCACCTCTGTTCCCTCTCTTTGGTTGAGTATATTTGTGGTGGGAGAGAAGCTGTTACACACACAAATTGCAAATACAAGGCATGAATCTCTCTTTCTGTGCACTTCTTGGATGTTCTACCAGAATCCTTACACCAAACTGACCCTCTTGACCCTTGGGTAGAAGGAGTAATGGCCCCACAGATGTCCATGACCTAGTCCCCAGGAACTGAATATTACTTTACTTGGCCAAAGGGGCTTGGCAGATGTGATTAGGGTTGAGGATCTTGGCAAGGGGAGATTATCCTGGATTATCCAGATGGGCTCAATCAAATCATACAAACCCTTAAAAGTACAGCACCTTTTCCAGCTGTGGTTAAAGAGATGCAACATTGCTGGCTTTGAAGCTGGAGGAGGAGGAGAGCCATGAGCCAAGGAATGCAAGCAGCCCTTAGAATCTGGAAAAAAGCAAAGCAAAGCAAGACAAAACAAACAAAAAAGAATTCTCCCCATATTAGTCTGCTGAGGCTGCCATAACAAAATACCATAGACCCAGTGGCTTAAACAACAGAAATCTATTTCTCACAATTCTGGAGGCTGGAATTCCAAGATCAAGGTGACTGCCAGGTAGGTTCCTATGAAGGTCCTCTTCCTGGCTTGTGGGTGGTGTCTTCTCATTGTGTCCCCACTTGGCCTTTCCTTGATACGTGTGCATGAGGTGAGAGATCTCTCCCTTCCCCTTCTTATTAGGCCACCAATCCTATTGGATTAGGACCCCACCCTTATGATCTCATTTAGCTTTAATTACCTCCTTAAAGTCCTATCTCCAAACACAGTCACACTGGAGGTGTTAGGGCTTCAATATACACATTTTGGGGGAACACAGTTCAGTATTTATCACTCCCCCTAGGGCCTCCAGGAAGGAAGGCAGCCCTATTGACATCTTGCTTTTAGCCCAGATCCAGGTCAGACCTCTGACCTACACAACTGGAGGATAATAAATTTGTGTCATTTAGCCACTACGTGGTCATTTGTTACAACACCAGTAGGAAAGTAACCCAGACTCCTATACCTCTATTTAGCATCCTTTCATCTTTCATGGACTGGGTTTGCAATGCAGACCAAACTATTATGTGCCAGCCATTGCAGTACACACAATGTTTCTTGTCCTTCATTCAGCACCTACAAGGAGGCTGTGAATTGTGTTGGTCGTGACTCCCCTGGTCTTTTTGAAGGCGGTATCCAGAAGGCTTATTCCCAGTAGCAGCTCCTTCTACGTGGCATATCACATATGCAGGTGCTATTAACGGGCAGCAGACTTCCTGATTCTAGACCTCAGAGGTATGCCTATACTAATTAGAGCTATTTCAAAATTTTACAGCAGCTGGAAGTATTTTGTTCTGAAGAGTCACTCAGTCAAGGCATTTTTTGTGTGTGCTTGTTATTCAAGAGACACTGTGTAGGGGCTAGAACAAAATCCACTCATAGGTACCATGTTTGTCCTGGTGATTAAATGCATGGGCTCTGAAGTCAGGCAGATTTGGCTTTGGATTCCTGGACCACCACGCACTAGCTTTGGGGCTTTGGCAAGTTACCATCTGTCTGAACCTCGGTTCCACATCTATAATAGTTTTTACTTCCCAGGTTTGTTTGTTTTGGGTAAAGATTAAGTGAAATAAATCTGGGAGACCCAAAGAGAGATGCATAGTGGATCTAGAAGCCAGGAGACATGGATGGGCAGGGGGAATGGATGTCTGAGACCAGTGGGTTGAAATAAGCATTTGGTCTAGAGACCTCCTCCAGAATTTGATAATGTCGGATAAGTAACTTTTATTTGAAAAGTAAAGGATGGGAATGTGTTCTGGATGGTGCTGAATGCTCTGTGTGTATGGAAGACACCACTGTTTACTCATGTAGCTAGCAGTCACCCTTCCTTTCTTCTTGTTAAAAAGCATTTTGTTCTGATATTGGCTGGCCAGCCAAGTGTTTTTGTGAGGTGCAGGACTCTCCCATAGACCCTGGGCGGGGGTGGGGTACATTTCTCCACACCCTTGCCAACACTTGTTATTTCCTGTCCTTTTGGCCATGGCCATTCTAACAGGTGTGTATTCAACATAAAACATAGAATAGCTACACTCAAAGGGATATTGTTGTTTTCCAAACTCAGTTTGGTATCTTAAAAGATGTTTCTGTATTTTTCTTAGCATTTTTACATATACCATACCAAGAAGATTGTCTGTCTGCATAGGAATTGGAGAGCCAGAAGAAGGCAGTGTGGAGAGAGCTTGGAGAATAGAGGAGAAAGGGAAAAAGAGAAGGATGACAAGAAGAGGAAAATGAAAAGGAGGAGGAGTAGGGGAGGACAAAGAGAAAAATGTAAAGAGAGAGAAAGTAGAGCAGAGAAGAACATAGACGAATCAGAGAACTGGGAAGTGATAATTTCTTGATTGTCCTAGAGACCCTTGTTCCTGGGACTGCAGTACTCCTGTCTGTAGGATTTGGGAGACATCCTGGGTCTGTATAAACATCCCCATATTTACTTGTTTAGGCATCTCAATGTAGTTCCTATTATTTCTAACCTAAAGGGCTTTCTGGATACTCCATCAACTCACTTTGGAGACTAAATAGGCTGGCTTTCTGTTTGGGTGAGCGGCTTTTCTACTTCACTGTTAAGACACAAGGGACTGTAGTCAACAAAAAATATAAGGGCTTGCCAAGACTTGGTCACAATGTATAATCTCAAAATCATAGTTCAGTTAAGAAAAATGATATTCAGTGAAGATGATTTAAAGGATTCTACTCTTTCAATTGTTCTAAATACTTACTCCTAGATTAAACCATAACTAAAGAAAGTGAGGTCCCAGATGGCATCATTCTGGTACCTCCTGATAATTATTTTACTTGATTATTATTGATTTGATGCTACCACTATATATATTCACAGGAATATGAGTACCCTGATTGATAAGAACCAGTCAAAACCCACTCCCCGGAGCTGCTGGGGATTCATGTTTGTTATAAGAAATAAGATCCATGTGGTTAGTGGGTACCTTGCTTATTGTTATGGATTCAGTTGTGTTCCCCCTCAACCCATACAAACCCAAATTTATATGTTGAAGTTCTAATTCTCAGTACTTCAGAATGTGACCTAATTTGGAAATAAGGTAGTTGCAGACGTAACTAGTTAAATTAATTTGAAGTCATTTGGGTGAGCCCTAATTCAATATGCTTAGTGTCCCTATAAAAAAGTGAAATTTGGATACAGAGACACATACACAGAGCATGACATATAAAAATGGAGGCAGAAATTGGGGTTATATATCTGCAAGCCAAAGGGCACCAAAGATTTCCTGCAAAGTAGTACAAGACGCTAGGCAAGAGACAAAAGACAGATTCTTCTTCAAAGCCATAAGAAGCAACCCTGCCAATAATTTAATTTAAGACTTCTGACCTCCAGAGCTGTGACACAAGAAATTTCTGTTGTTTAAGCCACCCACTTTGTGGGTACTTTGTTACAGCAGTCCCAGCAAACTAATACTGTGAGTCCACTGACACTGGCTCTTTCCACAGGAATGACTAATGGTGGTTCCTAGTAGAGGCTACACATGCATATCACTCTGTCCAGTCACAAGTGTTCACAACGATGACTTTTCATGACCTGCTCAACTTGAGCTTAAGTACAGTCATGATTGTACTTAATATTGCATTACTGCTGCTCACTCACCAGGAAAGAAAAGCTCAGGTGTGCCAAGAAAAGCATCAATCACTCACCTACAAACTTTTGTTCTTTTAAAAATGCCAACGTGAGGCTGTCATCTAGAAAAAACTCCAGTCATGCTTGAAGTGGGGCCTGTTCAAGAAAATGGTTGAGAGGTCACCAGATTTCTCAGTAGGTTATTTGCCACTCTTTGATTTTGATCCAATAGTCAGAGTAGACTTTTCCTATCTTCTTACATAAATATATGACAAAATAATTCTTTGCACTAGAGAGGGACTTCCAGCAGCCCTCAGAAGGTAAGGAGTTTGGACTTCCTATCACAGCAGAACACAGCATGCCCCTGGTGTAGAAGAAGTGTACTGCTCTCACATCTTGTGATAAGGGCTGACCCAGCCATGTTCCTAGGTGGTATATTCTGTGGTCTGGGCATAGCTAACCACAATACTGCTCCTCCAATGTCTTCCATGCAGTGGACATTTTTGGTAACTTTTCTTAGGGTGGGCTTTAATCCAATAGGACTGGAGTCCTTATAAAAAGAGGAAATTAGGACATAGATACACAGAAGGAAGACCATGTCAAGACATAGGAAGAAGATGGCCATCTACAGGCCAAAGTAAAAAGAAAAAATAAATTTCTGTTGTTTAACTCACCTATCTGAGGTACTTTGTTATGGCAGCCCTAACAAATTAATAGGGTACAAATCAACCAGCAGCTCCAAGGATGGGTTTTAACTGGTTCTTATCAATCAAGGCATTCATATTCCTGTGAAAGCCGTGGTTGCTTTACTTGTGAGAGCAACAGTTTGAGTGTTCGACTTTAATTTCCATCTTTATTTACATGCTTATTATGACTTCATGGTGGGAAGAAAGTACTTTCCTGTCCCCTGATGTTGGCCTTCTTTTGACCAGTAGCATTGTGGGTGGAATTAACACTAGGCCAGTTTCAAGCAGAGGCCTTAAGATGCTTTCTGTTTTCACTTCCTCTCTGGAAGTCCTGTCATTTCTATAACAATAGCAGACTTAGCTAGCCTCAGATCCTAGGAAAATGAAGGACAGTGGAGTAGAACCTCCCTAACTTGAAGTAGAGCCATCCAGTCCACCCCACACTAAATCAGCACACCCCACCCAGCCTGTAAGCATGTCAGAGAGCCCAGATGACACTAAGAGATCTTCTAGACAACTGTCAGACACATGAGTAATACTTCTTGTTAAATGACACCAAGATTCTGTAGTTGTTACACTGCACTTTGTGGCAATAGGTAACTGATACAATAAACATGTGACCTGAAATGTTCAATCAAAATAGAAACCTAAGACCTTTCTCCAGTGTTGGGAAAAGTTATTTTTTCTCTCTGAGAAAGCATGTAGACTTGGAAATTTTTGGCTGATTATAGATGATACTAAGGAGATAGAACAGAGAAATGAAAGGAATCTGTGTTCTTATTGGTGTTGTTGACCCATAAGATCTAACCAAACATAAACCTTGAACTACCTCTGAAATTCCCAGTTATACAAGCGAAGAAATTCCTTCATCATTTAAGCCTATGTGGTTTAGATTTTTCCATTACTCCAAAAATATAGATACAGAACTTCTGATTTCAGCTCCAACATGGAAATGTCTTGGAAGTGGTCCTGTTCTTATAGGAAAGTCCCCTCATGGCTGTGGCAGGAGCAGAGAGAAGTTACCATTGTGAGCTATATCCAGAGAGTCCTCCGTAGCAAATGCTTACTCTCGAAATCCAGCAGGAAGAATTTTGCCAGAATTTAAGGGGAGGAAGAGAAGCTAAGAAACACTTGTGAAGGAGGGGGCCCAGGGACATAGGCCTATTAAAACCCTGAGATTTAACCAAGCAGTTACGGCATGCTTCCTCTCCCCAACACTTTACCACCACATCAATAGGACTCCAGTATAACAACACTGGATTATAGCTGAAAAAGCTTCAAGCAAGGCACAGACTTTATTTAAGGAGCCCAAAGGCAACAAGAGAGACAAAAACAAAGACATTAGACAAATCTGAAGCCCCTGACATCTACAGTTACAACAAACATTAAACAGAACCCAACTCTTAGATTAACATTAAACCTTACACTAAAGGTCTTACTTCAATTCTTATTACTCAATACATCATGCCTCGCTTTTAATAAAATATTACAAGGCACGCTAAAAGACAAGAAAAAACACAGCCTGAAGAGGAAAAGGAAGCATTAGAACCAGACTCAGATATGACACAGATTTTAAAACGGTTAGACAGGGAATTAAAAATAACTGTGATTAATATGTTAAGGGCTGTAATGGAAAAAGTAGACAACACACAAGAACAGATGGATAATGTAAGCAGAGAGATGGAAACTATAACAAATAATCAAAAGGAAATCCTACAAATCAAAAGCAAAGAAAGCCTTTGATGGACTCATCAGTATACTCACCACAGCCAAGGAAAGAAGCAGAGACATTAAAGATATGCCAATAGAAAGTTCCCAAATTGAAAGTTTAAAAAAAAGAAGGCAGAACAAAATATTCTAGAACTGTGGGGGAAAGTTTCAAAAGGTATGGCATCTACAAAGTTGGAATACCAAAAGAAGAAAGACAAAGAAGGGGAAATATTTGAAGTAATAATGACAGACAAAACCAGAGATGCAGGAAACTCAGAGAACAGTAAGATAAATACCAAAAAAATCTATGCTTATGTATTTCATATTAAAACTACATAAAATCAATGATAAAGTCTGGAAAATAGATGGTGGTATGAGAAGGGTCTTGTGTATAGAAAAACCAGGATAAGAATTACAGAAGACTTCTCATTAGAAGACATGTAAGCAAGCAGAGAGTAGAGTGAAATATTTAAAATGTTGAAAGAAAAAAACTATATAATTCTATATCCAGCAAAATTATCTTTCCAAAGTGAAGGGGAAATAAAGATTTCTCGGTAAAACAAAAACTGAGGGAACTCACTGCCAGCACACCTGTCCAGAAAGAAATGTTTAAAAAGTTCTTCGTGGAGAGGGGCAACTGGCTGGTTCAGTTGGTTGGTTCAACTTTGGCTCAAATCATGATCTCAGAGTTTGAGCCCCACATCAGGCTCGCTGATGTCAGCCTGTCAGCACAGAGCCCACTTAAGATCCTCTTTCTGCCCCTCCCTCACTTGCAGTCTCCCCAAAATAAGTAAATATTTAAAAAAAAATTAAAAGTTCTTCATGGAGAAAGAAAGTTATATAGGTCAGAAAGTTGGATTTTTATAAGGAAAGGAAGACCATCAGAGAAGCAATAAAAGAAGGTAATATTTTTTTTTTTAATTTTAGGGAGAGAGAGAGAGAGAGAGAGAGAGCAGGGGAGAGGGAGAATCTTAAGCAGACTCCACGCTCAGTGCAGAGCCCTATGTGGAGTCCATTCCACAACCCTGAGATCATGACCTGAGCTGAAATCAAGAGGCAGACACTCAACCAACTGAGCCACTCAGGTGTCCCAAGAAGGTAAAATTAAAAAAAAAATCATATTTCTTATTCTTTTTTCTCCATCTCCACCCTTTTCACCCACCCTTACTTCCAACCTCTGGCAACTACCAATTGGTGATCTGTGTCTATAAGTTCAATTATTTTTTATTTTTTAAAGTTTATTTATTTATTTTGAAGGAGGGGGGAAACCAGCAGGTGAGCGGCAGAGAAAGAGGGGACAGAGGATCTGAGGCGGGGTCTGTGCTGAAAGCAGAGAGCACAATGAGGGGTTCGAACTCACGAAACACAAGATCATGACCTGAGTCAAAGTCAGACACTTAACCACCTGAGCCACCCACGTGCCCCAGTTCAATTATCTTTTTTAGAGTCCATATATACATGAGATCACATAGTCTTTGTCTTTTTTCGTCTGACTTATTTCAGTTAGCATACTACCCTCTAGGTCCATCCATTTTTCTCAAATGTCATTTTTCTAAAATTTCCTTCCTTTTTTATGACTGAATAATATATACTCATGGCACATCTTCTTTATTCATTCATCTATCAATGGACGGTTAGATTGTTTCCATGTCTTGACTGTTGTAAATGATGCTGCAGTGAACATGGCAGTGTGGATATCTTTTCAAAATAATTTCGTTCCCTTCAGATAAATACTGGAAGTGGAATTACTGGGTCATATGGTGGTTTTATATTTAATATTTTGAGTGCCTTCCATACTTTTTCCATAGTGGTGCACCAGTTTATATTCCCACCAACAGTGCACAGGTCCTCCCTTTTCTCCATATCCTCACCAACACTTTTTATTTCTTTTCTTTTCTTTTGGGTAATAGCCATTCTAACAAGGGTGGAGTGATATCTCATTGTTGTTTTGATATGCATTTCTCTGATGACTAGTGATGTTGAGCACATTTTCATGTACCTGTTGGTCATGTGTAGGTCTTCTTTGGAAAAATGTCTATTCAAATCCTCTGCTCATTTTTTTTTTTCATGTATCAGTAATCTCACATTTTATTATGGGATTATAGAATGTTAGAATAAAAGAGTGTTTAGAGGTCAGCTTGTCTAGGCCCTCTTTCTTTTTAATTAAAATTTTAGTTAACCTACAGTTCAATATTGGTTTGAGAAGTAGGGTTCAGTGATTCATCGCTTACATACAACACCCAGTGGTCATCACAAGTGTCCTACGTAGAATCTATCATCCATCTAGCCCATCTCCCATTCACCTCCCTTCATTGACCTATAGTTTGTTCTTTATCAGTAAGAGTCTCTTGTGGTTTGTTTCCCTCTCTTCTCTCCCCACCCCTTCCCATATGTTTATCTGTTTTGTTTCTTAAATTCCACATAGGGGTGAAATCATATATTGTCTTTCTCTGATTGACTTATTTTGCTTAGCATAATACACTCTAGCTCTATCTGCATTATTGCAAATGGCAAGAGTTCATTCTATCTGATAGCTGAGTAATATTCTGTTGTATATATACACCACATCTTCTTTATCCATTCATCTGTCAATGGACATTTGGGCTCTCTCCATAGTTGGGCTACTGTTGGTAGTGCTGCTATAAACACTGGGGTGAATACACCCCTTCAAATCTGTATTTTTTTATCCTTTGGGTAAATACCTAATAGTGGAATTGCTGGATTGAAAGGTATTTCTATTTTTAGTTTCTTGTGGAACCTCCATGCTATTCTCCGGAGAGGCTGTACCAGTTTGCATTCCCACCAACAGTGCAAGAGGGTTCCCCTTTCTCCACATCCTTGCCAACACCTGTTGTTTCTTGTGTTGTTAATTTTAGCCATTCTGACAGGTGTGAGGTGGTCCTCTGCCCATTTTTAATCATATTTTTTTCTGTTAAGTTATCTGAGTTCTTTATTTATTGTGGGCATTTATCCCTTATCAGATATATGATTTGCAAATATTTTCTCTCATTCTTTGGGTTGCATTTTTATTTTGTTGATGTTTTCCTTTGCTGTAAGAGGCTTTTTAGTTTTATATAGTCCCTATTTTTCTTTCTTTCTTTCTTTCTTTCTTTCTTTCTTTCTTTCTTTCTTTCTTTCTTCCTTTTTCCCGAGAAAATGTTTTCTTATTCTTAACTGAGCTAAAAGATATCTGTTTAAAGTAATAATAATAATAGTAACAATAATAATAATGTATTGGGTGATTATAACATATGAATACATGAGAGGAATGACAGCATTCCTGTAAGGGATGAGAGGGAGGATCTGGGAATACTGTTGTTATAAGATAGCTACACTACATGTGAACTTGATACAGCATTATTTGAAGGTTAACTTAGATTAGTTGTAAACTGTAGGGCAACCACTAAAATTTTTTTTCATTTTTTTAAATGTTTATTTTTGAGAAAGAGAGACAGAGCGTGAACGGAGGAGGGGCAGAGAGAGAGGGAGACACAGTATCTGAAGCAGGCTCCAGGCTCTGAGCTGTCAGCACAGAGCCCAACGTGGGGCTCAAACTCACAAACCATGAGATCATGACCTGAGCCTAAGTCAGACAATTAACCGACTGAGCCACACAGGTGCCCCTAAATTTTTTTTTTAACAAAGTGTAATTTGTATGCTAAGAGATAAAACAAAGTGGAACAATAAAATGTTTAATTTAAACCAGAGAAAGCAGGAAAGAGGAAGCAAGAAACAAACACCAGTTATGATGAACAGAAAACTGTTGCAAATATGGTAGATATTAATCTAACTATATTAATCATCAATCAATATGAGTGATCTAAAAACCCAAATGAAAAGGCAATGGTTGTCAGAGTGGATCAAAAAACAAAACTCAGGGTTCCTGGCTGGCTCAGTCAGTTGAGTGTCTGACTCTTGGTTTTGGCTCGGGTCATAATCTCATGGTTTTGGGGGTTTGAGCCCTACGTTGGGCTCTGCACTGACAGTGTGGAGCTTACTTGGGATTCTCTTTCTCTCCCTCTCTCTCTGCCCCTCCCTCACTTGTGCTGTCTCTGTGTCTCTCAAAATAAATAAATAAACTTAAAAAAAAAACCTCAAATATACCCATCTACCATAAACCCTCTTTAAGTACAGAAATCAGATTGGTTGAAAGTAAAGGGATAGAGAAAGATATACCATGTTAATGCTAATAAAAAGAAAACTGGTAACTGCATTAATTTCAAAGAAAACTGACTTCAGAGCAAGGAAAATTATCAGCGATAAAGGGGGGCATTACAAAATAATAAAGAGCTGAATTCCCCAAGAAGACGTAACAATTCTAAGTGTGTATCCACCAAAAACACAGCATCAAAATATGTGAGGCAAAAAATAATAGAGCTTCAAGGAACAACAGACACATCCACTATAATAGTTGGTGACTTCAACATCCCTTTTTCAGTAATTGATAAAGCAAGCAGAAACCAGTAAGAATGTAGTTGATCTGAATAGCGCTATCAATCAACTTGACGTTTATAGAATACTCAATCCAACAACAGCAGAATACACATTCTTCTCAAGCTCTCGTGGCTCTTTCCCTAAGACTGACTGCATTCTGTGCCATAAATCACACCTTAACAAATTTAAAGAGTAGAAATCATACAAAGTATGTTCTCAGACCACAATGGAATTAAACTAAAAATTAATAACAAAAAGACGGCTGGAAAATCCTAAAATAGTTGAAAAAATTTTAGAAAGTTCTTAATAACACATGGGTCAAAGAAGAAGTCTCAAGAGAAATTTACAAATATTTTGAACTAAATGAAAAAGAAAATACAATTTGTCAAAAATACATACTTCCCAGAGAGTTGCTTGTGCTCTTCCAGAAAGGGTACTTCTTTATCTCTCTCTCTGTCTCTGTCTCTCTCTCACCTATCTATCTATTAACTACCTGCTGTCTATCTATTAGATATCTATCTATCTATCATCTATCATCTCTATCACCTATTTATTTTTTATTTTTATTTTTTAATATTTTTATTTATTTTTGAGACAGAGAGAGACAGAGCATGAGCAGGGGAAGGGCAGAGAGAGAGGGAGACACAGAATCTGAAGCAGGCTCCAGGTTCCGAGCTGTCAGCACAGAGCCCGATGCGGGGCTCGAACTCACAGACTGTGAGATCATGATCTGAGCCGAAGTTGGATGCTCAACCGACTGAGCCACCCAAGCGCCCCTCACTTATTTATTTTTTAGTAATCTCTATGTCCAACGTGGAGCTTGAGCCCACGACAGGGAGATCAAGAGTTGCATGCTCTCCCGACTGATCCAGCCAAGGTATGTCAATAAAACTGTACCTAATCCCAATGTTAGAATCTGACTCAATCACAGATGTGATGAGCCCCCCTCTGAGGTAGCTAAGGGCATTCAGATGGCTTTGATGGGACTTAGGGATAGGCACACTGTGGCTGAAAACTTCGGAGGATAAGCTCTTGGAGAATGAAGGAATTCATCTAGACAGCTTGTTCCATACAGAACGTTCAAATGATCTCCCCCACTCACGTTATGTCTGTGTCTCTCAAAAATAAATAAATATTTAAAATATATATTTTTAAAAAGGGGGTGCCTGGATGGCTCAGTCAGTTAAAAATCTGACTTCTCTCTGGTCATAATCTCACAGTTCGTGGGTTAGAGCTCTGCATCCGGCTCTCTGCTGTCAGCTCAGAGCCCGCTTCAGATCCTCTGCCCCCCCCACACCTCCCCCACTCATGTTCTGTCTCTCAAAAATAAACATTACAAAATATATTTTCAAATGCTGTCTGTTTTTTACTATAAATACCCCAACAAAACTGTAAAACTTTTCACATCATGAATTTAAGATATTCTAAAAATGACATTGCATTCCCCCAAAGATCTGAGCCTCTGGTAGGCTAGTGCTCACTTGGGCATTTTTGTTTTTAACTGGGTTTAGCAGGAAGTGCTGGCATAAAGCATAAGGACGTATCATAGTTTAGCTTTGACCTCACTGTTGGGCTGCAATCTGCTATTTGGCTTTGCCTGATCTCAATCTTTGGAAGTCTAAATATTTCCCACTTTTTTGCAGCCTTATCTTCTGCTTGATCAATAATCATGTGATTGCATAGGGAACTCATATCTAATTGGAAATAATTCCAGTAATAGGAATGACACATGCCTTTTAGATTTATCTTTACTATTTGAATATTTATTTACAAATATAGGCAAGCATTTTAGATGTTACTTAGAGTGAAAAATCTCCAAAATTTGAAATTGTGTTAGTTAGCTAAGGTTTTAAGTGTATGTTTATTATTATAAGAGTATGGTGTTGTACTAATTAATGGTAATTGTGAGTCATTAAATTTATGTATGAAAGTAATTAGTATTTTCAGCTATTTAACAGGGAAAGAGATTGATAATTATTGTAAATTTTTGAAAGGGAGGGTACTAGCTAAATAACTTTAATATGACCAACCATCTCATCCTTTACAAGCAAACAGATGTGTATAAAAATTGGAATAATAATTGTATTAGTCTGTTTGAGATGCCATAACAAGACACTAAAGACAGGGTGGCTTAAACAACAGAAACTGGTTTATTGTCTCACAGTTCTGGAGGCTGGAAGTCCAAGATGAAAATGCTAGAATGGTCGGTTTCTCGTGAGCCCTCTCTTCTCACAGATGGACACGTGCTCACTGTGCCTCACGTGGTCTTTCCTCCGCACACATTCTCCCGGTGACTCTTGCTGTTCTTATAAGGACATCGGTGCTATTGGGTTAGGGTCTCACTCTTGACCTCATTTTAACCATAATTACCTTCTGGAAGATCCTATCTTCAAATACAGTCATCTTGGGGGGTAGAGCTTCAACATATGAATTTGGAGGAACTCAACTCAGTCCATAACAATAATATAATAATAAGGTAAAACAGTAATAATGTGTTTGGTATACTAGCATCCATAGCATTACATAAAATTAACTTTGTGAACTATGTTAATTTTTATTTATTTCATGCCACATAAACTAAAAGAAAAAGTCTCACGTGGGACTTCTTCAGATCTTATGAGGACAAGTTAAAAGTGGAACTTCAACTTTACCACCTCAGGATTCCACAAGGAAGAAAAAATCCAAACCCTGAGATAAAACATCTTCAATCCAAATGTAATTTAAGAAGAGAGAGAGAATTAAGAAAAGGAATAATTTGAAGAGTAAATAAAAATTCAAAATAATGGAATTCCAAGTGCATTAAGAAGAAAATTTTTTATAGTTTTGAGTTAATAGGAGCTTAGTTTTATTTTTTATTTTTTTTAACGTTTATTTATTTTTGAGACAGAGAGAGACAGAGCATGAACAGGGGAGGGGCAGAGAGAGAGGGAGACACAGAATCTGAAGCAGGCTCCAGGCTCCGAGCTTTCGGCACAGAGCCCGACGTGGGGCTCGAACTCACGGACCGTGAGATCATGACCTGAGCCGAAGTCGGACGCTTAGCCGACTGAGCCACCCAGGCGCCCCAGAGCTTAGGTTTTAAACAAAAATAGTTCAAAGTAATTGTTTTAGATTGCAATCATTCTCAGTAGTAGACAAAGCTGTGGATCCTCTGTGCAAATTTCCTTTTAAAAGTGGGTTTTAAAAATATTTTCCTGAATTACAAAACGCTGTACTCAAAAAGGGCGATACTATTACTTAATGTGCCATCTCCGTATCTTGCATCAGGCATCTGGACATGTAAGATCACAGGTCCTTCTTACATTTGATAGCAATGGTGAATGGTTTACTAAGAGGTTTTTAGCTTCTACTAGTTAACATATGAATCTGCTAAAGAACTATTTACAGAATGGAAATTTGGTAAAGGAAAGACCCGTGCAACTCGTGATGGATCATACATGGCCTAGGTCAGGAGTGGATGAAGAGCTCACAAGCATGCCAAGTTCTGTGCACATCCTCCAGCTGCATGTTCAAAAGGTAATAAAGCAGTGAGTAAAGTAAGAGAGTTACTAGTCAGAAGTAGACAGATTGTGGCCCAGGTCCACTATCTAATCACAGGCAGACTACAAGACATGCAAGAGATTACAGACCTCTTGTTGAGTTTTAAGAGTTTATGTGTAATTTGCACCACAGTCCTTTATCACGAGTCTTTTGCAAATATTTTCTCGCAGTCTGTGGTTTGTTTTCTCATTCTCTTGACTGTCTTTGGCAGAGCAGAAGTTTTTAATTTTAATGAAGTCCAGCTTATAAAGTATTTTTTTTCATAGCTAATGACTTTGGTATTGTATCTAAAAAGTCATACCCAAGCCCAAGATCACTTAGATTTTCCCTTATTTTATCTTTTAGGAATTTTACAATTTTTCCTTTTATATTTAGGTCAAGGATCAATTTTGAGCTAATTTTTGTGAAGGGTGTGAGGTTGGTGTCTAAGTTCCTTCCTTCATTTTCATCTTCCTTCCTTCCTCTCCCCTCCTTCTTTCTTTCTTTCTTTCTTTCTTTCTTTCTTTCTTTCTTTCTTTCTTTCTTTCTTTCTTTCTTTCCCTGTTTCTCTCTCTTTCTCTCTGTTTCTCTCTTTCTCTCTTCTTTCTTTCTTTCTTTCTTTCTTTCTTTCTTTCTTTCTTTCTTTCTTTCCTTCTCTGTTTCTCTCTCTTTCTCTCTGTTTCTCTCTTTCTCTCTCTTCTTTCTTTCTTTCTTTCTTTCTTTCTTTCTTTCTTTCTTTCTTCTCTCTTCTTTTTGCATGTGGGTATCCAGTTGTTGCCAGTGCCATTTGCTGAAAAGACTATCTTTAGTTTATTTTATTGTCTTTGCTCTTTTGTCAAAGATAAGCTGACTACTTATGTGGGTCTATTTCTGAGTTTTCTATTTTTTTCCACTGATACATTTGTCTATTCTTTTGCAAGTACTTTACTGTCTGGATTATCATAACTTTATAGTAAGTCTTGACGTCTGGTGGCTTCAGTCCTCCTGGTTTGTTCTCTTCTAAAACTGTGTTGCATATTCTGGTCTTTTACCTCTCCATGTAAACTTCAGAATTAATTTTTCAACATCCACAACATAACTTGCTAAGATTTTTTATTGGGACTGCATTGACTCTAGAGATCAAATTGGGAAGAGCTGGTATCTTGACAATATTGAATTCCTTAATGATGAATGTGAAATATCTATTTATATAGTTCTTTGATTTCTTTCATCAGAGTTTTAAGTTTTGCTCATATAATTCTTATACCTATTCAGTTAGATTTATGCCTAAGTATATAATTGTTTTGAGTGCTGTAAGCGTATCAAGTTTTTAATTTCAGGCTCCACTTATTTATTCCTGCTATATAGAAAACTTTTGTGTATTAATTTTGCATTCTGCAACCTTGCTATAATTGCTTATTAGCTCCAGGAGATTTTTTTGGTCTATTCCTTCAGATTTTCTACATAGACCATTGTGTCATCTGCAAAAAAACAAAAACATAAACACAGTTTTATTTCTTCCCAATCTGTTTACTTTTTGTTTTATTTTTTCATTTTATTGCATTAACTAGGATGTCTGTGATGTTGAAAGTGGTGAGGGGTGCCCAGGTGGCTCAGTCGACTGAGCGCCTGACTCTGGTTTCAGCTCAGGTCATGACTCCAGTTTTGTGGGATAGATTCA
This sequence comes from Panthera tigris, assembly GCF_018350195.1. Lineage (NCBI taxonomy): Eukaryota > Metazoa > Chordata > Mammalia > Carnivora > Felidae > Panthera > Panthera tigris. Next base: position 43,892,206 of record NC_056662.1, read on the forward strand.
TGCTCACTGTGGGGCCTGCTTAAGATTCTCTCTCTCTCTCTCTCTCTCTCTCTCTCTCTCTCTCAAAAAAAAAAAAAAAAGGTGGTGACAATGGTGAGAGGGGACACACTTACCTTTTTTTCTGATCACTGTGGGAAAGCTTCTAGTTTCTCACCATTGAGTATAATGTTAGCTATAGGGTTTTTGCTAGATATTCTTTATTAAGTTGAGGCAGTTTCATCTATTCCTCGATGACAGAATTTTTATCAAGATCAGGTGTTGGATTTTGTCTGATGTTTTTTCTGCATCTATTGAGATGATCATGTGATACTTTTTTTTTCTTAGCTTGTTGATGTGAAGGATTACATTAATTGATTTTTGAATGTTGAACCAGTCTGGTACACTTGAAATAAATCCCACTTGGTCACAGTGTATAATTCTTGTTCCACATTTTTGGGCTTGATTTACTAATACTTTTTGAGGATTTCTGCATCTATGTTCATGAGAGATATTAGTTTGTAGTTTTCTATTCTTGAAATATCTTTGTCTGGTTTTGTTATCATAGCAATGCTGGACTCAGAATGAGGTAGAAAGTTTTCTCTCTCTTTCTATCTTTTGGAAGAGATTTTAGAGAACTGGTATAATTTCTTCTTTAAATGTTTGGTAGAATTCACCAGTGAACCCATCTGGGTCTGGTGATTTCTGTTTTAGAAAGTTATTAATTACTGATTCAATTTATTTTATAGATAGATGTAGGCCTATTCTAGTTGTCTATTTCTTCTTGTGTGAGTTTTGGCACATTTCAAGGATTTGGTCCATTTTACCTAGGTTATTAAATGTGTGGGCAGAGAGTTGTTTATAATATTTCTTTATTCTTCTTTCAATATCAATGGGGTTAGTAGTGATGACCCCTATTTCATTTTTGATGTTTGTAATTTGTCTTCTCCTTTTTAAAAAATCAGTCTTGCTAGAGGCTTATTGATTTTACTATTTTTGAAGGATTAGTGTTTTATTTTGTTGATTTTCTCTATTGCTTTTTTTTCACTCTCATTTCATTCAAAATACTTTAAACATTTTTAAGATTTCTTCTTGACCCATATGTTGGTTGGAAGTGTGCTGTTTTATCTCCAAATATTTGGGGATTTTCTAGCTTTCTGTTATTGATTTCTAGTTTAATTCCAAAAGTATACTTTATATGATTTCTGTTCTTTTAAATTTATTATGGTGTGCATTATGGCCTAGAATGTGGTCTATCTTGGTGAATGTTCCATGCGGACTTGAGAAGAATGTGTTTCCTGCTATTGTTGGATAAAGTAATCAATGGATGTCAATTATATCCAGTTGATTGATGGTGCTGTTGAGTTCAGCTATGTCTTTACTGATTTTCTGCCTGCTGGATCTGTTCATTTCTGAGAGAAAGATGGTAAAGTCTCCAACTATAATAGTGAACTCATCTCTTTCTCCTTGCAATTCTATCAGTTTTTGCCTCATGTATCGTGACACTCTGTTATTAGGCACATACACATTAAGGCTTGTTATGTCTTCCTGGAGCATTGATCCCTTTATCATTATGTAATGTCTATCTTTATTCCTAATACCTTTCCTTGCTCTGAAGTCTGATCTATCTGAAATTAATATAGCTACTCCCATTTTCTTTTTATTAGTGTTGCCATGGTATATCTTTCTCTACCTCTTTATTTATAAACTATATGTATCTTCGTATTTTAATTGTGTTTATTATAGGCAACGTATAGTTGAGTCTTGATTTCTCAAGACAATCTTTGTCTTTTAATTGGTGTATTTAGACCACTGATGTTTAAAGCGATTTCTGATACAGAATACCATATTTGTTACTGTATTTGTTATTGTTTTCTACTCATTGCCCTTGTTTTTTTTCTTATTTTTGTTCTCCACTCTGTTTCTGACATTTGTGGTTTTTATTTAGCACTTTAGATGACTCCATTTTCTTTTCTTTCTTAGCATATCACTTATACTTTTTTTCCTGGTTGCTCTAGAGTTGGAATATACATTTATAACTAATTCAAATTCATTTTCAAACAATGCTACATGGTTGGTGAAAATACCTTATAATAACAAAATAATCCTAATTCTTTTCCTCCACCCCTTGATCCCATGTATCATTGTTTATTGCTGTCATTCATTTCATATATACGTGTGTGCGTGTCATAAATTGGATCTATGTAAAGCAATAGCATCAGAAAAGGAATAAGTTAAGGTAAAATTAAAACTTTCATCTTTCTTATTCTCAATTGATCTAACACATGACAGTGAGCAATTTCTCCTACCAGAAACTTGGAAGTCCCTGATAACTGTTTACCACTATGAGTGACGATGTGATAGCTTTTTATCTTGGAGGGAGGAGAGAACCTGGGGATTTTGTAAATGAGGAAATTAAGGCACTTGAGGGTTGTGACATTCTCCTAATCCTTCATATAAGCGGAAAAGCTAGAAATAGCTCCTGGTTCCTTTGAGTCCTGGCTTTGAGCTCAATTCATTTATAGTTCTGGAACCAGAGATTGTTGCTTAGGAAGGAATAAAAGTGACTTGCTGTGTAGAAAAAGGAACCCTTGTTGTAAGTTCAGGGTCTCTGAGGGAAGAATGCATGTTTTAAGAACAAAAAAACAGAACACCTTTGAACCATGACATTTTGAAGTTGGTGGACACAAACAGCGTAATATCCAAAAGGTCTAACCAAAGATTTCTTCATGAAAGCCACTCAAAGTAATCAAAGACAAAATGGTGATTATCAAATACTTTGTTAATACTAATAAAATATTGATGACAAAATAAAAAATACAATCTACTTGATTGTAAATAAATACTCAGCTTGATTTATGTACTTTACTAACACTGGGTCTGGGATCATATAGATAGTTATTAGGTTTCTCCCTTTTTGTGTTTGTTAGTTTGTTTGTTTAAAGCTTATTTATTTTGAGAGAGAGAGAGAGTGTAGGAGAGCACAGGGGAGGGTCAGAGAGAGAAGGAGAATCCTGAGATTCAGGTTGGAACTCACCAACGAGGAGATCATGACCTGAGCCAAGATCAAGAGTTGGATGCTTAACTGACTGAGCCACCCAGGTGCCCTCCCTTCTTGTGTTTTTAAAGCACACTTATTCTTTTAAAATTAAAAAAAATGTTTATTTATTTTTGAGAGGGAGGGAGAGGCAGAGAGAGAGGGAGACACAGAATCTGAAGCAGGCTCCAGGCTCTGAGCTGTCAGCACAGAACCCGAAGCAGGGCTGGAACTTGCGGACTGCACCGCAAGATCATGACCTGAGCTGAAGTTGGATGCCCAACCGACTGAGCCACTCACATGCCCCATAAAGCACACTTGTTCTTTTAAAGAACACAACTCTGTATTATAAACCTCAATTCCTTGACTGGTAGATTCATTTCTATAGATAGGTTGTGAAATCTTATATAGGAGGTCTTGAAGTTGGGTGCTGCACTACATAAGTAGCTCCCTGGGATACTGAGATAGGATGGAAACATAACCTATGGAGGGGCCCTTCTGTTTCTCTCTCTCCTCCCCTCCTTGTTTATTGTTTGAACACAGCTCACCTCCCTTCTCAAATTCCCATTTACTCTCACACACTTAAGTCTTCTCTAGTAGTTATTAAAGGCTTTGAAGAAATAGTAAGTAACTTTTAGATAAAATGGTTTAACACTATGTTAATAATTACTGTGGATACGATCCACCAGTGGATGTGAAAATTAGTAAGTGAAAATTTGAAGTGAAACAAAATTTGCATAGTTTCAAAGTATCTCCGCCTACCCCAGATATTAACTCCAAGTGATCAAGGTTCACATCACCAGTAACAAGACATAAACCCCTTGATAGATTGAGTATCATATCTTGCCAAAAATGTATGACCTCATGCAAATCATGAGAAAACATTAGGCAAACTTAAATTGAGGAATATTCTACAAAATAAACCATCAATACTCTTCACAAGTGTCAAAATCATGAAAGATAAGGAAACACTGACAAATTGTCATAGATAGGATGAAACTAAGAAGTAATTACCAAATATCATGTGGGATCCTGAATGGGATACTGGAACAGAAAAAGAACATTAGAAGAAAAAGTGATAAAATTTGATCAAGGTCTGTAGTTGACTTAATAACATTGTACCAGTGTTAATTTTATAGATCTGATTATCATCGTGTATTAGATATCTAAGATGATATTAGGAGAAGTTCATGAGGGGTCTACAGGAACTCTTTTTATGATGTTTGCAACTTCCTGTAAGTTTAAAATTAGTTCGAAAGAAATGAACAAAGGGGTAAAAAAGAGAAAGAGACAAACCACAAAACAGATTTAGAGAACAAACTGATGGTTACCACAGGGGAGGTAATGGGGGATGGGTGCAATAGGTGATGGTGACTAAGGAGTGCACTTATCCTGATGAGCATCAAGTAATGTGTAGAATTGTTGAATCACTAGATTGTGTACCTGAAACTATTATAACACTGTATGTTAACCATACTGGAATTAAAATTTAAAAACTTAATTTAAAAACAAGCCATCGGAAAAAAATCAGCTCAAAATAAAAAGTTAAAAAATTTGTTGCACTCACTTTTTAACACCTCAAAGGGCTATTTTTTCCCATTCCTTTAATGATCCTACTCAAAACCTTGATATTTTTGGGCATAATGTTCTAACAAGACTATGACTAATGCAAATGACGGATGGAAACGTTTTGAAAGAAAATAAAAAATATTATACCAAACCAGAGTTGTATTCTCAAATTCTCATGCTGCTTTTTGAAAGTTTAATTTATACCCTGTTTTGTGTTTCAAATGAATTCTGGTGGTGTTGTGGACTAACATAGTTTATGATAGGTGTGGGATTTAACTCAGAAATTCTTCTTTTGAATATTTTCTGGAATGGAGGGACTCACTATTCACAGCTAACTGTTTAATGATGTGGCTGAAATTCTTATTCCTTGGGGACTTCCGAATCTATTGCTTGTAGATTACTTTAAATGCTAAACATTCAGAATTTGGTTTTGTTGGTTTTCCATATTTAAGTGGTGTTAAAAAGCAAATGAGACATTGCAAGTGCAAAGAATAAAATGGTATATATAATCTCAAGTGTTATAATTTGTAGTTAGCCATAAATATGGGTAGTTACGAAGTCCGAGAGGAAGTACCAACCAAATCCATGCTATTATCTACATAGGAATCTATTGTGGATTGTGTTAAAAAGCAAATTTTGATTCAGCAGGTGTGCAGTGGGCCCTGATTTATGCATCTCCAAGCATCTTCCAAGGATGCCATGTTGCTGGTCCACGGATGACATTTTGGGCAGTAAAGACCTAAATGCTTGGAAGGGAAATGGAACAGATGAATCCTGTCTACTTCAGGCATAACATTTCAAGGAAGGGATTTAAAATTAAACAAGTGAAATACTTAAGTACTTAAGTGCCGGAAGGCAGTGTGGCCATAATCAAAATTTGAGGAAATCTCCCCAATGACTCAAACTCTGGGGACAAAGAGAGCAACAGGTGACTCAGCAGTCACCTCAGTGTCAGATGTTGCCTGAGCAGAAAGGATAGAGACCGGATTCGGTTTGAGAATAGGCTGAACCAGTCACGGGCAGGTTGGGTAGGAAGGAGCCCCTTCTTCTAGGAGGTCCGGAATCCCCCCAGGAGGATGTCTACCACTGCCACCAGGGGGCGCGCCCCCACCGCTTTTCAAGGTTGGCAGTAAGGACTGTCACCTCCCCTTGGGGAGGCCCGTGGGCTGGGGGACGAAATGAGATAAGGAAAGGGACACAACGCGGGACCATCCCAGGGTCTTAGAGCCTGACCTCGGGTCTCTCTGTTGACAGAGACTCGGTGAAGAGTCATGTGTTTACAACTCTTAGGATGTTTACACTTGGCAGTCGAGCGAGCCAGGCTTGAAGTGGGTTTTGGTCTGCAGTTAGATTCCAGGTGTTGGAGAAGCAGGGTTTGCCTTGATTACCCTCATTAGAGATAACACGCGGTTATTAAATATGAAGAGTGACAGACTTTGGCATCTCTTTCTTTTGGCTGTTTTGTATTTTCAAAATGCTGCATTGCTACAAACAACCTTCCGAGGAAGGGCTGGCAGCATCTCTCTAGTAATCAGTGAGGAAACTGAGGAACAGGGAGAGAACGCCTGCACCTTAGATCTTTGGCCAAATCAGAATCAGAAGTCCAGCTTCCTGCTCTAGCCAGCCAAGGCTGAGCACCTGGGTGGGCTGCCCCCCATCCTCCGCCATCTTAGGGCTCCTGAGAAGCCTCAGGGCACAGGGCGGCTGGGAAATGTTGGGCAAAGTGGCTCCCGTAAGGAGGCGGGCCTGGGGCCCCCTGCCCTAGCCTTCTGCTCAGTCCTGCCCAAGTCAAATCATGCCAATTCCTCTCATTTAAGTCAACTGTCTTAACTACTTACACATGAACAGATTCTTTTAATTTTTTCTTTATTTTTTAAACTAAAAAAGTAGGACATGCTGATGCCAGAAAAATAATTCCAAAAATATAAAACAGTATAAAATAAAAAGTGGAAGTCCCTCTTTATTCACTAATTCCCATCCAAAATCCTGTAATTCCACCTCCAGGAGTAACTGTTGCTAGCCATATTTAAAAAATATATATTTTATATTATATAAGTGATTTTTTTAAATAAGTAGGCTTCATATCCAGTGCGGAGCCCAATGTGGGGCTTGAACTCACCACCCTCAGATCAAGATCTAAGCTGAGATCAAGAGTTGGACGCTTAACCAACGGAGCTACCCAAGTGCCCCATTAGTGTAATTTTATATAATACAAGTATATCTATGTATGTTTATTATTACATATATTTATATATCTATAAATAAGTATAGAGAGATCTATAAATTTTATATCCATATGTATTTATACCTATATATATTTTGACATCTATTTGCCTGTCCAGAGACATACATGATTTTGCTTAACTTTACAAAAATGATGTTGCACAATTCTTTACACAGTTTTGCTTTTGCTACTTAAGATATATCTATCAGGATGGGGTCCCAAAATTTAAAAATAATAAGACTTTTTATAGATGTATTTTCTTTTTTTTTAAGTCTATTTAGTTATTTATTTATTTTGAGAGAGACAGAGAGCGTGAGCAGGGGACAAGCAGAGAGAGAGGGAGAATCCTGAGCAGGCTCCTTGAGGTCAGCACAGAGCCCAACTTGGGGCTCAAACTCATGAAATGGGAGATCATAACCCAAGCTGAAATCAAGAGCTGGACGTTTAACTGACTGAGCCACTTAGACGCCCCTTATAGATCTTTTTTTTTCTTTATTAAAACCATGGGATTACTAAGCCTAGTATTTATACCTTTACAGAAATAAGCTCCCAGGGCCCTCCCTGCCATACTCAGCATCCTGTGTTCCAAGTTTACATCCACAGAATGAAATTAGGGGGGCCTAAGTGTTTTCTTTCTGAATGATTATGATAGAATGAGTAATTTGTTCAAATTATGAATTCTCAATTTTTGTCCTCTGAGGATTCAAAATTTTGACCCCTCTATTATCTCCATGGCTCTGGATTATTTTTTATAGGAGTCTCTTTTATCTTATTTTTATAATGTTTATTTTTGAGAGAGAGAGAGACAGAGTGTGAGAAGTAGAGAGAGAGGGAGACACAGAATCCTAAGTAGGCTCCAGGCTCTGAGCTGTCAGCACAGAGCCCAACGTGGGGCTCGAACTCACAAACTGTGAGATCATGACCTGAGCCAAAATCAGACACTTAACCTACTGAGCCACCCAGGCTCCCAGAGTCTCTTTTATTTTTAATAGCACTTGTGTGAAACAGAAGACAGATACAGCCTTAGGAATAAGGTGTGTTTGTGTGCCCTGTCTTTCTTTCTTCCAAACACTCAAAAAAAATTGCTTAAAAATATTGACAAAAAGGGGCTAGGTAATATATTTTTCATTTTTAGATTTGCCCTCCAGGATCCACCAAAAATACACACCAAACTGTATTCTCTCAAATAGCAGATCTCAAACCTTAACGCAAGAGAATCCCTGGGAGCTTGTGAAGGATGCAGATTTCCAGGCTTCCTGAATCCCATTCCCCTGGGTGGGGCTGGGGATGGACATTTCTCACAAGCTGTCTTGTACTTTTTAAGCCCACGGGCATTTGATTGAAAGGCTGCTCCATGGCTCTGCCACCGAGTGGGTGGGAATCTCTCCTGATGGTACCCATTCTACTTTCTTCTCATTTAGAAGAAAAGAAGGGTGGAAAGAATGCATAAGAAATGGTTTGTGATTTTTCCATTAAAAGCAGAGTCCAAATCTTATGCACATCTGAGGGATTCTTCTGGGTCTGTCTTTAAAAGCTTGACCCCCGAAGTTTACCGGTTGACCTGTCGTCCTGCAGTTACCCTGGGGTAGTGTAACTGGTTTGAGAAGCAGCCGGTGACTGTTTCAATTTCAGCTGAAGTTCCTTATAAAACTAGCCAGTCTGGGAGGTCATTTGTCTCTGATCCAGAGGCAGTGGTTTCGTTATTCTTGGCTTACACTGAACTTGGAAGGGAACTGAAGCATCAGGTAAAAACAATCTACACCTACGCAGCAAGAAAAAAAAAAAATTAGAGTTCTATACACCGGTGCAGATGGATTCCACAGGAACAAGCGTCCGTTTACCTGAAGTTCAAGGACAGGCAATGATGACCTGTGAGGGATTATTTTCAGAGGGTTATTGCCTGCGGGGGAGAATTGGCACAAGGGAGCCTTGGTGGGGGAGCGGGTTCAGGAAATGTTCTAAGTCATGATCTGGAACCCATGTAGGGTATATGCTTAAGCTGTGTGCATTTTATGGTTTGTATATTATGATACCTGAATACTTTTATTTTTTTTACTTTTATTTATTTATTTAAAACCATTTTTAATGTTTATTTATTTGAGAGACAGAGATAGAGCACGAGTAGGGAAAGGGCAGAGAGAGGGAGACACAGAGTCTGAAGCAGGCTCCAGGCTCTGAACTGTCAGCACAGAGCCCAATGCGGGGCTCGAACCCACGAACCGCAAGATCATGACCTGAGCTTAAGTTGGATGCCTAACCGACTGAGCCACCCAGGGGCCCCTATTTATTTGTTAAGTAGGCTCCATGTCCACCATGGAGACCAACGCAGGGCTTGAAGTCACGACCCTGGGATCAACACCTGAGCTGGGATCTCGAGTTCAATCAACTAAGCCACCCAGGCACCCCACTAAATATTTTTTTGAAAAATAAATAGCTGTGAATATGACAGTGTTCCACTAGGAAAACAAAATCTACAGTTACACCCATGTAGCAAGTCAAAATTACCAAATAGTTGTGCAAAAGGAAAATAAAAAATTGAAACTATAATAAAATAAGCAGTTTCTTTTAACTCTCGTTGTAAACTGAACAATTAACATAGCATAAGCCCCACCTTGCAGACAAGGTGTTCTCAAATGCCTCAGGATGTGAAGTGTGGACTCACACACACATGAGTGATTATTTTGTGTTCTTCAAAATGCTGACAGGAAGAGTCTAAAGGAGTTTTACTGGCTTTTTGAGAAAGACAGCTAATAAGAATGGGGAGGGAAACATGTGGTCAGGCTTTCCTGGATGAAGTTGGGGTTCCATCCAAATCTGGGTGCTGTGTGCGTGCAGGGTGACATGTGTACAGGTGAAGAGCAGCGGGTCAATGCTGCAGTTTACCAAGGTTAGGCAGTGACAGGAAGCCTGGGTGGTTGTCTCCAGACATATGGAGGGGGTGCTATACCTGAGGACTATTCCAGAAACATTCCATGGAAGAGTTTCCTCCTTTCATTCCCTCATCTGCCAACATTTGGCCTTATTGTGTTTAAAGGTTTTCTGTGAGGGGCATCTGCCTGGCTCATTTGGTAGAACGTATGACTCTTGATCTCAGGATCATGAGTTCAAGCCCCTCATTGGGTGTAGAGCTTACTTAAAAAAAAAAAAAAAGACGTAAAAAGGTTTTCTGTGAACATCCAGTGGTCTTTCCTCTTTCTTGGGCCATATCTCCCTGTGTTATGGTACAATCATGGTGAGCACCTCACACAGCAAGTGGCTTTTCTGGTTTTCTCATTTCTTCCTTTCCTTCCTTCTCAACTGGTGGTTTGTCTGACACACTGGCACTGTTTTGTGTTATGGAGCTACAACCTTGTTCTGTTGTGGAAACTGCTTTATCAGGCTGGGTGCTGTGGGCGAGGGGAGGGCTGGAGAACTAGAAAGAAGGCAGAAGGGTCTAGAAGCTGCTGGCTGTCTGGGCACAGATAAGGCCCTGCTCCCTGGCTGAGTTAAGAGCTCTCCTGGGCTGAGCATCAGTGAATGTGGTCATGGGAGGCTTTTAACTCTTTGTTATAAAGGCAGAGCTGGGAGACAGATGAATCACTTCTGGGCCCCCGCATCCAGCCCAAAGTCTTTGCACAGCACTGAAACTGGAATGTTGATAAGGAGGTAAAAACAGGGGCTGTGTGTGGTGATTCCCAGCACCCAGCCCTGGGTGAGGAGGTGCCTGGCTCACTCCTGGAAGAGTGAAGGCCTCAGCACATCCTTGGTCGATGCCTCTCTTTCTAAGCAAGCTAATCCTTAGACTGAATATCAGGGCCTGGAATTTTCTCTCTACGGCTCCCTGCACAAAAATGTGAGATCGAATACAAACGGATTAAGAAATAAAAGGCAAAAGCTACCTGAGGATTGATGATGATCCTGATGGTGAAAGGTAAGTAGCACATTAGCTATTTTAGTTGCTGCTCCTAACAAAATTCAGTTGGAAAGGGGGTGCCTCTGAAGACTAGGAGACAACACATAGGACAAAAATAACTGTTTTCCTTGGAAGAGGAGCCCACTGGGGTCTGTCTTCCTCCCCCAGTGCTGACACAGGACTTAGCAGTCTGCTCTCCCCCCCCCCCCAAACTCCAAAGTGTTCCTGTTGAAGAAGAGGGACTTCCTTGACCCAAGAAGGAAGCTTTCCTCTCCTTCTTGCAGAGAAGCCATCGTCTGGGGTGTGGGGGTGAGGGATCCACCAGGGCAAAGGTGCTATCAGACCGGGGAAGAGAATTCCCCATTTTTCATCATGGGTGGTGACTGGCTGCTTGGGGATCTTTGTTTTTACTTCAATACCCTCTTTACTCTGAAATCTGTCAAAATGAGTATTAACTAAAATGTCCTTTCTATGTGCCACTGGAGTGATCTGTCTCTCTCCCCTGCCCTGTTTCTTCCTCTCACTGCAGGTGTTAGGAGAATTTCTAGGGAATTGCCAGTTCCTGGTTTCTCCTCCCTGCTCCCTCCCGGATACCTCTCCCTTTCCCGGATTACACAATTCCTTGTGCCTGTGGCAATCTCCCCCTGAGCTGGTGTTGTGTTCATTCCCTAGCCCAATTAGTTCTCTCTTTCACTTTTATTTTTCCTATTTACACTAGAAAAAGCTATTTGAGTATCTTCCCCAGTTAGCTGAATGAAGGCACGTACTCAGCTCCTAACCTTCCATTCCTGTGTCTCTGAATGTTTGAGGGAGGTAACACCACTGGAGAATTCCCCCCACACACTCCAGCCTGGATGAACTTACATAGTTTTAAATCCTTCTCAGTACCTGGGAACCAAAGCATAAGGACAACCACACCGGCATCGTAGGGAAGGTGCTCTGTGTCTGGGAATATGTTGAGCTGAGAACACGTCTGAGTAAATGACATGACCAAGAAGCAGAAAAGTCTTCCAGTCTCCTTGAGTGAAATAGTCCCTCTGTGGAAAGGAAGCCAGCCACTTTTGAAGGCTTGCTTTGTTGTTTGCTGTGACCCTGCTGTCCCCATGTGATATCTGGGTTCATCTTAGAGACTGTGGGCTAGGTGATCACCCACGGGTCTCCAAGGTTGGTGACACACTTGGACTCTGTGTGTGCTCTCAGACCGAGGAGTGGAGAAACTTCCTTCCTCCTCACCTGCCTAGATGTCTGCATCTACGTTCCTTAACATGACCAGATTCCATGGAGACAGTCACCCAGACAGACCCCTGGTGTCCAGGTGATCCTTTTTTGTTTTCAGCCCCATTGCAAAGGCTGTATCTCAGGTCTATTTATCTGCTATCCTGCCCGCAGACCTAGGGAGGCACCTGGAAACCCTCGCAGGAAGGGTGGGTGGTTCTGAGACCACTAGGTGTTCTCTCTAAATGGGCACCTTTTTGCAGGGCTGTGGGCCGGTCCAGACTCCAGGACAGATACCACCCTAAGTAGGTGAGGGTGGGAGCAGAACTGGGGGCAGGGAAATGGGGGAACTAGGGCTTCCTCCTCATGGGGGGTAGGGGCAGGCTGATGCTCCCTGCGGAAGGCCAGGGTCTTCCTCCCGAGGTTGGCTAGGGATCCTCAGGCTGCCTCACTCAGGGACAGTGCCAGCCGCCCCTCCCCCCTCCCCCCCCCTCCCTTCAGCAACAGCATTGGGTTGGATCCAGCGCGATTGGGAGTGAAGTGTGAGCCGAGCCAGCGCGGGGAGCCGGGACACCCTCGCGAGCCAAGTGCCTCCAGAGAGTCCGGTTCCAGGTCCAGAGGCTGGCGCGCTGGGGATCCCCACAAGGGGGCGGAGGGAAACCCAGGAGGCCCGCGGGAGGAGGCGCGGCTAGCGGCTGGGCGCGCGCAGCTTGAGCGCACTCGCGGCGTCTCCGCTCCGGGCAGACAGTGGGGAGGGGGGCTGAAGAGACCCCCTCTGTTTCTCCGAAGTTTCGGGCGATTCCTTCTGCCCGGAGACCCGCCTCCCGGCGGCGTGCTCCCCACGAGGGGGCCTTCTGCGCCGCCCCCTCCCTCCCCCTGGCACCGCACGGCCGAAGGATCGCGCACGGGGCTCCCTCCCCAGCTCAGTCTCCTCCCCACGCGCCCCCTCTCCGCCGCGCCGGCCAGCGCGGGCTGCGTCCCCGGCACTGCCCCCCGCCCGCTTCCGAGCCTGAGCCGCCGCGCCGCCGCAGGCTGCGGGAGCTGCGCCGCCTGTGCTCCCGGCGCGCTCCGGCCCCGCTCGGCCCCGGCTCCCCGCTCCCCGCGCGCGGACCATGGAGTGAGGGAGCGGGCGGTCCCGCGACGCGCTCCCGCAGCCGGCGAGGCCGGAGCCAGCCCGGGTGGCCTCGCCAGCCCGCGGAGTTGGCCAGCGGCGGGCCCTCCTCCCGCCGGTCCTTCCCCGCTCCTCCTCCTCGGCCGCCGCCGCCCCCGCCTCCCGGCCGCCCCCGCCGCCCCCGCCGCGCCGCCGCCCGAGGCCGAGCGCGGACGCCGAGCGTGGGAGCCATGGCGCGCGAGGAAGAGAGGGACCCCGAGCGCCGGGAGGCGGCGGCGCGGGCCAGCGGCGAGGAGGAGGAGGAGGATGAGGGCGAGGAGGGACTGAGCGACAGCGACGACGAGGACGAAGACGACGAGCCCGGCAGCGGCAGGGAAGAGGAAGAGGAGGAGGCGGCGGCGGCCAGGCGGGAGCGCAGCGAGGACGCGCGGCTGCAGCGCGCAGGGGTGCCTCCCGCCGCCGTCCCCGCCGCGGCCGCCCGCGACAGGAGCGGCCGCCGCCAGCCGGGGCCCCCTCCGGGGCCGCTGCCTTGCCGCCCGAGGATGCCGTCGCCCGACGACGAGGACCGCGAGCGTCGCCGGAGCCGCCGGAGGGACCTTCTGCTGAGCCAGCTCTGCTTCCTGGCCTTGGTGGCGCTGCTGCTCTGGTCGCTGTCGAGCATGCAAGAGCATAATGGTGAGTGCTCGCGGCTCGCCCCGAGTGGGCGCTGCGGCTCCGGCAGCTCGGGGCTCCCGGGCCGGGCGCGGGGCGAGCAGGCTGGCCGGCAGGAAGGGGTGCCGGGCACGAGGACTCCCCCTGCCTCTCGGAGGGGCTCGGGAGGAGGGGGCCCTGGAGGCCAGGATCGCGCAGTGGAGTCGCGGCCGGCACGCGGGGGCGCCTGGCTGGCCCTGGGGACCCTTACCTGTGCCTCTTGGCTCTCTGTCCTTCTTACCCACCGGCAGGAGGGACTGGTGGCGGAGGGGGTGGGGGCTGTTCCCCTAAAGAAGTCCCCCAAGGCCAGCAATGAAGTTGTCCCGGTACGATTTGGTACCTGTGCAGGTAACCACCTGTACACCTTCGGCTTGTTGAGGGCACGAAGGGGGCTGGTTGACTGGTGAAACACATAATTTCCCAGTGTTCCCCGTACGGAACAGGCGGTCTGGACCAGGCAGAAAGCTCCGTACCCGCTTTTCTAGAACAGGTGCCGGGAACTCCGGGGAGGAAAAGTGTTGGCCGCCTGGCTAGGGTTTAGGAATGGACTTGCTCTCTTTCACTGACCACTCACTGGGAAGACTGATCCCTTCTGGGCACTTGCAGCTCTGGAAGAAATGATTTAGATTGTGCTGCCCCGTCACGCTGCATTCTGCTCTCATGGTGCCCTGCAGTGGGTCTGCCCTTTCCCCACAACTTTTGTCTTATTTGTCCTTGGCCTTTCTTGAGCTGAAATAGACCTTGTGGAGAAATGTGCTCAGAACAGTTGTCCACTGAAAACAGTTTGGACCCTGGGGGGCAGCTGTCTAAATAACGGAGGGAAAGACTTGGAAGAAAAAGAATGTTGTAAAAACGGTTTTATATCCCAGCAGTTCAAGTGGCATGGTTCGTGGGAAAACAGCCGTAAAAATGGTTGTGAGAAAAAGAAAAAGCCGTTACAAGTATGTGCCTTGGTGTTAAGAAAGATGTAGCTCTAATACAAGGCGTTATGAAGTGCAGCACAAAAGCACTTTGATAGTGATGGTGAAGGGTGGCATCGGTTAAAAAGGGGATGTCCCCCAGATTGGCTGGTCTCGTGCTTCGTGGGGAAAGCAGGTGGTCCCTCTTGGTTCAAGTCTTAGCAGACCTCTTGACAGACTTCATCTTATATGGTAATATGAGCGAGTCGGTCCCGGTCTTCAGTGGAGCCGTCGGGACTCCAGAGCTCTCTCCTTTTCTCTTGAATCCCAGATTATCTGGTGAAGGGGAGTGTGCCAGGGAGGGAAGCTGGACTTCTCTTAAAGGGCAGTGTCGGACCTGCCAAAAGCAGTGACTGACTGATTCTCTCGAAGAGGGTTTTCATTAACCCCCTTTTAATCTTGCTGATTTTTGTGAGTGCAAAGCCAGTCTGTACTTGATGCCACCTTTGGTAAGGGCTCTTCTAAGTCAATTACGTGCCGGCCATGTTTCCTGCATGCTGGGGCTCTGGGAGTTCTAGAGTGCCCATCACTTCCAGGATGTAAGGGGCATTTTTCTGGATGGCCAGTGTGGCCCATAGAGTTAAGTCCATCGATGGCTGGGGGCCGCCTGGGGCTCTGGGAAAGCCGGGGTGTTCAGGAGGAAGGGGGTGGAAGACACTCTGCAAACTAGAAACCTGGTGACTAGAATGTCATTTTGAAATGGTTTCCCTAGCAGTGACATTTCTTTTCAGGTGCCACCAACTCCGACTTTGTTCCATAGCACAGCCCTTTCCCTGGTCTCTTCCCTTGATCTCTGTCCTCCCATATTCTCTCTCTCTATCTCTCTCCTTCCATAAATGCAAGCTTTCAGAAGACCCCCACCTCAGCAACTGAAGATCACCGTGAAAATCCAGCAGTGTGAAGGGGGATGCCATCCAGCCCCCAAATGGCACGCCAGTTGTAATTCTGTCTCGAATCACCTTTTCTTCAAGTAGATACTCATGATTTCATTACGTGATACCTTGCTGATTCACAGCCAGGCCCAGGTGTGTGTGTGTGTGTGTGTGTGTGTGTGTGTGTGTGTGTGTGTGTGTGTTTTAGATCATATTTAAGATATTAATGTGTGTGAATCTGCAAGTGGTTATTTAGCTTGGGGGGGGGGGTTGTCCTTTGGCATACTTAAGCTTTAGAATACTGACTTTTTACCCTGGAAACTTGGGTGCTAACTCTACTTAAGTGTCTTTTCAGTATGGATAAAAAGTATGGAGTTTGGCCTTGTTTCAAAGACCCTGTGTCTGCGAGAGGCTGAGTGATTCACTTAAGGTCACACAGCAATTGAGGAGTAGAGGGAGGACCCAACCCAAGGTGGCCTGACTCTTTGATCCCACCTCTGTTTCCTGGTATTCATGCCACCATCTGGGTGCAGCTTTGTAATATTTATATAATCACATGGGGGGTACCTTCCTAATGATCCAAGGAGAATATAGTTTTTAATTTACCTCGAAAACCACACCGTGATTAAAATGTAACTTCTCAGAAGCCTGTTTTCTTAACACATATCGATTTTTCTTTTTTTATAAAAAAGACTGTTCTTTTACCAAACCAAAATAGGGATGTGTGGCAGTTGTGTTATATAGTGTTGTGTAACACTTCGATGGTGTGGAACCTGAGCTCCCTTTCCTGACATCTAACCAAACTCCAGTATTGACTCCTTTCTGCTGAGATGGGATGCAAGCATTATTAAATACGAGTCAGGGAAGGGTTACTGCTGGAATCAACAAAAATGTGAATCCTCACAATAACCAGAGCAGGAGTAACAACTGGTGGATGGGCTTGTAAGCGCCAAGCACTGAGCTCAGTACGCTTTATGTGCATTGCCTCATTCAGTAGCTGCACACCATCTTCGCAGACGCTTGAGCTTTCAGCGGTAGAGGAAGCAAGGGCTTCCTCTTTAGGAAGGGAAACAAGGGCTCTTCAGTCCTAGCTAGGGCTCTATGGTTGCTGATAAAGATCACGTTTTTTTTTTTTTAATTAAAAAAATAATTTATTTATTTAATTTACATCCAAGTTAGTTAGCTTATAGCGCAACAATGATTTCAGGAGTAGATTCCTTAATGCCCCTTACCTATTTAGCCCATCCCCTCTCCCCCCAACCCTGCTTCCCACCACAACCCCTCTATTTGTTCTCCATATTTAAGAATCTCTTCTGTTTTGTCTCCCTCCCTGTTTTTCTATTATTTTTGCCTCCATTCCCTTATGTTCATCTGTTTTGTATCTTAAAGATGACATTTTTGATCTGTTTTCAAAGCCAATTGAAGTAAGGTGTCAGATTGGCTAAATGAGGGTTTTCTTTTCTTTTTCTTGTTTCTGCAGTGAGAATGGATTACTTTTGCATGTTTTGAGTGGTCTGAAAATGTTTAGTTTTTCTTTGAAGTGAGGAACCTGGTCATCTTTTTCCAGAAGTGGTACGAATAAAGCCCAGAGGTTCTAGCTTAGGAGTGATGATAGACATCCCCTCTAGAAAGTTCCTAGGTAGGTGAGTAATGAATAAGAAAAAAAATATGTAATATATATAGCTCAAAGTTTACATATATATTCTGGCCCAGTTACTGTTTCTAATAATGGATCTCCTCAAAATGTAGTGGTGTAGAACTACTGTTTTATGTTTTTGCTCATGGATACTTTGGGTCAGGAGTTTGGACAGGGTGTTCTGGGATGGCTTATCTCTGCTCCACGTCTGGGGCTCAGCTGGAAAGATTGAAAGGCTGGGTGACTTGACAGCTGGGTCTGCAGTCATCTGGAGGCAACATCACTCCCGTGTCTGGGGTTGAGGCCAGCTGTTGGCTGGGCTCTCAGCTGGGCATTTACCCAGAACACCTATGTATGGCCTCTCCATATGGCTTCTCCATGTGCCTTAGTTTGAACTCCCTCAGAACACAGCAGCTGGGTTCCAAGAGGATAAAGTGGACGTACACAGCATTTATGTCTTAGCCTCAGAAGTCATGTGGTATGACTTCCACTGTTTTCTTTTGGCCAAGGCATTGGCAGTTGTCATCCTAAGTTCAAAAAGGGGGGACATAGATGTCACCACTTACTCAGTGAAGGAGTGTCAGGTTATATTGTAAGGAGAGCAGGTGGGCATGTATATTGTGGCTATCTTTGGAAAACCAGGGATCCAAGGGATAATAACTTACAGACACAGACATTTCCCAAGGAGGTAAATGGTGAATGATAAATATACACATATTTGAAATACCTTCCAATCATGAAAACATGGCAGCCCGTCTTAAGTTAGGTGTGGGGTCCACAGGTGGTATCTGAAAAGAGGGCTGTGTGGGTACTTGAACTGCACATTTCAGTTGCCAAGCTGAGAGCCTATCTTTAGCTCTGCGACCTCCCCTTCCTCAGAGGACAATGGCCACGACCTCTCAATCTCTCGTGTGGTTTATGGGGACGACTTGCTGGATTCTTCTGCCTGGATATCCTCCCTTCCTGCCCTCCTTTCCATGCTTCACTACACTGGTCTTTCTAATGCTCCTCAAAAGGGTGACATTTCTTCTGGCCCCAGACCTGTCACACATGCCAGTTCCACATTTATCAATCACAGCTCGTTCATCTTTCACTTCCGGGCCTAAGATCTACCCAACCAGACTAGGTCCTCCCATTTTGCTCCTTGAGCTATTTTCTCTTCATAGCATTTATCACAGTTGGCAATTATGTATTTGTTTGGTTGTGATTTGAGTAACCTGTCCTCTTCACCACATTCTAATAAGCTCCAGGAGATCAGGGACCCTCTGACCTTTGCTCACCTTTGTCATCTGCATCAACTGCCCTTAGTAGATGCTCAAAAGACACTTGTTAAGTAAAGAAGCTGTTTTGATTTCTGAACTACAGTACCTGTAATAAAAACTAGCGACTGCATGTCAGGAGCTCAGTTACTGGCATGCGTTTTAATCTCACGATTTAGAATTCTTCCCCCCCTCCCCCATCCATCAAAGTCAGTGTTGTTACCCATTTTTCATGGGCTAACACGGAGCCACACAAGGTGAGTGCCTTGCTTTGTGTCACTTCATTAAGTGGCAGGATTTGATCCCAAGCCCACTTGTATCCAAGCTGCATGCCCCTGCATTGCCTAGCTCCAGCTGAGGAGGACACGAATAGAAAATGGGAATCACACTGCCTTTTTCAGTCGACTGGGGAGAGTAAAGGAGTAACAGAAGGTTGCTTTCATAGAAGCAGTATTTTAGAAACACATCGCTTTTCAACCTTTTCTATTTTCTGCCTAAACATATATAGATGTGTCTCTCCTGGCTTTTCTTAGCTGCTCATCAACCCAGATTTTTCTCAAAGATTTCCTTTACTTGCAAGCCTTGAATCCTTGTGGGAAGATTTTTTTTTAATACCCTGGAGGGTTGGCAAAGCCAAAAGAATTGCAAAACCAGCCATTTGCTGAGAATTCCAGGGCTTGGTGGAAGTTGGCTGATAGGACAGGATTTTGGCAACTCTCTTTTTCCTCAAGGAGATTACTTTTCCTTGAGCTAAATATATGTTTTTGGAGGGAATAATAGTACAGTGACTCTTGTATTGGGGAGACTGAGGTACAGAAAGTTCATAAGATGTCCTTGAAGTCACATAGCAAATGAGTGGTACTTCCAGAAGGTAATTCAAGTTTTTCTGCTCTTTTCCTGCCCTCAGTTTCTGGAGGGCTTGTTTGGCAATGACTTTTGTTTGTCTTTGCAACAGTTTGAAACATGGTTTTATCCTGTAGGGTTTGAGAATTTGACGTATTAAGGGATACAGTGGAAGAAGGTTTTCTCTAGTGAAACGTGGTGCCATCCAGGCAGTTTTAATCACAGAGTTGTGAGTTTTAAGACATGGAAGATATCTTCCAGACTCTCTCCTGTGGCTACAGGTGCACCAGTCCTGTCCTCATTCTCATCCCTGGGGGCTTCACCTCCCTTACCAGTTTTCCCACTCCCACCTTTGTAAGTGGTCCCTTGTGAAACAGTCTTCAGTGGCACCTCTTGAATGAGTTTCTGCCTGGACTCCACTGGTGTAAGGCCCAAGGACCTCCATTCATTCATCCAGTTAATATTTGGCAGGCTTTTTACTAGTTGTTGGGGTGACAGCAGTGTCTGAGATGGATACTCAGAATATTGTCCTCATGGTGGCTTAGACTTTAGTGGGAAGAGAGGCGTCGAACAGCTAATTTTCAAGAATTATAGGCGAGGCGAATGAGAGAGACAGCATGGCGTGAGGAGGTGTTGGTAGTAAGGAGAAGCTGGAACCTGGAAAATCAAAGGAATTAGGTTGGTAATGAATGGGGAACAAAAAACAAATGTATAAAAATTGGGTAAAAGATACTGACAGGCAGTTGACAAAGCAGTTGTAAATGACCAGTAGATACCAGTAAAAATCCTCAACCTCAATAATAATCAGGGAAATCTCATTTTAAAAATGATGAAATACATTTTTAAATATCAGGTTGGCAAAAATGAAAATGCAGGATAATGTCAAGTATTAACACAGGTGCAGGAGAGATAGCTTATCTCATTTACTGCAGGTGAGGGTATAAATTGGGTCCCCAAACATGGTGGGGAACTGCAAGGTGATAAGGTTTTAGGCACAGACCCCAAATGAAACCTTGGCTAATAAAAATTTTTTTTTACTGTTTGTTTATTTTTGAGAGACAGAGAGACAGAGCACAGGCGGGGGAGGAACAGAGAGAGAGGGAGACACAGAATCTGAAGCAGGCTCCAGGCTCTGAGCTGTCAACACAGAGCCCGACACAGGACTTGAACCCATAAACCGTGAGATCATGACCTGAGCTGAAGTCAGATGCTTAATCGACAGCACCCCTGTTTCCCCAACCTTGCCTAACTTTTAATGAGATGTATATATGGGGAATTGTGAATTTGAATGGCAGTGCGTAGACATTTGACACTTGGATAGAAGCTGAGCTTTCCAAGGGGAACTGGGTGGGCTCAGGTGGTTAAGCATCCACCTCTTGATTTAGGCTCAGGTCATGATCTCAAGGTTTGTGGGTTTGAGTCCCACGTTGGGCTCTGCACAGAGCCTGCTTGGGATTCTCTCTTCTCTCTCTTTCCCTCCCTTGCTCACATGCTCACTCTCTCTCTCTCTCTCTCTCTCCAAAAATAAACATTAAAAAAAAACAAACAAAACAAACTCAACTTTTCCTGGACACATCTGTGATCGAGGAGCAGTCATGACCCTTTGAACTCTAGACTTCAAACATTGGAAGGTACGGTGAATAGGCCTTTGATATTTCTGGAGGTATTCAAACCAATACAAATTGCTTATCTAAATCATGAAATCTAGCCATTATTCCTTGTCCATCACTCTTCATTTCTAGGAGAATGAGAACAATTAAAGTCTGCTTCTCTGTTGACCTAGTTCAGAGGAATTTCACATTTGCAACTTTGTGTTTTTCTCTTCATGACTCCCTCTCTGCTTCTGCATTGTTTGACCTCAGCAAAAGTCATTTTCACTTGAGTGACAAACAGTGCGCTCTGAACCCACAGGGAACAGGAAGTAACAAGCATATTTCTTGGGTAGGGTTTTGATATAAGAACAAAGTGGGTGATGGGAAGCATGGGTGACCAGGAGAAAGGGAGTGCTGAAGGTTAACGTTGCTGAGTCAATAGCACCATCTTTAAGAAGGAACATTCACTTTTGGACATTTTGACTTTGATTACTGGTAGGACATCTGGGTGGAATATAGCTGATTGTCAAAAGTCAAGATCATAAGCAGTTGCTACAGATAAGTACCTGGGAAATAGTATGCATGAGGGTGAAAATTGTATCTTTGCTTGGCTCCTGGGTTTCCGTCTTCTCTGCACCTTGTAATCAGGAGGGAACTTTAAACTTTACTTATGTCTGGGTCTAACCCTCCCCCCCCCCCCCAACTCCCTGCAGAGATTCTGACATAATGTTCCTGGGTATAGCTTGGGTATTGGTATTTTTTTTTTTTTTTAAGGGAAGCAGATGGCTCTAGTGTGCAGCTAAGACTAGGCACCTCTGGATAGAGCAGTGGTCAGTATTTATCACAGCCATGTCAGTGCTCTTTGTACCCGAGCTATGAAGCATGCTGGGCTTAATTTTTATGTCCTAAATGTGAATGAGTATTTGCTTAGTTTTCTAAGCCTTCACCACTAATTGAAGCCCAAACTTTCCTCCGGTTGCCCTCACCTTCTTTGCCTATGTACACTGCCGTTAGATATTCTATCCAGTTCTCTTTTTTCAGAAGTCCTTCTCAGATTGTTCCAGCTTGTTCTAGTCTGGATAGGTTGCTTGTTAAATCTGCTGCCCAGCTGTCATCTTGAGATCTGCCTATAGCTTCATACTGCCCATGACTCCCCCCCCCCCCAACCCCCAGCTCTCCCTGTGTTGCAAGGAACCTATATGCATTTCCTGCCCTGCTTGGTTTATCCCTTCATCTGTGGTACACGTTTCTGGGGATCACACACTCCAGGTGCCTCCTAAGACAGAGTGTGGAAACAAGAAAACAAAGGTTTGGGACATCGTAGATTTGAAAATAGGTTTGAAAATACATTAATTCGAGTCTCACACTTTGAAGATAGTTTGGCTGGAGGGGGAATTTATGTTGGAACTCAGTTTCCCCAGTTTTGAAGGCATTGCTTTTAAGGGTTACCCCTGAGAAGTCTGATGCTGTTCTAGTTCTTTTGTATGTTACCTGTTTCCTCCTGTCTCCCCAAAAAGCATGGGTGCTCTTTGTTCCTAATATTCAGGCATATCAGTTAAATGGCTGGGGTGGTTCTGTTTTCATGTATTGTACTGGGAACTCACCTGGTTCTTTTCATCTGGAGGCTCATGTCCTTCAGATCTGGGAACTTGTGTGCATTCCTCCAACCCAAGCTCTCTCCCCTCTCTGGATTGTCTGTTACTGGGGTGTTTGACTTCCAAGATTGATATTCTGATTTTCTGATCTCTTCTCTCCCATTTTTCCCTCATCCTCCTGCTCTAATTTCTATAGGTTGCTGAACCACATCTTCTAGTTCTACTGAGGATTTCATTTCTGCTGTTGTATTTTTAGTTCCAAGAGCTCTTTTTCTCCCTCCTCTGAGAGTTATTTTTAGTAACATCCTGTTCTGCTTCATCAATACAGCATCATTGCTTATATCCTAAAGTGTGTGAATAGTAAGTAGTCTTTGGAATTTCCTTTTCTGTATGTGGACTTGGTTTTTTCCAGGTTGCTGTTGTCTTTCCGCTTTGTTTTTCATATTATGTGCTTTCTTTAAAAGTTAAGTGATCCTTTGTGTGTACTCATATTTAAGAGAGGCTACTGAAATGATGATTGGAAACTGCAAAGAGGAGGGTCTGTTGACTGTTTCTCTGTAAGGTGATCCAACTGGGCCATGTCACCGGGCAGTGCTCCATGTCTCCAGTTCTGGATCTTTATCAGGGGGTGGTTGGGTTTCTCAGAGAGGGGTTGCCCCATGTCCTGTCTGGAGGGAGAACCAGTAGGAATCCAGTGGGAGAGGAAGTGGGGGCTAGGGGGTGTTTTTCAGCAGAAACATTCTCCTAGACTCAGTGAGCTGTCCTGAGGCAGTTATAAGTATGATGGAGCTGAACAATTTATTTTGATGCAATGCAGTTTATTTCAGGCTCCCTTCCTCCTGCCCTCCTCCCCTCCCTTCCTGCCTTCCTCCTTTATCTCTTTAGCTCTCATATACATGAAACTGGTAAGAGTTGTTGCCCCCTGATGGGGCTTATGCTCAGGGTAGGGGGAAAGAAGGCATAGTCTTCATCATCTCCTTTCCTTTAACTGAGATTTTTATTGAGATAGTTGTGGATTCATATGCAGTTGTAAGGAATAATGCAGAGAGATCCCTAGTACATTTCCCCCAGTTTCCTTCAATGGTAACATTTTGCAAAACTCTAGTATAATACCATAACCAGAGAAGTACCATTGATAACAAGCCACCAACCTTATTCAGATTCCCGAGCTTCATTTGTGCTCATGTGCGTGCATGTGTATATGTGTATCTGTTTAAGTGTATGTAGTGTTTGTATGTGTATATGTATGTGTAGAGCATATGTGTGCAGTATGTGTGTGTGTGTGCATTCAGTATGTGTGTGTGTCGTGTGTACACGTATGTATGTGTAGTGTATGTAGTGAATTCAGCATGTGTGTGCCTGTAGTGTGTATGTGCATGCATGTGCGTGTAGTATTTGTTCATGTGTGTATAGTATTGTGTGTGTGTAGTGTGTGTTAGAGGTGTGTGTATGTTTTATACAGCTTTCTCACTTGTGTTGGTTGCTGTAACCACCACAATCAGAATATTGCACAGATCCACCATCATGAGGATAACTTGTGTTGCCCTGTCCTAACCACACACGGCCTGTGTACCTTTTTATTCAGAAACAACAGTCAAAGTAAGTAACTTCTGTCACCTACTCCAAAAATAAAGGTAAAAAAATTGTAGCTTCTAGAATTAAAGGAAATTCCACCACCAGCAGTGTTGCTCTGCACCGAAAGCTGCTTGTGAGGTGGGGGTGGGGAGAGGAGTGTGAAGTCCGTCAACATTCGCGATACTGGGGGCATGGAGACCTTTCTCAGTCGTCAGGTTCACTCCTAATCAGGGATGGCAGCCATATCTAAGTGCTGGGTGAAGGCTGCATGTGGCTGGTGACCAGTTTCTCTGGTGGATGATGTTTCCTGTCATTTGCACAGCATTGCTGGATGAATTCTCTGTGGAAAGTTTTTTCAAGTTGCTTGTTCATTCAGGCAGTTTGGCTAAGCTTTCTGCAATGAGATTTTCACCAGTATCTGTTTCTTAGGGTATTAGAGATAGAGATCTTGGGGGCTATTGTCTCTTAACATCTGAGAATTACTGCTGGGGGTGGAGCCCAGTTTTCTGACTCTTTGCTTAGTAAATACTTAAGGAAAAAGCAGAAAATTAAGGCTAGAAATGGATTTAATGTAGATGGACTCAGTGAAATTATTTCAAAATCTGAAATGTTCCTGAAGTGCTAAAATCTTGTTGGGAATTATTTGGCATTTAGCGTAGTCACTAAATGGGGAAAATTAGGGAATGTCGGGGGAGGGGCGGCTACTTCTTGTAGCAAATAAAATATTTTGGGGGGGATTTTTTTTTTTTTTGGAAATACGGGCTCTTAGGACAGTCTTAACTTGCTTCAGGAGAGAGTTAACATCGCTGGTTTACTTTCCACCTGGGGAGTCACCTCATATAACCATGGCAATGATTAGTTGTTTCAAAAATGAGTAACCATGAATTTTTTCCTGTTGGGGTTTTTGAATTTACAAGATTTCAACTTTTTTCATACCTGGTGTTACAATTCTAGTCTGTGATCTGGACACCACTTCCAAACAAAGCAAAGTTTCCTAGGACCTTAACACCCTAGGCTTTGAAAACCCGATGATAATCACCTTCTTAGTAGGATTTCATAATGTGGTTATTTGAAATCACAAATGTTTGCTGGGTTAAGTGCAAAAAGAAAACCTATTGCACCTACTTTCGATAAATCTGGACATGAAGGCAGGTCAATAACAGTATTTTCCAACATTGTGGTATATTTCCTCCCTCATATATTACAAAATTGATTGAATACTATATATAATATCTTGGATACCGCTTTTGAATTAAAAAATTAATATACATTCAAATCGCCATGATGCAGAACAAAAATATCAGCCCCCCAAAACTTTGTCAAACCAACCCTTTGCAGTTATACCCTTCTTCATCCCTATTGTTTGACCTCTGTTACCATTGGTTTTGTCTTTTTGAGAATGTCAAACAAATGGAATCCTACAGGATGAAATATTTTGACACTGACTTCTTTCACTCAGCAGAATGCCTCTCAGATTCATTACACTGTTGCCTGTGTGGGTAGGTCCATTCCCTTTCATGGCTGAGTAGTGTTCCATTAAACCAGATGTACAACAGCTTGTTTATCCATTTACCTGTTGATATTTGGGTTGTTTTAGTTTTGTTGATTATGAGTAGAGCTGCTGTAAACGTTCAGATCCCAGGGTGGGGTTTTTTTTTTTTTAATTTTTTATTTCTTTTTCTCACTTTATCATACTGGCTGAGACTTTCAGTACAATGTTGAGTTTGAGTGGACATCCTTGCCTTGTCCCTGATCTTAAGGGGAAAGCCTTCAGTCCTTTAAGTATGATGTTTACTGTAGGGCTTTCATGTCCTTTGTCAAGTTAAGGAAGTTCCCTTCTAGTTACAATTTGTTGAGAATTCTTATCAGAGATGGGTATTGAAGTTTATCAGGTGCTTTTCTGCATCAGGTGATATGATGCTATGTTTTTTATTCTTTAGACAGTTAATATGGTGAATTACATGGATTGATTTTTTGACTACAGATTCAAAAAATGTATATACCCTGGAGAAGCCCCACTTGATCATGGTGTGTTTTTTCTTTCATATTTCTGGATTTGAATTGGTCCTGTTTTATTGAGGACTTTCACACCTGTGATCACCCAGAGTGTTGGTCATAGGTTTATTGTACTATCTTTGTCTGGTTTTGCTGGCCCCATGAAATGAATTAGGAAACATTATTCCCCTTTCCTACATTTTCTGGAAGAGATTGTGTAGAATTGGTAGATTCTGCTCTTTAACTTATCATAAACATTTCTCTATAGCATCAAACTTAAGATATTATTTCCACTGTCTGCATAAGCATAGTATTAAACATCACAAAAATTTTCTTAGTATTATAGCAAGTGATGTTTATTGAACACTTTGCATGCTTGAGGCACTGTTTAAGTGCTTTTCCCTGTATTGAATCCTTTAATCTGCATGATATCCAATGGAGTGGGTACCGTTATGATCTCCACTTTACATGCAAAGAAAAATAAGACAGTGTGTAAATAACTTGCCCAAAATTTCTATGTGGCTAAGTAGTATATGAATTCAGGCTGTCTGATTCCAGACCCCATGGCCTTAACTATTACATTTTATCCTGTGGTTATATTACAGTTTACTTTTTCATACCTCCATTTGGGATATTTAGGTATTTTCTATATCCTCACTGTGATCATTGTTCTTGTACTCAAGTCCTTGATAATTGATGGCAATTCCTTTAAGCTGGTTTCCTAGAAGTAAGTGCCATGTCAGTGTCAAAGTGCATGCCTATTGTAAAGGCTAACATCCTGCTATGTAATTTTCCAGGAATTTGAAGAAATTAAAAATTCCAACAGCAGTGTTTGAGAGTACTCAATTCAGTGTTCTCTGCCAGAATGGAATATTATGATTATTTTACATATTTTAAATTCAGTTTGCAGAGAGATGGTATCTTACTGCTTTATTTTGTGTTTTCTTCATACTGGTGAAACTGAATGTTTAAAATGTTTATTGACTTTTTATTTCTTGTGAGAAAAACTTATTCATGTCTCTTCTCCATTTTTTTCTAATGGGATAACTATTTTTCTTAATGATTTGTAAAACTCTTTATATATTCCATAAATACATTTTTAATCCTATGTCAGTTTTGTTGTTTTTTTTTTTTTTGGCATACAGAAGATTTTCATTTTTATCTAGCTAAAACTATATTTCTTTTTTTCTTGTCTTTTTTCATTGTTTTATTCTTCGATCCAGGATCTCAAGTGTGTACATAAAACCTTGGTTTGTGAGCATAATTTGTTCTGGAAACATGCTTGTAGTTCAAAGCACTTGTAAATCAAAGCAAATTTCAAGAACCATTGGCTCAGTTGTGATCATATGACATTTGTCATCACGTACTACTTGTATTGCAAGACATCGCTCCTTTAGCAAGTTAAAATTTATTAGAAATGTTGGCTCGTCTTTCAGAACACTCGCAGAACAAGTTACTCCCAATCCAAGGTTTTACTGTATTTATTCCACATAATCCTTTATGTCTTTTTCCTCATATTATGGTTTAGTTTAAAAAAAATTAACTCTATTTCATTTGGAAGGTATCAGAACTAAGATGAAGATTTCACTTAAACTGTGAACAGATTTAATAGTTAAATTGTTTATTGAATAATCTTTCCTTTACCCAGACATTTGTGGTCTGACCTTTATTCCATGCTTGTTCTCTTATGTACCAGAAGAGTTTTTGTGATGTGTATTTTGTTCTATTTACTCATTAATTACTTGTTGTAGTTCATTAGCGTATTTATTAACAATAGGGCAAGACTCCTCTCCTCTTGTTTTGGGGAAAAAAATCATTTGCTATTATCACTTGTTTATCCTTCCAGGTGAACTTTAAAATCTCTGTTGAATTTTGCTCAAATGCCTTTGGGTTTTGACAAATCTATAAATAATTTGTGGAAAAATGGCATTTTACAACATTGATTATTTTCATTCAGAATGTGCTTCATTTGATCAAGACTTTAAAACAAATCTGCCCAGATTCATAATTATTTCCCTCTTTCTTACATTTCTTTGTGAAAATTATTCTGTTATTATTTATTGTGGCTGTTGTTTCATTCTTTATATATTCTCTTAAAATATGTACTCTTTGTAATTAATTCTGTTCTTTATTTTTCATTCTTAAGTTTTAAACTACATACGTATTAATAAACACAAATTGGTTTATTGATGACCATTGGTTTATTAATTACAATTAATAACCAAAATAATACCTTATGTTTTCCAATATTTTTCTGTTAAAGGGAATTTTAATTTAATTTTGTTTTTTTATGATAAAGCCCTCAACAAAGTAGGTTTATTTATTTTTTCTTTTTTGGTTAAGTTTTTAATTCCAGTTAGTTAACATACAGCGTTATTAGTTTTAGGTGTAAAATATAGTGATTCCACACTTCCATACATCACCTGGTGCTCATCACAACAGGTGCACTTGGAAGGATTTTTTTTTAAAGTTTATTTATTTATAATCTCTATACCCATCATGGGGCTCGAACTCATGACCGTAAGATCAAGAGTTGCATGCTCTACCAACTGAGCCAGCTAGGCACCCCTAGAGGGAATTTTATGTATGTATGTATGTATGTATGTATTTATAAACTAGCAATTGTTTTTATGTTTACTTATTTTGAGAGCAAGTGAGCATATAAGCAGGGGAGGGGCAGAGAGAGAGAGAGGGAGAGAGAGAATCCCAAGCAGGCTCTGTGCTGTCCTGACATAGCAGGGGGGCGGTGTGGCACGGGGGCGGGAGGGGGTGGTGCTGGGTCTCTCTTGGAATGGGAATGTCATGACCGGAGCTGAAATCAAGGGTCAGATGCTTAAACGACTGA
The DNA here is from genome assembly GCF_018350195.1 of Panthera tigris. Taxonomy (NCBI): domain Eukaryota; kingdom Metazoa; phylum Chordata; class Mammalia; order Carnivora; family Felidae; genus Panthera; species Panthera tigris. Next base: position 43,921,091 of record NC_056662.1, read on the forward strand.
GCCACCTCGGCACCCCCTAGAGGGAATTTTTAGGTTCATGCTGTAGTTGGGTAGTTATTTACTGTTGGCTCTTGGTTATGTTAGTTGCTTTTCATTATGTTGTGGATGTTTCCTCATCTCTCTCATTTTCAAATAAGTTTCTTTTTCTTAAATCAGCCATGGATGTTGTATGTGGTTAGATGCCTTATCAACATTTGTTGAAGCGTTTAGTATAATGTGATGTAAATAAATATCCACATGAAGCTGCTCCTGAGGCAAACCCCAGATAGCCACGACAATTTTTCTTTTTTCTTTTTTAATAGGATATTGGATCTGATTTTTCTATACTCTTTATAGAATTTTTGTTTTTGTATTCTTTTTTTTTTAACATTTATTTATTTTGAGAGAGGGAAAGAGATGTGTTTGTGCATGAATGGGGAAGGGGCAGAGAGAAAGGGAGAGAGAAAATCCCAAGTAGGCTCTGCCCTGTCAGCACAGAGGCCAATGAAGGGCTCCATCTCATAACTGCAAGATCATGACCTGAGCAGAAATCAAATCAAGAGTCAGATGCTTAACTGACTGAGCCACCCCAGCGCCCCTGCTTTTGTATTCTTGACAGACATTGACCTATAACTTCTTTGCCAGGTTTTAGTGCCAGCATTACACTAACTTTACAAAACAAATTGATGATTTCCATGTTCTTCTATGTTCTAGAGAATTTTATGAAGCATGGGGATGGTCTGTTAAGTTTAAAATTTGAAAGGACATTTATATAGTACTGCCTGGCCTTTACCTGGCCTGTAGCAAATCTTAAAAGTAATTTTGGAGACACTTTTGAATTTCTGCCACCGCTACGTTCCATGTAGGTAATTTGTTTTCTTAGAATTTGTTTTCTTTTCTCTATTTCATTATTTTTAAACTGAACCAAATTCTGCATTGCATTTTAAAATTTTAACTTGTTTTGTAATTGTGATTATGTAACATTTTCTGATTACTAACGTATGTGTTTCTCTTTTCCTTGATCAAATCTGACTGTATTTGGTTTATTATTTTTGGAAGATCCATATCATGTGTATCTTTATCAATTTTCCTTTCCCCCCTGTTTTCTGAATCAGTTATGGCTTTAATAGTTCCTTGACAGTCTTCTCTTAATTCCTTTGTATTCTAATATCTTGAATTAATTGCTTTATATATTTTTATTCCTTCTTGCTAATGGTGCATTTGCCTTTGAGGGCAGCTTTAGACTCGCCTTGTAAGTTCCAAAGTGTCAAGTAGTCATTATTGTTCTTTTTAAATAGTCTTGTCATTGTAGTTTTTTTTTTCCTGCAGTTATTTAGGAGAGTGATTTTTAATTTCCAAGTTGTCAGGATGAGTTTTAGGTGTATATTTTTATTATTTTTAAATTTTTATTATTTTTAATTTTTAGTTTTGAGAGAGAGAGAGAGAGAGAGAGAGAGTGTGCAAGCGCAGGCACACAAGTGAAGGATGACAGAGAGATGGAGATGGAGACACAGAATCCAAAACAGGCTCCAGGCTCTGAGCTGTCAGCCCAGCGCCCGATGCAGAGCTTAAACCCACAAGCTGTGAGATCATGACCTGAGCCAAAGTCAGATGCTTAACTGACTGAGCCACCCAGGTGCTCCTAGGTGTATATTTTTAAATACCAAATTCTAATTTTGTTTGTCTAGAGAATATGACCTTTGAGTGTGGTTTTTCATTTGTTTTGGTCATTTTTCTTAGAACATGAACTGTTTGTAATTGGATAGCCATTTGTCTGTCATCTTCTCATTTCATCATTTCCCTCTTTTGGTCATTTCCTCTTCATTCCGCAAGAGTCTTTTTTTTCATTCTGCAAGAGTCTTGAATTTTTTTTTCTTTCTCCTGAATGGTTTGATTTTTAGCACTTTGGGTCTGCTTGACTGTCTTTTATTCCACTTAGGTTTTGTTTGTGCATTTCTGACTTTTTAACCATTTCATATTTTGTGCATCTCCATATTAGCTAGCTTCTATTGTAATATTAGCTTTTTTGTTCATTTTTAATTTTCTGTCATATAGCCCATATTTCTTTACATGCCCTTGATATTAAAAAATAGATTATCTCTGAAATTTACTTCTACTTCCTTTGATAAATTATTTTTAGAATGTAGTATTCTTTTTTTTATGTTGCAGAGAATTTTCAGGGTTTTTTTTTTGTTACCCACCTTTGAAGGAGAAGATCCAGGCCCCGTGTGTGCCTTTCAGTGGACTTTCCTGTCTCTCCCAAGCATTCGCCTTGTCACATTGTGTTAGGTTACTGTTAGCATATCTTCAGCTGAAGATCTGGTTGTTGTTTGTTCATGGTCTTGGCCAGATTCTCTTTGTTTATGTTGACTTTTTAAGGGTGACTCAGCTTGCTTGAGAGGAGATCTCCTGGTAGTTTGAATATTTAGATGGAGCTTTATTTATATAATTTCACTCAATTGATAGTTCTTCCATCTAGAGACAGTGCATTAAAATCCAACACCCTCATTTGTATATGTCCATGGTTCTGTCTCTTCTCTTTTTTATTTTGTAGAAGGCAGTATTCCCCCATCTACCCACTCTTTCCCTGGTTGAGTTATACTTCCAGGAACTGGGGTTTCTGTGTGGATGGATATAGAGAGACATTCATAGGGTAGGGAAACCCTTGAAAGCAGCTCCTTTCAGCAGCATGGTTCTGAGATAGGGTTTCACACCTTGGGGATCAGTGTGTTCTCCAGCTACCCACCTGTCACACTCCATTATTATGTTTCAGGGGCTCATCCATACTCAGCATCTTTTTTATGTGTTTCTGTATTTCTTTCAGTGGGCATATAGGAAAGAGTAAATCACATACTATTGACTGATTACCCTAGTATCCCAGAATGCCTGTTCAGATTTCAGCTTGAAATTTTTAGTTTGTTACAAAGAAGAAGAAATTTAATTCATGGATAGAGGGATTCAAGAACAGCTACATCTGTCTAATATTAAGCAGCTTATCAGTGTGTTTTCCATGTTCATACCTCTTTCATGTATTTTATCTCAATTATCCCACAGAACGATGGATTAGATGTTATTATCCTCTTTGGGTTAAAGTGACTTGCTCAGTGCCACATAGGTAGACAGTGGTAGTTTCCACTGTGCTAAGCATCTTTGAGGAACATTTCCTGTCAGGGAGTTCAACAGAAGCTATCCCAGTGTGGTAGGCAGAATAACGTCCCCCTCCCTGTCAAAGATGCCCATCTCCTAATCCCAGGATCCTGGGAATCCATGGTACTATATGACATGGGGGAATTAAGTTTGTTAATCAGATGACTTTGAGAGTATCCTGGATAATCCAGGTGGGCTCTTTGTAATCATAGGAGTCCTAGTAAGTGAAAGAAGGAGGCAGGAGGGACAGAGTCAGGGACAGTGGGGACAGAAGCAGAGATGGGGGTGGTACACTTACTGGCTTTGAAGATGAAAGGGGCCAATGAGCCAAGGAACATGGGCAGTTGCTAGGAGCTGGGAAAGGCCAGGAATGGGATTCTCCTGTGGAGTCTCCAGAAGGAACACAGCCCTGCTGACACTTTGAATTTAGCCCACTGACACCCCTCCCTATTGGAGTTCTCACTTCTAGAACTATAAGATTTTGGTCTGTTTTAAAGCCACTAGGATGGTGGGACTCTATTGCTGCAGCATTAGGAAACTAATACACTTCACGCATCAGACTTTGTGGTCTGACACCAAGAAGCAGAAACTGGAAGTCCTGGAGTGATCCATCACACAGATGTTTACGTGGGCAGTTACTATGTCATCGTTTGATAGACTGTACATTTATTTTCTCACTGTGCTGCCGCTACCCTCCTGAGGAGAATGTCAGCTCTCTGGAGCAGGAGCTTCGTCTGTTGTGTTCTCCACCTTATGCCCAGAGCCTAGTTTGCAGGAAAAATTCAATAAATATTTGTTAAATTATTCCTTTTTGCCCAGATGACACTGTACCAACTGAATGGAGTCTCAGATGTGTCCTTGATGGAATACTGCCAACTCTATAAGTAATAACAAAAATAAAAAGAAGAAACCGAGTTAAAATTATGCCATCCCCAAAGATCAAATATTAATTTTTCATCTTTTTTCGAGTGTTTAGTTATATGCATAATTTTTTTTAGAGTTAGCGAATACTCCTTACACACTCTCATATGATCCTCTCATAAAATAAGATAGATGGTGGTCATAAAGTAAATACAGTATTGTATATTATATTTTTGACTTATTTTTTAATGTTTTATTTATTTTGAGAGCAAGAGAGTGTGCGTGCGAGTGGGGGAGGGGCAGAAAGAGACTGAGAGAGAGAATCCCAAGCAGTCTGTGGCTGTCAGCACAGAGCACCACACGGGACTGGGACCCATGAACTGTGAGATCATGACCTAAGCTGAAATCAAGAGTCAGATGCTTAACCAACTGAGCCACCCAGGCACTCCTACATTTTTGACTTATGATGTTCCGTATTACATTTTTGTTACTTAACATATTTGAAATAATGATAACTCAGTTTTTTCAATAATTACCGTTTCACAGGCTGATTGGCATTCCACCGAGTATATAGGATATTCCATTAAATGTATAGAATATACATTTAACACATACATATGTGTATATATGTATTCTATATATTTAAATGTATAGAATATACATGTATATTTTAGAGATTGAGAGTGCAAGTGGGGGAGAGGGATTGGGGTGGGGGGGGGGAGAGAGAGAGAGATAGAAAGGGAGAATCTTAAGCAGGCTCCATGCTTAGCATGGAGCCCAGTGTGGGGCTCGATCCCACAACCCTGAGATCATGACCTGAGCTGAAATGAAGAGTCGGATATTCAACCGACTGAGCCACCCAAGCATACCTAATGTGTGTATGTGTATGTATATATAAATATATATGTGTATATGTATATTTGTTTATTGTTGGTTATCTAAAATATTATGGGTTATTTAAAATATTTGGTTACTACTAATTAAACACCCTAATGCGTGAGTCTGTTACTCAGTCTGTCACTGTACTCTCTAGTCATTATTGTGTTTGTAGTAATCCAGTAGGTCCAGTAGAGCTTTTGACAATGTCTGTGGAGTTATGAGGCTTCCACGTGTTTCTGTATAGAGCTCTGTCCACTAGGTTCCCTAACTTAGAGTATACTGAATAGGTTTTAAATTTTTAAAGGCATATCCTGAGGCAGTCTCTGCCTGGTATCAAGTGTCCCCACTTTATCTCATCAACCTCAGATTGCACTTCTATGTGAAATTGTTCCTCAGAAATCCCCAGAACCTCTGTAACAACTGGAGGCAAACAGTGTTAATGGGACAGTGATGGCAAAGAAATACCAGCTTGGAAAACACATCAAGACAGTTATGAGAATCAGGCAAAGTCATTTCCTTAAAATATATCCTGTGATGACCTTCCCTTTCTTAAGTAGATATTTTTTCTTTCCTCTCTTCTTTTCTTGACAGTTGTTTTGGTTTTCCTACATGCTGCTTGTTCTTCTGGTAACAAAATAAAAAGGAAAAGAGGAAAAAAAAAGTTAACCATTGACTCAGTTTTACAATAGCAATGGAACACCCAGGAGTGGGGGAGGGGATCTCTCCACACTCCCTTTGGTTATACAAGTCAGCAGTATTAACTGAATTACAAACAACAGCTCTGAGCCTGGGAGGATAAGGATGTCCACTCTGAGGCAGATCTGGACAGTTGTTTTGCCTAAGATGGCAAGAACTTCATCTTTCAGTCTCGAGCCAAGACACCATAAATGGGCAGATCTTGTCCTGCCTGGGAAAGGATGCTCCTGGGGGTTTCCGGGTGCCATAGTATCTCTTGAAAGCCCTTTCATCCCAGTGTTTGCTTTATCAGTGTCTTCTGAGTCTGTTGGGAAGTAGGGTAGGGAGGAAAGTAGGAGGAAGGGGAGATAAGAGAAATGCTTGCTTGGGATCACTGTCTTCCGATGAACCTTCTGACTGTCTGCGCAGAATGAGGGTTTATTTTAGGAGACACCAGGAATGAAATATTTTATGTTGATATTTTGCAGGGCTGATCTGTATTGTTCCGCCATGAAGGAGAGTAAAATTTCACGATCCCATCCGGTATCTTTATAGTTTCTGCCATTAAGACATTCATGGATATGAAACTCAGCTCATCTTGTCCCTAACAGGAGTACTGGACAGTGAGTCTGGAGCCCAGGGTTCTAAATCCACTTCTGTAACTAACCTGCATGTTCATGTTTGTTCTCAGTTTCCTCGTCTGTAAACTATGAGTATTTGCGCTACATTGTCTTTACATTGGAAAACACTAAAAATCTCACATTTTATCGTGAATTTTAAATTGGTAGCCTGGAATATGTGAGAAATACACTTCCTTCTAAGGCTAATTTACAGCCAGAGCAATATCGTTTTGCTTCTGAGCATGCCCTGAATCATTATTCATTTTTATTTCATAGAATTACTCTTATAAATGTGATTTTCTGTTGGTTTCACAGAGCCATTGAAATTGTACCGCTCGATGGATTTCTTCTGCATGTCATAAATTTTTGCTTGTAGTAGAAGCCAGTAGTGATCAAAGCAAGATCCTTGGATTGGTTATCAGTATTGCCTGCCACCTCCTGTGAGCTTGCTAGACATGTACTGTCATGGGCCCCACCCATGCCTCCTGAATCAGAATCTTTGGGGGATGGCAGCCAGGAAACTTTGTTCTCTTATTGCATGTGAGAGAAGGTTGAGAAGCATCTATAAGCCATGGCAGGAGACAGGTGCTTTGGTTTTGCCCTGTGTGTGTGAACATACTCCAAAGTATGCTCCTTGAGTGACTGTCCTTCCAACAGACCTGATGAGCTTTATTTGAAATGCCAAGATAGGGACCCTTCTGTGGGTCCCTTCTAGAAGCTGGGGTTGCTCTGTTGAGAGTCTGAGGATGTTGAGAGGGAAATGCAGAGGCTTTTGGGGTAGGAAGGAGGATGCCCTTTACTTATGGGATGGCATCCATTCCCCTTCCTACCCCAGGCTTACCTTCACATGTGAGGTGCCCTAAAAAGAGCTGTGGGAGGAAGGGGACACCAGCTCTGGCTGGCAGGATTGGGATGCAGCACACACCAAACATGGCTCATGTATTCACCTTTTTATATTCATTGTTATTACCCAAGTAATCCATGGGTTACTTCCTTCTTGAGAAAAGTTAAGACATCACAGATAATGCTAATGTCCTCTTTGAGCATCCTGCCTCTATCCCCAATGTTTACAGCTCTGTCCAGGAGCCACTGGTGTGGCTTATCTTGCTTATTCTTATTCAACAATGTATATTGGAGATTGATCCACCTCATTCTTTTCAATGCCACAATGGTATTCCAGGATATCCTGTGTACCCTCAGATGCCCTTCCTTTTTTTTTTTTCAAAAAAATTTTTTTTAGCTTTTATTTATTTTTGAGAGACAGAGAGGGTGAGCAGGGGAGGGGCAGAGAGAGAGGGAGACAGGTATCTGAAGCAGGCTCCAGGCTCTGAACTGTTAGCACAGAGCCCAACATGGGAGCTCGAACTCAAAAGCTGCGAGATCATGATCTGAGTCAAAGTCAGACGCTTAACTGACTGAGCTACCTAGGTGTCCCCCAGATGCACTTCTTACCCCTTCCCTGCCCTTCTTTTATCACAGGGAGTTACTTTCCCCAGCTTCATTGCCCTCTGACTTCCGGGCAGTTTGGCCAACAGGGAGTACAGGATGGGGAGAGAAAGAAGGCGTCTCCTTCCCCTTCTCTTTCTTCCTCTTCTCTTCCCCTCCCCCCTGCTTCAGGCAGCCTCTCTGTGGCTGCATTCATGCTGGAAGCCCCTCCTTTTCATGGCCTGGCTCCCGAGCTCTAGTAACACCCCCCTTTCCCATTGCCGTTCCCATCCTAGGGATGCTGACAACTGCCTGCCTTTGCTAATCTCTGGGTTGCCTCACCAGCCCTTTGAAGCCGCTAACTGTGTTGTTACCTATACAGCCTGTGTTACCCTGTACTATGTCCTCTCCATTTGAAATACCCGTGTGCTTGTTTTCCTCACTGTGTCATTCGCATGGATATATCAGAGATGATTTTGCTTTTTAGCTCTTCCCACTGTGTTGGACATTTGAGTTGTTTTTATTGTTTTTCACATCACAGAGAGTGCTGGAGTTGAACATTCTTATACACAGCTCCCGTGCCTGGGATCACATCAGTTATTTACCTTTCTACATTGAAATCTGTATGGGTCCGCTCTGGATCTCAGGTGTTCTCCATGTCCCTGCAGTACAGAGTGAATTTGCTGTGCAGAGGGGAGCTTACTAACTAACTGTTGAATGAATGAATGAATGAATGAATATCCGTATGTAGATCTAGGAGAAAGCATTGCTTTCTGAAATACCCTCCAGGCATTTTGCTTCTGTTCATGGCCTGTTCACCTGCTACAGAGCACAGGTTATTTTGGGGCTAATCCAGGCTCCAGACCAGCGTGGATGTCTAGGAGCAGTGTTGTGGCTGGTGTGAAATGAGTGCTACAGAAAAAAGTCCCCAGTTTCCTTATGACAGGGCTTAGGAAACCCAGTGTCTGCTGTGACTTGGGAGAGTGTTGTGACTTTGAGGGTGGGGGTAGGTGCTGATAAGGAGTGATGTGGGTTAGGAGGACAGAATAACTCGAGGGAAGCAAGCAGCTCATGCCCACAGATGCTTGGGGTCTACATCGCTCCCTAGAGAGGCAGAAGGCGGGCCTGTGTTTCATTGTGTGCTTCTTTGCTCCACCCCTACAATGTTTGTAGATGAGAAAAAAACCCTCAAAATGAGCATCAAGGGCCATATTGGAAGGCCAGCAGATGTGACAGAAGACCCATAGACAGACAGGGATGTGTGTGTGGAAAAGGAGAGAGAGAGGGTCCCTTGGGGATGGTGGACATTTATAGCTCACTGTCTTTGGGTTTATAAACGTTTTTTCTTTTTTAACAGTTGAGCTGGTAGAGTTTCCCCTCTTCTTCCCCAGGCTGCCGTTCCCCAGGGAACTGCCCAGACTTCAGACACTTCTAAATCCTGCAATTAACTTTAAAAAAATAAGATTAGTTCTGTTTTATAGTGCTTGGCCTATAAATGACGGTAATGAGGAGTCAGGGCCATACAATGACCATTTGATGAACTCCATCCTCATAAACACATTTGGCAGGGATCACATTGTGCTCCCCTTTCAGGAGGATCCTTTACATTGTGAGTTTAGAGACCCTCCCGGCTTCAGGAGCTGCGGTTGCTCATTTGTTTTCCTTTCTTCCCAACACAGAGTTCGTTCTGCAGTGGAAGGACATGGTGTGGTGCTGGGACCTGAAGTGCCCTCTGTCGCCAGCCTGGCATCGTGGGTTAGGGTTTGGCGGTGGATGGAGTTTCAGGATTTGGTTACCCAGCAGCACTGTCTGCCCTTCTCCTGCCTTCGCCCACTTTGCTGTCTGCGGGTCATCCTGGAAAGGAGTTTGTGAGAAACTACCTTATGGGGAGTCCTGGCATGGGGTCCCTTTAAAGTCACGGGAACCTGTGCTCTCTGGGATTCAGTATCTGCTCATGTCTGCACAAGCTTAGCTTGGCTCCAGGCTCTGCGAGGCATCTGAAAACCAGTGGGGCCAGGCTGGAATTCAGGGTGCAGATTCGGTCCTGCACACATCCTCCTTGTTTGGTACCCTGACCTCTCTGGTCCCGTGTCGTGTCAGTACACATGCATTGTAGTTTGAATGAGATGTTGACGTCTTGAGCATCCGTGTGTGACCGGATTCAGTCAGATTGTGATTAGCCCCCGGTGAGAGGAAAATTGGTAGAGTGGAGAGATGGGAGTCACACAGCTCTCCCACGCGTCTCTGATTTTGTCCCCTTCTCACTAAATACCACCCCCAACGTTCTCTCACAGCCTCACCTTGCCATCTTTTTTCCTTTTATTAAAATTTTTTTTTCATGACTTTATTTTACTTTATGTTTTTAATATAATTTATTGTCAAATTGGTTTCCTTACAACACCCAGTGCTCATCCGGACAAGTGCCCTCTTCAGCGTCTACCACCTACTTTCCCCTCTCTCCCACCCCCTAAATGTTTATTTTGAGAGAGAGAGAGAGGGAGGGAGGGAGGATGGGAGGGAGGGAGAGCGAATCCTAAGCAGGTTCTTTGCTATCGGCATAGAGCCTGACATAAGGCTTGAACTCATGAATCGTGAGATCATGACCTGAGCTAAAATCAAGAGTGGGACACTTAACCAACTGAGCCACGCAGACAGTCCTCCCTCCCCACCCCCACCCCCCACCCCCCGCCTTCTGAAGTAAGTGGGAGCCTGCATCTTGCTTGTATTGATTGACTTCCAGAGCCTGAGCCTCTCTGATGTTTTCCTGCTGCCTTTTCTATTTTCAACCCAAATAGGAAATGACCGGGATGGTTTCAGTGCAGAGAGATAGGATTCATGTTGTTACTTCTAAAAACTCATTTGGAAGTTTAATGTATATGTGTACATACACACACACACATACAGAGAAAAGTGGATCTGTCACAAGTGTATCACAGTTCATAGCTCGATGAATTTTCACAAACAAACAGCACCTGTCAGATCAAGAGCAGAGCAGGGCCTGCACCCCTGAAGCCCCTTCGTGGTCCTTTCTAGTTACCGTCTCCAAGATTGACCACTATCCCAACTTCTGACAGCATGGATTAATTTTGCCTGTTGTTGTGTGTTACTTCAGTGTAACCTGTGTACATACTCTTTTGCTGAATATATGCATGTGAGATCCATCTACATAATTTAATTTTTTTTAAAAATTTTAAATAGAGGGAGAGAATGTGAGCAGGGAAGGGGCAGAGAGAAAGAGAGAGAATCTTCAGCAGGCTTCATGCTGACTGTGGAGCCCCACGCGGGGCTTGGTCCCACGACACTGGGATCATGATCTGAACCGAAATCAAGAGTCGGATGTTCAACCCACTCAGCCACCCAGGTGCCCCACCCCCCCATCTATATCATTTTAACTAGTTGTAGATTCCTCACTATTGTTGCCATTTCATATTTATTGTGAAATTATTGGATATTTGAGTAATTCTTAGTGTTTGTCTGTTATGAATCCAGCTGTTCAGAGCATTCTCATACATGCCTTTCCATGATCATGTGTGCACATTTGGGTTAGGTCTGTACCCTAGTGTGGAGTCACTGGGTCTTGGGAATGTGCCTACGTTCGGCTCTTCCAGATCCTAATGAATAGTTTTCCACAGTGGATGTATCTATGTGAAGTATAACTTGAATTTTAAAGCAAAATAGGTAATTGAATTTGAATTTCATGGTCACATTTGGTTGGATTGAAAGGTTTCTTGGGCAAGCCATAGCCAAGAGAGTCCAAACCTTTGGGATAGAGAAGTTGTACCGTGGCAGCCTCACCCCTGCTTGGCGTTGGGTCCCTGCAGCAGGCAAGAGGTGGCCAGACAGGCACATGTCTTGCCCTCTCTGAGTTGAAGCAACAGTAATTTTATTACCATTGTTGACGCCTCGCTGCATCTCCTCCTCCTTCCTGCCCCTCTTCTTTGTAGACTTTTCTTCTTCTCTCCTCTCAGAACACCTCCAAAGAGGAGTTGTAGTCTTATCACTGACCCTCCTCCCCCATATTTTCACGCACACACATCCCTTGCCTGTAGGAGGCCCAGCTCCTAAGGTAGTAATGCAGTCAGGGGAAACACAGCGTGGAGAAAAGTGTTAATTATACTGGAGAAAGTGTGATCACTGTAACTGGAGCTCTTCAGAGAAAAGCTTATTTAAGACAAAAAAATAGTAAGAGCAAGTCCTTCCACAGTTGCTGTGCCTGAGACCAGGCCTGTATTAGACAGCCCTGCTCTTGCTCTCGTGCTTTCCTTGCGAGTTTGTGATATGCCAAGCCCATGGTGAGCAAGCCAACCAGCAGAAACAACCCAGAGACGCACACATAAAAATAACAAGGCGGTATAGTTTCTATACAGTGCATTGTCTTTCTAGCCAGTGCCTCCTGTTCTGGGGATTGTACTGCCAGCTCCTTCCCCAGCTGGGGTCTGGCCCCGGACGCCAAGGCTTGGAGTGAAGGGCCAAGGATCTGGCACCCATCTGGCTCCTGTCCCTTGCCCCCCTCAGGGTACCTGTTTGGGGAAGTAGAGTGGAGACTGTATCTTGGGTGACTGTTTTGACATGTAGGGTCCTGTGCCCACGGACCCCTGCAGAGACCCAGCTCTCGGCCAGACCTGAGACTCCTGCTGCCAGCTCGGGAACCTCCAGAACCTCTGTCGCGGTGGCTGTGCCTCCTGGGAGCTGGTGCGGTGAAGGCATGTGTGCGGAAGGTGACTGGACACAACCCAGGGGGCTTGCAGGCAGCTGTGGCACTAGTCCAGTGGCCCTAGACACAAAGGGCTGTCCTGGGGAGCGGTGCTGGCTTGGCTGGGAGCGAACACACTGAGCAAAGACAAGTGACCAAGTCGGCCTGGTAGGGTTGTATGTTGCCATCAATGGCTCCTCCCTGACCTCTGGCCAGGTGCAGCCCTCTTTCCTTGACCACTGCAAGCCCAGGGCTAGGCAGCTGTCCCTCTCCATTCTGTGGCCTGCTCTTTGGAGAGCATAGGGTACCATGGGCCCTGGTGTGGGAGAAGAATGATCTGGGGCCATCTCATCTCCATCTTCTCTCTGCCCTCTGAGGACAAATAGAGACAGTCCCTTTAGCAAGGTGTGAAAATGGTGGTGTTAGTACCTCCTGTTACTATTTTCTTCCATTCGTTCAATGTCTTAGAAGCTTAGTTGACTCATAAAGCCATATTAATAAAGCATTAATCTGTTCAATTTCCCCTGAAAATCATCGAAGAGCCATATGACTGACTACTTTTGGGGGCTTTCGGTCACCCTGCTGTAACTGGTGCTGCCACCTGAGTTTATATAATTGCAGCTAAAGCAGAGGCTGGTGGCATATCCATTAGCCATCATAGCCTTAATTGGAGTAGATGTAAGGGTTCTGTTATTCTGAAAAAGCATGCAGATCGTCAGTACCACATCATCCTACTGAGAGACGAGGGCTGGCTCTGAGATGTGAGTTTGCATTGTGAAAGCAGCCTGTTTCCAGTGCTTTCCCCATTCTGAGTTGCTGGGAGCTCTGGGGGCAGTAACACTGTACAGGATGGGCTGAACTATGTGCCTGCAGGTGTGCAGTCAGGCCTGGTGAGACCAGAGAAGCCAACATTGGTGCTGCCTGGCGTAACTCATCCTTGTTGGGGAAGGAATAAATGAATATGGAGTCCCAGACCTCCTTCTTCAGGGTGTCCACTGTCTCTGGTGGGCAGAGCTAGGTTCCTGGGCAAGTGAGTTATTGAGGGATGGAAGCCGTATAAAGCAGGATAGACTGGGTGTGAAGGCTAAGCTGGGATGTAGTCTCTCCTAGGGTCAGCTGATCCCACAGGGAGCCCCAGAGCACAGCTACATCCCACAGTTGATCCTGTCTGGGGCAGAGTCAGTCATTCACTGGCCACTGGCTTCCCCTGGCACAGGGTTGGAGTGGGGGTGTTGACCTGCCGGGCAAGGCAGCTACCTTGGAGAAGGGGGCAGGTGAAAGCCATTAGCAGCCAGAGCTTATAGCAGCTGGGATGATGCCTGTGAGGTACAGGGGACCTGCATGGGCACCAGCAAGTAAGTACCACACTGCCCGTGTGCCTGGATGGTGATGGGCTGTTAGTGGACTCAGGTCCTTGGGCCCAGTGAGAGTAGAAATGAGGCTGGACCCTGAATGTGAAGGCACAGGCAAGGCTCTGTTTGGGCTACAGCTGCAGCTGAAGGGAGACACAGTCATGACAACGGTGTCAGACTGGCTCTCTGAACAATAGTCTGGGAGTTTCAAAGGCGCTGAAGTGGGAAAGGAGTGATGTCTAAGCATGTAGGGGCAGGGAGTCCCAGGAAGGTGGGCACGCAGGCACAGTTGACATACACTGTACATTTCATTTGCATGTTAAACCTCCACCTCTGAGTGTTTGGGTTTTGTGTTTTTTTGTTTGTTTGTTCTTTTGGCATTAAAGTGAGGGGAAAAGTTGGTAAAGGGCCATCCTGTCTCGGATCAGTTTAAACCCGTCTGGGCTTGCTCGTTGGTCTGTGCTCTGCTTTGCAAGAAAAGTGATAACAGCAAGCAGGGAGTGCCCCGGGTGCATGGGACTTGTTCCCGAGGTCCCTGACTGTCTCAGGGCCACCACTTCTCTCAGCCCTGTCCCTGGGAACAAGCTCCCTCTACACCTGCCACTGTGGATTATGCCAGTTGGACATCTCTGTGTGGCCCTGCCCAGGACATTGTAGTAGGTTTTAGAAAAGCAAACAGCTGGATTCAAGACCACGTAAGCAGGCATAGCCAGGCTTTAGAGATGTGGCTTTGAGAATCAGAGAGGGTTTGGAGGGCTCCACATGTTTGGGGAGGTACTCCTGTTTGAGATGGGTGAAAGATGTTCTTTTTATTGGTGTTTTTGCCCAGCCATACATTCTTGCTTCATCCATGTACTCTGGGACACCAGGATCTGTGCAGATGCTAAGTGGGGCTTAGAAGCTCTTTCAGGTCTCAGCAGACCCACAGCTCTGTGCTGTGGGTCCCTCCCACCTCTGTGCTGACCCCACTTTCTCAGGATGGCCTGGCTCCTTTCTAGGCTACTCCATTTCTCCATTCTGAAGGTGGGGTTGTTGGTCAGAAAAATCTCTCTTGTTCTCACTGGGGCGGAGGTGAACATGTCAGGTCCAGATTCCAAAAAATGAAAATGTGGTTCTAGGTAGGTTTACTGAGCATACCTAGGGGGTTTCCTGGGGCCCTCATTGATGAGTGAATATTTAAAACTAGCACTTCCATTGGTCTGTGTTGGTGGCATTTGTGGAGACATGGTGGCATGTTGAGCTCTGTCTCTTCTTGGCCAAGATGCTCCTTCCAGACTTGTGGTGGCTCCAAATTCAGAGCTTTTGGCACACTTAGCTCCCATTCAGGGCAATTGTGAAGAACAACATCCCCAGACAATGGGGGTCATTTTACTGCAGAATGGCTGCCCTTTGTCCCTCTGGCAAAAGGGTGCTGAGAAAAATGAATGTTCAGGGCTGTAGAAATGCTGAATAATAAGTGAACTTGATCCCATCAGGCAGCCAGGGCTGAAAGGCTCCCTCTGATTGACCCAGTTATACCTTCAGGGTCCCCAGACTGGTGCTTTGGAAAAACTGGTTGGCTTAAGCGTATCTCTCTGTGCCTTGATGTTATCAGATTCCCCAGCATAGACTTTCATCTCAATAGTGAGTTGTAGGTTTTGAGAATAATAACCCAGAGGATTTCCTGGAAAAGGGGGAGGAGAGGAGTTGGCCGCAGGATTGTGAATGGGTGTATTGGAGACCCAGAGCCAAGACGAAGATTAATTTACACTGGGAGGGAGGAGTGATGGGCCCCTAAGGGAGTAAATAAAAGCCCCAGTTCACCTTCATTCATTCATCCATTGATTGATAGATTCATTCGTTCCTCATCCATTGAGTCAACAGATGGGTGTGGGATGAGGTCAGTTTGGCTGGTATCATGTTTGAGATGTCCCATATAGATTGGGGTTTGGACAATAGAGGTCTGGGTTGTGGGAAGGAGCAATTCTTCATTCATTTCCCAGAACTGTAATGCAGGTGGCTGGGATCACAGCTGACATTTTCGACACATTTCCATGTTCTGAAAGGACAGGTCAGTTTTTAGTTTTCTCTCTAAATTCACAGGGCAAGTTCCGTCACTCTTTGTTAAATAATTTTCAGCAATGGTAAACCTCAGCTCCCAGACAGATATAAAATGAACATATACTAAAGGTTTTATTTAACTTATGGATGAGGAAACTGGTAAGATGTGATAAACATTTCAAAGGAGAACCAGAGCAGACACATTTATAGATCAGGAATATTGAAATGAATATGCAAATAGAGGCAACATTGGTTTCTTCCCCAGTAGGGGAGAGAAGTCAATTTGCATGTATAGACAATAGTTACTGTGTATCACTGTCAAATTACAGAATTGTAAAATAGCTCAAGGGCCATGAAAAGTAAGAGACAACCTAGAAAGGTGTGTTCTTGGTTTTCTGTTGAAGCACAGGTTTTTCCCTGTACTCTTCTTAGCACCTTTCTTTCTCCAAATTTTTAATGTATAAGTAGCAATGATAAAAGTGTCTTGTTTTTTCATTTTTGATGTGTTATGTTTGTTTTTATGGTACTAAAGCTAAGCTAAGCTCTTACTTTCTAAATAACTTCAAGAGTAATTTTGGAAGAGAATTACTGACCTTACCCTATGTAGTTTCCTCAGACTTATATTAATGAGTAGAAAGTATGATTTATAGGAATTATGTATATGATTTATAGGACTTTGGGTGTATGAGTAACATGGGAACAGTGAATCTGTGAACCAGAAATGAATTGGCTCAAACAACATAGAATATTCCAAAGCACAGCTGTTGCAGGGTGGGGGATAGGAGGTAGGGGAAGAGGACCCTTGGCAGAAACATCTAGATAATACTAGAACATAGTTCCTGAAAAAATACTTGGGGATCTCTTCATGCATTAACTTTTAATCTCTGAAAACTTAAAAAAATTTTTTTTAACGTTTATACATTTTTGAGAGATAGAGAGACAGAGCATGAGCGGGGAAGGGGCAGAGAGAGAGGGAGACACAGAACCCGAAACAGCTCCAGGCTCTGAGCTGTCAGCACAGAGCCTGACACGGGGCTCGAACTCACAGACCGCGAGATCATGACCTAAGCTGAAGTCGGTCGCTCAACCGACTGAGCCACCCAGGCGCCCCAATCTCTGAAAACTTTTAATGTAATGTAATTGAATATTTTTCATATCTCTGAAGGCTCTAAAATTCTAGATGTTTCTGTCTTATTTGCCTTTCTGAAGTTTATCATGAAAAGATACGTAGATGTTATGAAAAATGGAAGGACTAGGGAATTTATGGTGGGATTTAACTTAACCTCTTCTGGTTTATTGTGAAAATATTTCTTTAAAAAAATTTTTTTTAATGTTTATTTATTTTTGAGAGAGGGAGAGAGACAGAGTGTGAACAGGGGAGGAGCAGAGAGAGAGGGAGACACAGAATCCAAAGCAGGCTCCAGGTCCTGAGCTGTCAGCACAGAGCCTGATGCGGGGCTCGAAACCACAAACTGTGAGATCGTGACCTGAGCCGAAGTCAGGTGCTTAACCGACTGAGCCTCCCAGGCGCCCCAGTGAAAATATTTCTTCATCACCCTTTGGTAGCTCTGACCCACCTGTCCTGTTGGAAACCTGTTCCTTCCTTGCTTGACCCCCTACAGTCCCTGTTTTCTATCACTGGGGTTATTCACTGTGTCTTTCCCTGGTCCCCCTTCTACCTTCTTTCCCTTTGTTCCTAGGATGCCACTCTAGGTGCTGTACTTCTCTTTTCCAGCCACTACCTCCTGCCCAGCACCCGCCGGACACTGCAGCCTCATCTGGAGAATCCGCTCTCTCCTTGGTTTAGATGGTCATGATCTTCATTCTGCTCCAGAGCACCACACCAGCATTGCCACCTGTGCCTGGACATTTCCACCTGAATATTTTTACACATAACAGTCAGTATGTTTCAAATGCAAGTAATCAAATTCCTTCCAGTGAAATATAGCTGTTTTTTGAACTTATTCTCCTGTCCATTTACCAAATACTGTCAGTTCTTTCTTCTCCGTATCTCTCTTATTGGACATTTTCTTTCATTTCCATTGTTGCGCCATAACCCGGGCCTCATTCCTTCATCACTGAACTGTTGCTGCAGCTTCTGTGTTAATCTTAATTCAGTCAGTGTCCCTTTGGAGCCTTGTGAGTAGATACCATGAGCTGGACCCCAGTGCAGCCATTAGGGGTCTAAGGCTTCTCAGTCTGCAGAGAAGACAGATGTCAATTAGATGCTCACACTACCAAGTGTATGATTATAAGCTGCTGGAGGAAAGTGCTGTAAGAGCCTGTAATGGGAAACCCTGAATTAGTCTTCAGGGCAAGACACTCCTTGGAGGAAGTGATCACTGAGAACCTTGAGGAATGAACAGGCACTAAATATGGGAAGGCAACGTGGAGGGTGTGAGTTTTATCAGGAGAGAAACGTAGTGTTCCCCAGGTCCTGGAGGTGGTTGGAGGCTTGGCACATTAGTGAGACTGGGAAAGACCCACATGCTGCTGTGAAGTGAGTGAGGGCAGAGAGATGTGGGATGGGCTGGGGGTGGGAGGAGGCTGGGGCAGACTGATGCTAAGTTGCCATATGAATTCAGGTGTCTACATGGATGGACCTTGAATGCTTTATTGCTAAGGGAAATAAGAGGAAGACGAATACTGTATGATCTCACTTGTGTGTGGAATCTAAAAAAAAGCTGTAACTCCTACAAACGGAGAGTAGAATGTTGGTCCACAGTGGCTTTGGGGGAGGAGGAAATGGAAGATACAGACTTCCAGTTACAAGTAAGCTTTGGGGATCTGATGTACAGTGCAGTGACTATAGTTTACAATCCTGTATTATATACTTGGAAGTTGCTGTGAGGGTAGATCTTATATGTTCTTACCACACATGTACATAAAAAGTAATTATGTGAATTGGTGGAGGTATTAACTAATGTTATTGTGGGAAGCATTTTGCCATATATACTAGTCTTAAGTCATTACCTTTAAGCTTCTACAATGTTATAAGTCAGTTATATCTCAATAAAGCGGGGAAAAATTAGGTGTCTATCTTCAGAGCAAAGGGGAGTCTTTGAAGGGCTTTAAGCAGGAAGGGAATGACATGACCAGATAAGCCTTTTCAAAAGGTCATTATGACTGCTGTGTGATATCCAGAGATGTCCAGAGACAAGATAACCTGAAAATCCTCTTGATCCAGAGCAAAAGGAAATGGCTGGATAATATCATAGTGGAGCTGCACTTACTAGAAAGTAAGAGATATCACTGGAGCTGTAAATAAACAGAAAGCTGAATACTCAAGAAGCATGCTGGCTCTGATTGCATCATCTTCTCTGGTGGCATTTGTCAGTTTCAGTAAACAAAGAATGTGTCTTCAATCACTACATAGGGCCAGTAGACAAAGCAAGGGATGTAAATGGATTGGGGAAGCGATCTGAGACCCTGGCATGAAAGAGGAACCCTTTGATCAGTAAAAGGGGGACCATATAATAAATCTGTCCCCCCACAAAAGAAAAAGCTAGGAAGTTTGTCTCTTTTGACCTGGGCTCTGGTTGGGGCTGGGACAAGTCTTCTCCAAAGATATCTTACAATGGATGGTGCCCAAGTGTGCTTGGGAGTCTTCTTTATACTATTTTCATGGTCCTGGAACCCAAGCCAAAAAATTAACATAATAATGAGTCCCGCGCTAGTAATCACCCTGGGATTCCTAGAAGAAGCATCACAGTTTTCTCTGCTACTATTAAGTAGAATTAAACCCTAAAGATTTTCATATGATTGTGTTCCTAAAAAAAGTATATAAATATACATATATAAAAATGTAAATATATGTGGATATGTGTACACATATATGATACACATATATGGATAATGTCTATATGGAGACATATGGGTATATACACCCATGCATATATTCAATATACATTCATATATATATATATATATATATATATATATATATATATATATATGAAGTTTGGATATATTTTAGATTGTATAAAGCAATATTGACTGTGTAAGTATATGACCTGTTTGGGCAGGTCAGTAAAAAAATCAGTAAAGCATTTTAACTTTTTGTATTTTTGCTGAAGAGAGTGGATATATTGATTACAACTTAATTTTATGAAGTTAAATATGTACGTTAAAAGTTATAGATAACTACCAAAATACTAAATAGGATATATGATTTCCAAACCAATAGAAGAGAAAAATGGTGTATAAAACCCAGTCAGTTCGAGGGTTGATGGGGGGTGGGAGGGTGGGGAGGGTGGGTGATGGGTATTGAGGGGGCACCTTCTGGAATGAGCACTGGGTGTTGTATGGAAACCAATTTGACAATAAATTTCATATTAAAAAAAAACCCAGTCAGTTCAAAGAAGGGAAAAAAACAATAAAAGGAGAGAAGAAGAATAAATACAAGATACAAAATTAGATGGTAGACATAAATTCAAACGTATGAATAATAATAAATGAAGATGGACCAAATTCATGACAGATTGCCAGATTGGGTTAAAAGAATTTCATCTATATGCTGTTTACAGGCAACACATCTACAACATAAAGGCACAGATGGTTGAAATCAAAAGATTGGGAAATTATGAAGGCAAATACCAGAAGATATCATTGGGTTGGATAAGATTGGTACCATTACCCAATAAAGTAGAGTTGGATAAGATTGGTACCATTACCCAATAAAGTAGATTTAAAGGCATAGCTTATGATTTGGAATAAAGAGACAGTATTTTTTTTTTTAATTTTTTTTTATTTTTTAATATATGAAATTTACTGTCAAATTGGTTTCCATACAACACCCAGTGCTCATCCCAAAAGGTGCCCTCCTCAATACCCATCACCCACCCTGCCCTCCCTCCCACCCTGCCCTCCCTCCCACCCCCCATCAACCCTCAGTTTGTTCTCAGTTTTTAACAGTCTCTAATGCTTTGGCTCTCTCCCACTCTAACCTCTTTTTTTTTTTTTTCCTTCCCCTCCCCCATGGGTTTCTGTTATGTTTCTCAGGATCCACATAAGAGTGAAACCATATGGTATCTGTCTTTCTCTGTATGGCTTATTTCACTTAGCATCACACTCTCCAGTTCCATCCACGTTGCTACAAAAGGCCATATTTCATTTTTTCTCATTGCCACGTAGTATTCCATTGTGTATATAAACCACAATTTCTTTATCCATTCATCAGTTGATGGACATTTAGGCTCTTTCCATAATTTGGCTATTGTTGAGAGTGCCGCTATAAACATTGGGGTACAGGTGCCCCTATGCATCAGTACTCCTGTATCCCTTGGATAAATTCCTAGCAGTGCTATTGCTGGGTCATAGGGTAGGTCTATTTTTAATTTTCTGAGGAACCTCCATACTGTTTTCCAGAGCGGCTGCACCAATTTGCATTCCCACCAACAGTGCAAGAGGGTTCCTGTTTCTCCACATCTTCTCCAGCATCTATAGTCTCCTGATTTCTTCATTTTGGCCACTCTGACTGGCGTGAGGTGGTATCTGAGTGTGGTTTTGATTTGTATTTCCCTGATAAGGAGCGACGTTGAACATCTTTTCATGTGCCTGTTGGCCATCCGGATGTCTTCTTTAGAGAAGTGTCTATTCATGTTTTCTGCCCATTTCTTCACTGGGTTATTTGTTTTTCTGGTGTGGAGTTTGATGAGCTAAAGAGACAGTATTTAATGGTAAATGATACAGTTAACTGTGAAGATAGGACAATTCTAAACTTCTAAGAACTTAATAACATAGTCTCAGAATTACATAAAGCAAAACTGATGTTTTTTCAGGAAGAAGCTGAACAAAAGGACAAACATAATCATATTGAGAGATATGAATACAATTTTGTTAGTAACCCACATATCAGATAAAATCATTAAGGATACAGAGGATTTGAACAAAGGTTTGATCTGATGGACATGTGTAGAATATTACTGTCAACAATAAGTAATACACATTATTTTCAATATGTACAAAGTGGAACATATATAAAAATTCACCTTGTACCAGGCCATAACAGAAGTCTCAAAACAGATCACAGAATTGATATCATACAGATTAAATTCTTTGCTCACAGAGAGACATAACCTTGTTAAATATATAGTATGTTATATCATAATACATTGCAGTTTATTATATTGTGTCAGAATAAAGGAATATTAAAATTAAATGAGTGGGGTGCCTGGATGGCTCAGTCGGTTGTATCTGACTCTTGAGTTCAAGACCCATGTTGGCCTCTGCATTGGCTGTGAAGCTTACTTAAAAGAATTAAATGAGTTAACTGTTTAGTTTAAGAGGTAGGAGGAAAGAACAATAAATATACCCAAATAAGTCAGAAGGAAAGAAATAAAAAATAAGAATAATGAATGAAATGGGAAACCGAGTTATAATAAGTAGAATTACCCAAATCAGACTTTGGTTATTTATAAAGAACAATAAAATACAGACTCAATGACAGGTCTGGCCAGCATAAATGGATATTAGTAGGTGTGAAAAGGAGGATAGGTACAGCTATGGCAGAAATGGAAAAGAATGATTCTCAGTGTAGTAGGAAACACAGATGAATTTGATATTCTTCAAGAAAAATATAACGTAACAACATGACTGAAGAAATTGAAAACTTGAAGAGATTTGTAATATTAAAACAAATTTTTAATATTATTTAATCAGTATGTTTATTCATCTATTTAGATGCATTAATGTAATTTTCCTCCTGAACAGATTTAAAAAGATAAAAAGTGATCATCTCAACAGGTGGAGGAAAATATTTAAAAATCCACGCCTACTGTCTACCTCCATCTCTGTTTCTCTCTCAAATTCTTCAAACCTGAAGTAACAGGCAGGTGTAAAGAGTATCAAAACCTGAAAATAAATATATGATCATTAATTAAGAAGCACTAAAAGCCTTTTCTTTAAAGTCAGCAATAAGCAGGAGTTCGCTTTATCTTTTGTGATCAACATTTTATCAGAGTTTGTAGCTCATTGTAATAAGTCAGAAAAACAGATTGAAAGTGGTAGAGGCATTGCAGTGTAGAAAATAAATTCATTTACAAAAGATTGTGACTTTCTGATAAATAAAAGATTATTATAGGTTATTAGGATTAATGAGAAAGTTCTTTCAGATTGCTGGATATACGATCAATACACAAAAATTCCATATCTTTACATTGGTCACATATAAACAGAGTAATATATACAACTTAGAAAGCAAAACCAGGGATGACCCCACTCAGGTACCATCTCTGTCTGTGGAGCTTTCCCTGATCAGGCAATCTTATAACTCAGATACAGAAACCATTCCTTGTACATTGGCATGCCCAGCCTCCTACCCATTTTTACCAGGGTTCCTTCCTCAGTTGCTTGGCTTAATAGTCTTCTGACTAAAAAAACAAAAGCAAACAAACAAAAAAAAAACCCCAAAACTAAAAAAAAAAATTAAGTCTAATTATTGAAACGTCTTCATCTCTTTACAGAGATCTACAACCTTCTCAGTACATTCTTCACAGGGAAAGGTGTAATTGCCAAGGTAACGATTTTATGGATGAAAATATGAGGCCCATAGCTAGAAATTTTCATTCCTGGAGGCAGAAGGCAGTTCCTAATCCCATCCAACACTGTAGCCATGGGCCACATGCAACTAGTCAAGCCCTTGAATGTAGACTTGGAATGGACTGTAAATGTGAAGCACCCACCACATTGGGAAGACCTCATTCAGAGGAATGTGGACATCTCATTAATGATTTTATATAGATTATGTGTTGAAATGCTTTTGCTTTATTGAGTTCATTAAAATGAATTATTAAAATTCACTGTTTTTTACATTCTTCATGTGAATACTAGAAAATCTGTCACATATGTGGCTTGTGTTTGGTAGACATTTAATGTCTGCTGTTCAGCACTGTTCTAGGGTTCTAAATCCTAATTGTGTGGTTTGGGATTAGTGCTTCATTTTCTCTGAGGCTCAGTCTTCTCCTCTGTAAATAGGGGTGATAAATGCCTCACGTACCTTGAATAGTTGAGAACATTCAGTGGAGAAACCCATTCTCTGAAGAAGTATTTGATAAATGGCAAAGCTCTATAGCTACACTGGATGATTTTGTGTCTTGTTTGTCACTCCATCTTTGTTCCAGAGCACAGCACAGTTCCAGAAATAGAAAAACAAAAGGACTTGGAGAAAACTGACCACATTGCTGGCATCTTGCCTGTTTATTGGAGCCCCAGGGATTAGGACCAACCTCTAGGCAAAGCTTTGCTATGTGTCTTCTTTATGGGCTTCTGCTTTTAGAGAGAATTCTGTGTGCCTGACATCCTTTGAATCTGCTGTGGTTGTGCAGAATGGTAAAAATGACCATGCAAGCAGAAGCTGTGCAAAGCAATCTTAATACTCAATAAAAAAATTATGATGGTTTTGTGAACTTTGAAGTTTTGGGTATGTCATTAAAATGTGTCTTACTATCAGTTATACATGTACAGTGAAGTGAAAAATAATAGAACTAGTATTTAGTATACAATTCATTTTTAGAAATATCAATAATTAATGTGCTTTATTTTCTTGTGTAAAAAAAACCCTTACCAATTGTAGTTTAAATAGTGGTTATGATGCATCACTGAACATCTTTTCTAGATCTTGGAAAGTTACCCTACTACTTTCTAAGTTTGGATCAGCTTCCAACATTCTATGTTTTTTTTTTTTTTGTTTTTTTTTTTAGAGAGAGTGAGCGAGAGCAAGCACACTTGGACGTGTGCATGTGCACAAGAGTCGGGGAGGGGCAGAGAGAAAGCAGAGAGAATCCCAAGCAGGCTCCACACCTAGTGCAGAGCCCAATGTGGGGCTTGATCCCATGATCCCTGGTATCATGGCCTTAGCTGAAATCAAGAGTCAGATGCTTGACTGAATGAGCCACCCAGATGCCCCTCAACATTTTATCTTTTGTTTTTAAACTGAAGTACAGTTGACGCACAATGTTACGTTAGTTTCAGGAGCACAGCATAATGATCGTTGGTGCCTCACTCACTGCTCGCCATGATGAATGTCATCACCATCTGTCCCCATACAGTGTTATTACAGTATTATCGACTCTATTCCCTGTGCTGTACTTTTCATCTCCCTGACACATATTTTATAACTGGACAATGGACGAAGGGGATTAAGACGGACAACATGGGATCTTTTGAATTTTCACCATCGCAAAGTATCTCTAAGAGCTCCTTCAACGTGAAAGTTTTTGCCAGCATACTTCTTAGAGACCTCTTTGTCTTTTGGTCACAAGCACTTTCTTCATTTGTGCTGATAAGTTTGTTTGCACCGAGTTCCTCTGGCCGCACATCCTTTTTTTTTTTTTCTTCAATATATGACATTTATTGTCAAATTGGTTTCCATACAACACCCAGTGCTCATCCCAAAAGGTGCCCTCCTCAATACCCATCACCCACCCTCCCCTCCCTCCCACCCCCCATCAACCCTCAGTTTGTTCTCAGTTTTTAAGACTCTTATGTGGCTCTCTCCCACTCTAACCTCTTTTTTTTTCCTTCCCCTCCCCCATGGGTTTCTGTTAAGTTTCTCAGGATCCACATATGAGTGAAAACATATGGTATCTGTCCTTCTCTGTATGGCTTATTTCACTTAGCATAACACTCTCCAGTTCCATCCACGTTGCTACAAAGGGCCATATTTCATTCTTTCTCATTGCCACGTAGTACTCCATTGTGTATATAAACCACAATTTCTTTATCCATTCATCAGTTGATGGACATTTAGGCTCTTTCCATAATTTGGCTATTGTTGAGAGTGCTGCTATAAATATTGGGGTACAAGTGTCTGGCCGCACATCTTGAGTCTCTGGGCCACACTAGTGCTGAGCATCCCTGCAGTAGGCTGTTCCTTCTAGAAGGCCATTTATGCTCTGGGCATGTTTCCCTTCCAGCGCTACCACTTCTCATTTCTATGCCTCATTTTCATTTGTTGGCTGGTTCCTTCTTTCAGTCGTCCATCTTACAGAATGTCACACAGGTTTGTCACTGGGAGGCAAGGGGGGCAGTCACAATCACACAATTTGCTGTCTCTTGGTGGATGAATCACCGATGCAGTGCCTGGTCATGACAGACTCTTGGAAACATTGACGTGTTGGTCAGTGATCATGGTGTGCGTGATATTTACATAGCGGTCATGGACAGGAGAGCAAACAGGGAAGTTTGCACTTTGAATGGTTCTTCATAGTTTAGCATATCGTGGTTACAGAAGCATGAACCGTTTTGTTGGGGCACTGCTATTTTTCAACTGAGTGGTGGCACCTGAGATAAAATTCTCTTGTAACTGGGCAAAACGAGGACTCCTGTTCTCGGCATGCTTAGAGGTTATTCCTCGGGGGAGAGCCCTGCCAATCCCTCAATCTTTGTCTTTCGTCCCTTTTCTCATCCGAAAAGCCACCTTTCCTATTCATAGTTCTCAGATGTTACTTTGAGGGCAGGGCGAGTGTGCAGGGGGAAATGTGCAGGGGTCAGCGTTCATTAAGTCATTTGACAGCTATGTGCTCTGCGTCCACCTGTGCTGGGCACCGTGCTAGGCTCTGGCATGTTTGCTGGCAACTGAAAGTGCCTTAAATTGCTCTCATTTTTGGTTTTTGGCAGCTAACTCTCCAGCATACTTTCCAAACCACCACTTATACCATTTTCACAAGGTTTTAAAGTGACTTCCTCCTTGCACAAGTTCCCGCTGTCTTGATCGCCGGGATACATATGCTGTCAGAGCATCAGGTTCCTGAGATTGGGATACGGTCTGCATCTTGGCGTGCCAGATGGGACAGTCCCTTTTCTAAAAACAATTAACTAATGGACACAGTCTAAACTTGCATAGTCACTGGTTAATTATTCAAAGCATGTTTCATCCAGGCCAGTTTCCTTTCTCAGCATCTTCTTTCTTCAGTGTTTTTAATTCACCTGGGAATTATGGCTCCATACTCCAAAGAGTGTGCTGTAGTTTATTAGAATCAAATGTTTCTGCCTGGAGCGTTAAATTCCCCTGAAAAACTGCTTCAACCGGAAGAGAGGTGTGACTAGAAGGGGAGGTTCATGATCTTAGAGCGTTGAATTAAAAAAAAATCCTTTTGAGATTCTTTGCCATGAAATACATTAAATAATTTTGGCAAATAATGTATTTGCGTAAGAAATCCAAAGCACTTTCTTTTATAAAACAGCTCGCTGGCTCCTAGTGGTGAAGGGAACCAAACACTTATTGAGCTAGGAGTGTGCCAGGAGTTTTTCCATATCATCATACTTAATCCTTATAATAGCCTTATAGGATAGGAACCATTTATCTGCATTTATATAGTTGAGGAACCAGAGGTCTGAGCAGGAAAATTAAGATGCCCAAGACTTAACATCTGTTAAGTGTTAGGGTTGAATTTTGAGTTTGTCTGATTCCAGAGTCCTTATCATTTTCTGTATAGAAATGATTGTAAATGCCTGGCATACTCACCATCACTCACCTATCCTGGTCCCAGTACAGACATCACTAATTGATAACCCACTTTTTCTCCCTGCCTTATTCTGTGCTACTGCCCATAAAGATGCTAAATGATGCTCAGAATGGAAAATCTTTTTCACCCCTTAAATGAAAGGTCATGCAAGTTAGATTTTAGGGATGTCTGGAGCTTTCAGACCAGTTTGGCCACTCACTACTGAGGGCCAGAGGTGTCCCTCCAACCTTCTAGCATGCTCACTGTTTCTATATTTGGGATTCTAAGAGCTAACGTGTTCCCTGTGGAATAGTCACAGACAGGAAGAAAAATAATTATGAATTTAAATCCTGTCTTGATTTGGATTTCCCAAAAAGCAGACCCTCACACCAGGAGGTGGGCACAAAGAGGTGATCCAGAACTTCTTCCAAGAGAGGGTGTGAGGCAAGTGAGACAGAATGGGAGAAGTGCCAACACAAGAGGCCTTCTTAAGCAGAATACTGCTATGGGCAGCTGGGGTCAACCCTGGATCTCTGGGAGGCTGCGTGGGACATACCTCAGAGACAGGAAACTGGGGTGTTTATTCCCTGTATCCACTCCCCTACTGGTGGAGGGCTGCTCACACACCCCCTTCCCTCCACCAGAATTAAGTCTCCTACACCTCTCAGGAAAACCCTCAGGCGGAAGCTGGCAGGTACAGTCCTTCAGTGGGGAAGTTGTGAGCGGACCCTGCACCCGGAAACTCACAGGGGGACCTTTGGGGCCTGGAGCAGGGCTTGTCCAGTGCCTGCTCTAGCTGACATCTGTTGGGTAATGTTCCCACATGCTGGGCTATAAGTGAAGTTAATCCCACTTCTGTCACTCTAGAAAATCCCCCAGATTCTTTATATTCTGTACGCCTAATGTCATGGGATGGATGGGCCCCAAGTTGCCTATCTCTGTGGCCAGGCTGCGTTCTTAGTGGTTGCAGAGCCCAGCAGTGCGGATTTGAAATTTATGGTGGTGGTTGAGTCCATCAAAGACAACACAGAGTGCTGTGTGTAGCTCCTAATAAATTCCTTGTTATCTTTTACAACCATCTCCGGCAAGCATTGTTCCTCTTGACACAGTGGGCTGTGTCAGCCAGAGCGAATGTTATCCCAGACAACCATGAATTGAAGACCACAGAGTGTTGGGGCCAAAATAGCTAGCTTTGAAATGGAGCCAAACAGTCTTTCAGCAGTGGAAGGGCAGATCCAAGGCAGGGTGTACTCAGATGACCTTTGCCCTGACAATACCCTTAGCTCTGGGGGGCCCTCGAAGTAGCAGGTAGCAAAATCTCTGCCACCAGAGCTTGGAGGAAGAAAAGAAGAAGCCGTGGTGGTGACAGGATAACGATGTATTTGCGGTAATAGGCGCTAATTAACCCAGACGGCTGATTTTAATCATTGCTGTCATCTGGTGAAATCAGCTAGCTGACAGAGTGGTTCAGTTTCATCGTTTCCAATAGGCGGATATGCAAAAACTGTTCTTTTCCCCCTTCTAGCTGTCTTATTTTAGCTTAAGAAAAACCAGCTTCAAATGAGAACAGAGTTCATTTTCAAGACCCCCACCCCACAGTTTCCCTTGAGTCACTGTGCTACCTTCTTTTGTGTGTGGTTTTGTCTCACTGGATCATGTGTACCAGGCAGAGGACAATTTCACATTCTCTGTTGGACAGTTTTTTTTTTTTTTCAATGGAGCATCCATGATAAACTTCTTTGGATCCTCCAGTAGAGCCTCTAATATGGGGGAAGGGTCAGCATATATTAGGATTATGTTGATAGCTCTGTGTTAAATTCTGAAGAGATACAATGAAGAAGTGGTAATTGATTTTGCAATCTTGTGGTAGGAGCTGTATGTGCATTTAGATTTATAGAATTATGCAATGGGTACTTTGCCTCATGGAGTGAAGCAAGGTCATGTGGAAACATCTGGAGCAATTCCTGGATGCTTGGTCTTCCCACGGGATTAGGCAATAGTGCTGGTCTTAATATGCCCCCAGGCAATGGACAGAATGGTATCATTTACAGAAGGCATCCTTGTATTTTTCTGGCGGTCTGTGGATTCGTGCCTTTTCCTATAGGAATGGTGGAAGCAGGGATAGACCTGCAACTTCACATCCTCTGGATGTCCCAGGGCCCTGGTCATGTCCTAGAAATCTCAATCAGTGACCCAACATGTTGAGTGTAAATGACCTGCCACTGTTGGTGTCTAAAGCATTTTCACTACGGGAGAGGTTTGAAATAATTTCATACCTTAGAGTCTGATGACAGCGAATGTGGCACACATACTAATGAATGCTTGCCAAGCCGTCACCCTCACACAGCCTCACTGTTACCCACAGGGCCTGAGCTCTTCTGAGCAGTCAAGTTGGAATCCTCTAGACTTCCCAGACCCTTCAGCCATGGTGTCTGGCATCCACTTCCCTCATTGTTTCATGGTTGTTGATTTGGGGTCATCAGCATCTTTACTTGTAGGAGCCACGTCTATACATCCTTCATGGTCTTCTGAGTAGCTGCATGGAGTCGTGCCTCTCTGTCCTTCATCACCCCAGTGTCTCCTCCTCATGTCACATCACCCTTGTTGTCTACCTACCATGAGCTCAACACAGTTTGGCAGCAAAGAAACCAAGAGAAAGGTATGGAATGTTCTTTTCCTCAAAGAGCTTCTGGAATGAATGGAGAAATGAGGCATTCATATGTGAGAAAAACACAAGATCTGACATTCCAGAATTAAATGTGAGCAAGATTAGCCTCAAAGTGGGAGAGTGAAGAAATGGGGCTTGAGGGCAGAGAGGGAAGGTATCACAGGAAAGGAGGGATGGAGGCTTGACCATAGCTCCAAGTGGGGTGTGAATGTGGATAATGGGTGAGAACATGCTGCTTGGTAAACCAGGGGCCTCACCAACTTCTGTGCGTGGCCAGATCTTGTGTGCATGCTCTATGTCTATAGAAGGCCTGGTGAGAGAGTAGGGAGGGTGGGGACTGTGGTGACGGCCAGGGAGCTTTCCTCGTCCAAAGGGG
This sequence comes from Panthera tigris, assembly GCF_018350195.1. NCBI lineage: Eukaryota > Metazoa > Chordata > Mammalia > Carnivora > Felidae > Panthera > Panthera tigris. The sequence continues at coordinate 43,951,250 of NC_056662.1, forward strand.
AGTAGTTGCTCTCGGGGCTATCCACATGGCAGGAACTCAGGCCTATTTTGCCAGGTCTCCCAGTTTTTCAAGAGAAGCTGGAAGTCTTTTTCTGTGACATCAGGGACCTTTTGTAACACTGTCTGAACGAAACGTTATCGGTGCTGCCCTCCAGCTAGGCTGTAACTCTGGCTGTTGCCATCACAGTGCGCTCCTTCTATAGGGTGACAGTGCCTACGAGCCTGGTATTTCCCTGCTCCCAACTGGAGCCAGAGCCTGGCTGCCTTTGTGTGGCTACCCCACACCTCCAGGGGTTCCCAAGCAGGTGATAGGATCCCAACTTCATCAGTATATGGTGGGGAGAGTTCCCCCGGTGGGGAAGCTGCCTTTCCCATACTCAATGGGCTGCTTGCTGGCTTGTACTGGGATTTCAGCAAGCCAGGGGTGGGGACTGGTTTTGGGGACAAAAACAGTGAATCCATGTGTTGTGGTCTGTCACTCCTTAGCAACAAACTCAGCAGCCTGCCTCCCAGTTTAATAAATCTAGACCTTGGTGGCTCATACAGCAGGCATGATGACAAGTAATAGTAGCTCATAAGAAAAAGGAGGAATTTTTTTGTTGTTGTTCCTGACTCATGCGTCTATAGAGCATGGGTAATCCAAGCAAGGGTGGCCACAGATGTCCTCCGGAGCTGGAGGGTGCGAACCCAGAGATGGTGCTGCTGCACGGGCTGGGAGGTCTGAGCGGGTCCATCTAGGAGGAAAAGGCTCCATGGGGACGGCCCTGGGATCCTTGGATGTCCGAGGCCTCTCGAGAGCATGTGGTGGTCAGAGAGCCTAGATTCCAGAGGCAGACTGCCTGGGTTCAGATGCCTGCTGTTCTGGTTCCTACCTCTGTGACCTTGAGTAAGTTACTTAACCTCTGTGTGCCAACCTTTCTTCATCTTTAAATGTGAGTAATAATAGTAATAACAATGCTGCTGCTGCTACCTCCCACACACAGTTGTAAGAATTGAAGCTGCTGTATGTGAACCACTTCGAAGACTCTCTGGTGCAAGAAGCATGTGCTGTTATTGTTTTAATTCCTGCACCTGTGCTACATAGAAACATGCATCTGCCCTCGCTCATAAGTAGTAAATGCCTTCGATTTCCTGGGTGGGGATCCACAGGACAACATTATTTATAAGAGATAGAAGTTCATTGACTCTTGTTAACCCAACAGACCTGTCCTCCTCAGGTGCGTCTCCATCTCCTCTCCCGAGCACCCCATAAAGTCAAGGATGTGTGCACTATCCCTCCATCAAGGGATCTCAGGGAAGTTGAGTGTCTTACAGTGACCTGTGAGTGTAACCTTTGTTGCCTTGTACCGCTCTCATTTTTGGGAGTCAGCTCATCTGCAGGGTGGAGAGGTGCTTTCTTTAGGGAGAAGGTAGGTTCGAGCTCTAGGCATCTCAAACCCAGGTGTTCCCAGGCCCACCAGTGGCACCATGCTTCATCTTCACTGACGCTTTGGGCCCCATAGAGAGGGCAGAGATGGAGACACGGCAGGCCAGCCACTTTCCTCTCTGAACAACACTCCAAACCTGGCTGGCCATCATTCTGTTTTCAACCATGGTGTGGGCCCAGTGGGACAACGTCTGGGCACCCAGCCACAGTACCCCCCCACCCCAAGCAAAGCAGAGTCTAGATCTGTCCTTGTAGAGGACACTGAGCACTTGAAACGTGGCTCATCTGTTAGAGACACGCCATGTGTGTAAAATGCACAATGGCCTTTGAAGGCTTTTAGTACAAAACCTGAATGTGAAATAGTTCACTAATAACTTGCATCCACACAATGGAATATTATTCAGGAGTTAAAAGCAAGGAAGGCCTGATGCACAGTGTGCCTCGAACACATTAGGTGATGTCAAAGAAGGCAGTCACCAAAGACCCCCTACTATGTAATTTCATTTAGATGAGATGTCCCAAATAGGCAGGTCTTCAGAGGCATAAAGTATATAATGATTGTCTAGAGTTAAGCATGGGGGTGATGGAGAGTGACTGCTAACGGGTAGAGGATGTCTTTTCAGGGTGCTTAAAATATACTAAATTACATCGTGGTGATGGTCGCACAACTGGAAACTAGAAACCACTTAATTGTACACTTCGAATGGGTGGGTTTTATGGTAGGTTAAGGTATGTCTCAAAAAAGGTGGTAAAATCATTTTTATAGTTATTACATGGTAAAACTATAATGTTTTTGATATATCAGGTTAAGTAAAATATATGAACATTAATTTCATCTGTTGCATTTTACTTTTTTAACACGTCTGGGAGAAAAGGCACAATTGCCTATGTGGCTCACGGTATATTTCTTTTGGACCGCACTGCGCTGCACATTCTCGAAGGACCTTCCTGGTTCCAAAATTATATTCTGCCATACAATGATCCCTAGGTTTGGACTTCTGATGACTCATCTGGTACCATGGCGAAAACCCAACTTGAAAGAAAGTTCATTTGGGTCTTTTTTAAAAACCATTTGCAAAAATAGGTTTTTGAAGAGAAATCCTGGAAGGAGGCACAGAGTCACATAAGGTGAGCCTGAGAGCTGAGACCGTCAATTTCTCCTGTCCCCATGAGCCACCAGAGCCAGCTCTAAGTGTGGACAGGGCTGTTATAAAAAAATTTCCAGTCTGAGCCTGAACAACGGTTTTCTCAATCAATCCTCCTCTTGAAAACTTGACTCCGGGGCTACCGCTGCCCAGAGGAACAGGCAGTAAATCCCTGGTTGGCAATAGGGCTTAATGGGAGCCAGTGCCTGGATTCCTCACCTCCTTATGGCCCAGCCAGAGACCATGGAAGTTTCTTTATTCCCCCCAAAGCTCAATGTCAGAACACAGACCTTGGCCCAGGCTCATCTACAAGGAGGGCTGAAGATGATCTCAGCAAGTATCTTTTTACTCTAATCTCTTCTGTAGTTGTTATTCACCAAAAGCTGGATGTTCAGTACCTTAACCATCCATCATTTGCTCAGTGATGAGCCTGTACCTCCCTCTTTGGGCTTTCTCATTGTGCTCCATGTTTGTTGCCTCTAGAGCTGCTGGATCCTGCTCCACCCAACAGAGGCGACTTGGCTGCCTTTTACTGGGTGCTATAGGGAAATGCAGACTCCCAAGTAGTACAGCTTTGTGGAGATACCTGACTCCTGCAAGAGCAGGGAAGCATCTGAGTGCATTAAAAAAAAAAAAAGCCCATGGGAGTGGCTTGTCTTTCCCCTGTGAGGTGGTCTTTCCCCTTTGCTCCTTCAGCCAACCCCTGGAAGTCTGTTAGAGGCTCTGAACCCTTGTCATCTTCTGTGTTCTTCAGCACCTGCTCTTGCGTAGGTCCCTGTTTGGAATGCTATCCCTAAACTCCTTTACTTCTCTGTGGACCTGTTTTCACATAAACGGCCAATGCAAGCGTTCACAACCTTGTGGAGGCCCAGTTGCAGGAGGCTGGCACCCCTGTCCCATCTGTTCCCATCCCTGTCGTCCCATGTCTCTGGATGGGTGTTGCTGCACCATTTCAGCATTTGGGCAAGGGCATGGGGAAGCAAGGGCTTTCTGTAAAAACCAGTTTTGACATTTCTCCAGGGAACAAGGCAAAAGCAAACTTCTTTCGTTCCTGGGCTTCTTTTGAAATAATTGTGGTCACAGAGAAATAGTAATAGAAACAGTAATGGCAAGGAAGATATAAGAGTGAACACTTTCCTATAGCTTTTCTACTAAGTGTGAGCTTTCCAGAAATCCCCAGAGAAGAATAAGCAGACACAGAGCTTGCACAGGAGGATAAAGCACAAGAGAAAGGCCAGTGTCCACAGAATCAGAGTGGTTTTCCAGGACACTAAAGCAAAGCATGTCAAGGCCCTATCTCTCCCTGGCAGTAATGCACCAGAGAAACGTGCCATGTCACCAGAAGATTTCCATTTTAATATTAGTGCAGGGATAGCGCATCACGATTAAATTAGAGTCAGGTGCGTTTTCTGGTAACCATGATATCCAGAGGAGGGATTGAAAATGGAGCTGCTCAAAGATAACCTGCCTCTGAGCTAAGTTATTTCATGGATCTCCCAGGAGAGGACACTTTGCTGATAAGGCTTTGCTACTGAGGGAAGGCCTCTGAAGCCCTCTGATGAGAAGATAAGTCAGACTGTGGTTATAGAAGAGGAAATGAAACGAGCATGCAGCTAGCCAGGCAGTGACGTGCTGGGATGTCCTGCCTCCAATGCCCGGGTGTCTCAGGAGTGAAGGCTCTGGCGCTTAGGAGTGTTGGCTCTAGAATGGACAGCTTCCACCTGCTGGACTGCCACGACACTGTCTTCTCCATGACAGGTGTTTGCAGTGCACTTGGCCATTGTGTTGGTGCCATGCCCGTCTGGTGGTGACAGTGTGGGCCCTGAAGCCTTTTGGGTATAGTGGCTATAGTTTGGGGGACAGAGCAGTGCTGGGTGGCAGCACCCCATTGTGTTTTGGAACCAGCTAAGCTGTTGTGATCACAGTGGTGACTGCCCTGCCCGGTCTGGAGGGTTTCCTTGAACAACACACAGATCTTGGCCACATTGCTATTATCTTCCTTTCCCTCACTCCCAGATATGATAAGAGGGATGGTATTGATACTCATGTACCTCTGAGACCTTCTTCATAATTATTTCCCTTCTGACATTTTCTGTGAAAATATTCAACCACATAGTAACATGGAAAGAACACTCAGATACCCACCATCTAGACTCTGCCATTAACTTTTTGCTATATTTACAACATTTTTATTTTTGCTATGGTAAAATCTCTTCACGATTCTCCCATGATATGTTCCTTTAAAAAAAAAAAAAAAAAGGAAGCCCCAGCCGTATTCCTCCCATGTCTCAGATGGAAACATGGAGGGGAATATAATGCAGAAGAGCATCTTAGTGAAACTGAGGCAAGAATCTAGATGTCCTGAGATTAGGGTAGGTCAAGGTAAAGGAAAGATTCCTGGAGTGGGAACTTGAAGGTGAGGGATTCCAAGCCAGGCTCTGCTGCTGAAAATCCTGCATACCTAAACAGATCACCTTCATTCTACCAGGACAGTCCTAATGCTGACCTTGGACTACATGCTGCCTATAGTCTAGTCCAAGGCAGGAACTAGACACGTAGCCTGGGACCTTTGGCAGATTGTTGGCCTAGATTCTGAGCTATTGGTTTCTTGTTTTGGAAGTGGGGATAACAATACCCACTTTACAAAGCTCTTATAAGATTAAGTTGGATCTTGAGATGCTACAAAATGCCCCAGGCAATGCCAGGCTTGAGGTAGGCATGCGCAGCGTTGCACATATTATGAATACAAATGCGCGCATACCTTTGTACGGTGTCCAGCACGTAGTGGCCGCAGAGGGTCCATTCTGCTGCTGAAGGGACAGCGGTATTGCATTTAGAAACGTAGCAGTAACAATAACACTAGTTATCGTAGAGTTCAGTAAACCCGAACCAAAGACAAAAAGAGCCAGAGAGAAAAAATTTCTCGGCTCACACCCGGAGCATCCTGTACATGCATCTGTAGAAAGAGCCCTTATATTTGCCTCCGCAGATGAGAATTTTCTGGTTTATTGCTTCTCATAAAAGATTGAAGCTGCAAGAGCGCTGTCCCCTGTGGCCCTTTGAAGGCTTAGGGGCAACATCGCTGTATAGGACATGATTATTGGAGCTCTGCCCTCCCGTGGGGTGGCCACCTCTGGCATGGATGGACACATTCCCCTTACTCAGTGACTTCCTGTTTGTCATCTGGCGGTAGCAGCAGCTCATGCCTGTCATCGGAGGGAATGGGATGAGCTCGAGTCACAGATGTGGTGTGTTCCTGATTGAGCACCAAATCAGAGTGGCCCTGCAAGCAGGCAATGGCAGGGAAAGGCTTTCTACAGCACTTCAGAAGCCCCCAACCCCTCATGAGGCTCTCATCACATGCTGCTGGCTCCTCAGAAATTAGATGACACCATTCACAGCACCTTTCATGGCTTCACTGAACTTTTCTGAGGCAAGGAATCCTTCTGGAGCAATGGGAATTTGTTCCAGGGGCTCCTCATCCTTTTATCCAGCCTCCTGTCTACTGCTGTTTCGAGCTGAGAGACCACACTGCTGACTGTTAGATTCTCATGATGGGCGACAAGGGAATGACAGATGGTACCATTTTCTCTATGGTGGTTTCACCTGATGGATAATGGATCCCCGAGAAGGGAGGAGGGACTTTGTGATGAGCTTTCACTGCTTTTATTAGGAAGCTTTGTGTCTAGGTGGGCTAATGTATGGACATTCACTTATGTGTGGGGCCAGCGTCCAGCAAGAAGTTCATGCAGTGGTAAGGTCATGTAGGTTAGAAAGTTGCACAGCTGAGGTTTGGACCAAAGTTTGATGTTTCTCATGGCAGCACTCATTATCTTCTTAATGAAAGGATTAATCTGATACATCAGTCATGACACTTCATGCTGTCAGATACAAAAAATTCAAAACACCTAACACATTGGGCATTTTTCAGACTGTGTTTCTGTAGGTTTCTGTAGGTGGGCCTGACAGTGGACCAGTGATGTTGTAGGGACTCACTTTCTCCCCCTCTCTTTTCCTCCCTTCCTTATGTGAGCTTCATCCCAAGGCCAGCTTCTCCCATGGTGGCAAAATGGCTGCAGAGGTTCCAGGAATTCTTTACTCAGAAGGAGAGAGAAATACGACATCAGCTTCTCTCTCTGGAGAGGGAGACTCCTTCCTTCCCAGAAGCTGCTGGCAAACCTTCCCTCACATCTCACTGACCTGAATAGGGCCACTTGCTACTCCTGAACCAATCTTTTTTGGCTGTGGGCCCAGCCCTGGAGATGAGGTGGGGTCAAGCTACGCCTTCTCCAAAACTTGATGCTGCTACACAGTGGGGAAGAGTGGAGTGGTCTTGAGAAAAGAACCACAATGTCCATGACATCTACCATAAGAGACATGTACTAACCCCATCCACTGTGTCTGTGACTCTTCTCCATTTCAGTGCCCACTCATCCTTCTGCCAGGGAGTGACTCATATGTGATTCCAGGAGTGATGGGCAGGCTCATCCTGCAGTTCCCAGAGTCCCTCATTCCATCGCTGCTTCTCAGTCTGTGCGTGTATGTGTGTCCTTTTGTTGCCCTCCTGTTGCCCTCCTGCCTCTTGTTTCCTACTTCCTTCACTTTCAGAAGCAATGGAAGAGGCCCTTTCTTTTCTTGATTTCTTTCTGATGCCTTGTCAAAGGGCTTACTGACCTTGACTGCTGCTCGTAGCTGTGATGGACAGGGTCTCTTTCAGCATTTGGGATGGAAGGGCCTAATGTGGCTTTGGGAGAGAGAGCATAGGCTGGAGGGAAGGGCATAGACAGGCATGCATGGAGCAAACTGCACAGAGCACGATGAAGAGTCACATGACCGATCCTAATTACTGAATCTTGGTTGTAGTTTTCAGCGATTCTTCTCAACGGGAAGTTATTGACAGCCTGCTTTTGTCAGGACTCTAGAAAATAAACAAAGCCTCATTTAGGTAAATACCAAATTCATAGAAGTACCCTTGGCAGGTTTCACTGGGGCAAGGGACATGTTGCTCTCTGGCTGGAAGGTGAGAAGCAGTCCTGCCCATTGCTCATGTAGCAGGTGGTGGCCTGAAAGGTCCTATACGTGTCAACTTATCCTGGTCTGACCATTCACGTACTTTCTTCCCATCTTCCCTTTCCTGGTGCTGGATCTCGGACTTGGGACTGAAACCTGAGAGGGAATGGATCCTATCTTTCTTTCCACTCAACCTTGTTTCTCTCTGATGGCCGGCTTCAGTTTCCAGCTTGGAAAGTGGCAAGTGGTGGGCCAAAGAGTAGGAAAAAGTGAGAAGAACCAAGTGGCTTTGTGCTTAAATGAAAACTGCACTGCCTGTCCTCTCTTTGGCCCTGTCCTTCTCATTGTGAAACATCAAGAGGATATTTTAGTTCTGGCGTCAGGTTCCCTGGTGAGAGAAGAGAGAAGAAAAGGAAAACTTTATCGGAAAATATACACATCTGTGGCTCTATCTTCCTACTTGCTTTAAGAGGCATTCTTTCCAAGATGAGGCCAAGGTTACCTTTGGTAGCTGACATCATTTGATGTCCCCTGAGACACCCCTCAGCTCTTCTGGGGTTCTGGCTGCAGCCGTGGTGGGCAGTTTGGTGTGAGTTCAGACTTTTAAAAGTTGCAGTGGCCCTCAAGCATAGCCCAGGGTCTTTCCCAGTAGGTAGGAGCTGGTTTGGTACACTCAAAAGTGCAGCCCAGAATTTGGGGGGTTCATGCTCCTGGGCAACCCTCAACTAGTGGGCTATAGGAACCATGGCCCTCTTCATTTAGGTAGGCATTCTGGATACATCTCTGAGCTTCCAGGGGGTTTGTGCCCTAGTTGCCAACAGAAGCAACTTCCATAGTGAGTCTTTATGTATCTCGTGTCCTTTTCCTTGTCTTGGGTTCCACTCTCCCTCACTCCTCCTACCTGGGATCACCTTCAGAGTAAACTACTTGCACCCAAGTCTTTGTCTCAGACTCAGCATTTGGAGAACCCAAACCAGGGCACCTCCCAACATGGTAGACACTGCATTACCATCTAAAGCATTGGACATTTGAAGCTTTTGTTTGTTTGATTGGGCCAACGTCTAGCCGTCATCTGGCCCAGGTTGGCAGGGTATTTGGAGGCTGGATACAGACTCTCTCTCACCACTATCAGTGGCCAGCTTTCATCCCTTGCAGCCTATACTTGAACCCTTTATGCCCCGAAGCCATCTTAATTCCCATACAATTGCCTGGTGCTCTCATAGCTTTATTAGTTTGGTTCATAGAAGCCATTGGGAGGCTCTGTATTTGTGGCAGGATGAAAGACATTTGTGCAGAGAAAAGAAAGAGCCCTCTGTTTGGCAGTGCACCCATAAGCATGGTGAGGATAAAGGCCAGGGAAGTTTGGGGACTGTCATGTGATAAAGATGTGGAGGTTCTAGTATTTTCTTCCCACTCTTCAATAAGTCATGTGGCCCATCTTCCTGGAGTGCTTGACTTTGAAGGATGGAGATAGATGTACCATGAGACCCTGTTGACCTTCAGTCAGATGACTCTACCCTAGATTTAAAAAGATCTAAACTTGGGGTGCCTGGCTGGCTCCATACTCAGTGGAATTGTGTGGCTCTTGATCTCGGGGTTGTGAGTTCAAGCCCCACATTGGGTGTAGAGATTGCTTAAAAAATAAAATCTTGAAAAAATATCCAAGCTCAAGGGACTTTAGAGGTCGGATCATTCATGCCTTTCAATTCTCAGATGCAGCAACTCAGATAAAGTGACTCAGCTTCTCCAGCAGCCCGGAGCTAGTTACAGAGCTGGAGCTAGGATCCCAAGTCACCAAATGCCCTAGATAGTGAATTCCTATGACCACAAGCCCTGGGGTCCTTGGAATAAACCCGCTTGCTTTATTTAGTAAGGCAGTGAAAGAAGATGGAGCTGTTTTGAAAAGAGAAAGCTCTGAAACCAGGCGCCCAGGGCCAGGTCTTTCAAGCCTTTCAGAGGAGTCGGAAAATGGATCTGGGGAGGCAGACATGGGAGCAAGTGTCTCAGGCTGAATGGACAGCACTGTGGGGGCCAAAGCATCATCTCTGGCCGGGGCTCATGAGGTGTTCTGTGAGAGGCCTTTCTGGTCTTTGAGGATGTTGAGGGGTCCCTGCACCTCAGACTTCAGAGGTGGGAACTGTACTGTTGCACAGGCACACAACAACATTTGCGAACAAAATAGGAGGAGATGGTGCATGTGAGCCACCTGTTTATTTTATTTATTTAATTTTTAAAATGTTTATTTGAGAGAGAGAGAGCGAGCGGGCAAGAGAGAATGCACAAGCAGGTCGGGGGCAGAGAGAGAGGGAGATACAGAATCCGAAGCAGGCTCCAGGCTCTGAGCTGTCAGCTCAGAGCCTGACGTGGGGCTCAAACCCACAAACCATGAGATCATGACCTGAGCCGAAGTCAGATACTTAACCGACTGAGCTACCCAGGGGCCCAAGCCACCTGTATAAATGCAGCATCTCATGCATTGTGGGTCTGAGGTGGGCCCCGGATCTTGCATTTCTAGCAAGCTCCCAGGTGATGCTGATGTGGCTGGTGCCAGGACCACTTTGAGTGGCAAGGCTGTAACGCGAACAGTTTTGTCCATGAACCTGGAAAACCTGAATTCTGGCTCAGATTTGCCACTAAGATTCCCAGCCTGTCATTTAAACATGACCCCCTAGTCGAGGGGCATGACCCCTGAGGGATGATATAGAATCCCCCGGGGATCTTTCCTGGGGATTTGCTGAATACTGTAGGCCCACCCATATGGTGGCTTGAGTGAAACACTAGGACACGGTGGCTGTCCAGCATCTTCTGAGTTCCAGGCCAGGCAGACACAGTGAAGACATACAAACAGGCTGGGTATGCCTGGAGCTTGTATACGGGTTGGGGGTGGGAAGGAGCAATAAAGACAGGTTATGATTCTGTCTTTGATACATGCTCTAAAGGAGGAGAAGCTCCTTCTCTGGGAGCTTGTGGTGGAAGAGGTCCTGGAAGATCAGGGAAGGCTTCCTGGAGGAATGGCTTCCTTCTGGAAGCTGTGAGAGGCTCAGAGTCTCACAACCAGACTTGCCTTCTTTTGCCACGGCAGAGTCTGTATTTGGGGCCAGTTTGGACGCTTGGCTCATGCCTTTGGGTTGAGGGCCTTGGGGCAAGGGACTGCCTGCACTCTTGCAGGGGCTCAGCCAGCTTCTGTGAGCCTGGGGGGAGTGAGTGGGCTGGGGCTGGCTGTGTAGGGGTTGATGTCAGGAAGGCGAGATGCAGCAGTAGCGGAGACTTTGTAGGGGAGTAGAGAGATAGCTAGGCCCTCCTTTTTCCCTCCTGTGGGTGGGCAGTGAGACCAGTCATTCTGATGCAGGACACGATTGACCACCATGGCATGGCCTGAAGCCCCACCAAGCTGTGTGCTCCCTGCCTTCTTTTTGCCACCCAAGGTTCTTGCTTTCCTGCACGCCTCGGTCTAGCAGGGGTGGGTAGGGACCAGTTCTCTGTGCCCTGCAGCCCCCTTGTGTGTGTTGTGCTGGGAGGACTGCCTCCAGGACATGGGAGCAGTGGCTCAGGCTCCAGTGTGCCCCATGAGAGCTTCTAGCTCTCCTCGGCCTGAGATCTGTGTTTCCAGCTAGCTCCCCAGGAGGTGCCCATGCTGCAGCTAAGCAACCACTCTGTGAAGGAGGGGAGACCGTCAGGAGACTGGGCATCAGCAGAAGTGCCTGCCTCAGTGGGGCAGGTGGTTCAGGGTTACCTTTGACCTTGGAGTGGAAGGGAGGCCTTTTGGAGGGACCAAAAGCCTTCAACTTTCAACTTTCCTCTTGAAGAGGTGTCGTGCCTCAGTGCTAGAAGGTTCAAATTCAGTGTGAAAACAGCAGTCTATGAATGCTGTACGTAGATGGAGTGCAGGAGAGGGGAGAACTTGACTCAGCCCACTGGGTTCTAAGAGTCCCCCACCCACCGGACAGCACGTGTGAGCAGCTAGAGAGACATTTAAGCAGAATGTGTGGCCTCCCCGCAGCGGCGAGGTCTCTGGATCTGCCCTTCTCTGTCTTTTCTGGAAGCTTTGAGGCAATGGAGAAGACCCAGTGTACAGCTCATTCAGCCTCTGGCTTCTTCCTCTCCTGGTGGTTTTGGAGAGCTCGCAACCTCTCCACAGTGTGTGTTCCTTTCCAAGGACCAAGAACAGTGCAGAGACACTCTCTTTCAGCTGGAAAATCCATGTGAAAATCCACGTGCAGAAAGCCAGAGCCTCCCTTGCTGCCTCTTTACTCACAGAGGGTGAGAAGCACCAGGCTCACTCTCAAGAGACTCTAGGGGTGGAGGGTGCTGCTGGGGGTGGGCAGATGCACCCCTGTTCACCAAGTCTGCAGAAGGCGGTCTGCTGGCTGCGGGCTTATGCAAACCTGACCTCCGACCCCGAGGTGAAGACCCGGGGCGCAGAGAGTGGAGACAGCTGTGTAAACTTCAGGGTGGGGTATTTATAGCCTTGGTGAGGAGCGCTGAGCCAGCCTAGAGAGCCAGAGACAGTCCCTGTGGTCATCGGCTCCGTCTCTTGTTCTCTTAAGTGAGTTTCTGTATATTATTTCTTCATTGTTGCATTAGGCATTCTGAGACTCTGTTTCCCCATCTGCAAATGAGGGGCTATTGCCCTGATCCTCTGGGTGTTTCAGAGTGGTGGCTCCCTCCATCCCAGTTTCAAGAAGAAATGCAGTATTCCAGTTTTGGGGGAGGGGAGACTTAACATGGCCTCTCAAAGTGAATGTGCTGACCCCTGGAGGCCAAGTCCCCTGGGCTCCTGGAGCTCTGGGAAAGGTGGAATGCTCATACCTGGGCTTTGGAGTCAGATCTGGGCTTGATTCTGGCTTGGCCACTTAGCCCCATCAGCAACAGCAGTAAGACAGCGGAAATGCCCTGTGAGAGCATGGAGTGGCTTGGTGCATAGGCAAGGGGCATGCAGGATGGTCATGATGCTGTTGCAGCAGACATGCCCATCTGCTGCTTGTCCCTGTGTCTCAGAGAGCAGACAGCCACACCCCTCTGAGGGGCCTGGGGCCGGTATTTGGGAAGGGTGGAAACCCTGTGGGACAAGGGGACACACAAGAGAAAGTGTGTTAATCTTAGAGTGAAGGCCGGGATCTGGGGCACCCAAGGAAACCCATTCTTGGTGTCAGAAAACCTTGGGTTCTCCCAGCCCCAGTCCCAGGAGGAAGAAGGGGTGGGGGAAGACAGAGAAAGACAGAGGGGGGTTGGTGAGAGCAGGAGAGGGTGAGCACACAGCTCTGTAATGGAAACTTGGCACCCAGCCTCCACTTCTTTCCTTCCTTAGTGCATGTGGCTTGAGCCTCGGATTGAGAACTTCTTCCCCTTTCAGCAGGCACCCCACGCTATCTCCATGGCCCCCTCCTGTCCCCCCTTCTCAGAGCCTGCAGTCATACATGCTGCCTCTGCTGGTGACATATGACATGTGAGCCATCTGCCTCCCTCCTCACACGCCCCCTGCCCTCCACCCCCTGACTAATTAGGCCAACATGCAACTTCCAGGCCCTGGCAGATGAGGAGCCAAGAATGCGGTGGACAGGCGCCAAGTGTTTTTGTTGACATTGCTCAAGTGTAGCTTTGTGGAGCAGCCTCTGCCCTAGCAGCGAAGTCTAAGGAAGCCGGAGATGAGTGAAGGGAGACCAGTGAGAAACCAACTGTGGGTGCTGCTCCCAATCCCCTGTGCCCTCCCCGTGGCCCACCCTCTGTCCCTCCTCCTAAATCTGAGAATAGAGCCCTCCATGTCATGACCGATGGGACCGGCTTAGTCTGTAAGAAAAACACACTGGGCAGAGCATCATGTGTTCACTAGGGTTTTTGGAACTATTTTCAGTTTGTGATCGTTTCATGCTGTGTGTGCCCCATTGCTGTTCCTAATTGTTTCTGAGGAAACAACCTTCCTGGAAGGCGGTTTAGTGAGACTATTTTCACCCCTAACCTCTTATAAGGTGCAGGCTGCATTGTTGATCTACCTTGCCGTAGCTGAATACCAGATGGATTTCATCCTCTCCAGGGATCTACCAAGAATGTGGCCATTGGGTCACTAGGCCTGGGTTCAGATCCCCATTCGACTCCTCCTTGCTTGTGACCCTGGGAGAGTCTTTCAACCTTTTTGTGCTTTGGCTTCCTTATTTGCAAATCAAGCTAATAGTTAAAAATAAGACTTGTTAAGTAACATGAAACATGGATGGAATAGAAAGTTCTTCGTGCATAATAGACCCTCAGTAAGTGGAAGCCATAATAACTATTAAATGGTAGTTGATGTGGCTGGCTATGGATAGGTTCTGATTTTAGGAAAATCTCTTCTACCCTGACATATTAACTCCCAAGGCAAGTCGACCCCAGCACCAACTGCCCTTTCCTACCTCACCAGGATTTCATGAGGACAAATGGAATGGGGTATAATATTGTCACACTTGGTTCTCCATGGAGAGTGAGTGAATGCAGTGCTTACTTTCGTCTCTCTGATTTTCTCAGACTCTGGTGTCTGCATTGGTCGATCAGTGGTTAGTGGTCAAATATATTTTTGTTGAGATAAAAATTTGTAGGTTTTGGAATCCAGAGGTGCTGCCTTAATAGTCTGTAATGCCTGAAGATATTGAATCATTATGTAAAAAAAAAATCCTCTAATTTTCTGCTACAATAGCTGGCTTTATTTTTATATCTCTTAATTGGTATCAGCTTTTCTTTCAGAATTACAGAACCATGGAAACTTGGCCTAAGAAATAACTTTGGAAGTCATTGGAAGGGACACTTGCTTCTTTGCAAATCTTTGGAGTTTTCCTAAACATTAGGATTGTAGTACCACAAAATACTTTTCTTTGACCCAGATTATGAAACAGCAGAATGGCCAATCTGTTTGTCCCTAGCACCACTCTATCTTTGGATCTCATGCAGACTGGAAGATGCCATTGTTGCCCTGCCCATATCTCTTTGTTCTTACCTCTTCAGTGCACACTGGCACTGCTTAACTTTCAGCACCTCCCTCTCATTGTCTAAGGTCTTCTTCTGGACACTAGAGCCCACCTTGGACACCCATGTGGCAGGTTAGAAATGCCAGGGAATTCATGTCCCCTGGAAATAGCCTTCAACCAATGGCAGATCAGGAATGGGTGGATACATACCTAAACTTCCTCACCCCTTGAGTGTCTGAGATACCTGTCTGCCCTGACCCCCAGAGCTTTCCAGGGGAGCCAAGCTTTAGTTTACTCATTTTGGCAATTGGCTTGAAGCGTACCCTTTGTTGGCTGGCTCCTCTTACCTGTCCCATGTCCCTGTTCCCCCCAGGTGCTTCCTGGGATCATCTCCATCCCCCAGAGAAAACACGAGCGTTCAAATCCTTGTCTTGGGCTGCTTGTGTGGAAACCCAGCCTGAGACAAATGGGATGTCTTTCTCCACACTTTTAGATCATTTGTGACAATATGGTGCTATATTCACATTTCAGGGTTGATTGTTGGATTTTCAGACCACTGACCTTGTTTCTTTATGAGTTTTTGAAAATATTTTTCTCTGCATCTCACCATTCTTAATCCGAAGAATTAACTGTTGAGATTAACCAGAGTACACAAATGTCTTGCTTTCACCTTGAATTATCTTTGGTATTGCTCTCTCAGTTTTGACTAAACTAATATCTGTGGCCTCCATGTATGCTTTTGCATTTCAGAATCTAAACTTATTGTTTATTCTAGTTTGGCTCCACATTGTACATTTTTTATGTGAATATGCCTAGTGGCTGTTCTGACTAATATGCATAAGTCATAATGAGATATCTTGATAATTTTAAATTTGAGAGCAGATTCCATTTGAGGAAGATCTCAGTGCATGAGCTGTTGGTATTATGTGTGTCCTGTGGCTTAGGTGAGATGCCTACAAGCATTGCGATTTCCAGAAACTTCCATGAGTCTTACTTTATCCATATTCAAAGTGGTAATGGTTATTTCAACACATATACCGAGCATCTCCTCAGAACCAGGAGTGATTGGGTGTTAGAGAGGCAACAATGGACAAAGTGGACAATATCCTTGCTCTCTCTTTCTTTCCTGAGTGGTGTTGTGAGGTTCAAATTCAGTAATGAAGGTGAAATCATTTGGGAAACTAAAATCACCATGGAAATAGAGGAATGGGTATGATGACCTAGCTCTTCATTGATCATTTCAGAACACCATACTGATGTGGCTGGGTGGGATGTACCCTGTGGCCTTTCATGAACACCACATGACCCATGATCCTTATCTTGTACTTAGATCCATTTTCTGACCACAGCAACTCTGGACACTTAAGAGGTGGCCATTGCCTCATGCCACATCTTTCTTTAGTGCTAAGCCACCAGAAAGACCATCTTTGCTTGATGTTTCCACCTTCCAGTGGCTCTCTGATGTCCAGCTCTGTTGTGTCTTTGCCTTTGTCTTACTTGAATTGTCCATAGTGGTCAAGGCATTGGCCACTCTTGAAATTCCCTTTCTGCTGACCTTGCTTTATACCATTCCCCTTCCTCTTTCCTTTCATGATTCATTGCTGAATTCTTTTACTTTCCTTGCACTCTGAAGCAATGTTGAGTTCTCCATAACTTCTTCTCTTCTCTTCTCTCTTCTCTTCTCTTCCCTTCCCTTCCCTTCCCTTTCCTTCCCTTCCCTTCCCTTCCCTTCCCTTCCCTTCTCTTCTCTTCCCTCCCCCTTCCAGAAGGCCCCAGACATCATGTCTCATACTCTTCCCTGTTTGCTTATGACTCTCTAGATGCTCTCTGTTGCTTAGCTCTTTCCCCTGAAGTATCCCCACCCACATGCATACAGGCAGCTTACCTCCCTTTCCATGTTCCACAGACACTTCAAGCTCAACAAGTCTTTAACAAAACGTGCTCCATTCTCCCCTCTGATGTGCCCTTCATCATCCATCCTTTCTCCTGGCACGTTGGTTCCTATAGTCATGTCGGCTGGAGGCCTCAACACTATTAGCCTGCTCATCCCATCACGCATTCAGTGGTTCACTGTTTTCACATCTGTGCTTTCATCTGTGTATTCACTGGCCTAGACCCTGGGGACATCGACATGGTGCCCTATCTTGGACAACCTTCCAGAAGCAGATCCTGGGGAAGTGTTCAGTTGCAGTAGCTTTATTTGAGAAGTGGCTCAAGGAAATACTGGTAAGGAAGTAGATGCTGGTGGGATAGAGACAGTCATGCTGACTTAAGAACTGAATTGTACCCATCTCTTTTCAAATCTGTGTTCAGTGAGGTCATGTTGGTCGTGTTGAAATTGGCCATGATGAGAATATTTACACTACGGAAATTGGCCAATGGCTATAAAACAGGACCTTTCTTTCCCTGGAGAGTTGGTTGTTAAACATTATCAGCATGTTACTGGGAGTGAGGAATTAAGGCAAGGAAGGACAGCAGTTAATAAATTGTGCTTTATCAGCAGAGTTACACTGTAGACAACTGGAGCATATTCCCAGTTGAGAAAGAATACATACCTAATAGTCATCCCATTGGAGCGGTGAGGTAGTTAGTTATACACTCCCTACTGGTTAGTGGCTGAGGGCTGCCTCTCTTGGGCCCAGCAGGATCCAGCCACTAGAGGAAGCCCGCAGGCAGTTAGAGGCAGCATGGATGAAGTACAATAAGGGCCAGGGTGGGGTGTATAGGCTCATCAGTGAGCAAATGATAGCTGATCAAGACACTGGACATGCAGCATTGGTAAAGGCTAAAACCTGACTGTTAATGATGTGTGGTAACCTTTTTCTCTCCAGACCTCGACTTCATGGACCTCCTAGGGGAAGACAGACAATGGACGGTGGGGAGGAAGTTAATGCAGGTGAACGATACTCTGACTTCAGAAGATGCAGGACTCCGGAGCAGCAAGAACTGCACTGAACCAGGTAATAGTAACAGCTTTGCTGTGGGCAGTGGCTGCCATTTTTTCTGGTTGTGTCTGAGGAAGGGCTGGATGCCATGCTTTTTTCCCTTTGAGTTCGAATCCAGACGTTCTTAGGGACATTTAGAGCAGGCATCTAAGAAACTGAAAGGTGAGATCCCGGGACCATTCAGCTGTGATTCTACCTCTGTATTCTTTTTCTAGGGCATGGGCGACAAGGTAAGTCACCATCAGTGATGCTGATATCAAAGGTGGACGCTGGTGCTCTCAAGTGGGAAACTAAGTCTGGAACAGGATGAGTGAGGATGTTCTGTGGTCATCATTGCTTTGATCCCTGGAATTCTCTCTGGCTGGTTTTTAAGCAGGAGCCTTCTTTATGTCACAATAAAGACACTGAGATTGAACCAGATCCTTACCTATGTTGTTGGTCTTTTTGGAAGAAGTGAATATTCATTTATAAGCTATTATATTTGATACCTGTTGTGTTTTTCCTCAGAAAGATATGGAACATTCTATTTCCAGTGTTACTGAACGTAAAAGGAAAACAAACACAACGTGAGTGAGGGGGACTTGGAATTGTCAGAACTCAGCTCACCGAATCTCAGGAAATGGCAAGCACCCTCTAGGTGGTTGAGGTCCTTGCTAGTTCCGACCAGGGGTCAACAAACTTGTCTGACAAATGGCCAGACAGTAAATATTTCAGTCTTTGTAGGCCATATACCGTGTCTAAAGTTTTTGCTTTTTAAAATACCCTTTTATAACCCTTTACACATTTAAAAACCATTCTTAGCTCGCAGACTGTACAAAACAGGCATGGGGATGTATTAGGCCTGCAGCTCTTCTTTGCCAATCCTGACTTGGACTTCTCAACTCTCTGGGACCTCTTTTCTTTGCTTGATGGAGACATGGGCCCCATGTGTGCCCCCTCTGAGGGTTCAGGAGCTCAACCAAATGTTGATCCCACATCCAAAAACCAGTCTTATTTTTAGTGTCATGCTGGAAAGATATAAACAGTCTTCAGTGCAGCCCAAAGAACCTTAGACCTTTGAGAACAGAAGGTGTTCTGTGAAGTTGTGTGCCTGCTCTTTTTTGGGAAGGTGGGTAGGGGTGTCCTTCACCACCATACTGAGAATTTTAACAGTCACTTTCCAAGCAGAGCAGGAAGGAATTAAAAATAGATTACCAGCCACCCCCTCTCCCCCCCAAAAAAACCCACAATAGCCCTCAGCACTACATAATCTATATTCCTCAAGCTGGAAAATTCAAGGGTCACCATGGCTATTATTAAATGCTCTGAAGGAACACTCTTGAAGGTTAGTGAAGCACATAGTTGCTATGTGAGCTAGAAGTGAAAATGGATGTGACGGGTTCGAGTGCCACACACAGCAGACAGAGCCTTTGTAGAGCCGTTTGTAGAGAGATGTGCCAAGAACCCTGGTTACTGATCTGGCATTGTAGCCAAGCATTTTTCAACATCTTTCTGGAGCTAAGAGGCTGATGGTGGTTGGGATGTCAAGACAGGAAATACAGCATTATGGAGGCCAGTCGTCACCTTTGGTATAGGAAAGAATGGAGTCACATAATACAGTGACTGGCTCCAGGTTGGGTTCAGCCACCATGCTCTGGGCCAGTGGTGATGGAGGGCTTCTGTTCCCTGTTGAGGGATGTGTGTTGAGGGAGGTGGTTTTGTCTCTGTGAGTGGCATAGAGTATGCTCACTGTGTCAAGAAGTGTCTTTCTCAGAGTGGCATGTGTAGAAGAATAAACACATTAAAAGGCATTGCAAGAGAGGAAATGACTCAGTTCCAGGTAGAAAACATGTCCAGGTTTTTAAAAAGAGCACAAGCCCAGCACCTGCTGGTGTTGGCAAGGAGGGCATGGGGGAGAGAGAAGGAAGGGCTTCTAGAGGGCAGCAGGAGGACTGAACAAGAGCTCATAATGCTGCTTACAGGCAGTCCAGAAAAAATAAAGACCCAAAAGGAATATTCTCGATTTCTTCATTTGTGTGCTATGGGAACTGGGCTTGATTTTCGGAGCCCTTGACTCCGAGCCAAATTCTACAGGGAAAGTGGTCATTCCTGAAACAAGGAGGGATCTTTTTAAGTCCTGATACATCAAGGACCTGCCTGGAGCCTCCGTTCTTCACCAAGCCTGCTGTGACCATTCTATTTGCTGAATATTTTCGCTACAAAATGTCTCTAACTGTGCTGTCCAATATGGACACTCAGTGGTGACTTAAATTCAAATTAAATACATTAAAAATTCGGATTCTCAGCTGCACTAGCTACATGTCAAATACCCAATAGCTGAGTGTGGCTTGTGGCTACCGTATTGGAGAGCACAGATCATAACATATTTCCATCACCACAGAAAGTTCTATTGGACAGGCAGATGTAGAACTTCCATTTGTTTTTGAACATCTCCTCGTCTTCCAGGCTTAATTGGAAGCACCTCAAGGAGATAAAGTGGACATGTAGATTTGAGAGCTCAATCTCTTCCTGGGTTTTGGAGTCCTACTCAACCTGCATTTGAATCCCAGCTTAGAAGCTCTGGGCTTTGGGAGAAATAGGCTTTCTAAGCATTTGTCTGCTTCTCTGAGAAATTGAGATAATCATTCTGACCTTTCATGACTGCTGTGAGAATTGGTAATGAAGTAATAAGAACAGCTTAGTGCCCTGTGTGTGGTGGTAGTTCTGTAGTGGGAGCTCACTCGTGTATTTCTCACTCTCTGCTGGGGGCAACCATCCCTCCATTACAAGTGGGTCATGGAACTACCTTCTCCAGCCACTCCTCACAGGAATGGGCACATATGGTCCATCTGGTTCTGTCAACAGGCCGTTGCCTCAGGTGGCCCAAGTCTGAGCAGTCAGCCAGTGGGGCTGAGATGTCCTAGCACCATCTTCTAATACAGACAAGCTTGAAAGATCTTGCCACGGTAATGAGCACAGCGCCTCTGAGGAATGCTCTGTTTCTACAAGAACGTGGCCAAACCATGACCACGGACACACATGCCCCCCGGTAGCCTTGGTGCTCTTTCCAGAATGCTGTTGGAGGTCTGCTTCTCAGTCTTGATGGAACAGGTATTTCATGCAAAAATGCATGAAAATGCTTTATGAGCTAAAGTACTCATAAGATCCTGGTTTGGAAAATTTAGTAGTTTTCATCTTCTCTGTCTCTAACTCACTATGGGAGGGGAGGACTGACCTAGAGTGAGCCAAGGCCCAGTTGCCCTGGTTTCCTTAAGAGGTCAGAGTAGCCCTGTATGCAGAGAATATTGCATGCACTGGTTGAATGCTTAGTGTCTGCTCTCAAGAGTCTTAAAATTTTTTTTTTAATGTTTATTTTTTTGAGAGAGAGAACACAAGCAGGGGAGGGACAGAGAAAGAGGGAAACACAGAATCCAAAGCAGGCTCTGAGCTGTCCGCACAGAGCCCGACGTGGGGCTCGGACTCAAAAACCATGAGATCATGACCTGAGTCAAAGTCAGCCGCTTAACCTGCTGAGCCACCCAGGCACCCTGCTCTCAAAAGCCTTAAATGTAGGGCTAGGAAGTGAGCCCTGTGTTTCTGGACCAGCTTTCCTTCCTCTTTGTTATGATGTCCGCAGAGCGAGAATGTGCTTCCAAAGATGATGCATTGGGGTTCCCTCTGTGCTCAGAGGGGCACTTATTTACTCGGGGACCTGAGTGTTTGGGGTGCCAGCATTTGCCATGGCCAAGTGAGTAATGGTGCTAGGGTCACAGGCAGGAGTTAATTTGGCTGTTGTCATAAAGTACATCTAGCAGAATTTGTGATGTCACTGGGCTTCTCAGACTGTGTTCTTGGAACCCTTGGCCTCAGGTGCCATTAGAGTAAGTAGGTTCAGAGTTTGGAGATAGAATGACCTTATATTCTCTGTTCAGGATATGGGGCTAGTTTGCTTTCTCAGATGTCAGTTTCCTTATCTATGAAATAGATCTGCAACTAGTTTATCCTTTCTATCCCTTCCACTGTACAGATCCAATAGTTGCATGAAATTTCAAGACGAGAGATTCATGAAAACTTCCACCCCAAGCTGCCCTGCTCCACTGCCCTGAATAACTTCTTTGCATTTGCAGAATTGCTTGTCCTACCCGCTCCTTTGACCCTCATTCCCCTTTCCTCTTCTCCTCTACCCCTCTCCTGCCCCCTCTCCCTGTCCCTCTCCTTCTTCCTTCCTCTCGAAACCCTGTACCCAGAACACTGCCCAGGGAAAGACCAGGATGCAGGGTGCCCGTTACAGTGTCAGCGCTGTCTTTGGTTGGTGTGACAGCACAGAGATGGCACAGTCTTCATATGACAGCTGCCACTTTAAAGATACATTTTTTTGCAATATTTTAGAATTTATTTTTAAATGGCATTATCTCCCCCCCCCCCCCCCCCCGCTACTCCAAGACATGATTTTGGTGGAAATCGGTAATTTTGTTTTTACCTTCAGAACTGCATGAAAACGACTAAGCTCTGGCTCCAATTTTTCTGCAATTATTCCAGTCCTCTGTGAATTTTTAAGGTTGTTTTCTTAAACACTGACACTGCCGATTTCATCTAGAGCCTGGAAACATATTGTTTTTTGGCAAATAACACTTGAAACTGTTTACTCAGATGACCTATTAAGTGAAATTTAACTTTGAATAAATTTTATCCATGGAAAATTAAGTTAGCTAAATGTAATATTGAGAGTGGTGGACAACTGTGGCAGAAATGAACTCTTTGTCATCTTTATTTGTGCACTTTGCAGATTTTTATTTATACACTTTGCAGTCTGTCTCCAGAAGAATCTGTCATCTTTTGGTTTTTAGTTCTTTGATGTTTTAAGGAAATAAGCTTTTCCTGAGTGCCTCCTTCAAATAAACTTTGGAAGAAAGAAGCTATTTAAAATGATAGCCTTTGGCATGGGCTTTGTTCTGAGATCACCGGATGTTCTTTTGATAAAGGGCTCATTTCACTCTCTCTGCCTGGCTTAATTGGGTCTAAGGTCCCTGAAGATGGGAAAGACACCCCAGACCTGTGTTGTAGGTACCTATGGGGCATGCCAGGAGGGTTTACTGAATCAGGGGTCTACTGAAATGGCCAGAAACTACATGATCTGAGAGCCAAATGTGAATTGTAATAGAGGAGGGAAGTCAGAGGTCCATAAAAGGGAAGCAATATGGGATAAATACAAGGGGTGAGTATGGCCCCAGATTGGCAGGCAACACAGACTAGTTCAGGCTGCAGGTCACAGACAAAGTTAAGTGTTGGGGTCCTACTGTTTCCTTTAAAATTTTTTTTTAATGTTTATTTTTGAGAGAGAGACAGTGTGAGCAGGGGAGGGAAACAGGCTTGAAGCTCTGAGCTGTCAGCACAGAGCCTGACATGGGGCTTGAACTCCTGAGTCGTGAGATCATGACTTGAGCCAAAGTTGAATGCTTACCCGACTGAGCCACCCAGGTGCCCCAGGGTCCTACTGTTTTTTGACTTTAAACCATAACATCCAGGCCAGTTGGTCTAAGCAGGTGGGTGGGGGGATGGGTGAAGTAGGTGATGGGGATTAAGGAGGGCACTTGTCATGATGGGCCCCAGGTGTTGTATAGAAGTGTTGAATCACTATATTGTACACCTGAAACTAGTATTACACACTATATGTTCACTAACTGGAATTTAAATAAAAACTTAAAAAAAAAAGGCCAGTTGGTCTGAAACCACAGGACACAGGGTTGGGTATGACTAATCTACGAAGCGTGAAAAGGCCACATCTCTTATCTCTTACATGAAGAAAAAAATATCCAGAGTGGGTGAGTGGGTGAATGCACTTGTCAGAAGCAGAGGAGAGCCCCTCCCCCAACTGTCATACATAGATACTGCAAACATACTGGTGATCAGGTGGAAAGCCTGACATTTGCATGATTTAGAGTAGCATTGTCCTGTGGAATTAGAATGCAAGCTACAGATGGGGGTTTAAATTTTCTAGTGGCTACATTAAAAAGGTAAACAGAAACAGGTGAAATTTACTTTAATAACATGTTTTATTTAACCAAATACATCCACAGTACTAAAAATGACAAACTTCAGTTGTCCCAGTGTTTTATCCCTGGGATTGAACCCAGGAAAGAGCTAAGGGTTTTTTTTTTTTTTTTTTTAAGTCTTAAAATCTATACTTTATTATACTCGCTTACTGAACTTTCACCAGCTTCCCTCTGCATTTGTAATTTTCATAATGATTCAGAAAATAGCTGTTGACATTCTTAAGTGCCACAAGTTAGACACTTATTGTGATCTGCTCTTTAATTTGTGTCAGATTCTTTACTGGATTAGTTAGACAGGGTAATAGTAGCTGCTGTAACAAAGAAGTCTAGCTTTGGGAGTTAAACACAAAAGAAGTTTTTTTCTTTCTTGTGGAAGGTTCTGGTCTTTGGGGGCCCTGTTTCAAGAGGTGGTCCATGGACTCTGAAGCCTTCCATTTCGAAGCTTTCTCATCCTCACACTTGGTTTCCAAGGTGGTTGTGCTTCTCTGCTTTAAGAGGCAAAAGCATGGAGGTTTGTGCATAGCTGAGTGTGAGATCCTCACTCCTGCTCACATTCCATTGGTCAAGGCTCAGTCACAGGACAACTTCTCACTTCAAGGGAGGCTGGGATTTGTATGCTAGCAGAATGCCCTTGAATAAGAGACAGCAGACCTGGTGAACAGCTAGCTAGTCTCTGCTACATTATTCCGCCCCCCCCCCCCGAACTTGTTTCTTTTTATCTGTTTACAAGAACAGTATTCTCCCTCTACAGCAAAATCCTAACCCAGACTGACATCTTCTGAGGTGAACTTAGCTCTTGGTTTAACGTTCATGATTCTTACTTGCTCAAGGTGACATAATTCAACTCTCTCTTCACCTTGGGAGGGTCACAAGTCAGGTAGGAATGGTCCCAGTTGTGCCTAATTGCAAATTGCATTTCTTCTTTGTAAATACAAGAACCCTAGGAAAAATGATGAACATTTGATACATGAATCATTGGCAATAATGTAAGAGTTTAAGTTCCAGAGTAAACCCTAAATCTCAAATCCATCACTTTCAGCCTGTGAGATGCCAGGTGAGTTTCTTAAATTCTTTGAACCTCATTTCCACCATTTGCAAAATGCAAATTAAGACACCCACTTTACAGAGTTGTAATCATGCAGTGAAGTGAGCTATGTGAACAGGTGGAACCTCAGTCAGTACATGTTCATTAAATTGTGGCCACATTGTCTTTGTTACCAGAAATACAATGGAAGGCAGAGTGATGGCAGTCATTTATAAGGATTTTGCCACTCTGAGGCCCATTAGGACATGGTGGGATCATGAAGACTGTTTTAAGGATGGATAGCTTATTGAGTATAGTTTGGCCACAGTGCAACATTCTTAGAGCTGTGCGGAGACATGTCCAGAGATTAACTAGGAGACTTCTGACTAATGCCATGTTCTGGCCTCATAGGCCACTGTATAGACACATAGGATAAGATAAGGAGTATAGGATTTTCTACTTCACACTAATGAAGGGCTTAGAAGTCTCCAGCTCTGGGAGGAAAGGGCCAGATGCTATTCATTTCTTCTAGCTACATGATCCCTTTAGGACTTATGTCTTGAGACATTCTTAACAGCCTTGTTCTTTAAAAGCAGCCTGGGCAGACTAATCCAGTCAGTGGTACCTAGAATCTTCCCAAAACACAGGTGAAGGATGATAAGCTCTGCTCTTAGATGCTTTTGTGGGCCTGCCTATTTGCGCAGGACTTTAGACCTTCAAAGCAGTTTTACATTCACTAGCTTATTGGAACATGTTTGGATCTTGGAACAAAAAATATTTGAAAGTGAGGAATGACTGTATTGTTTGCAGATAAATTAGACTGAGAGCAAGGCAAGTTGAGTTAAAGAATTGAGAATTCATAGTCATAAATGTGGAAAGAAGCTTAGGGATTCTTGATTCCAAACATTTTTCCTCAAGCCAGGGCTCAGCAAACCATGGCCCTTGGCCAAATCTGGTCTGTTGACTGTTTTTGTAAATAAAGTTTTATTAGAACACAGACATACACATCCATCTATGTGTTGTCTGTGGCTGCCTTTGCTATATGAAGGCAGAGCTGAGTAGTTGCAACACAGACCATAGGTCCTGCAAAGCCTAAAGTATTTACTCTGTGGTCCTTCATAGGAATGTTTGCTGCTACACCCTGCTCTAGGCCCTGGGACTGGCACCTGATGTGGCCTGGAGGGGAGGTTAAGACAAGAAAAAATCCCCCCTCTCCCTGACCCTTCCCCAAGATGGTGCCTGTGCCATATTAAAACTAGTGTCATGTTAAATATTTTTAATATTTAACATGACACCCCTGGGCTGCAGGGGTCTGTGAGTTTTACTTTACTGCTTTCTCTCCCACACATAGATACACAGTCAAGAACCTTTAATGTTGTCTGTCCATATTGTAGGGATCTGTTTAAAGTAGAAGAGGTAATGTTCACTCCCATAAAAATGCTTGAAAACCACTGGTGTGGACTAATGCAATCTTCCTTACACCTGGAATTGCTTCCCTTTTGGATCAGAGGATGAAGCATCCATGAGGGGCTGGTTGCTGGGGAGTGTGGTATCCCCAGGGCTTACCTTGCAGGTACCCCCAGAGCAGTGAGAAGTGAGCTCACCTGTGTGTAGAGGCCACGGGCATTGGAATGGGGTGGCCAGGAACACCTACCTGCCTTGGGGTCAGCTCAAGGGTTAGTCACCTCCTGGCCCTGGTGTACCCCTTGGCTGCACCTATGTAGCCTCTTGATAGTGACAGTGGCATCCACTTCTTCCTTGAGGCCAGGGAGCAAATGTGGCCCTGGCCCCATCTCCAGCTCTATGGGAGTTCATTCTTACCTGCTCCCTATTCCTTGGTGGTGCCGCAGCACACCCCAGGTGATCTGTGGACTTTTTTCTTGAATTACACATTCCAAAATGATCTTGTGCCACAGATAGCCTCATTGTACAGTTGAAGCCAGGACTGAGGTCTAGGGGCATGAAAGGGGGTACGAAGGGTGGCATGTCCAGCATCCACCTCTGGTTGGTAGTAGAGTAAGGACTAGTCCTTGCACGTCTCGACTTTTCCTGCCTCTGGCCACAGGGCTGGGCCATGTCCCCTCCCCTTGTGTGTGTGTGGAGTCTGCCTGAAATCACACCTGCAAATCGAGGTCAGCAGGAGGACACTACCCTGTTCTCATACAGGTAACTTAATGGTTCTCAAAGCGAAGCAGACCGGCAGCAGCCCTGGGAGCTTGTCAGAAATGCTTGTTCCTGGGCCCCACCTGAGGTCTGCTTCGCCAGAGCCTCTGGGAAGTGGGCCCTGCCATCTGGGTCTTCACAAGTACTCCTGGGGCTTGTTAGGTGCACTTGAGTGCGAGGAGCCCTGGCTTAGTTCCCTGGAGTCCCCTGGGGAGATTTTCAATCAGGCCCCACTCCACACCAACACAACTCAAGTCTCTGGGACTGAAAACCAGGCTTCAATGGCTTGAGAGCTCCTCAGTGATGCCAGGGTGCAGTCAGGGCTGAGACCGTGGCCTGAGGCCACCTGCCTCCATGCACCAGCCAGCTCTGGAAAGCTGGTCCAGAGGAAGAGAACTGGCATTCCTTGTGAGCCACACAGACTCCATCATGGGGGGACAGTCCTTGGGTTTTGTTTCTAAGACTTCTTCCCCTGAGAAACACCAGGATGGAGTTTCACCTAGCTGTATTTTAAAATGTGTGTCTATCAGGGTCGGGGGGGAGTGTTCCTGCCTTGCTTTTCAGGGGATTTCCTCTTGTGTTTTAGACCTTGGGTGGTTGCTGAGCACTTGTCTCTCCCATCATGATCTCAGTGGGCGCTTTGATCCTGACCTCACTGGGACATGCTCAGGTCTGGGGTAGACTCTGGGAGCTTTAGGGTAGGATGAGGCCCAGTCAGGGCGTCTCTCCTCAGAGGCTCATGGCAGCTCCTCTGGGCCTCAGACTTTTAAAAACAGGCTATGTGGAGTAATCAGGCAGTGTGGCTGAGGGCTATGGGGAAGGCATATCTGAGTTAGTGCACTGAGTGTGCCTTCCACAGACTGCATACTTGGGCATCAGGCAACCAGCCTATTGCTTCCTCCTACGTGGGGGCTCCCCATGGCCTGTGGGCTGATGGCCACCCCCAGTCTGAATTTACTGGGTTAGGCCCTATCTATGCCCATGACAAAGTTCACATTCCACTTTGGAGAGTAAGGTTAAATAAGTACATGTCTGGATTTTCATATTGGCGCTTCTGAGGTTCCTGATATAGTTTAAGCCATTAGTTTGGCTAAAATTTCTATAATAGAACAATAAAATCCCTGAATTAAAGATTAGCAGCTTTTTTTAGAAGCGGACTCAGAACAAAATAGACATGAGCCCAGCCCAGTGGCTTGTCCATCCCTGCCAAGGCCTTTCTGCACAAAGCCCAGCCTGGCTTCCTAGCCCTGAGACTGCACGGAGCCTCAGGGCTCATCCAGTGTCCATGCTGTTGGGATTAGGGGTACTTAGCCGAGAAAGGGAAGAAACAGGATGCAGAGTACTGGGGACAGGCCACTCTAGAAGGAGCATAGGACTGGGGTCTGTGTAGTCAGGCTGGACTCACTTAAGCGTCTATTACCTCAGTCACTAAATAGGCATTCAGAGTTCCCACCCTGCCTTGGACTATTGAGAGAAAAAAGAGATAAGGGGTAGCCATGTTTTATAAAGTACTTCTGGGCACAGGTAGGGATGTGGACCAGGGTTCCACAGACCTGGAGAGGAGTCCTGTTTTGATACCTATGGGCTGTAGGATCATGGACCAGTCATTTAAACTCTCAAAGCCTTGGTTTCTTCCCCTGAGAAGTGGGATAATTCATGGTACAAATCTAAAGGGTTGCCATGAAGAATCAATGGAATAAAGATTGTAGAGCAGCACACAGCAGATGTTCAATGTGTGAATGGATGCCCATATTTTGAGCACCCACTGTGTGCTAAGGGGTTTCATAAGCAGGGCCTCAATTAGTTATGCACAAGAGATTGTGGTTATTGATTAGGGTGTTGATTAGGGTATGGAGATTTCTATAGGAGGAAAGTAAACAGATGTGACATACTAATATTACACAGGTACACCTCATTTTACTGCACTTTGGTTTATCTTACTTCACAGATACTGCATTTTCTTTTTACAAATTGGAAGTTTATGGCAATCCTAGGATGGGCAAATCTATAGGCAGCATTTTCCCAATGACATTCACTCACTTTGTGTCTGTCAGTCACATTTTGGTAATTCTCACACTATTTCAAACTTTTGGAATTCTTATTATATTTATTGTGACGGGTGATTACAGCTCACTGAAAGCTCAGATGATGGTTAGCATTTTAAGTATTTTTAATTAAGTTTCACACATTTTTTTTTGGCATAATGCTATTGCACACTTAATAGACTGCAACAGAGTGTAAACATAGCTTTTGTGTGCACTGGGAAACCAAAACATTCATGTGACTCACTTTACTGAGACATTTGCTTTATCCCAGTGGTCTGGAATTGAACCCACAACATCTCTGAAACATGCCTGTAATATGTAGGTGGAAAGTAAAAATATTCTTTAAAAACATTTTTTTTAACATTTATCCGTGTGTGTGTGTGTGTGTGTGTGTGTGTGTGAGAGAGAGAGAGAGAGAGAGAGAGAGAGAGAGAGAGAGAGAGAACGAACAAGTGGGGGAGGAGCAGAGAGAAATGGAGACACAGAATTCAAAGCAGGCTCCAGGCTCTGAGCTGTCAGCACAGAACTGGATTGTGGGGCTCAAACTCATGAGCTGTGAAATCATGACCTGAGCTGAAGTTGGACGTTCAACCAACTGAGCCACCCAGGTGCCCCAAAAGTAAAAATGTGCTTAATTGTCAAACCTTACATGTTGGCACATGAACAGCCTGTCAGCATCAACCTCAGCCCTCCCAGTGGGTCTTTCTTGGGAAATGGGAATTACACTTACCTGAATTCTTGTTGAAATGTCCTGGGAAAATCCATAGAAAAATCACCGGTAATGGGAATTTTGGTCTTAGTAGATGGAGTGTGCGAGGTTGGCTGTCCAGAATGGATATTGACGGATAAAAGAAGAGGCAGTGAAGGGCAGTGAGAAGGTGGGAAAGAAGCTGGGATTGTTCTGTGCTCGATTTTGCCCATGTTCACCCTGCACGTCTGCCCTTTGGACGTAACTTTGTCAGGTCATTTGAAAAGAGGTGACCTGTGTTCCATGGATAATGATCCTTCCATATTCCAGAAACAGTTCCTCCCCTGCCTGTGCCATTTTAACCACAAGTACTAGACCAATTTATTAAGTTAAATTATAGTTTAATGCTGAATTTAAAGGAAGAAAAATCAACACAGCTGTACCCATCCCTCTGTCCAGTGTTTTTATCCATTGATGCTAGTTTCATGCAGAACATTGGCCCCTTTGCAGGAATCATTTGTGTTTGTGGCTCACAAAAAGGTGTTCCCTTGCCTGGGGCCCAGGATGAATGGCGCTTGGTGGTTGCTGAGGGTACACAGACTCTCAGTAGTAAATCTACTCATTGTAAATCTAGAATTATTGTCTTTTCAATGCCACAATTTCATGTGCTGTTTATTTATGAGTTTGTATCCCCTCTCCCCCATCCAGGCTCAAGAATTCTACTTTCAGGTACTTTTGTTTTCACTCCAGCATTTTATTATAAAAATTTGCAAACATACAGAAAAATTGAAGGGATTTTACAGTGAACTTAGACTCAGGACCTAGGTTCTGTAATTCACATTTGACTCTACTGGCTTTCTCACAGATTTGTTCATCTAGCCAGCCCTGTATCCATCCATCAATCTGCCCTGTTTCAAATGTTTTTTTAATTTATTTTGAGAGAGAGGGAAACCATGTGTGGGTGCATGCAAGTGAGGGGCAGAGAGAGAGAGAGGGGAAGATAGAATCCCAAGCAGGATCCTCACCTTCGGCACAAAGCCGACATGGGGCTTGAACCAGACAGCCATAAGATTATGACCTGAGCTGAAATTAAGAGTCAGATGCTCAGCTGACTGGGCCACCCAGGCACCCCTCTCCTGTTTAATTTAGTGGATTTCAAAACAATTTGCAGAAATAAATACATTCCCTCTCCCATAGTTTAGCATGCATATCATTAACTAGAGTTTATTGTTTGTTTATCCTTCTTTTTGGGTAATGTTTATACACAATGAAGTGCATGCGTCTTAAGTGTCCCATCAGTGAGTTCTGACATATGCATACAGTAGTGCTCCCAATCTCTATCAACATCTAGGGCATACATCATCCCAGGAAGTTCCTTCATGCCCCTTCTCTAGAAACCCCCAGCCCACCCCTCACATAACCACTCTTTTGATTTCTGTCACCATAGATTAGTTGATGCTTATTCTAGAACTTTATATCCAGGAATCATAAAATATGTACTCTTTGATGTAAGACTTCCTTGTTAAAGCACACTGTTTTTGAGATTCATTCATGTTTTTGTGTATAGATACATCCTTTACTATATGCAAGCACACACACGTTTACACATGTTGGTAAACATGTATATATGTAGATTACACATACACATGACAAACTTTCCATGCAAATCTTAATATGTTGGGTATATTTCTCTCTAGGAAATGCCTTACAGATTTTGGTCACTTCTTTTAGAAAGTTATTTAGGGGCACCTGGGTGGCTCAGTCAAGTGGGCATCCTGGACGACTCTTGATTGCAGCTCTGGTCCTGATCCCAGGGTTGTGGGATCAAGCTCTGTGTCGGGCTCCATGCTGAGCATGGAGACTG
The DNA here is from genome assembly GCF_018350195.1 of Panthera tigris. Lineage (NCBI taxonomy): Eukaryota > Metazoa > Chordata > Mammalia > Carnivora > Felidae > Panthera > Panthera tigris. Next base: position 43,982,523 of record NC_056662.1, read on the forward strand.
CTTAAGATTCTCTCTCTCCTGCCTTCTGCCCCTCTCCACTACTCATGCACACACACTCTCTATCAGAGAAAAAATTTAAAAAATAACAATTATGAAAAAAAATAAATTGGATCCACTTTCAAAGAGACCTTTGTGATGTCTGGCAAATTGGTAAGGGCTTTGGTTGACCTGGGGTTAGTTATAGACAAGGGCCAGTCATCCCTAATGCCACCTCTCACTCCCCCCCCCGCCCCCCCGCCCCAGAGCAGAACCATGGACTGGAGCCAGAAGTGCTCTGATTGTAGGAAGGGAAGGGGGAGGGGTTGGAAGGGGTGATCTCCCTCATCCTTAAGGCCTCATAAGCTCTCTGGATGCAGTACTGGAATTCAGTTATTCAGTTACAAAAAGAAGTGGGAGAAGCAGAGCTGTGAAGGTGGAGAAAACAGTCTGATTCATTGAGTAAACAGCCATGTGCATTCTGCTGTGGAAGCTGCTTCTTGGAGGCCCGTGTGGCATTCTTTCCTGCTGGAGCTGGGCATGCTCCTCATCACAAACAGCATCAGAGAGAAAAGGACATTCTCTCTCCAAGCATCTCACTGGGAACTAGATGCCTAGTTGGGGAAGAGGACTAGCTTTGCATTAAAGTGGGAACTGTGTGTGTGTGTGTGTGTGTGTGTGTGTGTGTGCGCGTGCGCGCATGTGCGAGGGAGTCATGTCTTTGGAATGGAGGAGATCCTCATTTTCCCGAACAAGTTCTCTCCTAGCAGAACCTTTTGTTGGCACAGGTCTTCATTTGTTTGTGTTCCATGTCTGCTTGTCTGCAGTTCCTGACACACAAGTTGATTTGGAGTAGGTAGTTGAGGTACACAAACAACTTGTACAATGAAGAATACCCTTGGTGATCATTAATTTCATGTTGTAGCCATCAAGTACCTTGAGTCAGTTCTGGTTCTCTTAGAAGCACACGCTGAGACAAGGGTTTGGGTCCATGGAATTTATCTGGGAGGTAATCCCAGGAAACACCAGTAGGGAGTAAGGAAGAGAGAGAGGGAGGATGTCTGACATGTCAGCCAGTTACCATTCGGGACAACAGGGTATAGAAGATACCTTTGACCCCTCCCCCCCAAGGGTGAGGGAGCCGGGTTATGTATACACCAGTTCCCAGCAGTCATCAGTTGAGGGCCACTCCCAGGGAATGCACTAGCATTCCCAGCCTGCCCCTCATTCAGACAGAGTGGCATCCATGACTAGAGACAGTACCTGGCTGAAGGGGTGCAGGTGCCGGCAGCTGAAAGTTGGGCCTCTGTGCACGCAAGTGCTAAGAAGAGGGAAGGTGAGTGGGGCGCCGGCTATGATTGCCAAACACTGACTGCTTCTTTCCAACTAAGCGGTTTCATGTTGTAAAACAAGTTAGAAAGCTCCTCCTGAACCAGGAAGGGTGCGTGATGGCACTTTGCACTTCCTCTGCGTGCACAGGTTTGTCTTGTTAGGCACTGGCACTCAGACTCACCCCATTGGTTTTCACTGTGTCATAATGTGTTTGTACAAGTGCCGACTGCTCGCCAAGCCCTGGTGCTGCAAGCAGCAGGCTTAGGCTGGATGAACCGAGAATGCTTTCCAGGCCAGGGTCCAAGGGCAGAAGGCTCTCACGAAAACCAGGAAACATGCCTTCCCTTCCTCATTCATCTTCGATTGCCTCCGTGCACGTGTTAGACTTCCGGGGACCCCAGGGAAGCTCAGAACATGTCAAAATCGAAAAAAGAGGAACACCAAGAAAATCCTGCCTGAGCTCCTTCTGCAAGAAAACAGAGCTTTTGCCCACCAGGCAGATCTTTTTATTTTGAAGTCAATTAAAGTAAAAGAGTTATTTCTACCAGTGTTGCTAGGGCCTGGGGCCTGGAACTTCTGTAAATCCACAGAAAAGACTCAGTTTTTTTTTTCTTTCATTTTTTCATTTATTAATTTTTTAAAATTTACAAGTTAGTTAGCATATAGTGCAATGATCATCTCAGGAGTAGAATCCAGTGATTCATCTCCTGTATATAACACCCAGTGCTCATCCCAACAAGTGCCCTCCTTCATGCCCCTTGCCCAGTTAGCCCATCCCCCCCCCCACCTCAAATCCCTCCAGCAACCCTCAGTTTGTTCTCTATATTTAAGAGTCTTTTATGGTTTGTCCCCCTCCCTGCTTTTATATTATTTTTGGACAAGACTCAGTTGAAACCCTGAATAGAAATTGGGAAACGTGGTGTCACTACAAACATGTGGCCCATACTTTAGTCTCTAGCACGTGTATTGTTTTAGGGGAATACACTGGGTTTTCTGGCTCCAGACTCAAAAGAAAAGGTATCCATATCCTCAGGTAATTTTTTTTTAATTTTTTTTTAACGTTTATTTATTTTTGAGACAGAGAGAGACAGAGCATGAACGGGGGAGGGGCAGAGAGAGAGGGAGACACAGAATCGGAAGGAGGCTCCAGGCTCTGAGCCACCAGCCCAGAGCCCGACGCAGGGCTCGAACTCACAGACTGCAAGATCGTGACCTGAGCTGAAGTCGGACGCTTAACCGACTGCGCCACCCAGGCGCCCCCTCAGGTAATTTTTTAATCCCTCAGGGGCTCTATCTTGTGTTAAATGGAGTTTATATGTCACACCAAATCATCTTTCAAAGTGACTTGACATCTTTAAAGTAGGGAACTATGTAGCCCTGGTATTTAGGTCCTACATGCTTTCATGTTTCTAGAACCTCCCACCCCCAAATGTGGGACTTACAAAGGCTTCCAGAAAAAAACACATCCAACTGAATGATATTCTTCAGCCCAAAGCCTGGCACATTGGGAGGTAATTCCCACCTGTAATTGGACGCTTTCAGATCCCTTGAAGGCTATGGGATGTAGTTTTTAGCCCAGGAGGAAGGATTGTACCTTACAGTGTTTTAAAACATTACCACAAGTGTTTTGGTATTTCTCTGGGTAGGGGATAGGCTCTCATTCTCCTCCTCTAAGTCTGGCTGCCTTCATGACTCACTTTTAACAGATAGACTATGGCAGAAGTTGTGTGGCTTCCAGAACTGGGTCATAAAAGGCAATACAGCTTCCACTCAGCTCTCTCCCTTGGGATAGTTGCTCTTGGAACCGGGCCACTGTGCTGAGAGGAAGCATGGGCCTCATGTAGACCCTTATAAGTGCTTCTGCTAACAGCCCCAGCCAGGGTCCTGTCTGATTGCTGATAGCCAGCATCAACACCCAGACGTGTGAGTGAAGACACCCTCTGCATGAGTCCAGTCCCGGCCACCATCAGACTGCAACCAAATGGCCTCCTGAGTGAGAACTGCCTAACTGAGCCCAGTCACTCCCAGAACCATATAGACAAAAACAATAAGTGATCGTTGCTGTTTGGGGCTGCCAGTTTGGGCTGGTTTGTTATGCAGCCATGGTGACTGGTACACTCATACACTCATGGCTGCATTGCCAAAGAGGTCCTGGGGGAGTAGAGGATCTCCAGTGTTCACTCACATCTTTCATCCAGTGTGGTGACTCACTTCTTGCTCCCCAGGAAATCGGTATCTGGGGAGAAGAGACAAGAGTGGGCATGCTTCTCGGATTCTCAGGAGTCTCCAGCTTGCTGCCAGCTTGGTGGCCTGGAGGCGGTATGAGGTTTCCAGCCGCTTCAACCTCAGCAGGTTGGGGACTGAGGGCCTGCTTTAGGTCTGGCTACAAGCAACAGGGGCAGCAGCAGTGGGAAGCTCTGGGCTTCTGTGGCTCACTCGGCACACCTTACTTGCTTCATTGTCATGACCTCTTCCTAGGGAGGTAGCAGGTCAGGGGGGTATGGCAGTGAGCACCCAGGGTTTCCTCCAGTGTTTTGGTCTCATGAGGGCTGGTCCCTGGGTGGCCAGTCAGGGCTCTTTCCTCTCACTTTTCCTCCGCACTTCGCCTCCTTTGGCCTGGGAATGGCTCCACCATTTCTTCTTTGGAGAAATGTGAAAATGCACATGAGAGAGCTTTGAAAAATCTGCAAAGGTGTTACAAAACCAGAAGGTACTACTGCGAGATTTGCAAATGATTACTGGGTCATGCAGGAGCAGCACACCTGTGTGGCTGTCTTATCTTCTCAGAACACCGTAAGTGAGAGTCCTAAGCTCTGGACACTCAGAGACTCTAAAAAACCATGTGGCCCAGCACCTGGTATAATGCCCAGGTTCTCTTTATGGCATCTCCTGAAAGTGGTCTTTTTTTGTGTCCTTGGATATCCTCAGTGGTAGGGACCTTCTCCCCCACCTCCTTATAAGAGGCCTTTTATTCCCTGGGGCAACTAGAATTATTAAAATTGTCTTCCTTGGGCTGAACCAGTGATCTTCCTTTTAGTCATTCTGACTTCTTTTATTATTTTTTAAAGAATTTTTAAATGTTTGTTTATTTATTTATTTATTTATTTATTTATTTATTTATTTAGAGAGAGAGCAGGAGGAAGGGGCAGAGAGAATCCCAAGCAGGCTCCACACTGCCAGTGCAGAGCCTAATGTGGGGCTTGAACTCACAGACCCTGAGATCATGACCCAAGCTGAAATTAAGAGTCAGATGCTTAACTGACTGAGCCACCCAGGCAGCCCTAGTTATTCTGACTTCTATAAAAGAAATCCAATTCCTTTTCCCCATGGCTTCCCTTTAAGGTCAAATATTAAGGTCTTCCTTGTTCAGACTTCCATATCTTCAGTTTTTTTTAGCTTCCTTCTCCCCATCCCCTCTTCATATGACATGGTTTGGAGACCGCCTCACCATCCTGGTTACCTTCTGGACCAACTCTTAAAACTGTCTTGTGTCACTGTGTTTGAACAACATGTGAAGAGTTGGACCTTTTGCCATCCATGCTCAGCTATTAGATAACAGTATAATTATTTCAGAGGCAAACTCACCTAATGCAAACCCATTTTCAGATATAAACCCATTAATTCCTCAGCTAGGATTTAAATCCATAGGTTCTTTCCAGAGACGAGGTCA